>NC_132917.1:17725217-18338859 GCF_047675955.1 Chlorocebus sabaeus
CATTATTCGTGAACAAATCATGTGGAACACCATGAGTGAACCATACAAACATAAAGTTAAAAAAAAGCCAGAAGCCAGATACAGAATATGGACTGAGTACTTCCACTTGTATAAAGTTCAAAAGCAGGCAGAATGAAGCTGTGTTGTGAAAAGTCAGGAGAGAGAATACCCTTGGGGAAATGTGATGCGAAGGAACCCTGAGAGCTTCTGGGATACTGGTAATGTTCTTTTTCTCAATCTGGATACTGATTTACGTGATGGTGTTTAGTTTAGGAAAATTCCTTGCACGGCACACTAGAGAGTTGTGGACTTTTCTCAATATATATGTCAATAAAAGTTACAAAGAAAAGTAAAGAACATAGATCACTGCTCTCTGTCTCTCTTCAGCCACTGAGAGTTCAGCCTTCAGTCCTTGGTTCTGTCATTTTCCTATACTGGGTAACTTTCTTATGTGGCTATGAGGGCCTTTGGTGACCCTCATCCCCAGCAGAATGAGATGACATATGTGTGAGGGCACACTCTGTAAGGTTTAGTCAGAGTGATGTTTCTAACCATCTGGTTATCTGTCCAGGTCTCCATGGCTTTCTGTGCCCAAGGTGGGTCCCCATGAACACTGGCCTCAGTCTAGAACTCAGCCTGAGAAAAGACTGCAGGTTGAAATTCTGTAGTATGAGTCACTTGTGGACATAGATTCCGTATGTAGGAGGCTAAACAGGTGTTTGGTATGTGAATTAATTTTGTAGTCTCCAAATAAATGGAATTTAAAAGCTGCTATTGGCTAGAAACCCAGATTCGTATCACAGGTGGGATAGAGTCCATTATCAGCTGAGTTGCAGTATTGGTGTTTTAGTCAGCAGATAAACTCCAGGATCTCTGTGGCTTAAAAGATAAAACCTGAAATCTCGGTGTATTAACTCAGTAGAAGTTTATTTCTAGCTTTTGTTAAGTCTAACAGCAGCAGCATTGGGGAGATGGGGCTGGGGAGAGAAGAATACACACCATACTGTCATTCAGGTTTGCAGAAGCTCTGGTGTCTTCAACATGTGACTTTCAAGGACACTTTGGACTCTGACATCCAGCTGGCACAGAGGAAAATAAGAGTGGAGGACTGTGCAGTAAGTTTTCACAGTCAGGTCTGGCAACAGCATCTCTCATGTCTTTCCAGTTTTTATTGGCTAGAATCTGGTCATATCACTACATCTAACAGCAAGGGAGTCTAGGAAGTATGGCCCAGCTGTAGGCATGGAAGAAAGGAAAACAAATTTGATGACTAGCTAGTCAGTGTCTGCCACATTTAGATTTGCCTACAAGCAGAGAAAAACTACATAGTATTGAAAGGCGGATGTCAAAATCAAATGTGATGCTCTGTTGGCTGGAATATATCACAGATGTGGCACTAGGAAGTAGTGGTGAGCTGAGGGGAGACATCCAAAATAAAACTGAGCCCTTATTGTAATCAGAGATAATTTTTTGTTCTTTTCATGCTACAAGCTGAAATTGGAACACTGGGAAAATGTGTGAGCATTCCATGGTAAGTAAACAGAAGGGGAAGACTGACTTTCCTAATTAGTGTCCTACCACCCCAACTTGTTTCTTCTACATTCCCTCACATTCACACAGTCACATAAGCCTGACACTGAGATAAGTTCTTCCATCTTCATATTTATCCAGATATTTACTCTGACCAGTCAAGTTCATGCCCTACATTGTATTCACTCCATTGCATCAATCCATTTCTACTGATGCTCTTCCATTTCTGGAAATCTAGTTCTCAAGTGGGTTACTGCCATATGTCTACCAGATCTTCCCACTTACCATCTCTCTCCTTTGATCTAGTCTCCATACATTGTCAAAATCATCTTAAAGTAACATTGTTCAAGCATTCCAGTGACTCCCCATTGTCTGTAAAATTAAATATAAACTCCTTTGTTTGACATACAGCATTTCTCAATCTAGACTCAAAATGGACTGTTCACCCTTAGCTCTGGAAGTTGAACAAACCAACCAATTCTGTATTCCAGACCACCCTAACTCCTTGTCAGTCTCTGTACAATCTCAAGTCCATTTCACAGGCTTCCAAGCATGCCTTTTCTGGGCTCTACCTGGTGAGTTCCTAATCATTAATAAAACCTGACTCAAATGTCACCTCTTTCTTGAGACTTCCAAAGCTCCTTCAGGGAGAGTTAATTCCAGTAAGACTTATCTTGGTTATCTAGCACTCATCACATTGCATTGTATTTTCCTGTTATCCACCTCCCCTGCTAGACTGTCCCGGAAGGCAATGTAGTGTGGGGAAAAAAAGCCAGAATTTAGAAGTCAGGTTAACCTAGATTTGATTTTCACCTTTTCACATGACTATCTATGTAGCTGTAAGTTAACTAAACTCTCCAAACTGTGGGATCCTCTTCTGTGAAATGGGGATGGTAATGTTTCATATGATATGCATACAATATCTTATACAGGACCAGAAACCACATGTCTAATTTATTTATTATTACCCCGTATTCTCCTCCTCTTTCTTGTATTTTGTCTTATGTAAAAGACTATCTTTCAGTAAAGGCATACAATAAAGTTTTGTATAATGAGTAAACTAGAAAGTTAGCATCTTAGGACTATCCAGTGCTTACCTCCATCACAGCTCTCCCTTACTGCCACCCTTTTGCAAGTAGTGAAAGGCTCTCAAGGTAGTTATCCTCAATGATTTCATCTAGAAAATGTTGGTTTATGCTTTTCTTTTGACAGTGGCAAGTTTTCATCAAGGGTGGTTAAAATCAGAAGATCTGTTTGCTTTTTTTTCTTTTCAACAAAATGACATTATTTTTCTTTTCTATTTTTATTTTAGGTTTGGGGATATACGTGCAGGTTTGTTACATACGTAAATTGCGTGTCACTGAGGCTTGGTGTAAAAATGATCCCATTACCCAAGTAGTGAGCATAGCACCTGAGAAGTGGCCTTCCAACCCACAAACCCCCCTCCCACCCTCCCTCCTCAAGCAGTCCCCAGTGTCTATTGTTTTTATCTTTATGTCCATGTGTATTTGATATTTAGCTGTTACTTATAAGTGAGAATGTGCAGTATTTGGTTTTCTGTTCCTATATTAGTTCACTTAAAATGAGGGCCTCCAGCTGTATCCCTGTTGCTGCAAAGGGCGTGATTTCATTCTTTTTTATGGCTGCATAGTATTCCATGGTGTATGTGTGTACCAGTCCACCACTGATGAACATTTTTATGTATCTAGTCCACTGTTGATGAGCATCTTGGTTGATTCTGTCTTTTCTATTGTGAATAGGGCTGTGAGGAACATATAAATGCATGTGACTTTTCAGTATAACAATTTATTTTCCTTTGAGTATATACCCACTAGTGGGATTGCTGGGTCAAATGGTAGCTATGTTTTAAGTTCTTTAAGAAATATCCACACTATACTTTCCACAGCAGCTGAACTAATTTACATTCACACTAGCGGTGTATAAGTGTTACATTTTCTCTGCAGCCTCACCAATATCTGTCATTTTTTGACTTTTAAATAACAGCCGTTCTAACTTTTATGAATTAGTTCTCATTGTGGTTTTGATTTGCATTTTTCTAATGATTTGTGATGATGAACTTTTTTTCATATATTTGTTGGCTGCACATATGTCTTCTTTTGAGAAGAGTCTGTTCATATCTGTTGCCCAGTTTCTTAAACGGGGTTTTTTCTTGTTAATTTGTTTAAGTGACTTATAGATTCTTGATATTAGATCTTTTTCAGATGCATAGCTTGTATTTTCTCTCATTCTATAGATTGTCTGTTCACTCTACTGAAAGTTGCTTTTGCTATGCAGAAGCTCTTTAGTTTAGTTAGGTCCCATGTGTCAATTTTTATTTTTGTTGCAGTTGCTTTTGAGGACTTAGTCATAAATTCCTTGCCAAGGCTAATGTCCACAATGATATTTCCTAGGTTTTCTTCTAGGGTTTTTAGTTTTAGGTTTTACATTTAAGTCTTTAATCCATCTTAAGTTAAATTTTTTATATGGTGAACGAAATGAGTCCAATTTCAATCTTCTGCATATGGAGGATTACTGTGGCTTCATACTGCATTAGAATTTGATTTGGAAATCGAACTATAGAAACAAGAGATCATAAGCCATTTTATACTATTGACCTAAATTCCAGTCTAACGGTCCCTTTGCAAAGTTGTATAAAGCCCCCTTATATGCTAGTTGTAGGAAATATACTTACTAAACCAGACTCCCAAGTTATAACCTGTGAAAATTGCAGATTGTTTACTTGCATTGATTCCACTTTTAATTGGCAGCACCATATTCTGCTAGTGAGAGCAAGAGAAGGCGTGTGGATCCCTGTATCCATGGACCAACCATGGGAGGCCTCACCATCCATCCATATTTTGACTGAAGTATTAAAAGACATTTTAAATAGATCT
The DNA here is from genome assembly GCF_047675955.1 of Chlorocebus sabaeus. Lineage (NCBI taxonomy): Eukaryota > Metazoa > Chordata > Mammalia > Primates > Cercopithecidae > Chlorocebus > Chlorocebus sabaeus. The sequence continues at coordinate 17,729,642 of NC_132917.1, forward strand.
ATAAGATTCATTTTTACTTTAATTGCAGTGATTATGGGATTAATTGCAGTTACAGCTATGGCTGCTGTGGCAGGAATTGCATTGAGCTCTTCTGTTCAGACAGTAAACTGTTAACAATTGGCAAAAGAATTCTACAAGATTGTGGAATTCACAATTTGGTATTGATCAAAAATTGGCAAATCAAATTAATGATCTTAGACAAACTGTCATTTGGATGAGAGATAGGCTCATGAGCTTAGAACACTGTTTCCAGTTATAGTGTGGCTGGAATATGTCAGATTTTTGTGTTACACCCTGAGTTTATAATGAGTCTGAGCATCACTGGGACATGGTTAGATGCCATCTACAGGTAAGAGAAGATAATCTCACTTTAAACATTTCCAAATTAAAAGAACAAATTTTCAAAGTATCAAAAGCCCATTTAAACTTGGTACCAGAAACTGAGGCAATAGCAAGAGCTGCTGATGGTCTCACAAATCTTAACTCTGTCTCTTGGGTTAAGACCATCGAAAGTACCTCTATTGTAAATTTCATATTAATCCTTGTGTGCCTGTTCTGTCTGTTGTTAGTCTGCAAGTGTACCCACCAGCTCCGAAGAGACAGCGACCATCGAGAATGGGCCATGATGACGATGGCAATTTTGTCAAAAACAAAAAGGGGAAATGTGGGGGAAAAAAGAGAGATCAGACTGTTACTGTCTATGTAGAAAGAAGTAGACATAAGAGACTCCATTTTGTTCTGTACTAAGAGAAATTCTTCTGCCCTGATATGCTGTTAATCTGTAATCCTAGCCCCAACCCTGTGCTCGCAGAGACATGTGCTGTGTTGACTCAATGTTTAATGGATTTAGGGCTATGCAGGCTGTGCTTTGTTAAAAAAGTGCTTGAAGGCAGTATGCTTGTTAAAAGTCATTGCCATTCTCTAATCTCAGGTACCCAGGGACACAATAAACTGTGGAAGGCCACAGGGACCTCTGCCTAGGAAAGCCAAGTACTGTCCAAGGTTTCTCCCCGTGTGATAGCCTGAGATATGGCCTCTTGAGAAGGGAAAGACCTGACCGTCACCCAGCCCAACACCCGTAAAGAGTCTGTGCTGATGTAATTTCTTTTATTTAAGGCTGTTGAAGATAGGTCCACAATCTCTTCTGGCTTTTAGAATTTCAACTGAAAGGTCCAGTTAGTCTTATGGAGCTCCCTTTGTAAGCGACCTTCCTCTTTTCACTAGCTGCCTGTAACATTTTTTCTTTCACATTGGCCTTGGAGAATCTGACACCTATGTGTTTAGGGGATGGTTGTCTTGCATAGTAACTTCTAGGATTCTCTGAATTTCTTGAAGTTGCATGTTGACATTGCTAGTGAAATTGGGAAAATTTTAGTGGATCGTATGCTCAAATATGTTTTCTAAGTTGCCTGATCTCTCTCCTCTTGCAGGAATGTCAATGAGTTGTAGGTTTGGTCTCTTTACAAAATCCAATATTTCTCAGAGATTTTACTTGTTTTTATTTATTTATTTATTTATTTATTTATTTGAGATGGAGTTTTGCTCTTTTTGCCCAGGCTGGAGTGCAATGGCACGATCTCAGCTCACCGCAACCTCTGCCTCCCGGGTTCAAGCGATTCTCCTGCCTCAGCTTCCCGAGTAGCTGGGATTACAGGCATGCGCCACCATGAGTGGCTAATTTTGTATTTTTAGTAGAGACGGTGTTTCTCCATGTTGGTCAGGTGGTCTTGAACTCCCGACCTCAGGTGATCCACCCACCTCAGCCTCCCAAAGTGCTGGGATTACAGGTGTGAGCCACCGTGCCCGGTGATTTTGCTTATTTTTTAAAAGTCTTTTTTCTTTACTTTTGTATGCCTATTGCTTCAAAGGAACAGAATTCAAGCTCTGAGATACTTTCCTCAGCCTATTTTGTTGTTAATGATTCCAATTGTATTTTGAAATCACATAGTGAATTTTTCGTTTTCAGAAGTTCATTTTAGTCTTATCTTAAAATGGTATGTCTTCTTCAGATAGTTTTACTATTTCCTTGAATTGCATTTTAACTTTCTTTTGTATTGCAATAAGCTTTCTTGATATCCAGATTCTGAATTCTATGTCCGACATTTCAGCCATTTAAATCTGGCTAAGAACTATAGATGGGGAGCTAGTGTGATCTTTAAAGGTAAGAAGACACTCTGGCTTTTAGAGTTGCCAGAATTCTTGAGCTTGTTCTTTCTCATCCATGAGGGCTGATTTTTTTTATCCTTTTTAGTTGCTGTCCTTTGGATGGGGTTTTTTGTTTCTATGTTCCATATTGCCCTTGAAGATTTGAATATGGTACAAATTGGGTATAGTTGAATGACTTTGTTTCTGGATACTTTCATATGGCTAAGTCTCAGTACTCCACTTCTGGGCTATGTCCTCTAACCCTGGGTGGCTGGGACTGGGCCCATAGCTTTGTCCTCTTGTCTCTCAAGATTGAGCCCTGGTTGGGCTGGAGGAGCCAAGGTACTCCTAGACCACTTACAACAGTACTCTGTTAGTGGTGGAGGGGCAGTGGGCATGCTAAGGATGGGAAGTGCTCCAGCAGGGAGCTGGAAAACACTTTCCTAAGGGGGCAATGGCAGGGTCTCAAGCAAATATGCTCTGGCAGAAGGTGGTTAGCAAAAGTGCTCTGGCAGGGTCAGCAGGGGATCCACAGGCAGGAAGTGCTCTGGTATGGGCAGCTTGGTTGCTGTGGGTAGGGAACACTCTGGTAGTGTATTAGTCCATTTTCATACTGCTATGAAGAAATACCAGAAACTGATTAATTTTTAAAGAAAAAGAGGTTTAATCGACTCAGAGTTCCACATGGTTGGGAAAGCCTCACAGTCATGGCAGAAGATGAAGGAGGGGCAAAGGTATGTCTCACATGGCAGCAGGCAGGAAACCATGCACAGGAGAACTGCTTTTTATAAAACCATCAGATCTCATGAGACTTCTTCACTATCACGAGAACAGCATGGGAAAAAACCCATCCCTATGATTCAATTACCTCCCACTAGGTCCCTCCCATGACACATGGGGATTATGGGAGCTACAATTCAAGATGAGATTTGGGCAGGGACACAACCAAGCCATATTATTCCACCCCTGGTCCCTCCCAAATCTCATATCCTCACATTTCAAAACCAATCCTGTTTTCCCAACAGTCCCCTAAAATTTTAACTCGTTTCAGCATTAACTGAAAAGTCCACAGTCCAAAGTCTTATCTGAGACAAGGCAAGTCCCTTTCACCTATGAGCCTGTAAAATTAAAAGCAAGTTAGTTACTTCCAAGGTACAATGGGGATACAGGCATTGGGTAAAAACACCTATTCCAAATGGGAAAAATTGACAAAAATGAAGAAGCTACAGGTCCCATGCAAGTCTAAAATCCAGCAGAGCAGTCAAATCTTAAAGCTCTAAAATGATTGCCTTTGACTCCATATCTCACATCTAGGTCATACTGATGGAAGAGATGGACTCCCATGGTTTTGGGAAGCTCTGGCCCTGTGACTTTGCAGGGTATAACCCCCCTCCTGGCAGCTTTCATTGGCTGAAATTGAGTGTCTGCAGCTATTTCAGGGGCATGGTGCAAGATGTCAGGAAATTAGCATTCTGGGGTCTGGAGCATGGTGGCCCTCTTCTCACAGCTCCACTAAGGCAGTGCCCCAGGGAGGACTCTGTGTGGGGGTCCCAACCCTACATTTCCTGTTGCATTGCCCTAGCAGAGGTTTGCTATGAGGGCCCCACCCCTGAAGCAAACTTCTGCCTGGACATGCAGGCATTTCCATATGTACTCTGAAATCTATGTGGAGGTTTCCAGACCTCAATTGTAGACTTCTGTGCAACTACAGGCTCAACACCATGTGGAAGCTACCAAGGCCTGGGGCTTGCACCCTTTGGAGTCATGGCCCAACCTGTATCTTGGTCCCTTTTAGCCATGGCTGGAGTTGCTGTGAGGCAGGGCACCAATTCCCTAGGCTGCACACAGCAGGGGACCCTGGATCAGCCCAGGAAACAATTTGCCCTCCTTGGCCTCCAGGCCTGTGATGGGAGGGGCTGCTGTGAAGATCTCTGACATGGCCTGGAGACATTTTTTCCATTGTCTTGGTGATTAACCATGACTTGTTACTTATGCAAATTCTGCAACAGGCTTGAATTTCTCCCCAGAAAATGAGTTTTTCTTTTTTATTGCATCATCAGGCCGCAGATTTTTCAAACCTTTATGGTCACCTTTCTTTTGAATGCTTTACTGCTTAGAAATTTCTTCCACCAGATACCCTAAATCATCTCTCTCAAGCTAAAAGTTTCACAGATCTCTAGGGCAGGAGCAAAATGCCACCAGTCTCTTTGCTAAAGCATAACGAGAATCACCTTTGCTTCAGTTCCCAATGAGTCCCTCATCTCCTTCTGAGACCACTTCAGCCTGCATTTCATTGTCCATGTCACTATCAGCATTTTGGTCAAAGCTGTTCAATAAGTCTCTAGGAAGTTCCAAACTTCCCCACATTTTTCTGTCTTCTGAGCTCTCCAAGTCTCTAGGAAATTCCTAACTTTTCCACATTTTGTTATCTTCTTCTGAACTCTCCAAATGGTTCCAACCTCTGCTTATTACCCAGTTTCAAAGCCGCTTCCACATTTTCAGGTATCTTAATAGCAGTACTCCACTCTACTGATACCAATTTACTGTATTAGTCCATTTTCATGAGCTATGAAGAAACACCCAATACTGGGTAATTTATAAAGAAAAAGAGATTTAACGGACTCAGTTCCACATGGCTGGGGAGGCCTCACAATCATGGTGGAAGGCAAAAGAGGAGCAAAGGCCAGTCTTACATGGTGGCAGGCAAATGAGTACATGCAGGGGAACTGCTTTTTATAAAACCATCAGATATCATGAGACTTATTCACTATCATGAAAACAGCATGGGAAAAACTCACCATCATATTTCAATTACCTCCCACTGGGTCCCTCCCATGACACATGAGGATTATGGGAGCTATAATTTAACATGAAATTTGGGTGGGGACACAGCCAAATCATATCAGGCAGGGTGGCAGAGCACCACAGGTGAATGTGCTCTGGTGGGGCAGTGGTGGGATGGTGAGGAAACTCACTCTAGCAGGAGACTATCAGCAAAAACACTCTAGTGGGATGATGGGGACCTCAAGTAAAAGCTCTATGGTGGTCTTTGCCGGCAAAAACCACTCAGGTAGGTTACCCAAGGTTGTGCTGCATGTCAGCACAGCCAGATATGGACTCCAGGAGGGGCTGATGAACAGCGGGGCGTGCAGGTCGGACTCACCCCAGTACCATGGGAAATGCAGCCCTGCTTTCTCCAGGTCAGGCAGATTAAACAGATCAGAGTCACTTGGAGGAGTATGGAGAATCTTGGGGGATGGGTGCCTATGGCTCTGTGCTCGTCTGCAGCCATCCCCACATAGACCACCTAGGCTTTATGCAGATTCAGGTTGTCTCTGACTACTCTCCAGGCAGTTCACTCTGCCCACTAAGATGTCCATGGGGTTTTGGGGCTTCCTGCAGCTATGATTCCAGAGGTCAGTGGCAAGAGTGGGCTGCTACACATTTATTTCACTACTCCCCTTTTTCTTAGGAGTCATTTAGGGCCTAGAGCATGTCCTAGCACTTGACAACTCTGTGCAGGTGTCCTAGCTTCCTCTTGGTTAAGCCCTAGCATCTGTATTATCTCTTTAACCATTTTCAGTGCCTTCTCTCAGATGATCTGTTTGGAGTATGGCAGTCTACTTGATATTCTGGCTTGTCCCGGTGGGGGAAGTTCTTGGCTATGTCTAGTTGACCATCTTCCCTCCCTCCCTATTTTCCCGATTATTTTAATTTTACAGGTCTTAAAACCAAGAACTATATATTCTCTTTGTTACTTTTATTTCAAAGTTGTGCTATCTATTTTGGTCGTTTCATATAAATTATTTAATCAAATCATCAATTTCTCCAAAAAAACCTGCAGAATTTTGATAGGGATTGCATTGAACATGTATCCCAGTTTACAGAGACTGCGTATCTTAACAATATTGAGTCTTTTAATTGATAAGCATTATTCATTTATTTCAGTCTTCTTTTGTTTTTTCTCAGCAATATATTGTAGTTTTCAGTAAAAAGTGCTTGTATATTTTTAGTTTTAGCTCAAGTTTTTGAAGTTTTTAAAACCTGTTATAAATTGTAGTTTTTAGTTTTGATTTCCAGTTGTTTATTGCTAGTGTTTAGGCTTTTTAACCTGTAATTTTTCTAAATTTATTATTAATTTTGTTGATAGATATGTTATTTTATGTTTTATTTTTGTGATTTAATAAAAATATATTGTCAAAGATTTTCCTTTTTATCTGTTACTGAATTTATTTGCATAAGATTATTTATGTTTCTTTATTACTTTTTAAAAACTTCTATTTTGAAATAAATTTACATTTACAAAGGAGTTGCAAAGACAGTAGAGTTCCAGTATATTCTTCACCCAACTTCCCCTCCTGTAAACATTATATGACCATAGTACATTTCTCAAAATTAGGAAATTAACATTGGTATGATACTATTAATTAAAGGCAATTCAAATGTCACCTGGTGACATCTGACATCTGTCACCAGATGACATCTGACATTTCAGATGACATTCAGTTTTTGTACTAATGTCTTTTTTTTTTTTTTTTTCTGTTCCAGGAATCGATGTAGAATACTACCTATATTTAATTGTTTTGCTTTTTAATCCTCTCTAATCTGTGATGCTTTCTCAGTCTTTCCTTGTTTTTCATGTCTTTGATAGTTTTGATATTTTTTTATTGATTTATGTTTAATTGACAAATAGTAATTGTGTATATTTATGGGGTACATTGTGATGTTTTGATCTACCTATACATTGTAGGAAGAGTCAATCAATCTAATTAACATACCTGTCACTTCACTAAGTTTTTTGTGGTAAGGACATTAAAAATCTATTATTTTAGCAATTTTGAAATATACAATACATTATTATTAACTGTGGTCAAAATACAGTGAAATAAAAAATCAAAACTTACTTCTCTGATTTAACTGAAAGTTAGTACCCTTTGATCAACATTTTCCCTTTCTCCACTCCTTCCCTTCCCCTCCAGCCTCTGGTAACAACCTTCCTTCCTCTCTCTTTTTCTTTCTCTCTCTTTCTTTCTCTTTCTTTCTTTCTTTCTTTCTTTCTTTCTTTCTTTCTTTCTTTCTTTCTTTCTTTCTTTCTTTCTTTCTTTCCTTCTTTCTTTCTTTTTCTTCTTTCTTTTTCTTTTCTTTCTTTCTCTTTCTTTCTTTCCTTTTCTCTCTCTTTCTTTCTTTCTTTCTTTCTTTCTTTCTTTCTTTCTTTCTTTCTTTCTTTCTTTCTTTCTTTCTTTCTTTCTTTCTTTCTTTCCTTCCTTCCTTCCTTCCTTCCTTCCTTCCTTCCTTCCTTTCTCTTTCTTTCCTTTTTCTTTTTCTTTCTTTCTCTTTCTTTCTTTCTTTCTTTCTTTTCTTTTCTTTTCTTTTCTTTTCTTTTCTTTTCTTTTCTTTCCTTTTCTTTTCTTTTTTTTTGTTTACTTACCTGCTTTAAGATAGATGGTGAGGAGAAGGTCACAGAGACCTTCCTGCACAGGCTGTTTTTCAAATACCTTCAGGTTAAAATAATATGCCAAGTTTCAATGTTTTGGATAGTATGTTTTGAACCCCATCAGTTAGGTACTTATATAGAGTGTCTAAGTTATTATATTAATGTAATAGGAGTAGGGGTCCATGGCTATTCAGATGAGGTAGGACATCTGGTTCTGTCTAGTTTCACCATGATCAGATGTGTGAGGGGTAGGTCTCCATTCCAGGCTACAACTCCCAGCCAGGTTTCCAGGACCCCCTTCACCTCATGTACAGGGCTGGTGAATGGAGAGGTTGCCTCCATGAGTGGGTCAGATGGGGGTGCTAAGCAATATGTTGAGGCAGAGATGACTTTCATTCCAGCAGACAATTCAAGTCAACAAACAGGCTGCTCACTGGACCATAGAGAGAAGGGCAACTGGACACTGATTTGTGCTTGTGCCTGTGGTGGCTGGAGACCTCTTGTCTTTACTCTGCTCCTTTCTAGATGGTTGTGGTGACTTTTATTTGGTCTAAGGGCAGGAAAGACTTGCCCTGCAAGTTTATATCTGAGCCCCTGTGCCATGTTATGCTTAGAAGTGGGCATTGAAGGCTAACTGGGTTAAAGGAGAAAACCCTCAGAGATTGAAGGATCGTGGACTCAGGAGTGGGGAAGACCATAAAGGAATGCTTCGAATTACCATCTTACTGCATTAAATTAATGTTGATCTCTGTGCCATACTTTTACTTCCCGTGTCTGTGTTTCTGTGAGGATTATCTCCAACCCAAGAGCACAAACCATTATTATTATTATTATTATTATTGTTGTTGTTGTTATTATTTTTTAAATTTCTTCTTTTTTAAAAAAATTTTACTTTAAGTTCTGGGATACATATGCAGAACGTGCAGGTTTGTTACAGATATACATGTGCCATGGTGGTTTGCTGCACCTATCAACCTGTCATCTAGGTTTTAAGCCTCTCATGCATTAGGTGTTTGTCCTAATGCCCTCCCTTCCCTTGCCCCCCCATCCCCTGACAGGCCCTGGTGTGTGATGTTCCCCTCCTGTTTCCATGTGTTCTCATTGTTCAACTCCCACTTATGACTGAGAACATTTGGTGTTTGGTTTTCTGTTCCTGTGTTAGTTTGCTGAGAATGATGGCTTCCAGCTTCGTCCATGTCCCTGCAGAGGACATGAACTCATTCTTTTTTATGGCTGCATAGTATCCCACATGTATATGTGCTACATTTTCTTTATCCATTCTATCATTTATGGGCATTTGGGTTGTTTCCAAGTCTTTGCTATTGTAAATTGTGCTGCAATAAACCTACGTGTACATGTGTCTTTATAGTAGAATTGGTAACCACCTTTCTGTTCGGATTCTATGAGATCATCCTTTTTAGATTCCACATATAAGTGAAATTATGCAAGCACATAAAGGTAACAAGATTTTTATCCCATGTTTTTCTTGATGTTCATTAGTTTTGGGTTCTAATTTTGTTCTTAGATCCATGTTTGAATTAATTTTTGCATATAGTGTGGGATATGGATCTAAAACCTTTATTTGTGTATATATGGAAAGCCAATATTTTCATCACCCATTTTTTGAAAAGTGTACCCTTTCTTCACTTAATTGCCTTTGGGTCTTTGTCAGAAATCAGTTGTCTATATATGTGTGGGTTAATTACTGAAGCCCACTCTGTTCTACTGATCTGCTTGTCTATCTTTAAGTCAATAAATTACTCTTGATCACCATAGGTTTATAATAAGTCATGAAATTAGCTACTCTTAGCCTTCCTATTGTGTTCTTTTTCAAATATTTTGACTATTCTGTGTCTTTTGAATTCCATATGAATTTTAGAATCAGCTTGTCACTTTCTATGGAAAAGCCTCCTTGAATTTTAGTTGGAACTTAATTAAATTTATAGGTTAGTTGGGGAGAATTAACAATTTTAATATATTGTTTTGTGCTTCAAAATCTCCTTTAACTGATTTTAGTACAGCCACTTCAGCCTTCATTTGATTAGTATTTGTAGGGTATATTTTTTAACATTTCATTTTTAAAATATTTTAGTCTTCATTATTTGCTTTTTAAATGGATACATAACATTTGTACATATCTGTGAGGTGCATATGATGTTTTATTAGATTCATAGACAATGTAATGATTATGTCTGCGTATTTGTGGTGTTCATTACTTTGAGTATTTACCATTTTTATGTGTTGGGAACATTTCAAGTCCTCTCTTCTTGCTATTTGAAGTATGCAATATATTGTTGTTAACTATAGCCACCTTACTCTGCCATCAAACATTAGAACTTATTCCTTCTATCTAACTCTGTGTGTGTACCCATTAACCAGCCTCTTTTTATCACCCCCGTTTCCTCACCCACACACCCTTCTCAATCTTTGGTATCCATCATTCTACTCTGTACTTCCATGAGATTACCTTTTTTAGCTTTTATATACAAGTGAGGACTTGTGATATTTGCTTTCTGTGCCTAGCTTTTTTCGCTTAATAGAATGACTTCCAGTTCCATCCTCGTTTCTGTAAATGACATAATTTCATTCCTTTTTATGGCTGAATAGTATTTCATAATGTATATATACCACATTTTCTTTATTTATTCATTTGTTGATGGACACTTGGGTTGAATCTATATCTTCTTTATTGTGAATAGTGCTGCAATAAACATAAAAGTTCAGGTATCACTTTGATATGCTGATTTCTTTTTCTTAGAGTAAATATTCAGTGGGGGATGGCTGGATTACATGGTAGTTCTATTTTTAGGTTTTTGAGAAATCTCCATACTGTTTTCCACAGTGTTGTACTATTTTTTTTTTTTTTTTTTTGAGACAGAGTCTCACTCTGTCCCCCAGGCTAGAGTGCAGTGGTGTGATCATGGCTCACTGTTGCCTTGACCTACCTGTACTTAAACAGTCCTGCTGCCTCAGCTTCACACTTGGCTTTTTTTTTTTTTTTTTTGGAGAGAAAGGGTTTCACTATGTTGCCCAGGCTGACCTCAAACTCCTGGGCTTGAGCAATCTGCCTGCCTTGGCCTCCCATAGTGCTGAGATTACAGAAGTGAATCACTGGGACCAGTCTATTGTCTTTTTAATAATAACTTTTCTAGCTGGGGTAAGGTGATATCTCACTGTGGTGTTGATTCGCATTTCCATGATGATTGATTAGTGATTTTTTTCATATACCTGTTGGCCATTTGTATGTTTTCTTTTGAGAAATGTCTATTCATATCCTTTGCCTACTTTATAGTGAGATTATTATTGTTATTTTTTTACTCTTGAGTTATTTGAGTTCCTTGTATAGTCTGAATACTAGTCACTTGTTGGATAATTAATTGCCTACATTTTCTCCCATTTAACAGGTTGTCTCTTTATTCTGTTGATTGTTTCCTTTGCTATGCAGAAGCTTTTAACTTTAATACAGGTCCACTTGTCTATTTTTGTTTTTCTTGCCTGTGCTTTTGAGGTGTTAGCCATAAAATCTTTGCCAAGACCAATGTCCTAAAGTGTTTCCCCAGAAGGGAAAAAGTGATGAAGTTCAGAGCAGAACTAAACAAATAAAGACTAAAAAAGTTTACAAAGAACAACAAAACAAAAAGTTTTTTAAAATAAGATAAACAAAATTGAAACCTGTTGGCTAAACCTGTTGGCTACACTAACCAAGAAAAAAAGAAAAGGCCTAAATAAACAAAATCAGAAATGAGAAAGAAGATATTACAACAGATATGACAGAAATACAAAAGATCATCAGAGACTATTATGAAATTATCCCTCTGTAGGTGATATAACATTATATCTAGAAAAACCTAAAGATTCTACTGTTAAAATGATTGTATTGGTTGGGCGTGATGGCTCACACCTGTAATCCCTGCACTTTGGGAGTTTGAGGCATGTGGATCATGAGGTCAGGAGTTCAAGATCAGCCTGGCCAAGATGGTGAAACCTCATCTCTACTGAAAATACAAAAATTAGCTGAGCTTGGTGGCAGGCATCTGTAATCCCGGCCACTCGGGAGATGAGGCAGGGAATTGCTTGAATGCAGGAGGTGGACGTTGCAATAAGCTGAGATCGTGCCACTGCACTCCAGCCTGGGTGACAGAGCAAGACTCTGTCTCAAAAAAAAAAAAATGTACTGCCCAAAACAATATATAGATTCAGTGCAATCCCTATCAAAATACAAATATCATTTTTCAGAAAAAATAGAAAAAAGTTCTAAAATTTACTTGGAAACTCAAAAGCATCCTATTAGCCCAAACAATCATGAACAAAAAGAATAAAGCAGGAGGCATTACACTACTTGACTTCAAAATATATTACAAGGCTATAGTAAACCAAACAGCATGGTATTGGTATGAAAATAGACACATAGAACAAAGGAATATAATGAAGAACCAGAAATAAATCCGTGTATTTACAACCAGCTGATTTTTGACAAAGACACTAGGAACTTGCACTGGGGGAAAGGACACACTCTTCAATAAATGGTGCTGGGTAAATTGGATGTTCTTATGCAGGAGAATGAAATTTGGTCTTTATATTTTACCATATATAAAATCAACTAAATTTGGATTAAATGTTTAAATGTGAGTCATTGTATTTAGAATGTGTTTCTTGTTAGCAGCATATACTTAGGTCTTGTCATTTTAATTTAATCTGACAACTAATTAAGGGCATTTAGCACATATAGATAAAAGGTGATTATTGATATGATTGGAGTTAAATTTATCATCAGTCTATCTGTTTTTTAAAACATCTGTTCCCTCTGTTACTTGTTTACCTTTCCTGTTTGCCTATCTTTGGGATAATTGAACATACTCTATGATTCCATTTTAATTTTCCTTGTTGTGCTATTTGCTATAGTTTGTCCCTTTCTTTCCTCTTCCCCTTCCCTCTTTTCTCTTTTTCTTGTCTTTCTTTGTTCCTCCCTCCCTCCCTTCCTTTCTTCATTTTTTCCTTCCTTCCTTTCTTTTTTTCCCTTTCTTTCTTTTCCTTCTCTCTCCCTCCACTCACCACCTCTCCCTCTCTTTTTCTTTCTTTTCTTTTATTTGGGACTCATATATCTTGTACCATTTTCAGATGCCATACCTTTTGGGGTATAGCACAAGATCCTTACAAAGATGTATTTTCATCCCTTCTTTCTGATTGTTGTGTTATTGTTGTTACTCATTTTAATTTTAGATAAATCTAACTCTACATTGTTATTACTTCTAATATTCAGTTATCTTTAAAAGAGTTACAGAAATTACAAAAAATTTTGCATGTACTCACATTTTGAGCATTTCTAGTACTCTTCATTTCTTTGTGTGGATGTAGATTTCTATTTGGTATTGTTTTTCTTCTTTCTGTACTTCAGATTTGCTAGTGATGAACTCTTAACTATTTGTATTTCTAAAAACAGCTCTAGTTTGCTTTCATTTTAAAAATGTACTTGATATAGAATTAGTGGTTGATAGTTTTTTTCTTTTAGTATTTTAGAGTTGGTCCACTGTCTTCTATTTTACATTGTTCCTAATGAGAAGTCTGCTGTCAATTTTATTTTTCTTTCTCTGTACCTAGCGTGTCTTTTGCCTTTGGCAGCTTCCAAGACTTATCACACATTCTAGGTAATTTGATTTTTATATGCCTTTGTGTAGTTATTTTTCATATTTCTTTTGCTTAGTATTCATTGAGCTTCTTGGGTCTATGACTTTATAGTTTTCATGAAGTTTGGAAAAAATTTTGGCTGTTTTTATTTATCCACTCTTACTACTCTAGAGGACTCCAATTACAAGTATATTCAGCTACTTAAAATTGTCTCATAGTTCACTGATGACCTGTTCTTTTCTTGTTTTGAATGTTTTTTCTCTGATTTATTTGGATAATTTCTATGGCTATGTCTTCAACTTCAATCATCCTTTCTTCTTCTACAGAGTCTATTCTGCTGTTAACTCTGGTCAATGTATTTTTCATTTCAGCTATTTTATTTTTCATCTCTTGATGTTTGTGTCTTAAAAACATTCTCTCATGTCTCTACTTGCTCATTTTTGCTCTACATGCTAATGTTTCCTCTACTTTCTATAAATATGGAATACATTTATAATAACCTTTTTAGAGTTAATCACACAAATATTTATTAGTACAATAATACTGTCACCTTCTTAATTTAGAGATGAAAAATTGGGATCTGGATTGTAAGTTCTACTCCAAGGTATCTGGAGTCCCCAGCTTTTCTATCTCTCTTCTACATTCTCCAACTCTGTGCCCTGTGCTTCTAATATATATTTAGCAGTGACTGTGTTACTATACTCATATCTTACCACTTCCAGAGTTGGGTTCAAAATTGAATGCATGCTTAAAATTTATTTATTAGTGTAAGTATAAATGACCATTTGAATAGGCACATTACAGATGTGAAATTGGTCTGCAGTTTATATGATTGAATCTTATTCATCTTGCCATTTTCACATCTGAGTATTAACTCAAAAATATATGGTTGATTTAACTGGGTTTGGGCCATAGTCCTAAAAGATTCAATTCCTAATGCTATAATCATGAATGTTGAACTCCTCAAAGATAAAAATCCCTAATGTCTAAAATCTAAACATCATAATCTTGAAAAATCAATATCCCAAAAATATAATTCTGAAAAAAGGTAATTTAAAAAATACTTTGAAAAACATTTATTTACACTTTTTAAAGAGGATTTATTTGACAAACATATAAAACATGGCAGAACACTTCATAGGACACTTTACACAAATAAATGGATAATAATTACACATTTTTGCAAGGATAAACACTCCAGTATACTAACAACAGTTACATAGATATAACAGTTTTGAGCAGATGAACCACATTAATAAATGGGTCAAAATGGGAAAGGTATAGGCACATATCACTTTCATCAGTAATTGTGTGCACCCAGCTTTGTACCTGCAGTGATCTGAAATACTATAAAGGACAACCTAAATGTCTTGATGAGACTGATAAAAAACTGCAATGGGCCACTATCACATATTCAGTTGCCTGAAGATCGGAGACCTGGAGAAATTTTATCTTTCACACATGTAGATATGTAGAAAAGATATATCTTCATTTATTGAGGAAGTTTCAACATTTTTATATATATGTATAATGCTTGCACACAAAGTCAGTATTGTGGTAATGCATTTTTATGGAGTCAAATTTGCAAAGAATGCATAAAACAAATTAGAATTCTCTAAAAGTCTTAAATTTATCTGTACCTCCAGTATTGGAAATGATATAAAGATAAAATACATGGCATAGCAAATCGTAAAAAATAATGCTGACAATTTAAAATAGTGGGGAAAATAAAACTAAAAGAAAAACTTGAAAGAAAATTTGACATATGAATAAAAGATGTATTACAGGGATAGATCATGGACAACTGCATGGAGATAGTCCACAAGAACTGGCCAACTTTCATGATCATTAACTATATTTTGACGTCTTACATAGTGATGAATAGCTGTTTTGTTTTGTTTTGTCTTGTTTTTTTAGGGCATGGCTTTCCTCAGGGAATATGTTCACTTCATTTTCTATGTGGTACTGATCTTTTTGAAATTCTGCTATGATTTAATATATTGTGACATGAACATTCGCTATCAAAATTTTTCATCTTCTCTGCCTTGCTTTCATGTTGTTTTACATACGTAAAAATCTATTTCACATGCACTAAAATACAAACTGTAAATTTAGAGGAAACAATACTGGTGATGGAACAGCAACACCACTGAGTGTCTTCTTACCTTACCATGCATGTAACTATTTTTGAACTAGTCAGTAACTGCCTTGGCTTCTGCAGGTAAATGTGACTTTAATTCACTAAACGCTCCTAGAATATCATCAGCTGGAAGGAATGCCAGTGCAGAAAATGACACATTTTTAAACTTGAAGGTTTTGTTATTGCTCTATTGCATGGCCAATCCACTCATCTGAATTTTCTGTCAAATGCATAGGGCTGAATGGATAAAACAAATTTTATTAGTAACACCTTGAAATTTATTTTAGAGGTCTTGATCACACTCAGTTCCAAATCTGTCATTATGGTTTGGGGATTCAATTAGACATTATGCATTTTAGACTATAGGGATTTTGATCTTTATGGATGACTTTTGATCTTTTGGGATTTCAACATTTGGATTATGGCATTTGGGATTGTTATTTTCAGAATTATGATTGGCAAGTTTAACAAATTCTGGCTTGGCATATTAATAATGCAATGCTTTTTTCAAGCTATTTTTGATTCATCTTCCATTCTAATGTGAATTCTAGAAAGAAGGCTACTCGCTTGAAAAGCCACATTGTTCAAGAACTCAAATTGGGAATGATTTTTTAAAAAAACTTGAGACAAATTTCACTTACTAGAAAATTCACCTCGTTAAAGTATACAATTCAATGGTTTTCAGTATTTTTGCATGAAGGTTCCAGTTTCTCTACACCTTTGCTTGTTATTTGCCTTTTTCCTCCCCAATTTCTTATAATCATTTTAGTGGGTGCAAAGTGGTTCCCATTGTGGTTTTGATATGCATTTCCTTAATGACTAATGATGTTGAACATCTTTTCATGTGCTTATTGGACGTTTGTAAATCTCCTTTGGAGATATGTCTATTCAAATCTTTAACTCGTTTTGTAATTGGGTCATTGTTTCTACACTAGCTTTTAAAATGTTCTTGTCTACTAATTCTATTACGTATGTTATTTCAAGGTCTTTTTCAATTGATTGACTTTTCCCACCTTTATGGATTGTAGTGTCTTGCTTTTTTGAATGTCTAGCAATTTTATATTGAATGTCAAGCTTGGTGAATTTGAGTTTGTTGGGTGCTGGGCATTCATTAGTTTAAAGAATAATCTTGCATTTTGTTCTGGAATGTATTTGTTATTTGGCAAAATTTAATCCTTTAAGTCCTACTTTTAAGTTTCATTAGTCTGGGCCAGGGCAGCCTTTAGTTTGGGGCCAATTTTATTCCACTACTAAGACATACACATCTAAGCATTTTACCCAGTGCTCTGGAAATACTGAGGTTTTTTCACTTTGGTGGAAAAATGAATTTTCCTAGTCCTATGTAAGCTCTCTTTCTTATGATTCTTCCTTCTGCTCTTCTAGCTCATTCTTCCTCTTATAGTTTCCTTACACACATGTTTAAATCATTTCTCATTTCTGTAGTTCTCCAGAGCAATCTGTGCAGATCTTTCCCCTTTGGAGGCCTGCCCTGTGAACTCCAGCTACAAAAATCTCTCCAGACTCCCTCCTCTGTTTTGTCTTCTAGAGACAAGCTCCTCTACAGATCATTTTCCTGCACAGCAGCCTGGAAATTCTCTCCAGATCTCAAGCTTAGCAATAGTAGAGCTCCGCTTTTTTTGTTGTTGTTGTTGAGCACAGCGATAGCTTTTCTGCATTGCCTGAGAACTTTTATTCCATATATTTTGTCCCCTGCTTTTTTTTAACTTCAAATGGGAAGGAAAATTCTATCTCATTACTCAGTTTTAGCCAGGAGCAAACGTCTGTATTCATCTTTTAGAAACGTGTCTTTTCTGACTTATTTTATTGGTTGTTTTAGATATCACAACATAGATCTTTAAGTTATCACAGTTAACCTTCAAGTAAAATTATACTTTTAAACAAATGTTTAAGAAACGTAAAACTATATATTTCTATTCACTCTTCTGCTTTTTATCCTCTTATTGTCTTACATATTTTCTCTGCATGTGCTGTGCACCAATTATATTGTTATTTATATTTTAAACTGTTAATAACCATCAAAATATTTCAAGAAGCTAACAAAAAAAGGCTTTTATCTTTGCTTAGGTATTTATCCTTTTTGGTTCATTATTCTTTCCCGTAGTTCTAGAATTTCATCTGGTTTAACTTTCCATCAGTTGTAGGAAACTTTTTATTTTTTAAATTGAGATTAGTTTTTCAGGACTAATTCTAAAAAACTAATAGAAGAAAAGATGTGCTTTTTCCTAGAAGTAATTATTGTTTGTCTCAGTCTTTACTATTCTCTTATACAAAATGTCTATGCTATGACCAAAAATTACAAGATACATATAGAAGCAAGAAAATGTGACTCACACAGACAAGAAAAGAAATAGTTAATAAAAGCAGAACCAAGCATAGCCCATATGTGTGAATAAAAATGCCTATTTAGTCTTCATTCCTGAAGGATATTTTCATTGTATATGGAATTATGTGTTGACTGCCTTCTTTCCTTTTCAACACTTCAGGATTATTATTCTATTAATTTTGGTCTGTACTGTTTCTGATCAGAAGACAACTGTTATTTTTATTGTTGTTCTTTTTGTTGCTTTAGCTCTATTTAGAATTTTCTCTTTGTCTTTGACTTTGCATGTTTTCACACTTGTGTTAGGTACAGTTTTCTTTGTATTTGTCCTTCTTGGGGTTGAGTTTTTAATCTGTGGGTCAATGTCCTTCATCAATTTTGAAAAGTTTGCAGCTATTTTGTTTTTAAATATTTCTTCTGCACTATTCTTTTTCTTCTACTCCTAGGACTCTCATTCCATGTGTTTTGGAACTTTTCATATTGTCTCACAGCTTTTCATCTTGTGCCACAGGTGCTCGCTTTTTTCGTTTTTAATAATTTTTGTCTTTGAGTTTCATTTCTGTTACTTTATATTGATCTGTCTTCAAGTTCATTCGTCCTTTCCTCTGCTGTGTGCATTTTGCACTCAAGGTTTTCTCTTGGATTCTTTATTTTGATGTAGTATTTCTAATTTCTAGTGTTTTCATTTGGTTTAATAAATAGTGTATTTTTCTGCTATAACCACTTAGCTCCTAAAGCAGCACTCCCCAACCTTTTTTGGCACCAGGGAATGGTTTCATGGAAGACAGGTTTTCCATGGATATGGGTGGAGGGGATTGTTTCATGATGAAACTGTTCCACTTCAGATCATCAGGCATTAGATTCTCATAAGGAACACACAACTTAGATCCCTTGTTCATAACAGGGTTTGTGCTTTTATGAGAATCTAATGATGCTGTTGATCTGGCAGGAGGTGGAGCTCAGGAAGTAATGTTCATATGCCTACCACTCACCTCCTATTGTGTGGACTGGTTCCTAACAGGCCACAAACCAGTACTGGTCCCTGTCTTAAAGCATGTTGTATACATTTTCCATAGGCTCCTTTAGCATTTTAATCCTAAATACCTTCAAGACCCAGTCTGATATTTCATCATCTGGGCTATCTCTGGTTCTGCTTTTATTAACTGTTTCTTCTCTTGTCTGTGAGTCACATTTTCTTGCTTCTATATGTATCTTGTAATCTTTGGTCATAGCATAGACATTTTGTATAAAAGAATAGTAAAGACTGAGGCAAACAATAATAACTTCTAGGAAAAAGCATCCCTTTTCTTCTATCAGTGTTTTTAGAATGAAGGCCAAAATTAATCTGATCAGTTATTGAACTGGGTCTGGGCTTTGTTGCAGCTTTAGTTTGTTTCACTCACTGCAGGCTTTAGTTATTTTGAGGGTTGTTTGGGATTCTCCCTTTTGCAGGATTTATGCTCTGGAACTGCCAATATTGTGAAGATCTTTTTATGAATTTCAGTAGAGTTGACAGCTTTCCAAACTGTGTGAAAACTCTCTGCTTTATAGCCTGCCTGCCAGATTCATAAGTTGCTAGAGGATTGTCTTTGTTCTCCAGTACAGCTCCTGAGTTTTCATGGCTTGGGAGTTTTTTTTTCCCCCTGTTGGCTTGCCCAAACCTTCTGTGGGCAACTTTATTGTTTGAAGCCTTGAAATGACTTATATTTTAAGATATGTGCAAGATATCTGGCATTTCTTCTGATCTTTGGTGCCTCTGATGAATATCTTTTAGCTCTCTTGTCATGCTCCTTACCTCTGGAGGTGGGCTGCTTTGTAACTTGAGGAGGTACCATATATCTCATAGGTGATCTCTCCTTACCTGTCCCAAGCTGTTGGCACACTATCTCTGAGCACTCAGTGAAGACCATTAGAAAGATTTGGCAGGTGGATTCAATCTCACTTTGTACATGGGGTTCTTCAGAATATTAATCTGTCATGCCAGTCCATATACACTCTTATTTAGTTTTTTAATTTCAGCTGGATTCTTCCTATCCCAAACTATGGTGTGTTTTTCTTTTCTTTTCTTTTCTTTTCTTGTTTTTGTTTTTAAGTCCTCTCAGAACTCTTCCAGGGATGTGAACAGCTAAGGTCTCTTCTCTCTTATAAAGCACTTGTGCTTTTCTGAAATTTAGTTAATTTGTGTTTCTTTGTGTCTTGAACTGGTATATTTGAAAAAAAAGTGATGCAGCTTATCTGGTTTGTTTTGTTTGTTAGAGTGAGAAAAAAACTTGTGACTTTCTACATCATAAACAGACACAGTAGGGTTGTGTAATTAAAAAAAAAAAATCCCTATTTACCATGCGTGACAATTTCAGCAGTTACCATAGTATAGAGAAATTCTAAGGATGATAGTTCCCATAATAACTTCCATGTGACTGAACAGAACAAGTTTTCATTTCCATAAGACCATTCTACAATTTCATTTTGGTCTTCCTCTGGATCCTAACCTTAACCAGCTCTTGGGACAGATAGAGTCATGTAGTATTGATTCCACTTAATTACACAACTCACATTTATGTGGCACTTCTATAGGGATTCAAGCATTTTTCCTGTATATCCTCCAATCCTGGAGCAGTGTGTGCCAGGGAGCAAGCATTCAACAAACATTTGTTAAATGACTATTTGATCCTTAAACTTTCCCTGAAGATAGACAGAAAAGGGAAACAACTCCCACTTATTAAGTGTTGATTTTCTGTTAGGAATTGTTCTGCGCAGTTTATACACATTTAACCCTTAAAATACCTCTGTCATACATTCTTATCAATGTTTTGAAGAATGGGAAACCAAGCTTTCAAGCCTGTCAGTGGGAGTTCAGCTTTATTAGAACCCAAGTCAACCTTTGGTTCTTGACCTTTTCCATGCTACCACTCTGTTTCTCATAAAATGGGTCTCCCTATAAGAGAAAATGAAAGAACACAGGGTCTCTAGAAATCCTTTCCCTTACATAATTGAGACATCTCCTTTCAATTCTAACCAAAGTTCAATGTGTGCATCAAGGAAGAAGAAGCTTGTGATAAGAGTCAAATGAGATAATGTAGGGCAAGTGGTTCACAGCCTAGAAAATGCCACTTGTAGAGTCAATGAACTGCGGGTTATCCATCTTTGTTTCTGAAGTCCTACATATCAAACCTCATGAGGCTACCCTTGTAGGGGTGGAGGATGAGGGATCTTTGGTGAACAAGACAACCTCAAATAAAAGAAATCTGAATTAGTCTATTTTTAAAAGAAATTTATTTTCATTTCTTTCAAATACGCAAACTACCTAGAACAAGATGAATAGCATTGTCCTTAAAGACCTTGCTTTGGTTAATGGCCAAATTAGATCCATAATTAGCACACCAATTGTGGTTAAAAATAATTAAGTGGCTTAAATGCCTGCTTCCCCTCCCTCATCTTGTTTACATTACTAATTTAATGAACTGACACTTCAAAGAATAGAAGGTGAACTTCAAACCTCTAACTTAAATTACATTTAGTGGTCACAAATTAAACGTTGAGATGTTTCCTTTATTATAATGGTATCACATGCTGTGTTTTAGTGATTACAAAGTTTTTTCTTATATATGGGCTCCTTTTGTCTTCCCAATAACTTTATGAGGTGAGCAGGGAAGTTTCCTTATCTCTGTTTCACAGATGAAAAAATGCAGAGTCTGAGGCATTAGGTGACTTATATAAGGCTACACAGTCAAAGATCAGTCAGTTTGTTCTATTCTGATTCTTCAGAGATTTACTCCATTTCTAATGATATGGAACCAAAGCAAAACAAATGCTAGGCATGCAAACTGGATAATTTTATTCATTCTTTTGCTCCTTCATTCATTATTTCATTTCCTTATTCATTCATTTTTATTCCCAGAGACTGCTACTATCCCTGGAATGTAACAAATGTCTCAGTAGGGTGCTTACTGTATGAATGGAAAGGGGGGAAAATGGAATAATTTACTCTATGTAGTGGAGTAAAGGTATCTTACCTGTTCATATTGCCACTGATCCCACACTGTGCCATACATAAAATCCTCTGAAGTAGGTCAAGTAACAAGGGAAACAATCTCACTTTATCAGCTGTTTCTTCTTCAGGCAAGTGTGTAGCAGATGCTGGATGACGATTTTAGCAATTGGAAACTTTTAAGTGTTCAGATGGCCATTGGTGTCAAGCCCATAAACCCTCACCTTCTGCCTTGTTCTTCTAAGCCTCTTGTTCTCATATTAGCACCCTGGTCCATCGGTCCATTCTCTGTCTTTCTCACTCCCTCTTACTCTCTCTCTGTCTCTATCTCTTAGTTCCTTTCTTTCCTCCTCTTTTTCACTCTTTCTCTTCCTTTTTCTTCTCCTCCTCCTTTTCCATTCCCCCACACTCTCCCTCTCTTTCATTTTTTGTACAGTGCGAAATTAAAGACTGAGTAGCATGACTGAAGTTAGATATTTCCACAAGATAATGACCCAGGATTGGCTTCATTGAGTTTTAAGACATGCCATGTGTACTTCAGGCTAAAGTCCATTTTTCCACATGGAATAGCCATACTGTTAAAAACGTTTGGAGGACTGAAATTTCCAGATGATTGACATAAGTATTTACTTTATGGTTTGCATTTTTCTTCTATATTAAGGACCTAAGAAATATCAAGTGTAACTCAATAAAACATTAGTTTCTTTTTTGCTGAATAAAATTTCAGAAAAAATACCTTCATTAAAGTTACCAGGAGGCAGCTTTGGATTCAATATAATAAAACTGCAATGGTCTCCCAGCTGCTGCTGAATGTCAGGCTCTTAGCAAGCCTATTTCTAACTGACTTCATTCCTAAGTGGCCCCTATGCTTCTAATTCCTCAGCCCCACCATCCTTCCCAAATACTTTTCTAAAAAATTAGATTTTGTGAATCTTCTATTTAAAATGTCTGTCTTCTATTTAAAATGTCAACTGGTTCCTTGTCAGCAATGAGGTATGGTGTGAACTCCTCTTGCTGTATCTGGTCCTTTGCGACAGCACGGTCATCTGTTTAGGCCTGCCTGCAATTCCCTCCCTGACTTTGTACCTCCCCTCTTCCCTGAGACATCTCTGCATGTTTGCAGTGTATCCTTTACCCTCTTCTTATACCTTACTTGGTGGTGGAAATGAAGGGAAGGGGATATATTTGAGGGATATTTCCCAGGTCCCCAGTCCATGAATCCTTCATCTATTTTACCAGTCAAAATGAATCTCTGTTTCCTTGGTGTGTTCCTGCATTAGCCTTGGCACATCCTGTCTTGTATTGCAATTTTTTTTTATGTGTTTATTTCTTTCCTGGCCTATGAGTTTATATCTTATTCCTATCCTTTCAGGGTGCGGAGCTCAGCACTTGGCATATTCTTGCTGTTCGGTAGTAGGCAGCCACTAAGTTGTTGAATTGAACTCTTCTGTGTGCCTTGAGTTGGAATGTTCTGAGGCTAAGATCCCCTCAGTCCTCAGAGGTCAGCGCTTTGTATCACAGGCTGAGTTCAGCAAGAATCAAGTGTTTAAAATTCATTTTCTTATAAGTTAGAACTTCTGATCAAAACTTCGTTTGAGAAACATATCACAGAAATGCTGAGAATTAAAGCATTTCTTTGCATCTGTAGAAGATAGTGACTCAGTTGTTACAGTACATTTTGTTGTGGTGGCCCCAGGATCTCAGACAATGCATTCTTACCTCAGATGGGGACATAGGAATGGTTTTGACAATTTCTGTCATCTGCCTGGAAAATGAGTCATTTTGGTTATTTTACTATGAAGTAAAGAATTCACCACCTCCCTGGCCAACGTGGGGAAACCCCATCTCTACTAAAAATACAAAAATCAGCTGGATGTGGTGGTGCATGCCTATAGTTCCATTTACTCAGGAGGCTTAGGCAGGAGAATTGCTTGAACCTGGGAGGCGGAGGTTGCAGTGAGCTGAGATTGCACCACTTCACCCCAGCCTGGTGACAGAGTGAGGCTCTGTCTCAAAAAAAAAAAAAAAAAAAAAAAAAAGGTTGGGTGTCTCAAAAATTTAAAATCCAAAATGGAACTTAAGAGTCACAAATTTCTTTATTCTCACTTTACAGATGAAAGAAGATGTGATTCCCAAAGACAGTTCCCCCAACTTGGTTCAGAATCAAATGGGGCGTTTTATTCAGTGGGTGTGCACAAGAACACAATACTTCTGTTGACAATCTTTCCAACACACGATACTTCTGTTGACAATCTTTCCAGCCACAAATTTTTGGAATTATTTGTGCCTTGGCTCTTGTTTCTAGCTCAAGACACTGTAGACTTGCTGGGTTGAATGCTATTTGGAGAGATTTACCAGCTGATCATTTCAACCCAAAATGGAGATCACAATGGAGACTTCCTAAATATTCAGAACACCCCTCCAAAGTGCACTTGCTCCATCAAGGTTATCCTAGTATTAATTATTCATGGGCAGAGCATTGACAAATTCTAATTGCGAGTAAGTGCAATTGCTGTCGATTGTATAATTTATGATTCCATTTGTTAAACTAAGACAATGGGAGTTGATGAAAGGCATTAATTGACCCCAAATTAAAGGTAAATTGGATTCAAAGGCTTATCTTTCTGTGAATGTAGCTTGAAGTTGTCTGCTTTCCTGAGACCCTCTCATACACTGGTGATTTATGTACCAGGTAAGCTGTGTTACATCAAATCTTGTGTCTGACCGGAGATGCTTCAGTTTGGGCTTCCTGGAGATCTGCGCTCCAGCCCATGGTGAGATGGTCTCTTGCCTGAGTGAGGCTCTGCCATCTTTCTCTGAGGCTCAGGACCTGGCCTCTATGGCTTGGCTTCAAGAGAGCCTGACTGCATAGCTTTGTTTGCATTGCTCTGATACTTTGCTCAGGGGAGTTTGGACAAGATGGCAAGATTGGCACTGGAGTTCATTGGAAACGATTTCCTTGAAAATGAGGCAAATGCTTTTCTTTCCACAGGACAGACAATCCCACAGATCAGCATCTCACAGAGGTTAAGTGCAGTCTCTGCAATTGCTCATTGCTCTTCTTAAATATAATACAAGACAAAGGCTGTACTGAAGATGGAATCTTTTGCATAATAAATCTCAAGATAAGTCTGTTAAATAAATAAAAGGTGGTTTGAAAGGAGATTATTTATGGGGTGTGCAAGGAGGAATCTGATATTCAAGATGTACATTGTGAGAATTCAATCCCTTTCTTTGAAGAAATGGAGCTGTTATTAAGAAATATTTGGACTTTGAATCTTACAGATTTGTTCTCTAAAGATTAAATTTCATACATGCACAAGAGAAGAGCCCAAAAACAATGAGCTTTGATATAACTGCATTTATACCATGTACTGTGATTAATTAATGAGAAAGTGATGGGCTCATTAACTTCTGATTATGTGTCTTGTGCTGCAGTGGGACAAACCAATGACCCAGACTGGTGGCTGTCTTGCTAACTTCAGTAAGGTGGCCTTTACCATTAAAATTCTGGAACTAATGGGTACAGGAAAATGGAAGTTTACTTTGCTTAACAAATAAAATGCTGTTTATTGGTTCACTTGAGTCAAAGGGATCAGTAGATAAGTCCTATTCTTGTGTGAAAATGGTGAAAAACTGAAGTTGGGCAGAGCTCAAGATGCAGTGAGTACAACATAGAAGGGGAACTGGAGAATTATGCAAAATTTGGAGGATATGGATGGCATACTTGGACTTGATCCTGTAGTTAATAGCTATTTATATGGTACTTTTAGGCAGGAAAATTATAGCAATAAATTTCTGTTTCAGAAATATCCCTCTGGATGCTTACGCAGAGAATTGATTGGAGAGAGTGAGCTTGGAGGCAGAAAAGCCATTCGGGAGGTGATACCGCAGTCTAGGAGAGAGATGACGCTATTCAGCCTGTGGAAGTGGCAGTGGGTGTGGGGGATGGAGAGGAAGGGACAGTTGGAGAGGCATTTTCAGTTTCAAATTGACAGAATGGGTTGACTTGGCATTCCATGGCCATGTCTTAGAAACTTTAAGTAACATTTGTGGTCAAAATAAACCAGAACTTGGCCCTTACACAGAGGCCAGGGTGGGAATCCCAGGGGAGATAGAATATGGCTCAAGGGATAGCTACCAATGGAGTGGGCAGTTCTGATATTCCGGGACTGGGTTGTAGCTCTCTGTCACCACAGAGGAGCCCAGGAAAGGGAAATGATTCACTCAGGGTCACTTGGCAAGTTAATTACACTCTTGACTAAGCCTTCCAAGCAGAATGCGAGCTCCTTCCAAGAAGTGCAGATGCTCAGTGGTCTAGCGGCTGCCTCTTCTGGATTCGTGTTTTGAGCTTCATAAGAGCTCTCCTTGCCTCTGTGGACTGGGCCCTTATCCTGGGCTCACTGCTCCATCTTTCAACCAACTCTGCCTTTTACCTGCAATTTTGGGGTGGCACAGGCGTTGTGGGGGGGCCGAGGCGGTAGTCCTGCCTGGGAGTGAGTGCCACTGGATGTGTGTGTCTGTCCGTGTGTCTCTGCAATGCCGACAGCACGGGTTGTCTCTTGCCTGAGCGTCACCTGGCCATCCTGCTTTAAACCAGAGGAGAAATTCTATCAAATACAAGCCCACCCAGAGCTTGTTTGCTTCTTTATCCCAAATAATTTCAAAGTGCTTCAAGCAGTTTCATAAAAGCAAAAAGCAAGCAGCTGATTTCATTTGGCGGCACAGAGGGCTAAATTAGGTCATATTATGTTAGGTCAGCCCTAGGGCTAATTAACTGATTGTCCTCATGGTGGCCCAAGGAGTCAGCTGTGCTTGCAGCTGTGCCTAACATAGACCTACTCTGTTAACGCATTCTGGTTTTGCTTTCTGAGGTTTCAGTTACCCATGGTCAACGGCAGTCTGAAAATATTAAGTGGAAAATTCCAGAAATAAACAATTCGTCAGTTTTAAATTGTCCCTCATTCTGAATAGCATGATGAAATCTCGTGTAGTCCCGCTCTGTCCTGCCAGGGACATGAATCCTTTTTGTCCAGTGTCTCCATGCTGTCTACACTCCCCACCTGTCACTTTGTAGCCCTCTAGGTTGTCATATCAGCTGTCACAGTATGGCAATGTTTGTGTTCAAGTCACCTTTATTTTATTTAATAATGGCCCAATGTGCAAAAGTAGTGATGCTGGCAATTTGAATATGTCAAAGAGAAATGCTTTCTTTAAGTGAAAGGTGAAAGGTCTCAACTTAACAAAGAAAAAAATCGTATGCTGAGTTTGTGAAGAACTGCAGTAAGAACAAATCTATTTGAGAAATTGTGAAGATGGAAAAAGAAATTCGCGCATAGTGTGTGTAGGATCTCGTACTCTGTGTGGTTTCAGATATCCACTGGGGGTCTTGACACCTATCCCCCATGAATAAGGGAGGACTACTGTACTCTCAGTCTAATGATTTGTTCACAGGGGATTTACATCATTTGATCATCTCAGAAGCCTTGTGTGACAGGTGAGATTATGAACTGTTTCATAACGAGGGAAACTATGGCTCAAGATTAAGTCATGTGCCTCAGGGCACATTCCAGCCACTCCCTGCCCCCAGACTGCCAGGCCTCTCTGAGACTATTAAATCTTCCTTTGGCCCTCCTCCAACCTATCTCTCTGGGAACCGAGCATTCGATGCTGCTAACATGCCCTCCTCAAAACATTCCACCCCCGTGGCTTTCATGACACTGTACCGCCCTCTCTGTGCAGTTCACGGGGGACACTGGACAAGGTGATTTCCTCAAAAAGTCCTCAGAAAATCTTCACCTTCTCTGGCTTTGTTATCTTGGTGTAGGACGCTACCACCACCACCACCACCACCTTCCATTTTCTTCCTCATCCAACCTTTCTGGAAACCGGACCAGTGTTCCTCCCAAATCCTTCTGTCTCCAGGCTTATCGCTATAATGGATTAGTCAGAGTCAATAGGGGTTTGGTGCTTGGGTTCTCAACACCAAAAATAATTCTGGCTATACTGGAATGCATTTTTTTTTTATTAGTCGGTACACAAATGTATACATAGTCCATTTGTTTCCCAAATTAAAATATTTCACAGTGTTTGCAAACAGCAACAGAAAGTGAACATCAGTATTCTGTGAGGGTATATTTATGGATGGATGCATTTTTGCAAGAAACATTTTATATGCTGTACTGTATTACCCTGCTTGAGCTGCCATAACCAAGAACCACAGACTGGGTGGCTTAACAAATAGAAATGTATTTCCTTATAGTTCTGGAGGCTTGAAGTCCAAGCTCACGGTGCTGGTGGGTTGGTTTCTCCTGGGCCACTCTCCTTGGCTTTAGATGGCCCCACCCTTCCCCTGTGTCTTCATATGCTCTTCCCTCTGTATGGGTTTGTGTCCTAGTCTCCTCTTCTGATGAGGGCAGGAGAACCCACGCTGAAGTTTTCATTTTAACTTAATTACCTTTTAAAGACCTTAAACAACTCTGCTTTTTACCTGCTGTTTTGGGGTGGCCCAGGTGATTGGGTATGCAGGTATGTTTTAAAGACCTTATCTCCAAATAGTCACATTCTGAAGTATTGGGGGTCAGGATTTTAATAAGTCGATTTTGGGAGACACAGTTCAGCTTACAATATGTATTTTGTATCTTTTCCAGACAAAAGCAAACACTGTAAATATATAAATATAGGTTAAAAGACACAAGCACGATATTTTTCTGGATTTGTTCTTCCGGCTACTATAGATTGCTTAGCACAACAACCATTTTTATACATTTTGCTTTCAAAAGTTATTATTCGCAAACATCGGGGAAGGGGTGGAACCTAGAGACAGTGTTGATTAGGCAGGATGATGGGTTTCACCTGACATGTGAAGCCAGGGCTGATGGGCTGATGTGGTGGGTGCTGCATCCAGTGGCCTCCTAGAAGAACAGGTGTACCTGCTGCAGCAGCCTAGCCTCAGGTGGGGTTCTTCTCAGTGCCCCACTGGTTCTGGGCCCTGGGCACGTGGGCCTGCAGAGATTAAATGGGGACTACTGGAGCTCACGTTTCCCATTGGCTGGGTCCCGTGCTTGGCTGTAGGAGACTCAGACAGGAACCCACTTGATCCTGACCCTCAGGGCTCACAATACAATGGTAGAGACTTATCTGTCTGAGAAGATAAGAAGCAAGAAGCAAGAAATGAGTTCGAGAACATGCTATGGGAGCTCGATGAAGGTAGGGGCCAGTTCTACCAGAGGCTGGGGAGAATACCGGAAAGAATACCAGCGGAAAGAGACACTTCCACTCACTCACTCCTTAGGCTGACTCCCTTGCTTGCTCTGACACACAAGCTAGGAAAGCTAGGAAAGTTCAGAGGTCACTCCCTCTGAACCAGGCATTGACTCTATCCTTATTGAATTTTCCTTATCACCTGTGATTAATGTGGAAATCTTTCTGCTTTGTAAATAAGCTGAAGCTGAGAGTATTTTAAATTTTCTTATGTCACACACCTAGATAGCAGCAGGTCATCATCTGCTCAAAAGGTGTTTCTATTTAACTGAGAGAGGTCTTCATAAACCATAGCTTTGCACCCAAGCGCAGAACCACAATCCAGATACAAAGGGAGGATGTGTGGCAGGAACACTGGAAGAATCATTCTCTCTGCTCCAGTCAGAAACCCAGAAGCGCTGGGGGTTTCAGCTCTCTCCAGCCACTGGTGGTCACTCCTCAGGTAAACTGGAAAGTCCTGAATTCCACAGGTGGCTCAGACAATCTGCTTACTTGAGCGAGAGTGAGGTACAGTGGGCATTTGCCCAGGGATGCCACCCTCACTCCAGGAAGGGTCAGCTTTTCCGTGTGTCAGCTGCTTCCTGGGTATCTGGATATGAACGAACCACAGGATCCTTGGAACTCAGGTAGGGGTGCTGCCTCTTTAGTTTCTATTACAGGTCATTGGGATGAAAAGGCCAAGAGCTTTGAAGTCAGATGGATCTTTTTCCGTGTCCTAGTTCGACGATTTTCTAGCTGCGTGAGCTTTGCCAGGTTCCTCGTCTTCTTTGACTCTGTTTTCTTATGTGGAAAATGTGACTCTTAGAAAGATTTTAAAGTAACACATAAAAACCCCAGTAACATTATAATGACTACTACTCGTGTTATTACCTCAGAGATGGAGGGAGTCACTTATCTCAAACCCTCGATTTTCACATGCAGAAATTAAGGCTCATAGAGATTGTGTGCCTTTTTTTTTTTTTTTTTTTTTGAGAGAGACTTTCGCTCTGTAGCCCAGGCTGGAGTGCAGTGGTGCGATCTCTGCTCACTGTAACCTCTGCTTCCTGGGTTCAAGCGATTCTTGTGCCTCAGCCTCCCAAGTAGCTGGGACTACAGGCGTGCACCACCAGGCCCAGCTATTTTTTTTTTACTTTTAGTAGAGACAGGATTTCGCCATGTTGACCAGGATGGTCTCGATATATTGACATAGTGGTCTGCTTGCCTTGGCCACCCAAAGTGCTGGGATTACGGACGTGAGCCACCGCGTCTGGCCAATTGTGTGCATTTTTAAAAGTCACAGGTAAGACTCAGAAGGGCTGGGACTTAGGAAAACACAGTCTGTTTTTTCGTTTCTTTTTGTAGAATCTTGCGATCATGTACTGGGATCTCAAACCTGTACCATGGCCCTTGCTAAGAATGTCTTTTTTCCAGCACATCTGGCCCCTTTTGGTCTTCTCTCTGGGCCCCACCCATCTCCCTGCTCTATTTTCTCACCACCTCCATCGCTCGTGCCCACCCCATTGCTTGGCCCAGGGAAGTTCCTCTAATTTTTTTTAAGGGGGGTGGAGGCAGAGAGTCATGTTCCTTATCACAATGTTTCTGCCAGATTTCGCCTTGCCTGAAGGCCTCTTAGGCTTTTGGAAAGCAAAGTCGAGTCTTTTCTGGTGGCCCTGTTACATCCCTTCCTAGATGTAACTGAGTATCAAGTGGAGGAGCTGCTTCGTTAGTTTGTGTAGCACCACAGAAGCAAAGTAATCAATATTGATAATAGCTGCTATCGAGTGAGTGCTCATTGTGAAAATGCACTGCAGCTGCTCTGTCTGTACATGCTCTAACTTTAACCATCATAGTCACCAGGTGAGATGAGGTTTTCTAACCTTGCCTTACTAGAGAGGAAGCAGAGGCTCAGAGAGACTAAATGACTTGTCCTAAATTGCGAAGCTAGTATGTAGAAGTGAGACCCAAACTAAGAGTACCAAAGTCTAGCTCTTTTCCTTTTCTCTTTTCTTTTTCTTTTTCTTTTCAAGACAAGGTCTCACTTGGTTACTCAGGCTGGTGTGCAGTGGCACAATCTTGGCTCACTGCAACCTCCATTTCCCAGGCTTGAGCAAACCTCCCACCTCAGCTTCCCAAGTATCTGTGACTACAGGTGCGTGCTTCTAGGCCTGGCTAGAAAATCTGGCTCTTTCTGCTGCACCAAAACAGTTTTCTTATTGATTAGAGGGAGGAATTTATGAAATGGAGACAACTTTAGGCTAATGCAAAGCCTTTTAGGCTTCTCTTTTTTAATTGGTTGAATCAAAATGAGTCTGAGCATGTGCAGGAAGCCTGTGTGCTTAGAAGACTGACATTGGTTCAATTCACTGAATGAACAGAACCTCATCTAGTCACATTTCCATAACATATGAGGAGCTTGGGAAGCATAGGTGTGGATGTACTCGTTGTAGTGAACTTAAAAAGCTCCAGTCTTTGAATTTAGAAAGCCACTAGAATAAAATATCTGGGGCATTCTCTATTAGGAGATTAAAAGAGAGAGTATCAAAGGTGCTTCCAGATTTTGGTATTCCTCAGTTCTAAATCCTACAGACATGTATGATTACATTCCACTTTAATTAGAAGAATATTGATGTCTACTGACTACCTATAGCAATGTGGAGAACTTTGAGGTAGGGTGAAGTGGTAGAGAGGAGAGCAGTGCTCATATCAAATGTTGAGTTGGAGTAAAGGAGCTTCATCTGTCTTGTCCAGGAAGAAGAAGTGTGAGTTTATGTGGAATCCAAAAGACCCAGGTCTGAACAAATGGAAACAATCACAATGGGAAAGTTTGTTAGAACTCTGGGCAACCTTTGTGGGGTACAGGATTGAGAACAACTTGTGTATCTTTATTTTAATTTTTTAGTACATATAAGAAGCATCATCCCCCTTCTTTTCTGGAAGTTAGAGATGTAGCCAATAAATGAGAGCCCTGACATTCTTGTGAGCAAGAGGTGAGGAGGGTGCCCTATTCTGAACAGTAGTGATGGCAGATGGTGGGTTGGCTGGAACAATGTCCTCTTGCTGTAGAAACACTGCATTACCAAGACCCTACTGGGCTTCCCAGTATAAGTCCTGTTTCCAGGATGCTCAGGGGACTCATCTTCAAGATTAACCTCCTACTGAAGCTCCAGGCAGATTCCTATAGAATTACCAAGGAGATTCCTCTACAACGTTTAAACTGTCCAACAAAAGATTTTAAGATGTAGTGAAAAAGAGTGGTGGTGGCCAGAGAGAATGATGCTGCAGAGAAGGTATAACACATCCACTCCTTTCAAGGGAGGCAAACTAAAACACTGTGAGGTGAAAACCAACTGATGCAGGAACAAGCAGATCAACTCCAGCTTTCATTAGAAGCAGAGACAACTTGAAATCTGCATCATATATGGCTTTTATTTTAAGCTAAGTTCTATTTTATTCTGCTTTTCCATAATGGTAAGTCCACATCTAAGTCTCAGTATACCTCTTGCTAGCCATAAGACAACCATTGGAGCACAGGAAACCCATTCATAAGTTGGTTGACTTGGTGCAGTGACAAAGAGGGGGTGTTAATAACCCCTAAGTGATAACCCCCAAAGAATAATGCTACTTCCCCCCTCAATAATGGCCTCCAACCATGACCACACCGTAATCTCTGGAACCTGGAAATATTTTATCTTACTTGGCAAAATAAACATTGTAGAAGTGTTTATAGTTAAGAACCTGGATAGGTGAAGATTATCCTGTTATCCAGGTGATCCCAGGCTAATCACCAAATCCTTAAAGAATATTTAAGGTTTCAGAGAACCAGAGGGACAGCAGCATGAGAAAGACTCAACCTACCATTGCTTGGTTTGAAGATGGAGCCATGGATTACAGGCAGCCTTTAGAAGCTGAAAAAGGCAAGGGCACATCTACAAAGGTGTATTAGTCCATTTTCATGCTGCTAGTAAAGATATACCCAAGACTGGGAAATTTATGAAGAAAAGAGGTTGGCTCACAGTTCTTCATGGCTGGGGAGGTCTCAGGTAACTTACAATTATGGCGAAAGGCATCTTTTCACAGGGTGGCAGGAGAGAGAATGAGTGCCCAGCCAAGGGCACTATAAAATCATCAGATCTTGTGAGAACTCAGTCACTATCATGAGAACAGAATGGGGGAACCTGCCCCTGTGATTCAATTATCTCCACCTGGTCCCTCCCAGGGGGATTATGGGAATTACAATTCAAGATTTGGGTGGGGACACAGTCAAACCATATCAAAAGGAATGTAATATTGCTAAGATACTGACTTCATCCCACTGAGATGCATGTCAGAATTCTAAGCCACAACTGTAAGATAATAAATTTTTATTCTTTAAGCTGCCAAGTTGGTAGTAATTTGTTGCTGCAGCATTGAAAACAAAAATAATGTGACAACATAAACCGTGTCTGATTTGTCTTTCTATTCTAATCTTTCTATTCCTGATTCTTTGCAGAGTGATGAGTATATGAATGAGCTCAGTAATGTTTTATGAATGAAAAAAATGAAGGAAGGAAAAGCAAAAAAAGCATTTGAGTGTTTGGCCAAGCATAGCTGTTATCAGATTCAATGGCACTCGCTTGTTCAAATAATATTTCTTGAGGCTTCATGAGCCCAGCATGGTGCCAAATAGTAGTGAGGACATATGAAGGGGCACAAGCAAAGGGTGCTCCCTTGAAGAGCTTCTGATCTAGCACATCTATGAATCAGAACAATCAGGTCTTAACCTGTGAGTGCCACAGATCTCAGAGGAGAAAGAGATCTTCAGGACTAGGATGGTTTGCAAGGTCCTTTTTGGACAATTGAGGCTTTAACTGGATCTTAAAGAATAATCAGGGAGATGATAGTGCAAGGGGATTGCAAGCAGGAGGACATAATAGACCTAGAGGATAAGAAAAGGAGCATGAGGAAAACATGGTAACTTGAGTGGAGCTGAAATGTAGAATGGGAATAAAGCCATAAAGGTGGGGTAAATTCAGTTGTTTACTCAGCTACCATGCCCTGACTACTAGTGCTAGGCATAAATTAGTGTTTGGGGAAAGAAATGACATTATCCCCACCCTCAAGGAACTAAGAACATAGTGGGAACATATAAATGCCTAGAAATTGCTCAATATCTAATACTTGTTAGTAGATGTTCAATAAATATGTGCTCAATTAAACATAGTTGAAATGCATGATCAACAATATTAGTCACAGATGAGGACATAGATCATTTTTTCAGCAGCTATATTGGTTATTTATTGCTGTGTAACAAGTTATCCCAAAATTTAGCAACTTAAAGCATTGTCATCTGACAGTTTCAGTGGGGGAGGAATCTGAGCATGGCTTAGTTTGATCCTTTTGGGTCAGGGTCTTTCACAAGGCTGCAATCAGGGGGTCATCTAGGGCTGTGATTATCTCAAGGCTTGAAGGGGAGGAGGAATCCACTTCCAAGGTCGTTCATGCAGTGGTTGGCAGGATTCAGTTTTTCATGGGCTGTTGGATGAGGACCTCCATTCCTTGCTGGTTATGGGATGGAGGTTGTCCTCAGTTCCCTTCCATGTGAACTTCTCTAGAGGGCAGTTGACAACATGGTAGCTGGATTTCCTCAAAAAGAGCCTGAGAGAAAGTAACAGAACCAGAGAGAGCCAGAGAGAAAGAGCAAGACAGAAATCATTGTATATTGTATCGTAATCTTGTAAGTGATTCACCTTCACCTTTGCTGTATTCTATTTGTTAGGAGTGAGTCACCAGCTCTAGTCCACATTCAAAGGAAGTACTGTACAAAAGTTTGAGTACCAGGAGAAAGCAGAGGCTGTCCATCACAGTTGGGCAGCCTGCTGTACCCTCTTTTCCTCTGTACTGTAGAAGAGAGGCTTTCTCTAAAGGCATCAGGCAAAGTAGGGAAGAGCCCATCCTCATTCATCTTGAAACTACTAGTTCTACCACAGCCAACATAATTCGCATCCTGGTTCCTGCAGGAGATTTAGGGAGGTACTAACCAGAGACCATTTTTTCATGGCTTACCAAAAAATCTAGATTGGGAAAAACCTCAGAACATCTCAGAGTAGGGACTTCTCAGGAACCAGTAATCAAGGCCAGGGGTTGAAGGAGAGGTAGGGATCTTGGGCTATAGATACTATATAGAAAATAATATTGGCTAAAGAATAGAAGAGCTTGCTTTGAATTCACATAGTAGGTAAGATGGTAAGCACGTTACTTAAACTCTCTGAGTCTGTTTCCTCAGAAATTAAATGGGCATCTACCTGTAGTGTAGTCATTTAGGAGATTTGGATACACTTCCATGTCTGAGGAATCTCCATCATTCCTAATTCCCTGAGAAAATCATTATTCCAGCTTCTCTTACAGCTCTGGTATAGGCATCTGATAAAGGTTCTGCCAATCAAACGGCTGGGGAGAGGTACTGGTTTAAACTGTACTAATGAGAAAAAGGACAGGAGGAGCAGTGAATTTTCTAGAGATTATAGTGGCAGAGGCTTTGACTCTTGAGGCCACCTTATTCTGGTCCAACTCAGTGTACACAGTTTAGGCCATGGCATAATATAGTGTTAGATGCCTGTGCCTGGGAGGCTGCAGTGAGGTGCCTATTGGAGCATTCCTGCAGTGTGGCTTGGGTCTCTTTCCCAGCTGCCAAGCTCTAGTTTGACCTTCTGGGATGCCTGGAGATTCAGATCTACATTTGTGAGATTTATATTTATCTCATAAATTACATTTTACTTCTGCTTAAACCACTTAGGATGTACACTGTTTTAGCAACTGAGACTATTGACTGATCCACTGCCTCTCAGGGTATTATGGGGATAAATGAGATAATGCATGTAAAGCACCTGGCACAGTGCCTTTTATATAGGTGGGTTGCACTAAGGAAATGGTAGCTCTTAATGTTTATTTTATTACTACTTGTCAGTGTTTCTTGGGTACCTCATGAGTGAAAGTCAAATCTCAGCTGCATGCAGATAGACCAAGGATTTAAATTCTGATGATATGGTTTGGGTCTGTGTCTCTGCCAAAATCTTGAGTCAAATTGTAATGCTCAACGTTGGAGGTGGTGTCTGGTGTGATGCAACTGGTGGTATGGGTTTCCTCTTTGGTGCTGTTCTT
Source organism: Chlorocebus sabaeus (assembly GCF_047675955.1). Lineage (NCBI taxonomy): Eukaryota > Metazoa > Chordata > Mammalia > Primates > Cercopithecidae > Chlorocebus > Chlorocebus sabaeus. Next base: position 17,765,694 of record NC_132917.1, read on the forward strand.
CTGATAGAGTTGTCATGAGATTTGGTTGTTTAAAAGTATGTGGCACCTCTCCTCTCTCTCTTCTGCCCTGGCCATGCAAGATGTGCCTGCTTTCCATTTACCTTCTGCCATGATTGCAAATTTCCTGAGGCCTCCCCAGCCATGCTTCCTATAGAGCCTGTGGAACCATGAGCCAACTGAACCTCTTTTCTTTATAAATTGCTCAGTCTCAGGTATGTATTTCTCTCTCTCTCTCTCTCTCTCTTTTTTTCTCGCTCTCTCTCTTTCTCTCAAGAGGGTGTTCCACTCTTGTTGCCCAGGCTGAAGTGCAATGGCGCGATCTCGGCTCACCACAACCTCCGCCTCCCGGGTTCAAGTGATTCTCCTGCCTCAGCCTCCTGAGTAGCTGGGATTATAGGCATGTGCCACCACGCCTGGCTAATTTTGTGTTTTTAGTAGAGATGGGGTTTCTCCATGTTGGTCAGGCTGGTCTCAAACTCCCAACCTCACGTGATCCACCCACCTCGGCCTCCCAAAGTGTTGGGATTACAGGCGTGAGACACCATGCCTGGCACTCAGGTATTTCTTTGTAGCAATGTGAGAACGGACTAATACACCTGGGTAGTGTTGCCCTACAGGGGATGTTGTGTAATGTCTGGAGACAGTTTTGATTGTCACAACTGGGGGTGAGGTGTAACTGGCATCTAGAGTCTAGGGATGCTCCTAAACAGCCTACAATGCACAGGACAACCCCCATAGCAAAGAACTATCCAGTCCATTTATCTAGTCAACAATGCCGAGGTTGAGAAGCCGTGTTGTAGATGTGGGAGCAGAATGAAACCTGGCCATCACTCTCTACTCTGTCAATAACAACTTACTAGTTTTTGCTCAACTAGGATGAGTTCCAGCATGTGGAACCTCCAGATGCAGGAACACCAGACTGTAAATTTAATCACGCAATTTTATGTACCCGGAAAGCACTACCAAGGTCGCGAGATCAGAGCATGGAATGATCTAAGTTTTCGTAAATGTATTCCCAAGGTCCTTGATCAAGCAATTAAAAAATGAATTAAGGACTATCTCAATTTCTGATTGGTTGGCTAGTACAGCTGGGAAGTTTCTTTGTTTGATTTTGATGATGCTGTTTTAATTTCTGATTTTTTCTGTGCCAGGGAATCTTGGTATTTTCTTTGCAGATTGTAAATCTCTATTATGCCCTCATACGGCAATATAGAGTCTCTCTGCAGTTATGCATTTTTATTGGTACACAGAATATTGAAACATAAAACATCAAACAGGCTATTTCTTTTAACCACAGATGTGAGTTGAATCCATTACCGATATTGTTCTTCAACTTCATAATGACTTTGGCTCATTGCAAATGGCAAATGTGTGCAAGAGAAGGAGACAGTTGTAATGTAGTGCCACTGGTGAGCTTGTGACCCTCATTTTCTTTCTTTTCCTGAGCTTCATCTTTTCTTTCTATAAACTGAAAGTATGCATTAGATGACCTCTAAGTCTTCCAAATTTCTGAGATTCTTAGGGGCTGCCAAGCTCCCAGGGATTTCATGAGCCCTCCCCAGAGGAAGGTGGCCTCATAAGATTGTTGGGGCATGGCACAAATCCAGTCCCAACTTCAGGGTCATGGGCAGGAGTCAAGGTCACCTCCTCCTTGTGGTGTTCTCCTATGAAGGTCTTGTGGGATATGCTGGCTGTTCATTAATTCAGTTGCTCAGTTGTGATGAGGATCTCCTGGGAAATACAAGTACAACAATATTTTTTATTTTTATTGTTGAAAAGTATTCAATTTTGTAAAACATGACTAATTTATCCTATCTATTGTTGATGTGCATTTGGATTTTTCAGTTTTATGTTACTACGTTGTTGTAAACATTCTTGTACAAGTACTTGGTAAATGTGTACAATTTTTGAGTGTATACCTAGGGATAATAGGATATGCATAAATATAACTTTGATTTTGCTGAAAATGGTTGATCGATTTTATACTCCCTCTAACAATATATTAGTATTGTCTATTTTTAAAATTTTCATCATTTTAGTGAGTATGCAGTGGTGTCTTATTGGAGTTTTAATTTGCATTTCCCTGATGACTGGTAATGTTGAGTATCATTTTTATATACTTGACCATTTGAATATCCTTTTTAATGAAGTGCCTAGTTAAATCCTTTACAATTTAAAAATAATTGGCTTATTTGCCTTTGTCTTATTGATTTATAATAGAACTTCTTCATACATTCTAAATATGAGTTCTTGGTCAGTTATATGTATTTCAAACATTTTGTACTCTTTGACTTAGTGTCTTTAATAAATGAAAGTTTATTAATTTTAAAGAAGTCCAGTTTTTATCCATTTTTACCATTTAGGTTATTGATTTTTGTGTCCTTTTAAGGAAATCTTTGCCTAAACCATGATCATAAAGGTATCATCCTGTGTTGTGTTTTAAAGCTTTATTGTTTTATTCTTTAAATGTCAACCCACAATCACCTGTAATTGAATTTTGGGCATGGTGTGTAATAAAGGTCAAAATTTACTTTTTTCTATATGGAAAAAAGTACCATTTATTTTAAAACGCCCCCTTTTAATTGATCTTCAGTGTTGCCTTTGTAGTAACCAAAGGTCCATAAAGGTGTTGATCTATTTCTGGTCATTCTATTCTGTTGTATTCCTTTATACTAACACTAATATAAATGTCCAATAATAACAGAAACATAATTGCTGTCAAATTACTTGGGAGAAAAAGCCACTTCTGCAGAACTGAATCATTTATTCCCCTCCAGTGGGATCACATTCTGTTGGAAAAAAGTCTGAATTAGTGGTTATAAGAATAGGGTCTAGTTCAGATCCTGCTCCTCATCTGCTCTGTGATCTGAAGTAAACCAGTTTCCCTCTTTTGGCATTAGTTCCTCATCTGTAAAAGCCAGGAGATGCTGTTAACAAACTCTCAGAACAGGTTAGATGAGAACCCACACACATCAAAGATGGTAAAGACGCAGAAATGAGCCCCTAGGAACTAAAATATCTGGACATTTTTTGAGAATGTTTTCCCAACAACATGTTTAATTTCAGTGTTTTCAGTTTAGTTGAAAACAGATGACCTTCTCACCATAGTTTGCCATATTTTAATCAAATTGTTAGCTTCCAAAAAGTGAGCTATGTTTATTCTCATGTTGAAGTGAAGGACCTTGAGCTGTGATCAAGTGATCAACGGTGTGAGCTCCTACTCTCACTCCTGTGACCCAGGCCTATCACATCTCTCCATGTTGTCAACTCTGTAACACGCTATTTTCTGATAGAGCTGCTCTGTACAACACATGCTCCCATGCCTCTTCCTTTTTGCTCTGTTGGTGCCTGGGATCCGGTGTTTCAACAGGGTTCTTTTGTGGCACAAGAGCATATGCATTCTAGGCTTGCATGGCATGAGAGCATGATCCTCCATAGCTGAATTTTAGGGAGCATAATTCCAAAGGCTCTAGTAGATGATGACGACTGGTAAATGAAAGATAAGAAGGCTGGTGCCTGCAGCCTTTATTAAATGAAAAATTGAGAACCAGGAAGTCCAACTGCGGTGGATGAGAGCTTCTGAGAATACATGGTAGGAAACCTTTGTATATTTCCTGGGCATAAAGACCCATGGAAAGAAGGTTGTAGAAGAGAGATACTGGAAGCTCTGACTTCCTCCGTGTACATACTGGACCTTTCTCCTTCCCCCATAGGTAGATACTGCTCCTTTAGGTATAATGCCTGTACCATAGCTTCCTCTCCCTTACAAGACCTGCATGACTTCACAATCCATGTGAGTGATGTGACCTGTACCTGGGCCCTACATTCCTTTACCTTCTCACTTGGTGGCCTTACTTTTCTCTTTTATTTTAGCACACATTCTTCGGCATCACTTGGAACCACTTTGTGTCAGAGATCTGGTCACAGTCTCATCCTCTCAAGAAACTAATGTTTTGTTTCATAACTCCTGTTCTTCTGTTTCCCAGAAACCTCTAGTTCCTTGATCTGTCTGCTCCCTGCCAGTCAATCAGCTCCCCCTTTTCTTACTTTCCTTATCTACCCAGCCTGTCCTGAGTAGTTGAACACTTGAATAACTCTATTACTAGGATCCACAATTTGTAGGTGTCTTAGGATTCTACTGCCCCTCTAAAGAAGCTCCTTACTTACTGTAGACTTGCTTTTTGTTTTCAACAACTAAGACACTATGGTAACCCTCAATTTTGTATTCCTCGTCCATAAACATTTTATCCAGGTTGCCATCTATCTTTACTGTCTTTCATTCCGCCTAAAGGGATCTACTTTGTCAGTTTAGGCGTTTCTTAAGAAAAAGGAAAAAAAAACTGGGCGCAGTGGCTCACGCCTGTAATCCCAGAACTTTGGAAAGCCGAGCCGGGTGGATCAAGAGGTCAGGAGATCAAGACCATCCTGGCTAACATGGTGAAACCCCATCTCTACTAAAAATACAAAAAAAAGAAAAAAAGAGCCCAGCATGGTGGTGGGCATCTGTAGTCCCAGCTACTCGGGAGGGTGAGACAGGAGAATGGCATGAACCTGGGAGGCGGAGCTTACAGTGAGCTGAGATCGCTTGCCACTGCACTCCAGCCTGGATGACAGAGTAAGACTCTGTCTCAAAAAAAAAAAAAAAAAAAAAAAGAAAGAAAAAAAAGAGGGAAAGAGGGAGGGAAGGAAGAAAGGAAGGGAAGAAGGAAGTAAGGAAGAAAACATTATTGATGGCAAATTCTCCTGTAGCTACCACTTTGTTCTTCTCATTTAAATTCACTCAAATCTAAATTGTGCTTAGGCACTGTGCTCAGTGCTGGGAATTCAGAGTTGAATAAAATATGATACTTTTCCTTAAGTACTTAAGTAGCTTATAGTTTCAGTAGAGTCACGTGGAGGTAGAGATAAGCATTGCAATGAGATCAAGGCAAGGGAGGACCAGAGAAGAATGCAGGTTTTGACTCAACCATGGGACAGCTGGAGTGAAGAGCAATGTAGTGCTGTCAGAGCATCAGCGCAGTGCAGGGAAGGTTAGGGAGCAGAATTCCAAAGACTGTAGTAGGTGGTAACAACTTGTAAATGATAGTAAGGCAGGCTGGTGCCTGCAGCTTCTGTCAAAGAATTGATAACTGGGGAATCCAATTATAATGGATGAGTGCTTCTGAAAATGCATGGTAGGAAACTTGTGTGGTTCCTGGGTATAAGGACCCAGGGAAAGAGGGTTGTGGAAAACAAATACTGGAAGCTCTGACTTCCTCCTTGTACTTGAAGACCATTTTTCCAGGCTGATGAGTTAGGCTGGTCATGGCAGACCAAGAAAGGCTTTGCAAGCCAAACAAGCCTATTCCCATTTTGTCACTCCCTGAAAGACAAGGAGGTGAGCACTCATTTACAAATACCTCCTGTAGACAGAGAAGAAGAATATTGCATCAATCAGAGAATTTCTGCTCTCCCTCTTGCTATAACTTTTCTAAAAGCCTACTTGGGTTTCTGCATTGGCTGCGTAGCTGGGGAGGGAGGGCTATGTGTATGCATGGAAATGGCACAGAGAAAGGTGAGGATGGAACATCGAACTGATGGCCTGGTCTTAGATACTGGCAACCAGAGCTGCAGCATCCCATTCAGCCTCTGGTTGGAGACAGATGTGGTGTTGAAGGTCGGTTTGCCAAGGTCAAGAGTACACACTCTAGGAAACTGTCCAGGGTGTGCTGCATGCAGCTGGTCATGATCTCTCTTAGTTTTGAGCAAAAATGCTTCCTTTTTTACCCTCCTCTCCTCTCCCCTCCTTTCCTCATTTCTTACCTCCTTTCTCTCCAGTCCTCTAGAAAGGCTGATCAGAGAGAGTGGCTGAGCTGAGTAGGGGCAGTCAGGCAAGGCGGGAGGCTGGTAGCCTCGTGTTCTGTCCAGTGACCCTCCCTGGGTCCTAAATGAGGATGGCCTGGCAGCTCTGTGAACCAAAGCTTTGCCAAGTGAATGGGGCTTTGGGTGAATTTTAAAAGATAGCTTTTCCGGGCTTAAGGTGGGCAGCTTATGGTCTTGATTTCATCTCCCTTACCCCTTGGTCAGGCACCCTTGTGGAGGGAACAATCTGAGTGACTGCAGCAGCTCTGTCCCTGTTGGCTTTATTTCCAGTTGAGAAACCCCTATCACAGTGAACAGCTGGAAAAGTCCTCCCTGCACCCCAAGTCTAATCCCTTTTTCATGGCTGGAGTGCTGACTTCTGGCCAGGCTCTGAGCATTTGTAGCCAAGATCTGACCCACACATCAAAGGACTAAGAATTCAGCTACATGGGTGCATTGTTTGTTTAAGGCAGAAGTGATGACTGATATTTTTTTCTCTGCTTAGAGGGCTTTATAAAATTACATTTGTTGTTATCTCATAGGATGGAGTTGGTGGGGAAAAAGGAAATTACTTGTCAGCCTGTATAGGAAAAATTTCTACAGATGATTGTGAGGGGTACGTCCTTTTGGAAGAAAGTTCCAAGTAAGGCTGCTAATGCTTAAGGTTATAGTCTAAGTCTGTTTTGGTTTAAAATGTACAATAAATTAGAGAGAATTTTATGGTAATTCTTAAGACCTGACAAGGTAGACATTTTCCTCTGTAGTATAACCAAAAGTAAACTGTCTTCTTAGGTAAGAAAAAGCAATTGAACCTGTAGGGATTAGGTCCTCCCCTTCAGACTGAGCTTTAAAAGGAAATAATCCAGCAAGAGATCAATGAAGGAGGAGCTCAGGTGGAGGGCAGGATAGTGATGAGAGGACTAAGTCAAGTATCCACCTGTACATGTGGCCATGGGGGGCTCAAATGGACCCCTAATGGCTTCACCTGGGGAATCAGCAGCCGAAAATATGAGGAGCACAGCAGCCACCAAATCACAGCTCAGGGGGTCATAAATATCCCCTCCATCTTCCACACAGTGAGGAAGAACTGCTCAGATCACAAGGGCATCTTTCAACACAGGGTCCAGGATGAGAGAATAAAAAGATGGGCAATTGCCATCACTTCTATGTTTTCCCTTTTTGGATGTGGCATCCAGTTGTTTTTTGGCCTTTATAAAACATTTAAAAAATGTCTTTAAGTGTCTAGTGTTGAGATTGCTTAATTCTTCTAAGCCACAATGATAGGCTGGAGGATTTGGAGAAGCTGGCTCTTATATCCTCAAGCTAAAAATAGAACCATTTTGCTATCTAAATGGAGGGGTACACCAAAACTACTTTTTATCTTTTGCTCCCTGATAACTAGAAATACGTAAGTTCCCCATGCAAAAGAAAGCACATCTCAATATGATACCTTTGATTAATGGTGATGGTGGTGATAATGTCACTTGAGGCAAACATGAAAAATAGTGCCTGTTGAGCTTTAGATTTATAAAGTACTGAGATCCCTTGTTTAAGCCTTTTGAAACTCAACAGATACTCTGCTGTATGTAAGGGCTATGTCATAGATCTCTGTCTAAGGAGCATTCATGGGAATCACTTATCTGAGCCTGGGAATGCCTGAGAAGGCTGATTCTCACCACTCCGAGAAACATTCAAAGACTTTTTGGGTCATGTTTCTTGTTGTGATAAAATTCTTTACTGCCATCTTACACTTTTCTTCAGTGGTCATATTCTAGCTGTTTCTAAGAAGGAGGAGGCCATTTATGACACTGAGATTGTCTGAGTTTGTGCAGCACGTGATGGGCCTGCACGTAGTAGGTGGTCATTATCTTTTTATTTGTTAATGTCGTTTTATTTTTTTGGAGTGGAAGAAAAAAACTTGTTTTCAAATTGAGGCATGTGTGAGAATTGCTGGTGTAATCTATCTGAAAATTTTTATGGTAGGTTGAAACTAGTTTTGTTCACTAAAGACTTCTGAAAAAATTATAATAATGAGGTAGACATAAGCATACATTACATTTGTATACCTTGTTGCTTTATAACTTATACACATATTATTTAATTTTTACAACCATCCTAAATATAGCTTTTATTAACTCTATTTTATAAATGAGGAAATCAGGGAGATGGTGGGGCTAACTTAAGCAATAGAATCAGGACCAATTTTGTTCTTTCAAACTTCTTATCATCTTCTCTTTTGGCATCACTGCCGCTAGAAGAGCTTGGCTCTAGTTCGTGAGGAGCCATTCTTTAGCTGAGTGCTGGAAGCAAATCACTGCCTCTTTGGTCTTGGTTTTCTAATCTGTGGAATCCAGTCATCAGTACCTGCCTGAACAACCTGAAGTCCACAGAAGGAAGCAAAGAAGATTGAAAGTAGAAAAGGCATTAGGAACTGTCTAGTCTCCCTCTTTCCTTGCCAGAAAGTTACAAAGCATGAAGTCTTCCCACGACCAGTTCTCTTCTACCTGCTGCCTGCTGTTTCTCTAAAAAAGTTATCCCCAGTCCTTTCGTGCTTTCAACAACCCCTGACTGACCTTGACCCTTTAGAGAAATAGAAGAGAACTTGGACTCTCCGTTTGGAAGTTTTGATAACTATGTTAGAATGTGTCGTCTTTTCCCTATGGGCTTATTTCTGTATTTTGGACCTACCTCTGAACTCATTCGCCTGCTATACGGCCTCATTCTTCAGCCAAGTCCTTGGCCTTTATCCAGTCCCAAGAGTCTGCCTGGATATTTGACTCTAGACTTAACCAGTATGATCTGTTCTTTTACTACTATTATCTCACTATTCTGGTCCTGATAGACACCTGGTTTAGCTAGCCAATTTTCACCAGGACAGCCATTGGTATTTGCAAACTTTAGACTTTCTATTTAGTTGATGAGGTTAAAGAGATATATCTCTCTTCAAAACTGCGTGTGTGTGTGTGTGTTTAATTTGAGGAAAACCCAGGAATCTTTAGCATAGTTGTTGGTTATGTTCTTTTTCAACAGCTCAGCCTGCCTATCGTCTACAGTGCTCCTAGCATTCAGATAGAACATGTGGAACAAATGCCTTCTCTTCCCAGACTCGAGGATGAGGGAGGTCACACAGAGGTCCAACAGATGGCAAGGGAGGTCAAGTGAAGTGATCGTGAAGTTGATTTGTAAACATTCAGTAAGAATGGTTTCCTTTCTCAATAGCTATTTTGGAAAGTGTTTTCATGAAACAAGAATGTGACTACTAAATGTTGTCTCACTTCACAAAACAATCTCTAGTCCACCAGCCAAACTGCTTGCAGCAAACAAGTTGACTAGGTGGCCCCATGAAAGGGTCCAGGTTTGAGTCCAGCCATTGCTATTTTCCCTTGTGTAGAAATCCAAAGGAAGCTCTATTGCTTGCAATAAGCTTGTGATTTGTCTTGGAGAAAAAAGTGAAGTATCTTCAGTTGATATACTCTCAAGAAATGTTAACAGTGTGTACATGCAGCAATATGAACTGAAGATACGTGGACATCTTCACCAACCTTAGAGGTCTTCATATTTGCAAGAATCCAACAATCTTCCAACTGTTCCAGGGGGTGGACCCAGAGAATTATATGTTATTCTGGCTATTTATCCTGCTTAGACAGGAATGTGCTGGGAATATAGAAACGTGTATTCTAACATTGATCTTGTGAGAGTGGAGAAGTCTCTAAACCTTTTGGGACCTCGCTTTCCTCATCTGTGTAATGGCAGATGAGGAAGCTGGCACAGGAGATATCTGTGCCTTCTCCATGCTCTAAACTTTTACACTTCTATGTGTTCCCTACTTTCCTATTTCTGGAGGCATAACCGTATGCAGAGACCTATTTTGTGTCCCCTTACCTCTGTCTGACAAGTGGGTTGGACATTCTTTCTCTTTCTGGGCACCCATTAAATAAACAGATGGTTGGCCTAGTCCACCTGGCCTCAGCTATTTTCAGATACAAAAGTATAGCCTCTCTGGGTTTTAAAAAGGGAGCTATTAAGACCAGCCGCGCAGCTTGAGAAGGACTCAGTCAGGATGCTACAGATCAACTAGATTTGCTGAACATTTAAATTACATGATTTTGCTAACTACAGATGTCTGACATTTTGCCTGTAGGTGAACTTTATGATGTCGAGTTGAGTTCAAGTGGTCCTTTCTCTTCCCTAAGGAATTATTATTTGTCCTTCAACCAAGAGGGGCCGTTGACATTCATTTTATCATCTCTTCTGTCTACGTAGCTTGCTCCCTCCTTGTCTCCAGTGTTCTCTCAGAATGAATCAGCTTTCACCTCAGGCAGGGTCTCTGCCACCGCTGAGCATGTATAGCGTGGACCTGCAGACTCCTTTGGCAGAAGATTTCAAGGGCATTGCTTCTGGTCCTCATAAGCTCCCAATATCTCCCTCCCCTCCAGCCAGTTTTGCTCTTTTTCTTATTCTCTGTGCACTGGGTGCACCTGCTCATCACCACTGCTTCTGCAGAGCCTCCTCCAAGCTATCAAACTCTGTATCTCTCACTGCTTACAACCACACAGAATTTGCAAGACTTCAAACACCTTTTCTCTGGTGTAGACATGATCATCGTTGATTTCTGCTCAATGAGATAGTTTTCCCATTTGGAAAAGAAAAAGCTGATCTCAGAAAGATAAGCACCCTCGGGGCACACTACTGGTGCTTTTCCCTTGGCACACCCTGGTAATAAGATTAAAGTACATTACTATAGACTGAATGTTTGTGCCCTCCCCCAAATCATGTGTTGAAATCTAATCCCCAATATGATAGTATTAGGATATGGGACCTTTGGGAGGTGATTAGGTCATGAGGACAAAACTTTCATGAATGGGATTAGTACCCTTAGAAAAGAGGCCCCAGAGAACTCCCTTGTCCCTTTCACCATGTGAGGACACAGCAGGAAGACCCTGTTTGTGAACCAGAAAGTGGGCCCTTGCCAGACAGCAAATCTGCCAGTATTTTGATCTTGGACTTCCCGGCTTCTGGGACTGTGAGAAACAAAATTCTGTTGTTTTCATGCCACAGAGTCTATGGTATTCTGTTATAGTAGCCCAAACAGACTCAGACACACACAACAAAGTCATTCTTTCAATTAGAGCCACGGCAGGAAACAGAGGGCCAACTTGAAGGAGTAATTCAGAAGTCATTAATAACCAGTGCATTTCTCAGTGAGTAGGCAGTGTTAGAAATAGTAATAAGGTATGGTGAGCACTGCAGGGCTGGCAGCAGTGTGAAGCCATGCCAAAAAAAAAAAAAAAAGGGCTAAAGGGGACTGCAGCTCGATGAGAGCTGAAGCATGGATGGGGCCACCTGACAGGACCTCTGGCTGTAGGGAGAGCAGCCACTTCCAGGCAGTGGCCCAGCGGGGAGGCAACAGGGTAATGAAATCCCACATCTCTCTGCTTCTGCCCCATGACAGCCTGCTGGAGCCCCTTCCTGCGTGGCTGAACCCAACAGGAAGCTGGAAGGCAAAGGGGTCCAGAGACGCATCCCTAGAGATTGCCCTCCTAGGGCACAGAGCAGGACGCAGAGTGTGGAAATGGATCTGGGGATGGAAAAGGAGATAATTTGGTAAATTCACTGCTGTTTTTAAAACAGTGCTTCTCATTTTGTTTACTTTGACATTTGATACTTTGCTGTATCCAAGATTTCTGAAAACTCATAGTAGTAAGTAAGAAATCTAAACAGAGTCCTATTTCTCTTTCCTTTTTTTATCTTTTTTTTTTTTTTTTTTTTTTTTTGTGAGACGGATTTTTGCTCTTTCCTATTTCAACAAAGCTTGCATTGTTTCCTGCAGTATGGCTTATTCAACAGTCTTGTATTTTAAAGAGGGGTTTATCTGAGAAAGGGAGGTCTATAGCTATTTTCAAAGTTTAAAGAAATTTCTACCTGCCAACTGAGAGTATTCTCTATTAACAGTGAATTATTATGCCTACTCTAGTGGTTGCTTGGAATTAGATTTTATAAAATGCCTTGAGCTTCCTAGAGAAATAATTCTCCTTGAATGCAAAGTCCTGTGTATGCAATGAAATAATGACACATAGTATCTATAACTTCAGAACATATGCTTATTGTTACAAATATCTATCTTAGACATTTATTCTAGAATTGTCTCTGGCCAAAAAGATATAAAATTATTCAGCTGGGTAAGTTTCAGGACAGCCATCTAGGTGTCAGCCTTAGCTCTGATATGTCTCTCCTAACCTTTCTCCCTCTCTCTTCTTTCTCCCTCCCTCTTCTTTCTCCCTCCCTCTCCATGCCTCTACTCTGCTCCTTCTCTCTTCTCCTTTCTGGATAAAAGGTGAACTTTTGGTAACAAAGAAATTAGTGTATGAATTCAAGCATCCTAATATATATGTTTTAATATTTTCTTGGATTTGTTTATAAACTTAATTTTATCTGGAGCAATTTTTTTTCAAATTGTTAATTTGGAAGGCTTCATACCATCAGGTTTCATTTGATTTACAAGCTTGTTTAAATTTAGTTGTTGATTTGCTTCTGTTTTGCTTTGTTTTCTCTCAGTTGGTCCTTTATAACTATCTTTTCTTATTTGGCAGTTTCATGTTAGCTTCTTTGTAGTCTCCAGTCCTCTGGATTCTAGTGCAAAGCTAGGTCTTACTTAGCATTGCATTCTGAGGATCTTATCTTACTGAAATATTAGGCATATTGCAAATGCAATCCCCAAGCCAGTAACTATCCACTTTAAGAGAAGCTTCTGCATCTAGGGGAGTAAGAGGTCAGAGGTAAGTGTTTCATGACCTGAAAATGGGTTGTGCCAATCTAACCTCCTACTAGCCACAGCATTTAAAAGCAGTTTTCAATTTCAAAATTAACAGAACCAAAGGCATTTTAATGAAAATTGTTTTAGTTTAAGAATAAATTGGGGTAATAAGTTGAAATCTTAAAGTACTTACATGATTTAATATAAACTGGAGAAAGCTGCTATTCTATGTCCACTCATTTTTCTTCCCCAAAGACAATTGTCTACAAGTGTCATTAACTAAAACATATTGCATTTCTTTTAGATTTTGGGGAGATCTTAAACTATATAGGCTTACCAAAGTCTATGCATATAAATTCATTGCTTTACCTTCTAAACTGGAGGAGTTTGATATTGGAGGTCTCTTCCAACTGCAACCTCAGTAGTTTTTATTTCTATAAGATATATATCCTGAAATTATCTGGAATTTTGAGTTAGTGAAACAGTTTCAAGTTATGATACTAAGAATATATGGCAATATATACAGCTACTGAGTCTCTTCGAGGGAAGTAATAGATATTTTTATTCTCCAGTTATAAAACATCCCAGCTGCTTGAGCATTGAATGCTACTCTATTTTCAAAACCTTTTATATCTCAACAGTAGAATATATCCCAGTTGTTACTCCTGAATAATGACTGGGTTGGTGGTATTGAGAAGCTATAAACCACATTCTCTTTCTCAGCCCCTGATTTAAGAACTTGTCAGACTGAAATACAGTGGGATATGTGGGTGAGAAGGGAAGCAGGAGATACGAGTGGAGACTTTCAAGACAGTGTGGCAAAAAGCATGAAATTAGAAATTCTATATTTCATTGACCTACTGCCATACGTACATTTTTCAGCTAATTCTTTGTGGTTTTGATCAATAGATTTCATTTTTACTCCCTACCTACTGCCATCCCCTTTACCATCTCACACATGTCTATTTGATTCATAGTTTCCCAATTCAGGTATAAATGGAAACATGATGTTCCTATTCCTTTGGTTACAATTTTGCTACAGAAATACATCCCATAAATTTCATTTTCCTGTATCTTCTTTTTTGTTGTATCCAAAAATCTGTTTGTATCTGCACTCTTTTTATTTGACACGCTGGAGTGTCTTCTCCCATGTGTTATCAGATGGTATCTGTCAAGCTCCAGAAGCAATATGCTTTTCATTTGAAAGTGTTACAGATGCACTTGTGGGAATGTAAAAAGAGCCCAAGGGTTTCTGAAAGGGTGCTGACATAAACAAACACTGTCAAATGAAACTGCACAGGACCGTTTATATCTGCATCTAACCTCCAAACTTGGTGTTTTTTCCTCCTCATCTTGAACCCAGGCTGTTCCATGGATCCTCTTTCTTCTTGAATTTTCTCTGTGGAGTGATGTCATCTTCAGGGTGACGTACCAATAGCCTGCCCTGGATCACACTGGTCATAGTGGGTGCTGCTACCTTCCCAGCCAGCCAGCCTGCACAGTGCCTCTGTCTTTGTCTCACTGAGCCTGGACTTCGTAGTGCAGGACAGCTTGGCCCTGTTATCCAGCCTAGATTGGGCAATTCTTCTTTGTTACCAGTTTTCTGTCTACCTTTGATTCTGCCATTAAAAGGAGGTATGGGAAGGTTTATGCTGAATCTCTTTTATATTTCCTTGGAATCATCTCTTCTAGAATTATGAGCAGTTCAGATTTCATAACCAAGTAGGCACTTTCACACATAACTCTCTGCTTCATATCCATGTCATTCATTGATCCACTATTCTATATTTTGTTGAGCTACTGGCATAAAATTATTTTCAACATTTTTGGTGAAATATTGGCTCTATAATCACTGATAGCTTATTAGGCAGCAGCTGTTTATTATTACCCTTTGTGTGTGTTTTATTGACTAAACATTTGTATTTTCCAATGCCATTAATTCATTTGGTACATCTATGCTCTTGCCTTCTGGCTTTATTTGTGAATCCAAGACGTTGCATCCAGGACAAGAAGAACACAATTCTCTCTCTCCATAATCTACCACTTCTATGTTACATGGTGCTATGGTTTGAATGCACCCTCCAAAGTCATGCTGAAATGTAATCCTCAATGTGGCTATGTTGGGAGGTGGGGCCTTTAAGAGGCGATTGAATCATGAAGGCTCTACCCTCATGGATTAATGGGTTAATAACTTAATGGGTTAATGTATTAATGGGTCATCTTGGGAGAAGACCTGATGAATTTATAAGAGGAGGAAGTGAGACCTGAGCTAGCACATGGGTACCCTTGGCCCCCTTGATGTGTGATGTCCTGTACCACCTCTGGACTCTTCAGAAAGTCTCCACCAGTAACAAGGCCCTTACCAGTCATGGCCCTTCAGCCTTGGACTTCTCAGCCTCTATCAATGTAAGAAATAAATTCCTTTACTTTACAAATTATTCAGTTTTAGCTATTCTGTTATAAGCCATAGAAACTCATCAAAAATACACACTTTCTGTCAAATCGTCTCTGGAAGGTGAGTTGGGGCAAGTCATCCATCTCATCTGAGAAGCATTTTCCTGTGAAGGGGGACATGACACATATGTTC
Organism: Chlorocebus sabaeus; assembly: GCF_047675955.1. Classification (NCBI taxonomy): domain Eukaryota; kingdom Metazoa; phylum Chordata; class Mammalia; order Primates; family Cercopithecidae; genus Chlorocebus; species Chlorocebus sabaeus. The sequence goes on from NC_132917.1 coordinate 17,780,876, forward strand.
TCTGAGACCTACGATGGTCACCTACTTGGAGCTACAGCAGATGTCAGAGGTTGTGTTTGGAGATATTCTGAGGCAAGTTCTGGGGCTGCACATCCACTGTGGGTGATGGGGTAAAAAAGCCAAGGAGACAAAGGAAAGACCCAGAAATTCTGGTCTGCTAAAGTGTCACTTGGGAAAATCTTCTCCGACCTACCTCTGTCAGGTCACCTGCTACACTCTCATAGCACCACACAACCTTCAGAGCTTTCAGCCTCCAGCCCTTGCTCTGACATTACATTGTGTAGTATGTATTATTGGTAGGGTTAATTGTTCAAGGTCTGCCTTATCCTTCTGACAAAATACTCCATGAAGGCAGAAACCATGTCCCTACCTTACCGTTTTATCCCCAGCATGGTAATTGCAACATATTAGAAACTCAATGCATACCTGTTGAATGATTAGATGAATGAATGAAAGGGAAGAAGAGAGGACGAAAAGAAAAAAATGGCTCATTTTAGGTAGATGCATTTATTACTGACTCTTTTGTCTAATGAGTTTGTTTAATGACCCTTTCTAGCAGATCCTCTTATTTCTACAGCCACCTCTCCCACTCTTTCCCCCTCCTCCTCTTCAGCCCAATAACCAAGACCAGACCTTCTTCCAGATATTCCTGCTGTCTTGCTCCAGGCTTATTCCTTCCTAAGTAAGTCAAATGAGTTCTTTTTTTTTTTTCTTTTTTGCTTTTTAAATTTTACTTTAAGTTCTGGCATACATGTGCTGAACTTGCAGGTTTGTTACATAGGTATACATGTGCCATGGTGGTTTGCTGCACCTATCAACTTGCTGTCTAGGTTTTAAGCCCTGCATGCAGTAGGTGTTGGTCCCAATGTTCTCCCTTCCCTTTCCCCCAACCCCTCAACAGGCCCCAGAGTGTGATATTCCCCTCCCTGTGTTCATGCGTTCTCATTGTTCAACTCCCACTTATGATGAGAACATGTGGTGGTTTGTTTTCTGTTCCTCTGTTAGTTTGCTGAGGATGATGGTTTCCAGCTTCATCCCCTGTCCCTGCAAAGGACATGAAGAAGAGAGTCCTTTTTTAAGGAAGAAACAGTGATTGTATGTTTCTTGATTAGGTGTAGAGAGAATTTATCAAATGTCTCAAGCAAGAGGAATCCACTCTCCTTTTGCTTTCTTCTCAAGTGGTGCATGGTTGTGATCCTGAATAAGCCTGTGTGCTCTGTAGGTTCAATATTTCCCTCCAGTGTGCTGGCCCAATGCCTAACTTGGGGACAGGCAGTATTAGGAGCTTCACGGTTGACACATTTCTAAGCCACAGTATCCAAAACATCTTTTCTCACTAATAAGGGTAATATTTGGTCTTCATCTACCTGATTCCTTTTCCTTTCTCTCTAAATTAGTTCTGAACTTGGGCATGAAACAAGGGGTCTGATTTCTTAGGCTATGTGAAAACGCAATATCTCCTATGCATAGAAACAGTCAAGGAAAAAATCAATGGAGATGCATCCTAAGGTTGAAAAATTTGAGATTCAAAGAGGGAAACATGAGAGTTAAGGAAGTGGGGGAATAAAGTTCTGAAACCAAGGGCCTTTCACCTGGAGTCAAAGTCAGTGAGTCTCCTGAAATGCTGTGCAAAATGTTCTGTGTACAGGATGCAGAGGTTTCATCAGAATTTCAAAAAAGTTGTTTACCCTCTAGTTTAAGAAGCCCACATAGACCTTGAGTTTATCTCCTGAAAATGGGAAATGTGATCCCAATGTCTCATCTTCCTCTTGCTTTGAAATGGTCTTGCTGCTCCCCTCATCATACCCTTCACTGCCCAGCTTGAGCCACCACCCATCCCTGGAGGAAGCCTCCTCTTCCCCTCCCACCCTGCAGGGATCTCCCCCTCCTCTGGGCTCCTGGCCCCCTTGCAGAGGGTCTCTGTCTCCTGTTCTCCTCAACTAAAGTGTGAGCTCATGAGAGTGAGGCAAGATTATTTAATTAGTTACTATGTGTCACCCAAACTGTCTAGCATATAACAATCATTTCGGAATCACGCACAGACTTGCACTGTGATTAGGTTCTATAGCCACTCTTTTGCTTGCCCTAATATGACCCCTGTAAGGGATTCATTAGATGCATTTTTCCAAAGAAGAAAGAAGCTCAGAGAGATTTATTTTTCTCAACCAAAACTTAGGAAACAGCAGAGCCAGGATTCAAACTAATGTCTTCTGATTCCTAGTTCACAGCTTCTTTCACTCCACCAGGCAGCTTCCCCTAGAAAGTATTAACCAAAATTTACGACATTAGAATTCTTCTCCAGAGGAGAAATGCCTTTGTTCAGAAACACACATGGATGGACAAGTCTGAATTTGGATCCCCTTGGTCAAGGAGGCAGGAAGAAGGAGACCAAAAGAAAACTGGACTTTCTTGCAGAAGATACTGATGGGAATTTTCGGTTGTGTGTGACCTCCCAAAACAGTGACTATCCTTTGTAAGAGGTAGGGAGGCATTAGACATAAATATCATCAGTGGAAAGTCCCCCAAGGAAGTTTCGGCAGATGGGTTTTTGAAGAACAGGAAGGTTTAAGTGTTCTATATTAAGTTGATCATCTGTGTTGTTTGTATGTGATCTCCCTCTACTCCCAGCCCAGCAGTTTAAGAAAATTTCAATACACACAGCTGTCTCAAGAGTTCAACATTGAGGAAATCAGGGAAAAGTGGTGACGTTCTATTTTGGATCAGTGGGTAGGAGAGAAGAGAATGATTAGAGTGGAAAGAGCAGGGGAGGGAGCGCTATTCAAGAGCCCAGCAAAGAGGAGGTTCAGAAGGACAAGGAAATGAAAATGAGATGCCCTGGGAATGTTAGACCCTGGGAATTTGCAGGTGTCTTGGGGTGAAGATTGAACCTCCCTAGGATGAGGACTAGAGGTTAAAGCCAATTTTGTTTAGATTCCAAAGACATTTGATTGTCAATACATTGACAGTCACCCTCTCTACATTTTCTGAATGAAGAGTTGTAGGTGGATGATAAAGGGAATATAGTGCTTTAGGAAATAAATGGAATCTTTCAGTTTCCCAAAGGCCTTGTATATTTGGGGGAGGGAGAGTATCAGACACCTGAGGCTTTCTTGGTGATGACAGGAGAATTGTCTGCTGCAGAGGAAACTGGACGGCATTTAAAATTCATGTACTTTTTCTGCAGGGCAGGGCTATGGAAGCACCCCATGCCTCTTAGCAAACTCTAGGCTTCTGCCTCCTGTTAAAAAATGTTCCCAGTTACAAAAGCAAGGTGACAATGCACACATCACAATCTCTGAGACAAAACCCGATTATCTCCTCATCTGGCTGCTCATCTGAACAGCATAAATGTAAAGGTGGCAGGGAGTGAACAGGTGAGAGCCAAAACACAATTTTGGGATCCAGGTGATGATCAACAGAGCCCACAGTGCACTACTCTGCATGGGACCCCGTACCTGTCTTGGCCCAATAGAAACATTGAATATAGATCCTACAGCAGCTCACAAGGGCCCTGATAAGCAAAGAACTGCAGGTCTGTTCATTGCAGTGGGAGTGATTCCTGGTGCCTCCCTGTCCCCTCATCCTCAGAAGCTGAAGTGTGAGTCTTGGTGATTTACACCACAAGCATCAGGCACATCTGAGGGATTTGCAGTAGACATTGAATTGTGGATCTAAGTCAAAGACTGAAACACTGTCTCCCTTCAGCAACTGATGTAACCAGACCAGTGAGTTCTCATTCCCTTCGAGACTAATCATGCTGCTGGTTCCACTGCCCTCACTGCTGCCATTGTTGTCACTACAACTATTTGCCTCTAATTGCTGATGACACGCCAGGTACGCTGTCTATGGGCTTTCACTTGCCATCTCATTTAATCCTCATCAAAACTCGATGCGATAAGCAGTGTCACTGCTTCAATTATATATGTGAGAAAGCAGATTCAGAAACTTAAGTGACTCATTTCCCATCTGAGTGGATTGTTCAGGAAAATAAAAGGAAATTGGCACACAACTTGAGAGGAAGGGTTGGATAGTAGCTTTTACAGTAAGGGTTTTATCATCAGCGAATCTGAGTTTGAAGCCTGGCTCTGCAATTTGCTGGCTGTGTGAGCTTGGTCAAGTTACTCAAATTCTCTGAGGCTCGGTTTCTCCATCTGTAAAATGAGGATGACAGTGCCTATTCCAGTCCTACTGCATTGCAAGTGATTAAGAAGTGTCATCCAATTTTATCATTATTAAATAATGGAATTTTTTCCTCTGCTCATGAATCAAAAAGGCTTCTCATAAGCTCCTTACAGGGTAAAATGGTTTGTAAGGTAAGATTTCTTTGAAAGATTTAAAGCTTCAAGCAGAAAGGAGCTCTGGAAGGGCATTCCCTTTCCAGGTTTGGGGAACTGGTGGTAAATGTAAAATGGTCTGGCCTCAGTCTCACTGTTTCCCTGTTTTAATCTCTGCTTTTATGACCAGTGTTGTTATTTCATAGCACAACTGAGACTGAGTGGAGTTTACAAAAGGAACATTAATAACCCCTATATCCATGATCTATGCCTGCATAAAAATACTCCAAATTTTGGCTTTAAAACAAATTATTTATTGCTACTTCAGGGTATTGTGGTCTCTCCTGGGCTCACCTCTGTGATGCCAGATGATGAATCGAATGCTGGATTGTGTAAGATGACCTCATTCACATATGTGGTAGGGGGTGCCGGCTCTCCCTACCAGCACAAAGACCAGCCTGGGCTCCTTGGTCCTTGTCCACATGGCCTTTCATCTTCCAGGGGGCTAGAAGCTTCCTTACAGCATGGCTAGCTCAAAGCAGAGCTCCAAGAGGACATGCCTCAATGCGCAAGCACCTATTAACCTCTGCTTGAGACAAGTTTGTTCATGGCCCTTTGGCCAAAGCAAGTCACGTGGCTGGCTCAGTATCACACAGCGGGAGAATTAGATTCCACCTTTTGATGGGAGAAGTGGTAGAGAATTGTGGTCATTTTTAATCCATCATGATTACACACCAGAAAAACCATAAAGGATTAAGGGAAGGTACCCAGTGATATAAGAATAAAAAGAACGCAACTTGCAAAGGGTCAAAAAGCTTTCAGGCCTGGTCCCATCCCCCATCCTGTCAGGGTGAAGCAGCACCCACTAGCTCCTGGCAGGTACACTTGGTACGCGTCTTCTTGTCCCCTTCCTTTGTCTTCTGGCAGGTTTCTAAGGCATCATCTTACATTCTCTCCTTTGGGAGCTGGCTACTGTACATCTCCATTCCCTAGACCCTCTTTAGCAGATCCTCTTATCTCTACAGCCACCTCTCCCATGCCTTCTCCCTCCTCCTCCTCAACCCAATACCCAGAACCAAACCTTCTTCCAGGGCTGAGAACATGATATAATTAATCTATTATTGCTGTGGTATAATTGTTGCTGATTGAAATTGTAATACATACAATGATTACCTTTTGTCAATCAGCTTAACGTTTTTGAGATTACCTTATAGCTTTATCTAATACAGAAATATAAGTATTCCTTGTGGAAGTGGCTTATATTTATTAATGTCCAACATGCCTTTTAAGTTAAATTATAAACTAGATATCTTTCCAAATCTCTCTATGTAAATATTAATATATTTGTCATATAGTATGTATCATAAATATTCCATATCTTAAATGTCTGATTAATATTCTATTTGTGTGGTTGTGCTAAAATATATTTAGCCATTCTAATGATGAATACTTAGGTTATTGCCATTTTCCTACTCAAATCATGTTGCAATGAACACCTTTTCACATATTAATATACTTTTTATGATTATTTCCTTAGGGTGCATTCCTAGGGAACTCCTAAGCTAACGGATATATATGGTTAATAAAACTAATTTTATCAGTTTGCCCATCAAATAATTTTATGAATTTATATTCACAATAATTGTGTATAAGGAAAAGATACCCCTTTCCTCCCACCTTTCAAGTACTTTTCTTAAGAATCCCAAGTTACTTTTCCTTTTTTTTTTTTTTTTTTTAAATCACAGGAAGTGAAGAGAGCTAAAAGTTAAATATTTCTAACCCAAGGAATAGGCAAGTCTAAATTAAACAACTAAATTGCTTGACAAGCTACAAGAATCCCTGGTGCGAATGTCCCAGCCCAGGACTCCCTAAAGCCAGGAAGGGAGAAAAAAAGTCTGAAAAGCGGCAGAAGGAAAAGCCCAGTCTCCTGTTCTATCCAGCACGGCAGCCTGTTCCCTGCAGGATGGTTCCCACAGAGGGGCCCCTATGGCAGACTCTGCCGACTCTGCCACTACCAAAGGATCCTCTTCAGAGGCCCGACATTTTCCAAAGCCAACTCAAACCCTGGTTGTCCTGTTAAGACAACCTGGTTTCCAGTGGGAAGCTATCATTTGCCTTCAGACCTGATCATTGCTTTAGACTTTGGGGTTGATATAACCTGTCAAGGAAAAAGTCTGTTTGTCCTTAGAGAGGCTGAATAGAAATATTCCAGGGCCTACCGTGGACACAACTTTTCCTTCAACTCAAAATTCCAGACTCACTCTCATTGGCTCATTGCTTTTTCCAACGACAGCCCCCAGTGACAGAACTCTGTAACAGAAAATAGTCAAAGGTATTTTGCCATTTGGCAACTGCTTCCAAATAGTACTTAGAAAAGGGCCTTTTATCTCTTTGTTATGCTTTAAGTGTCCTGATTCATGTTTGAAATAACTCCAGGGATTATTATGTGAAAGTCTTCCCAGGGCTTTGCCTGGGATCTTAATTCCAGGGGAATGCACACATGTGGGATGTGGGGTTTGGAGCCTTTTGGAGTGGATATTTCAGAGCTCCCACCATTTTCTCTTCTAGAGTGGAGTGGAAGCAGCCAGCTAGCTCAAGCCTCCCCTTTCCTCAAAGGGCTTTTTCACATTCTAAATGTTAAAGTGAATTCTTTCTATAATAATCTGTTACTTCTTCATACTTGAATGCAAAAATTTTATGGCTTTTCTTTTATGTTATTCATCCATGTCAGAGAAGGTGGTACCCTTAAAAATAAATCTTCTGTTCAAATTCCTCATTTGGAAAAACTGCAGCCGGGAGAGGGAATATGAGTCGCCTAAGCTCACATATATCTTGTTGGTACCAGGCCCTAGATAAAAGTCTGGGCCATCGGGCTTGTGGTAAGAACTGTTTCCTCTGCCTCTTTTTAGAAGCTCTTTGGTGAATACATTTTTGAGCCTATTGCTAAATAGTCGTTAGGCACCAGTCACAGTGCCTAACATTTACAGTCATCACATCAAATCCTCACGGCAGTTCTATCAGTACTATTATCCTAATTTTACAGGTAAGGGAAATGGTTTTGGAGATGTTTTTAAGTCACCTAATATAATGTATTAGTTTTCTATGGCTGCTGTAAAAAATTGCCACAAACTTAGTGCTTAAACAAGATGTGTTAACTTAGAGTCTTATAGCTTGTAAACCTGAAATTGGTCTAATTGGGTTAAATCAAGGAGTTGGCAGCATTGTGTGCCCTTTCTGTTGGTGCTGTGGGATAGTCTGTTTTTCATGTTTCTAGCTTCTACTGGCTGTCCACAGTCCTTGGCTTGTGACCCTTTTCTCTATCTTCAAAGCCTGCAGCTGCCTGCTGCATTCTTACCTTGCATCTCTCTGACCCTTCCCTCTATTATCTCTGACCACAGCTGGGAAAGGTTCTCTTCTTTTAAGGACTCAATGTGACTAGCTGGGCTCACCCAGATAATCTCCCTATCCTCAGGGTTTATCATCTTAGTTACAGTTGCAAATTCCCTTTTGCCATGTAAGGGAACATATCACAGGTTAGGATGGACATATTTGAGAAGGTCTTTATCCTGTCTTCTAAGTCCACCCTCTGAATTCCTAAAAATCCACATCTGTCACACATGCAAAATACATTTATCCTATCCCAAGGTCTCTAAAAGTCTCAGTCCATAACATGAAAGCAGCTAGTAGGTCAATGAAATATAGACCATTTAACCACTGGTCAACTGCACATGGTACAATTTTGCTTCAATTTGAAACAGGTTACAAATTTCACCAGAGGTCAGTTTGCTTCCAGGTAAATTTATCAAACTGCTGACACTCCATCTGGGTTTTAATTACTAGTAAATGTCTTTTCAGGCATTGCGATTCCTGCCAATATTGGCTCTCAGCCCACGCATTCTGTTTTAGGTTTAAATATAACCATTAAACTTACAGGTTGCCAAATATTTGTTGTTCTCAACATATTTAGGTACTAAGTGCAAGCATCCTGATATATTTGTAGATAGAATGCTCTCCTGCAGTATTTTTCTAATATTCCTTGCCATAATGACTGAGCCAACAGAACCTGAAAGAAGAGTATCATTTTCTCAATAAAGGTATTTAATAATAGTTTGCTTTAGATTAGTAGTATTCAGAGATGGGGGTGAAAATAGGGATTAACTATAGATGTGTACAAAGGATTTTATGGAGATATAAAAATGTTCAAAAACTGGATTTTGGTGATGGTTGTATAATGGAGTAACTTTGCCAAAAATTATTGAATTGTACCTTTAAAAAAGGTGAATGTTAATGTATGTAAATTATATATCAATACATGCATTAAAAAATTTGCCAAACTGGAAGCTTTCCCTTTGAAAACAAGCGCATGACAAGGATGCCCTCTCTCATCACTCCTATTAGACATAGTGTTGGAAGTTCTGCCCAGGGCAATCAGGCAACAGAAAGAAATAAAGGATATTTAATTAGGAAAAGAGGAAGGCAAATTGTCCCTGTTTGCAGATGACATGATTATATATTTAGAAAACCCCATTGTTTCAGCCCAAAATCTCCTTAAGCTGATAAGCAACTTCAGCAAAATTTCAGGATACAAAATCAATGTGCAAAACCCACAAGCATTCCTATACACCAATAACAGACATACAGAGAGTCAAATTATAAGTGAACTCCCATTCACAATTGCTACAAAGAGAATAAAATACCTAGGAATCCAACTTACAAGGGATGTGAAGGACCTCTTCAAGGAGAACTACAAACCACTGCTCAACGAAATAAAAGAGGATACAAACAAATAGAAGAACATTCCATGCTCACGGATAGGCAGAATCAATATCATGAAAAATGGCCATGCTGCCCAAGGTAATTTATAGATTCAATGCCAACCCCATCAAGCTACCAATGACTTTCTTCACAGAATTGGAAAAAATGACTTTAAAGTTCATATGGAACCAAAAAAGAGCCAGCATTGTCAAGACAATCCTAAGCAAAAAGAAAGCTGGAGGCATCATGCTACCTAACTTCAAACTAAGTACAAGGCTACAGTAACAAAAAAAAAGCATCATGCTGGCACCAAAACAGATATATAGGCCAATGGAACAGAACAGAGGCCTCAGAAATAACATCACACATCTATGACCTGATCTTTGACAAACCTGACAAAAACAAGAAATGGGGAAAGGATTCCCTATTTAATAAATGGTACTGGGAAAACTGGCTAGCCATATGTAGAAAGCTGAAACTGGATCCCTTCCTTATACAAAAATTAATTCAAGATGGATTAAATACTTAAATGTTAGACCTAAAACCATAAAAACCCTAGAAGAAAACCTAGGCAATACTATTCAGGACATAGGCACGGGCAAGGACTTCATGATTAAAACACCAAAAGTGATGGCAACAAAAACCAAAATAGACAAATGGGATCTAATTAATCTAAAGAGCTTCTGCACAGAAAAAGAAACTACCATCAGAGTGAAGAGGCAACCTATAGAATGGGAGAAAATTTTTGCTATCTACCCATTTGAGAAAGGGCTAATATACAGAATCTAAAAAGAACTCAAATTTACAAGAAAAAAACATCAAAACGTGGGCAAAGGATACGAACAGACACTTCTCAAAGGAAGACATTTATGCAGCCTACAGGCATGAAAAAATGCTCATCATCACTGGTCATCAGAGAAATGGAAATCAAAACCACAATGAGATACTATCTTACACCAGTTAGAATGGCGATCGTTAAAAAGTCAGGAAACAACAGGTGCTGGAGGCGATGTGGAGAAATACACTGTTGGTGGGAGTGTAAATTAGTTCAATCATTGTGAAAGACAGTGTGGCGATTCCTCAAGGATCTAGAACTAGAAATACCATTTGACCCAGCTATCCCATTACTGGGTATATACTCAAAGGATTATAAATCATCCTACTATAAAGACACATGCACATGTATGTTTATTGTGGCACTGTTCACTATAGCAAAGACTTGAAACCAACCCAAATGCCCATCAATGATAAACTGGATTAAGAAAATGTGGCACATATACATCATGGAATACTATGCAGCCATAAAAAAGGATGAGTTCATGTCCTTTGCAGGGACATGGATGAAGCTGGAAACCATCATTCTCAGCAAACTATCACAAGAACAGAAAACCAAACACCACATGTTCTCACTCATAAGTGGGAATTGAACAATGAGAACACTAGGACACAGGGCAGGGAACATCACACATCGGGGCCTGTTGGGAGGTTGGGGGGTCTTGGGGAAGGGATAGCGTTAGGAGAAATACCTAATGTAAATGATGAGTTGATGGGTGCAGCAAACCAACATAACACATGTATACCTATGTATCAAACCTGCATGTTGTGCACACATACCCTAGAAATTAAAGTATAATAATAATAAAGCAAATCATTTACACTCTTAAAAAATAACTTGGATTCATCAGAAGAACCCTGGCATTAAAAAATAATAATAATTTGCCTATCTACTCAGAAGCACTTTCCACATGCTTTGTGCTAAGCAGAATTATTTTTTACAAGGGCATTGTCTAAATGCCTCCCTTAAAGTAATAAGAGCTAACATTCTTCAACTATATCTTTGCCTGTTAATACACAGGCTGAGCATAGTCACACTAGTTGTTTCAGAAGTAAGCAGGCCATGCTTGTTTGCCTTCCTCTTCCCATACAATTTAAGAAAAAATAGAAGTTTATTCTTAATCTTTACATAATTCTGATATTTGCTTTAATTCATCTGAGTAATTATCTCAATATAATTGAAACTATACATTTTTAATGTCCTGCCATTCACTTAGAGGTAGTAATTCAATCCCCAATCAGAGTACTGTTAAAGACACAAGTCAGTTTCTCATGGCACATAAAGCTTAATATGCTGGTGTATACACAGTAGCTAGGAAAACAATGTGAAAAAAACTAAACACTTGCCAGCTTTTTAGCATTTTTTGACTTAAACTTCAATTATATAAATGCATTTCTGGACAACTGTATGCAAAACCAAATATAGATACATGTACACTGATGCAAAATAAAGATTCTTTAAAGAGTTACAGGGCTTAAAATAATAAAACTTCATTTTGAAATTGTATAAATCATATGCTTCGTGGAGGGTTCCATATTCCTTAGACAAAGACTTGGATGAACCATCTCATCCCCAGAGCGCATGCCACAATGTTAGACTCTCGGGCTTGATTCCCATTTGAACCAAGGAGGCAAGCTGTGACCTTTGGCTTCATTCCTTGTTCCTTGGTATGTGTTTCTGTCCCACAAGGATCATTGGCTGCTAGTGGTTATAATGTATAAATTTCAAGTCTACCGAGTCAGAAATATCTAAGGTGGGATTCTAGGAATTTGCATTTGTAACAAGAGTTACAGGTGATTACAATGCATATCGATGCATTATTTCCTTCAATTCCCTCCTCCTCCTCTTTTTACTCCTATTGGTCCCATTTCCACATTTATTTTTGTATCCTTTGGTCCTTAAATTGTTTTAAGAGCTGTTGACTTTTCATTATAAGAGAGTAGATCTGATTTGGTTTCTAATAATAGTTGATATGTTATGGGCATTTGTTTGTTGATGGCAATTTCGATTAATTTTTGGATTAACCCTCTAACACAGGGGATAATGCAACACCCTACAGCTGTTAGGACTCCAGTCACTATTATAAGGGACATTAGAATGGAGGCTACCATTCCTTTCTATTTCCCGAACCAGCTCTTTAGCCAATTAGTAAATGGGGTATTCTGGTATTTTCTGCTTATTCATTGGCTAAAGTTGTTAACCTTTGTAACACCTTTGTGACGGCTCCATCCAGGGCAGTATTGTTAGGAATGAAAGTGTAACACTTTCCATCCGGCATGACACATATGCCCCCTTTCTCTGCTAAGATCATGTCTAGTGCAAATTGTTCTCTTAGGCCATTCAGCTGGTGGCATCTAACTGGCTAGCCACTCCTTTGAAAACATTTCGAGTATAGTTGATGAATCTTTGTTGATTATAATAGATGTAATTAATCCAATCCACATTTTTGTTAATAGTTGACCACAAGAAGAGTGTTGATCCAAACCCAGCAGCTATTTGGTTTGGGACCTTAAATTCATTAGGTACTCCTCTAGGGACTTCTATTGAGTCAATATAAATGTTGGGATTAAAAGAATTTGTTAGATCTCGCTGACTTTGGTGGCCATGTGGATTTTGGGAGATTTTATGGAATGCCAGGGTGAATGGAATGACCAATTGAACTAAGGCACAAGTCCCAGTCCAGTTGGACAGTAATAGGTCACAGAGGTTCTTTTTTCCATAACACCACCAGACATCAGCCCAGGGTATATAAAGAGCTGAGTAGTTGCCTTTGTTTGACTCACCAGTAACATTTGGGATGTGGGTACAAGTAGAGAGTTCCCTAGCTGGCTTATTGAACTCTGCCTCCTGCCTAGAGCAGCAAGAGGAGTGGTTTATATTCCCTATGGAGAACCAAGGGATTGCTCTACGGTTTGATCTCTGCAAGGCAGGAAACAGCAATGATAGATTTTGGCAAATCTTATTTCCCCATGCATCCCTGTCTGGTATATAGCCAACACGTGACACGTTCCCTCAGGATTGGTATCCCATCCTAGGGGAAATGGAACCACTTGTGCCTGAGGCCATGCAGCAGAGCATGCACAGCAGTTGCTTCAATTAAGAGCTAGTACTGAAAATCTGACCCATTTAACCCAGGCATTTATATCGCCATATAATTTCTAAAGTCTGCCTCAAGTCAGTTACCTTAATTATTTTTATTCTCTTAGGGTTATTGTCTAGTGGGTTAAAGGAAGTAATAGGACCAGGAGTTATAGGTGGCTTTGGTGGATTCGGGGCTCCTGGGTGTGCTCGGGGTAGAGAAAGCTAACTGTCTCACACGATCGCTTCCTGAGCTATCTATTCCTAGTCTATACCTCCAAGGTTCCTGGTCTAGAGTAGCTGGGTTGTTTATGGTAATTAATATAGGATTGCATTCTAAAGTTTTACAGTTGAGTGGCGTGGGCCCTTACACAAATGTATTTTATTCTTTAAGGGTTTATTTTGGGAAGAATGGCTCACCCGGTCTCGCAATTAGGTGGTCGACCAGACTTCATTCCAGCTGGCAAAGGGCTTTCCCCAGTAGCAGCCTGTTTCAGGACATAGATATTTGTTTGCTCGGGAGAGCTGCCTTTGGTTGCCTAAGTCCCTAAGGCTTGGGAGGCATCGAACTTTATGGTTTGGGGGATGGAGGTTCTGGTTATGCTGACTGTCTGATTAGATATTCTTCTTTCAACAGGCTCTATCCAATAATTGTGTACCCTCTCACCCCTGGTAGTAGGATTAATTCTAATTACATCCACCCTCAATGACAGAGCCTGCTTATAGCTTCCTTCTAGGTTTTCCTTAGAGTCAGCTTTAAGGGTTCCTTAGGCGATCTATTCACTTCCCATTCACCCTTTTCCTTTTCTTCCAGGGGTTCTTTTACCAGTCTCTTGACCCTACTGTAAGATGTCCATCCCCATTCAGCTGTTTGTACGGCTGTCTCAGTGATCAGGAGCACTAGATAGGGACCTTCCCAGCTTGGGCAGAGCTTGTCTTCTTTCCAAGTCTTAATTAGCACTGAGTTGCCAGGCTGCAAGTGGTGACCCATGAACTGAAGAGGCAGCGTTTGAATTAGAAGTCCTTTCAGCCTAAGGGATGACAGGGTGGAGAATATGGACAGTATATCATCTCTTAAAAACTGATCTTTGGTTTCCAAGGTCAGTAGTCCTACCTAAAAATAGGAGTCCATATAATAACTTGTAAGGGGACAGTCCTAAGTCTTTCCTTGAGGTTGTCCTAATCCTAAGGAGTGCTACTGGGAGACATTTGGTCCAAGGCACTTTAGTTTTTAAGATTAGTTTCGTAATATGCTTTTGGAGAGTTTGATTCATTCTTTCTACTTTTCTAGAGGAAGGAGGATGCCAAGGGGTGTGGTAATCCCATCTAATGTGTAAACCTTCCATAATTCCCCCTAGCACCCTTGAGATAAAGTGGCTCCCATTGTCCAATATTTTCTATCAGGCCAAATATGTGTATAATTTGTTCTAAGATTATTTTGACCACATTCCTGGCAGTGGCAGTTGCTGGGGGAGGCCTCCACCCAGCTGGAGAAGTGGTCTACCATTACCAGTAGATACTTTAGTCTCCCTATTTTAGGCATTTTTGTAAAATTGACTTGAATTCTTTGAAATGGCCTTAACCCAGGAGGTCTTCCTCTGGTAGCCTGTTTTCTAACTACCTTTTTGTTTATTCTCTGGCAGGTCACACAACCCCACATACTTGCTTAGCAAGGGTATAAATCCCTCTCTACCCATAATTCTTGAGTATTGCATCACACAAGGCCTGAGGACCCCAGTGGTTTCCCTTATGCAGTATGGACATCAGTTCTCTCATTGCGAATTTGCTTATCATTTCTCTGCCATCAGGGAGCACCCACCTCCCATCCTCAGTTTGAGTGGCCCCTATCTTGCTCAGTGTTTCCTCCTCCTCTTTAGAAAATTGGGGTCATAATACCACCTTAGAGATATCTGGGATTAGGCTAAACAGTCTAACTTCTTCCTCCAGGGAGGCTTGCTTAGCAGCAGCATCCACAAGCCAGTTCCCTACAGCTTCTATAGAGAAGAGTGTGATTTTTAATCCTCCCCTGTTGCCTTCCTTAACCCACACTAGGGGATCAATTTTACTTTCTTCCTCCCCTGTTAAGAGGCCCATCATTACTTTTATTTGTCTCTCCTCTACTCCTAATCCCAAACTTAATCTAATAATCCAGTCTCCACCCAGGAGGTTAGTTCCTGCTTTGGGAAAATGTAAGAATGACTCCTTAATTTGTTCTGATCCCTACCTAATGAACATTTTCTTGAATATCAGAACCTGAACTCCCCCCCCCGCCTTTACCCCTGATACTGTTAACTTTTCCTTGGAGAGTTCTATGCCCCTTGGTTAGTATATTAGGGAGGAGTGAGCCACTCCAGTGTTGACCAAAAATGTCATTTCTTCCCCTTTGGGTCCCACTCTCAGGTTTATCAAAGGTTCCTGGTGGGACCTACTCAGAAGGAGTCTCTGACTTCCCTACTCTTCATCAAAAGTCATAAGGGGGATCACCTCCTCTTCCTTTTTCCACTCTGGGCATTCTCTCTTAAAATGTCCTGGTTTCCCACATTTGTAACATCCACTTACAGTCTTAGGAGTTTTTTCCTGCATTTCCCTCCTGTCTCTTTGTTGAGACCTAGTATTCCCTCATCTCCTCTGAGAGGGGTCCTTGTTTAATCTCTGTCTACCTCCTCTATAGTGGAAACCATGATCTTTGACTTTTGTTTCTGTCTCTCTTCCTCTCTTCTTAGAAAAACCTTCCGAGCTTCCCTCAGTAATTCCTCAATTGGTTTCTCATTAAATCCATTAATCTTTTGCAGTTTCTTAGTAATATAAGGTCAGCTTTTAGTCACATAATTAACCTTCTTTAAAAGGCATTGCTCTACTGGGTCCTCTGGATTTAATCCTGAATATTTTCTCCTTTGATCCCTGAGCCTCTGCAGAAACGCAGAGGGAGTCTCCTCTTTTTCTTGTTGAATCTTGAATGCTTTTGATACATTCAGCGTCCCAGGAGTGGACTCTTTAATCCCTTTAATTATTAGCTCCCTAAGGTCTTGCATTTGGACCCAGTCCCTGGGGTTATTATTATTGCATCCAGGATTCGCATTTGGAATTTTTGGATCCGCTGGCAGGACCTCTTCCCCGGGAGGATGCTGTGTTTCCCAAATGGTCATGGCTGCCCTTCTAATCATTTCCCTCTCTTCCCCAGTAAGCAGAATATTTATGATTGACATTATTTCAGCCCAAGTATAAAAAGTGGGTCCTGAAAATTGATTAAGCTGCTTTGCTAAACTGTGGGGGATCTTCCAAGAGTGGCCTTACTTCCTTTTTCAAATTCCTAACCTCGGTACTTGTTAAAGACACACTTACAAATCCAACTCCTCCCTGTCCCATGAGAACTTCTCTAAGAAGGTACATGTTAGACATCTGCTGTTTAGAAGGAATAGGGAAGTTCTCAATGTCCTTCTTACATTGTTTTAATTTTTTCCTTAAGTTTGGATAGCTGCTTAAGGGAGAATTGGGTTTAGCTCCTTCATGACCCCCAGATTTCTCTTCCTCTAGCCTTCCTGTTGCTCCCTGATCTCCCTGTCCTCTACTTTCTGAGATGTATGGTTGGGAGGAGCGTGTTAGGGAATCCCAGGGTTTTTCATTGAGTGAGGGTTCTCTACTGTGTTCTTCTTCTTCCTCTTTAAGGGGAAACATCTCCTCTTGTGAGGATGGGGTTTTATCATTTACATAGAGAATCAAAGCTTGGCACACCCAATCCTCATCTGAGCCAAACATAAGCCAAAAGATCAAAGGCTGATAAATGGGCTCTTTGGGCCAAATAAAACAGTAATACTTTATTATTTTTTGCTTTTCCTTGTCCCTAGTTTGAGGGTTATCCCTCCAGACCTGTGGCATTCTTCCCAATGGAATATCTGGGGGAATGTCAGAGGGGGTCTCTTTAGTTCCCTCTTTCCTTTGTTCCTTAGGCCGAGAAGTCCTGTTTCACATTTATGGTTAGTCTGTGTGTCTGAGCTTCTCCCTGTGTACTCAGCTTCCACAACTGGAGTTTCTTGCACACCCTGAGAATCGCTTCATCTATCTCCGGCCATTTCCTTCATGCAGAACGGAGCTGTGGATTGAGACTCTGCACTTGCTTTGTGTCTTAAGATACATCTCAGTCACACACACTTGACCTCCAACAATGCTCAACCACCAAGGCAGTACATACAGTCCAGTGTTCCTAACTTGGCTCATGCATGATGTTGCCTGATTGCCACGATGCCTGCTTTTCTCCCTGTGTCAGTTTTGCTGCCTCCTGAATAACAGTCTTGGGTTTGTCGATGGCTTCTATGGGGTGCAGGGACACTGGGACAGTGTGGGTCACCTGAATCAAGTGGGATGTGTCTCCCCTCTTTTTTTTTTTTTTTTTTTTTTTTAATTTATTTATTATTATTAAACTTCAAGTTGTAGGGTACATGTGCACAACGTGCAGGTTTGCTACATATGTATACTTGTGCCATGTTGGTGTGCTGCACCCATCAACTCGTCATTTACATCAGGTATAACTCCCAATGCAATCCCTCCCCCCTCCCCCCTCCCCATGATAGGCCCCGGTGTGTGATGTTCCCCTTCCCGAGTCCAAGTGATTTCATTGTTCAGTTCCTGCCTATGAGTGAGAACATGTGGTGTTTGGTTTTCTGTTCTTGTGATAGTTTGCTGAGAATGATGGTTTCCAGCTGCATCCATGTCCCTACAAAGGACACAAACTCATCCTTTTTTATGGCTGCATAGTATTCCATGGTGTATATGTGCCACATTTTCTTAATCCAATCTGTCACTGATGGACATTTGGGTTGATTCCAAGTCTTTGCTATTGTGAATAGTGCTGCAATAAACATACGTGTGCATGTGTCTTTATAGCAGCATACTTTATAATCCTTTGGGTATATACCTAGTAATGGGATGGCTGGGTCATATGGTACATCTAGTTCTAGATCCTTGAGGAATCGCCATACTGTTTTCCATAATGGTTGAACTAGTTTACAATCCCACCAACAGTGTAAAAGTGTTCCTATTTCTCCACATCCTCTCCAGCACCTGTTGTTTCCTGACTTTTGAATGATCGCCATTCTAACTGGTGTGAGATGGTATCTCATTGTGGTTTTGATTTGCATTTCTCTGATGGCCAGTGATGATGAGCATTTTTTCATGTGTCTGTTGGCTGTATGAATGTCTTCTTTTGAGAAATGTCTGTTCATATCCTTGGCCCACTTTTTGATGGGGTTGTTTGTTTTTTTCTTGTAAATTTGTTTGAGTTCTTTGTAGGTTCTGGATATTAGCCCTTTGTCAGATGAGTAGATTGCAAAAATGTTCTCCCATTCTGTAGGTTGCCTGTTCACTCTGATGGTAGTTTCTTTTGCTGTGCAGAAGCTCTTTAGTTTAATGAGATCCCATTTGTCAATTTTGGCTTTTGCTGCCGTTGCTTTTGGTGTTTTAGACATGAAGTCTTTGCCCATGCCTATGTCCTGAATGGTACTACCTAGGTTTTCCTCTAGGATTTTTATGGTATTAGGTCTAATATTTAAGTCTCTAATCCATCTTGAATTAATTTTCGTATAAGGAGTAAGGAAAGGATCCAGTTTCAGCTTTCTACTTATGGCTAGCCAATTTTCCCAGCACCATTTATTAAATAGGGAATCCTTTCCCCATTTCTTGTTTCTCTCAGGTTTGTCAAAGATCAGATGGCTGTAGATGTGTGGTATTATTTCTGAGGACTCTGTTCTGTTCCATTGGTCTATATCTCTGTTTTGGTACCAGTACCATGCTGTTTTGGTTACTGTAGCCTTGTAGTATAGTTTGAAGTCAGGTAGCGTGATGCCTCCAGCTTTGTTCTTTTGACTTAGGATTGTCTTGGAGATGCGGGCTCTTTTTTGGTTCCATATGAACTTTAAAGCAGTTTTTTCCAATTCTGTGAAGAAGCTCATTGGTAGCTTGATGGGGATGGCATTGAATCTATAAATTACCTTGGGCAGTATGGCCATTTTCACGATATTGATTCTTCCTATCCATGAGCATGGTATGTTCTTCCATTTGTTTGTGTCCTCTTTTATTTCACTGAGCAGTGGTTTGTAGTTCTCCTTGAAGAGGTCCTTTACATCCCTTGTAAGTTGGATTCCTAGGTATTTTATTCTCTTTGAAGCAATTGTGAATGGAAGTTCATTCCTGATTTGGCTCTCTGTTTGACTGTCACTGGTGTATAAGAATGCTTGTGATTTTTGCACATTAATTTTGTATCCTGAGACTTTGCTGAAGTTGCTTATCAGCTTAAGGAGATTTTGGGCTGAGACAATGGGGTTTTCTAAATATACAATCATGTCATCTGCAAACAGGGACAATTTGACTTCTTCTTTTCCTAACTGAATCCCCTTGATTTCTTTCTCTTGCCTGATTGCCCTAGCCAGAACTTCCAACACTATGTTGAATAGGAGTGGTGAGAGAGGGCATCCCTGTCTTGTGCCAGTTTTCAAAGGGAATTTTTCCAGTTTTTGCCCATTCAGTATGATATTGACTGTGGGTTTGTCATAAATAGCTCTTATGATTTTGAGGTACGTTCCATCAATACCGAATTTATTGAGCGTTTTTAGCATGAAGGGCTGTTGAATTTTGTCAAAAGCCTTTTCTGCATCTATTGAGATAATGATGTGGTTCTTGTCTTTGGTTCTGTTTATATGCTGGATTATGTTTATTGATTTGCGAATGTTGAACCAGCCTTGCATCCCAGGGATGAAGCCCACTTGATCATGGTGGATAAGCTTTTTGATGTGCTGCTGAATCCGGTTTGCCAGTATTTTATTGAGGATTTTTGCATCGATGTTCATCAGGGATATTGGTCTAAAATTCTCTTTTTTTGTTGTGTCTCTGCCAGGCTTTGGTATCAGGATGATATTGGCCTCATAAAATGAGTTAGGGAGGATTCCCTCTTTTTCTATTGATTAGAATAGTTTCAGAAGGAATGGTACCAGCTCCTCCTTGTACCTCTGGTAGAATTCAGCTGTGAATCCATCTGGTCCTGGACTTTTTTTGGTTGGTAGGCTATTAATTATTGCCTCAATTTCAGAGCCTACTATTGGTCTATTCAGGGATTCAACTTCTTCCTGGTTTAGTCCTGGAAGAGTGTAGGTGTCCAGGAAATTATCCATTTCTTCTAGATTTTCCAGTTTATTTGCGTAGAGGTGTTTGTAGTATTCTCTGATGGTAGTTTGTATTTCTGTGGGGTCGGTGGTGATATCCCCTTTATCATTTTTAATTGCGTCGATTTGATTCTTCTCTCTTTTCTTCTTTATTAGTCTTGCTAGTGGTCTGTCAATTTTGTTGATCTTTTCAAAAAACCAACTCCTGGATTCATTGATTTTTTGGAGGGTTTTTTGTGTCTCGTGTCTCCCCTCTTGGCCAGAGTCTTACTCCATGCAGGTGCAGAGATCTCTGTATGGGCCACCAGGTTGTGAGAAACAGACTTGCCCATCTAAACCCAAAGAATGGACTCAGAGATCTGGAGAACAGTAGAAGCAAGACTTTTTAATGATGGTCTTGAAAGATGGGCTGTTTGGTAGGCAGGCACACCCAGCATGGTTACAACATGCAATGTATCCCCTAAGGCCCAGCTTCCTCCCCTGGTTCCTCATGGGCTGAGTACTATGGGGTCACAGTTTTCCTGGATGTTGCATATCAGTTGTTGGGTAGGGGCTTTAGGTGCTTTCTTTAGGGTTGTCCTTTGTCATTTTGTTGCAGCCCACAATACATTGCAATTCTAGTTAGCTTAGGGGTTCCTTAAGTATTTGACTCATGAGCTAAGTAGCTGGGCAGGCTGATAAGAACAGAAAAAAATGAGCTATTTTGCAGGCTAGTACACTTTCATCTTCGACTAAACTTCTTTGGTTTGGGTGAGGGCAACTAAGGGGGTGGGAGGGCCAACAAGCTGGCATCAGCTATTCAAGCAGGGACCTAGGATATCCTATTTTTTTTTTTCTGTAGTTTGCTGACCTAAACAGATTCAAAGCACTTTGTTTTGGAAATGGACCACTATATACATTATTTCCTTCAAAGACCCTTTAGATGCCTTAACACTTAAAAAAAAAAAAAGTGTCTCAAAACAGTGTTTTGCAAGCTTCAATGTGCATATAGGTCACCTGGAGATCTCTTGAAGATGCAGATTCTGTTTTCATAGCTCTGGGATAGAGCCTGTGTTTCTTCATTCCGACAAGCCCCAGTGATGCTGATTCTGCTGGTTCATAGACTACACTGTGACTAATTAATGAAGCTTCAAAGTGTATTCATGCCTTGCTATGGGATCAGGCCATCTTCTAGAGGGTAGAGTATAGTGGCTACACTAAGACCATTCCATGCAAATCCCCTCTCATTGGATTGAAGGAGCAAGTGTTCTTCTGGGGATCTGGGATAGATATACGGGTCTAAGGGGATCCACTCTTGGGCTGCAGAGAGTGGAGCCAAGGAAGGACTGAAATTCACGGTGGAGAAGGCAGTAGAGGGAGAAGCTGGGAACAGAGCCAATTAGGAAGTTCATCTTGTCACAAATATAAAGACAGAAACAAAGCCTAATATGGAAATAAATACCAAACAACGTCAATGTGTCCAGAGAGGAAGACAGGAGGCAGGGCCAGAGGTTCCCTGAAGGCTGAAAGGTAGCTGCAAGAGACATTTATAAAATGCCTGCACCTTCACCATGGGTGGAAAGAAAGCCATTCTGAATTTGAAAAGTCCTAATTTAATCCTGGGTATTTAATATTTATGCTTTTATGGTGCTATGCATTAATTTTTAAAAATTGTTCTAACTATATGCAGCAGTAGTTTTTAAACTAAAATATGCTTAAGAATCACCGGGGCAGCTTGTAAGAACTAGATTCCCAGACTCACCATATGAGATTCTGAATCTAGTGTTTGAGGAGGCACCCAGGAATTCATGTTTTCAAATGTTAAAAATGTATGGTTTTCTTATATATTTACATACTTAGTTCTAAGTTATCTTGGCTAAAAGATGTGTACCCACTAATTAAACAATTGTGTCACCCTAAGCCAATTGAGAGATACCTTTTCCAGCCATTTGAGTCTGTACAACAAAGAATTGTGGCCCCAAACTGACTGGAATTTTGTTGGCAACAGAAGCTAGTCCTGGGCTCCAATTATACCTGTAGCAAAACCTCTGTAACCTAAGGGGGTTGGTCATGCAGCCTCTATTTAGAATAAAGTATATTCTACTTAATTCTAGAACTCAAATAAATCTTCATCCCTACCCACATTGGACTTTTACTTGTTGGCCAAAACATTTAAACATCTTGTAGTCTAATTCAAAAGATCTTCTAAAATGGCCAAATTCTAATTATTTTCATTTTTCTTCTTCTTGCTTGTCAGGACCAAATATTTTTTGGATATTAAAATTATTTTTGATTGGGTTTTATAGATCTTTTTTTCCACATTGTCTGAGTAGCAATCTCAAGTTTCAAGTTTATTGTCTTTGTCACTGGTTACCAATCAATAAGGAGACAAAACCTGGATAGTTGGAGTGTGAATATCAGCTCCGTTACTAGGGAAAAACCAGTCTGTGGGTGGTAGCATGCTTCCTTCAGGTTGCCTTCCCTATCCATTCCCATTCAAGACCTTGGGACACCCCATCAGAGGGAGAGACTGGCGGATGCTTGCTGAATGAACTGGCAGTGAATTAGTTTATCAGAACTTGAAGAGCAGGAGTGAGAACAAGGCCACAAATGGGTACTGTTTGTTAATAAATACTACACCCAGAAAAGGAACATTACACTTACCAAGAGATAAATACTTCCCCAGAAAGTTCAAGAATTAGACTCCAAATATGAATTCCATTAATAGAAATAATGGGACAGGGAATTAGGAATTGCTCTAAAGTTCTGAGCAGTAGATAGGATAAATTGTTAAACTGTTTTGAAAATTAGAAAGTTCTACCCAACTTCAAATTACATTAATTATTGTGTCTAAAGGACTCTGAATGTTGAGATTGTGTCAGGAGAATCATTCAGGTTAAATTATACTGGCAAGAGATATTTACTGTTCCCTATACTTGAGTGACAATTTTTTGTTTTGTTTTGTTTTGAGACGGAGTATTGCTCTGTCACCCAGGCTGGAGTGCAGTGGCGCAATCTCGGCTTACTGCAACCTCTGCCTCCTGGTTTTAAGCAATTCTCCTACCTCAGCCTCCCAAGTAGCTTGGATTACAGGTGCCCACCACTATGCCCAGCTAATTTTTGTATTTTTAGTAGAGATGGGGTTTCACCATGTTGGCCAGGTGGGTTTTCAACTCCTGACCTCAAGTCATCAGTCTGCCTCAGCCTCCCAAGGTGCTGGAATTATAGGCATGAGCCACTGCGCCTGGCCAAGTAACAATTTTAACATATTGACATAAACAAAAGACATTAAGAGAGATAACCTCTCCTGACATAAACAAAAGAGGTTAAGAGAGTTAATCCATTGAATGATGGGGAAGTCTATTTAATGCAACAGCAACAAATAGGAGGTATTTGGATTATCCACAACCTTTCTGCTTCATTAGTGTGGCTAATTATGAGTTGACTGTGGAAATTTTTATTTAGCTATGCTTTTTAATCTCAAAAATTTCCATAAATTAGTGGGAAGGCTGGCATTTGCTTGTCTGATTCACCATTAACTACGTAAGTTAATGGGTGTCTTAGTTTGTTTGGGCTGCTATAACAAAAATAGCATAGGCTGGGTGGTTTAAACAATAAGCATTTATTTTTTATTCTTGCAGAGGTTGAAAGTCCAAGTCAAGGTGCTGGCAGATTCAGTGTCTGGTGAGGACCCTCTCTCTGGTCCTGCCTTCTTGCAAGGCTGCCTTCTTGCTATATCTTCATATGGCAGAGAAGGGGAATGATCATCTCTCTCCTGTCTCTTCTTACGAGACTGATAATCCCAGTCACAAGAATTTTACCCTTATCACCTAACTACCTTCCAAAAGTCCCACCTCCAAACTCAATCTCATTGGAAATTAGCGTTTCAACATATGAATTTTGTGAGGACAAAAATATTCATTCCACAGCATTGGGCCTTTAGATAATAGAGTGGAGTAGTTCCTTTAAGATTCCAGTCTTTTGAAAGATGCCTGTAGTTCAAATCTGTGATAAGTCTACAGTTAGCCCCTGACTTGTCTTTTTCTCCTTGAAAGGAAAGATGATGATATTGCCTCTAACTCTGTCTTGTGGCAGAGCTGAATGTATCCCCTACTCTAGAGACTGGGAAATTCGATAGGATATAAATACTACTACCTCCCTGTAATCCCTGGTTCAAGTCACCATTCTCTTTTTCCGGGACAACCAGAGTAGCCTCCTACCCGATCTTCATGCTTACACTCCTGCTTCTTACAGTCTGCTTCCCACTCAGAATCCAGAAGCACTCTTAGAATGCAAAGAAGAATATGTCACTGACCTCCTCAAAACCTTCTAAATCTTTCTCTCCCCAAATTCTAAAATTCTGACTTAATGCAGCTGCTCAGACCCACATGATCTGCCCCCTGGCTACCTCTTCATTGTCATCTCCTGCTATTCTCTTTGTTCACGTTTTCCAGCCGTGCCCACCTCATTTGCATGTTTTGAGAATATGATGAGCATGCTTTGTACAAGCTGTTCTCTCTTGCCCCAGATAGCTTCATGGCTTAATCCATCACAGCATCTAAGTCTCTGTTCAGATGCCCTTTCATCAGAAAGACCCCCCTGTTATAGATTGAATTGTGCCCTCCCACTTCATATGTCAAAGCTCTAAGCCCCGGCATTTTGGAATGTGACTGTATTTGGATATAGGATCTTTAAAGAGGTGATGAAGTTAAAATGAAGCTACTATGTATATGTGTGTCAAAACATCACACCGTACAGCAAAAATATGTATAATTATTATGTGTCAATTAAAAACAAAATAAAACTTAAATACGAGGCTATTAGTGTGGGCCCTAATATGATCTGACTGTTGCCTTTAGAAGGAGGAGGAATTTGACACACAGAGATGCCAGGGATGCAAGCACATTGAGAAAAGGCCACATGAGGACACCATGACAAGCTGGCAATCTGTAAGCTAAGGAGAGAGGCCTTAGAATAAACATTTAGTGTTGGACTTCCAGCCTCTTGAACTGTGAGAAAATAAATTTCTGTTGCTTAAACCACCCAGTCTGTGGTGTTTTGTGATGGCAGTCCTAGCAGACTAATATATGCACCTCAACCACTAAATCAATAGTATGCTATTCCCCTACCAAATTTTATTTTTCTTTATAGTACTTACAGTTTGACATTGTATCATATATTTTTCTTTTCATTTATTTTCTGTCTCACCTACTTACACATAAGCCCCATGAAGTCAGGGACTTCACTATGTTTCCTGTTATAAAGCCCAAGACAGTATCTGGCACATAGCAGGTGTTCAATAGAGATTCATTAATAAATAAATGAATGGAGTAGGTTAAGATTTATTACCTCCCTGGTCTTTCTCCACCTGTCTATATTCTGTCTCTATGAAGCCACTTTTGACTCCTGTGTCCTTCCTGATTTTTCTGACACCCTCTACTCCCAGGTCTTCTCTGAGAGCACCAACAGTCAACTTACCCTCCTGGCCCCTGGTCACTCATCGCTTCTTTAATGCTCTGACATGTTGCTTTGTCTTCTGTTTACTATTTTTCTCCAGCAAAGGAAAGTTTCTCTGAAAAGGAGTTTTGCGTTTGGTTTCAAGTGCTATGCATCTCTACTTATGGCTAATGCGTGTACTTTCATCATTTCCCTGGCACCTGAGTTGCATAGTTGGCCTGGTCTTTATTTTGCTGAGAGATGCTGAAGTAAGGGTCCTCAGACAAATTCAGCTAATATTTGTTCAGCCCAAGTAGACACAAAAGAAAAGGCACAAAGACAACACTGATCAATAACTTTACCTTGCTCTTCTGAAGGCTTACCATTTTGATGCTGTAAAGACTGTGTTCCATCTAATGGCTGAGTGGTGATGCCACACTCAGAATTGGGTCCATCTGTAAGACTTAACAGATTAAGACAATGTGGATGATAGAAGCTTGGGCAGGAACCAAGAATGTGTGCAAATTCTCAGACTAGCATTCAAGGCCCTCCCCACACTGCTTTTATGTCTCATTTCCCACTCTTCCATGTGAAGCTTTTGTTTCACTCCCAATAGAATGCTTTGTTTCCTGGGCTTTGACTTTGACACCTTTTACTTTCCTGCTTTTCAGCCTCTGATTTCTTTCTCCCTGGTTATGAGATAAGCAGTGAGGAAAGATAGATATTACTTTTTCTTTGATTATAAATTGTACTTTCCCACCCTTCATTTCCATTTATACAATACTACCTATCCTCCAAGTTCATTCTCAGCTAGCAGCAAAAAGTAACGAACAGTTATTGAGAATTACCATGTGCCAGCAGCTATCTTTAGTTTTTGACATGGAATAACTCATTTGATGATTATAAACAGTCTACACGATAGGAACTACGATTATCTTCATTTTATAGACAAGGGAAGAGAAACAGATGCCATTTCCAATTCTACAGGAAACCTCTCCTGATCATTGCTGTGTGATGTGATTGCTTCCTTCACTGAACCTCAATGGCACATGCTCTTTCCCGCATGTCATTTAGTTCATATGGTCTTTTAGAATAGTTCTGGGTATATTGCTGGTCTATGCACTCCATAAGAGGGGAAACCATGTCTTAATAATTTTTTTTAATTCATCAGCTGCTTGCTGAACATAAGCAACATAAGAATTGTATCCTGCATTGGCTCAGATTGATTTCTTGGCACTGGAAGCCCTAGGTTGGTAAGAAAGTTTCCAGGACTCAGACCCTAATGCAAAAGAGTATAAAAGTAATTCCAAATAAGATTTTTGGATGTGATTTCTGGAGGATGGGGGTGTTGGCATGCATTGGCCCAGTACAAGGGCTCTTAAGAACAGACCCAGCCAGCAGCTCAAGCGCTGTAAACTCCCAGAGACCAGAGAGTGGGTCTTTGCCATTATTCCTCTTTGATGATTGGGGAGGTTTGGAATGGTTTTTAGAAATTCAGTGGACATGGAACTCATTTAGGAGAATTGGGCTCCTCCCATCTGCTGGGCACTGGGCTGGAGGTATAGATACATCTTCGTATTATTTTATTTTGTCCCTTCAGTCTAAGTACGCCAGGAATAATCTGAGTTCTATTCATCTTTTGAGATCAACTTTCCTCTCTAGGAAGTTTCTTCTTTCCTTATCTCATCTTCTGATCTTATCCAACACTAGTATGTGTGCCATTCTAAGGGCGTGAAGTGCAGATGGCCCTGTGTGACATTTAACTTTCCATGGGTACATACCCATGGAAATACACTAAAAGGGAAAACCATGTCCGTACATTTTATCTCTTGAACACTGCTAAAAAGTCCCAATGACCAGAGATGGAACCTTATACATCCTTCAAGTTCCATGCTTGGGTGCATAGCCTAGACAAACAGATAGCTTTGTGGTGGGTCCACTAATCATTCTCCATATGCTTACAGGCATTAGAATAGGTACTCTGGGATCAGACGATTGAACAGTTAATCAAGGAAGCCAGGGTTCACCACAAGCATATTGATGACAAATGAAGAGAATTTCAGGGAAGGCTTTTGGAGAGTCTAATATTATATATTAATGGCTGCTATGAAAATTGTCCATAAATTATAGACAGAGACTTTAGAAATGTTAATTAACTCACTCAAGTTGCCCAACTAAAGAAGTGCAGAGCCAAGGTTTGAACTCGGGTCTTTTGAAACCGCCTTTGCTTTTCATACTTACTATACTTAAAGGACTGTGGAACTAACAACCATTCGTAAACTCACTGATGAGGGTAGTAAGTTGAACATTTCCAGAGCTTGTCTTCTATTCTCAACAGCTCTTTCCACAGAATTTATTTGAGTCAAGTTTCTATTTTCTTCTGTCACTGGCTTTATCAATGTGCAAAGCCATTTAAAATTAATTAAATTGATCCTTATCTGCAAACTGGTGCTGGATAATGCTTTTGTGGTTGCCAAAGGAGCTTTCCCAAAGGCACATTAATGATATATTAGTTTTCCACTGTCTTTTTCTTTTTTTTTTGGTTCCATATTCTAGGCCTTCCATTCCCCAGAACAATAAGTGTGGTTATTATTATTACATAGAAGGTAGCAAAATGTTCCATCCTCCCAGAGAGATGGAATCCCCATTAGGCTATGGTAACAATGGTCCAGGCTTTGCCCTTTGTCTGAGAGCTGCTCTCAGATAATGACAGGAACTTGTTCTTGGATGTGCTGAAGTCATTGTCAGACATTATGGCTATTGAGACACTATCTTCCATATTGGCTGATGGGAGCCTGGGTTATTGCCATTATGCTAAATGAAAAGGAAATGACAAATCCCGAAAAGTCCATGAACACAATTTTATTTTATTTTGTTCCAAAGTGCCTTTGTATCATTATGTGAAATAATGAACCCTATTGTGTGCCTTAGCTTAAAACCTTTCTTTGTTGTAAGCGTCCTCAGGGGCATTACAGAGCTGTTTTGGTGTTCCTGGTCCATGTGTCACCTTGTTTAATTTTTTTCATCTGTAAAATGACACTGGGGTCTTTATGACTTATAAAAAATGGGATGAAAGGAGACATCAAAGCATGGTGACTTGAGAACTTTCCTATTCATACCCAAAATACTAGCAAGCCCCAACTTTGAAAGCATTCCTTTGAGGTGTTCTGGAAACACAAACAATGCAGCAGAGTGCAGCTGGAGATGTACTATATTACCACAGAGAAGTCATACCTGGCTCATGTCACCCAACAAAGGAGTGGAGAAAGAAAGAGAACTTGGGCTGCCCGGCTAGTTAACAGCTACCTCTTTATCATCATGGAGTTAAACTCATTAAATGAGGGAGCTATAGATTCCCACTCCAGTGTGCTTCCTTATTCTACTAAATCACTGTTGGACTTTCTTGAACCCAACAGTGAAGTGGGCTTTTGCAGAAAAAAGCAGAGGTGGCTTGATGAATGCCTGCCTGAATTCAGAGAGAAGTCCTTCTGGAAGAGTCAGGAGCTGAGCCTGGAATCAGGCAGGCAGCTTCATCCCCACCATCAACACTTCACTTTAGACAGTTGACTGTTGGCTTGGAATGACTCCCTGACTTTGTTGGCCTGGCCATGAGGTTGGTGTTCAGTGTAGCCTGGGTATTGGCATATAAGGTATTACTAATTCTGATTCTTCTGTCAACAATCTGTGAGACTTCCCCAATCTATCCCCTATTGGACTAGGAAATCTCCAAGGCCTCTTCCATCACTAAAATATTGTGATATTTTGACAGGACTATTTTGTGACAGCATGAACAAACTGATCTTCAAAATTTTATAACATCTCCTTATTGGTGAACACCATTAAGTTTCCCATCTGCAACATAAAAAATATCAGAGGAAATTCGTAAGTTGCTACCCTTCAGTCCTCTCTCCCTCCCTTCTTAGCTTCCTCTCCTCTTCCTTGTTTTGTTTTACAAATACACTTTAGTTTTGATATACCTTTTGTTAATGCGAACTATAAAATGTAACTTTCTCAAACCTTTATTTTTGTTTCTCCTCACTCCTTCTACTTCACAGAACACTTGGAACCAGCTATAAAGGGAGATTCTATAACATCTTTCCATCAAATTTGAAACCCATCTGCATTTGTTCCATTATTCCCACAGCATTCCTGTTACACTAGAAGTGTTTCTTCTACTTCCTGAGATCAATACCTGCACTGCTGTTCTGTAGCCCAAACCCTGACATTTTGGGAAAATCCATCCTTAGATTGTCTCCTGTATATTCAGCCTTTCCATCTTTTGTTGAACATTTCAACATTTCAGCATGTCTATACTTTTCCCATTGTAACACAAAACAATAGTCCTTAAAACAACCTTTCCCATGAGTCCACTTTGCCATCCTGTGAGCACACAATCTCTCTTCTCATTCACAGACACTTCCTGAAAAGGATTACCTATACTCATTGCTCCCATTTTCTTATTCTCACTCACCCTGCATGCCATGCCAATCTGCCTTCCACTCCCACCATTAACTCTAGCCTCCTTTTGCTAAGTTACCATGGACATCTGTACTCTTTGGAAGATAGGTGCCATTGGGAAGTTACTTTCACTAAATCCACATACTGACTTGGATTTTTATGCACCAATTTCTGCTTTTCTATTACAGTGGAAGAGGTGGTCTTGATTCTATTTAAGACCTCCTCACTCAAGCCCTGGGTTCCATCACCTCTTTGAATATATAAGTCTTGGAATTATCTCCTCTTCACTGGACCATTTCCATTTGCATAACCTTCATGCATTAAAAATGAGCCCTCTTAAGCCTGAAAAACTTTAACCTATTATACATCAAAACTACTCAAAAGAGTTCTCTAGGCTCAGTCTTCCCATTTTCTTTCTCCCTAGTATACTCTCAATTCTCTTCATTCATGCTTTTTATTCCTACCATTTCATTAAAATTGTACTTTTCAAGGTCATGAATGACCTGCATCTTGCCAAAGCTAAAGCCAGGTGTGAATGCTACACTGTTCTCATTTTCCTCTAAGTTAGCAGCAGCTGAGTGAACTGAACACTTCCTCTTTCTCCAGGCTTCTGTGATGACATATTTTCCTAGTTTTTCCTTACATCATTGGCCTGCCTTCTTGTCCTTTACTACTACCTCTTTATCTGACTCTTTCTCTCTGCATTCATTCTACTCTCATCCAGTCTCATGAAAATAAACAATATCAATAAGATAAAAACAGTCAAATTTATATACACAGATGTGAGCTACAAGTCATACTCAGCCACACATTTGACTTAGATGTTTAATGAGACATCTTAACCTTAATGAGCACAAAACTTATTTTTTGATCCACTCTCTCCCTCTTCTTCTGGTTTTCCTTTGTCTTCATCAATACAAATGGTTCCACCATCTACTCAGTTGTTCCACCCTTATGTCTATGAGTCATCCTTGATTCTTCTCTTTCCTTCTTATCCCACTGTATTACTTTGTTTTCTGTTGTTTATAGCAGAATACCTGAAACTGGGAAATGTATAAAGAAAAGGAATTTATTTCTAAGTTATGGAGGCTGAAAAGTTCAAGGTTGAGGAGTTGCATTTGGTGAGAGCCTTCTTGCTAGTAGAGGCTCTACCGAGAACTGAGGCAGTGCAGGGTATCACATGGTGAGGGGGCTGAGCGTGCTCACATGCTAGCTCAAGTTTCTCTCCTTTTTCTTATAAAGCAAACAGTTCCACTGTCATGATAACCCATTAATCCATTAACCATGAGTAAATAAATTTATTCATCAGAGCTCTCACAATCCAGTCACTTCTTAAAAGCCCCACCTCTCAATACTTCCAGGTTGGGGATTAAGTTTCAATATGAGTTTTGGAGGGGACCTTCAAATCATAGGACCCTGGTTCAATCCATTAGTACTTAATTAGATATGTATTTCAAATCTGGTAATTTCTTACCATTTCCATTATTACAGCTTCTTTCCAAAGGTACCAAAGTCCCCAACTAGAGTACTGTACGAGCATCCTGATGCTGCTTCTGCTTCTGCTCTTGCCCTATATTATATATTCATATATCATCTGGTGATCTTTTTAAATATAATTTTTCATATTATTTTTCTCCTTAAAATATTACAAAAGTTTCACTTTGCAGTGTAAATAAAATGTAAATTCCTTAATTTTGCCTCTCACAGTTTATTTACATTTTATTCGCAGGAACAGGTGATCTTTGTCTGCCCTTGGGTACAAACTCCACAAATCCCATGGTTTTCTCCTGATTTGTGGTAGAAGTCACTGCAGTCACTCTCAGTCTTCGTTCAGACATTGGATTTCCCAGGCCTATGAAATTATGAAAATTAACATGACTTGATGTTCACTCTTCTCCCTTCTCCTATCTAGGACTTGCTTCAAGTCTGCAACCTGCATCAAGGAAGTAGCACTTGGTTTTTCTCAATTTCTCTACTTCATGCTTCCCTTCTCTCCACTCTCCAATCTTAGCCAGCTTCTGACGCTTCTTCAGGGTGGTGTTAGGGAGGGAGGGAGGAAGGTAAGGCAAAAGAAAAACCTCTTAGATTGTGGGTTTCAAGACGTTTCTGTATCACAAGATAAATATTTTACAGGAAATTGTCATGGACTGTTTGGAGGCACCTTTACTGAACACATCCTTCCCAGGTGATTCTTTGTCTTAGCAGGTGCATCTCTCTTCCAGGATGTCATATGTGCCTTCCTCAGCCTTCAGGAATGTCAGCAGCCCCTCTAGCTTCTTGCTGCTGGAGTCTCTTCACCCCTCTGGTAGCCTTGTTGGGTAGAACTTACGATGGCTCCACTCAGCTCTTTCTGTCCCCATGTGGCCCACATTTAGTCCATGAGAAACATTTATGTCCTCTAGGATGGAAAGCAGGTTGTCCATGGCACAACTATGCTCTGCTGGAACCAATGTCCAGTCAAGACAAGACTGACTGTTTTGTGTTCTTAATATATCTCAAATCCACTTGCTTCTCTTTCTTCTCACCAGCCAAGGCATGAGAATCTCCTGTGTACCTCTGTAAACAAAGTGTTCTTACAGGTCACCTCACAGCTATTCTTATCTGCCTCCTCAATTAATTTTTCTTTCTGCAGCCAGAGTTCTGGGAGGTGTCAGAGAAGGTAAAGTTGGCAGATTGGGGTGCTGGGCTGAGTGAAGAGAGGCCCAAACTTGTTGTTGCGTGGTGGGCCCTTTCGAGGAGGTCGCTGCAGGCTCATTCCTCCCAGAGCAGTCAGATACCTTTACTTTCTTCCTGAGTGCCTGTTTGTCAAAGGGGTTTTAATTAGTACAAAGAGCCAGCAGTACCTCCTTACCCCCAGGCAGTGGTTCTGTTCCAAAACGATGAAAGACCCAGCAAGTATTCCCAGAAAATGCTAGACCTATGAAGGAACTGCCAAGTGTTAGGACTGAAAGGCACCTACCAGTTTATCTAATCCGAGCACAAGAAAAACAGATCACATCACTCTGGTTTGCATGAAAACAATAGGACCTTTTAAAATTTATTTTTTAAATTAAAGTTTCTTACGTGGTCCAGCTTATGCCTTGGTACATGTGTTCTTGTTTTGCGGATGCTACTTGTGAGCCACATTGCAGAGCAGCAGTGCTCACATTGAAGTATGTATCTGAGTCATGTGTAAAACTTGTTAAGATGATTTCTGAGTATACCACTAGAAACTCTGCTTTTGAGAATCCAGAGTGAGTTGAGGAATTTGCATTTTCTTTTACTTTTAGACAAATTATTATTACTATTTCTAACTGTGATAAAATACACATAACATAAAGTTTACTATTTTAACCATCGTTAAGCATTCAGTTCAGTGGTACCCTGCATTGTCGTGTACCCATCACCACCATCCAGCTCTAGAATCTTTCCATGCTGTAAAATTGCTTCTCTGTACCGATTAGACACCTATCCCCAATTCTCTACCGCAACTAGCCTCTGACAACCACCATTCTATTTTCTACTTCTACAAATATGACAACTCTAGGTTCCTCATACAAGTGGAGTCATGCAGTATTTGTCTTTTTGTGCCCTCCTTCACTGTCCTCAAGGTTCATCCATGTTGTAGATGTGTCAGAATTTGCTTATTTTTAGAGGCTGAATAATATCCTATTGTATGAGCATACCTAATGTTGTTTATTCATTCATCCATCAGTGGACATCTGGGTTGCTCCCAACCTTTGGCTACTATGAATAATGCTGCTATGAACATGAATGTATAAATGTCTCTTTGAGACCCTGCTTCCACTTCTTTTTGGAATATGCATTTCTTAAAATCTTCCCAGGTGACTCTAGTAAAGGTAGTCATCAGCCTACAGTTAGAGAATATGGGTGTAGTGGGAAGCAAAGTGTGGATGCAAATTCTGGCCTCTTGGCCTACCACTATGTGTGTCCAGGCAGAGAACTAACTAGGCATTCTTCAAAAGAACCTGTTTGAATCAGAGCATTTAATGTCACTTCTCAAAATGAAAATGCCAGAACACAAATAGTAATCAGGGGCTAAGTTTTTGAAAGTAATACTTGTCAAAGACTTGTGAAAAATATAGTACTGACAGAATCAATGTTGTCTTCCCAACCAGACAACACTAAAGATATTATTTTCCAACCAAAGATGCTCTTAGCCTGCGCCAGACACAGGTAGGCATTTTCCCATATATTCTTTCATTTGTCCACACAATAGCCCTGTAGGGAGAGCATTTATTATTAATTCTCCCATCTTTCCAGTGTGGAAATTGGAACTCGAAGGAGGTATATGACTAGTGTAATGTCACACAACTGGCCTTGATGAGACTCCTGATTCAGAGCATTCTCCACTATATCAGAACATAAATGGAATTGGAAACAATGCACCTCTGAACCTTACTGCTCAGGAATTTGTAGCTGGAGGAACTACATGGACTTGATATTTGGTGGGAGCTCCTGCTAATGAAGGCAGGGGCAGCACTGGGCAGACCTGCTGGAGGCAGAGATGAGGACTGCTGGGATGGCTACCTGCACAGGCAGGAAGATGATGGGGCTGCCTGCAGCAGGAGCAGACAGGCACCAGCTGGATCTTACCCAAGGGAGAGGGAGTGAAGGTTTCCTGGGTGAGCAGGATCTGGTCCTTGATCTGGCCACTGGGGCTTGACCAGCGTAGCTGGTAGAGGAGCTGGAACATGGATGCCAGCTGCAGCTGCTCAGCCGCTCACTGCATTTGTCCCTATTCTGTCCTGCTCTCCAGCCCCCCATTTCTTGAGATCTATCCTTCTGTCCTTCCTTTATACAGAGGATGGAGGATTCTCTGCTCACTGATCTGGCCTGGAGAGGCCCTATTCTTGACCTCAGTTTCAGACTGGGGACAACCACAGAACAGCAGACTGAACTGGATCCTCCCACTTCAACAAAAACATCCCTTCTGCCCCAGCCAATGCCTCCTTTGACCTTGAATGCCAAACCATGAAGATCTCCAACTTTTCCTGGGGTATGAAAAGATTTAGAAAGTGAACAACATCCACGGGCTGAAGATTTCAGGAGGGTCTCAGCTTGCTGTCCCCTATACCTAAGCTACACTGGTTGTTTGACGCACAAGGAGGAGCTGCACTGCCTCAACTAGAAACCTCTCTTCCTCCTCCCCACAGACCCTGTGACTGGGATGAGACAGAGTGACTTCTAGATAGATAGACCCTGGTGTGGAAATTTTCCCACCTGTCCAACAGTACTTCCCATCAACCTGGGTGCTTCCCAAGGACGACAGATTTAAGGAGGGCATCTCCTCTTATCAGTCACCTTGGGACAGTGTGCAAAGAAATTAGCCTACATTTTTGGAAATTAAATTATATTTTTGAAAACTCAAGAATTGGAATTGGAATTTATATACCTACTAAGATTTGTCCTACACACCAGATTTAGAGGTTTTACTATTATAAGGAGCCCACTTCCCTAAAGAAAATTCCACTCAGAGTTTCAAAGCTAAGGCCCTTTCTTCCTGAGGTTCCTCTCTTCTAAGGGTTACTCTGACACCTGAGGCCCCTCCAGGTGCCCTCTAGGATACCAAGCAACCAGTGTAGACACCAGGTGCTCCTCTTGGTTCTCTCCAGCCCACTGAGGTGGGCTAGGACTCTTCAAAGACCACACTGCACCAAGTAGCCCAAAGACAGACACAAATGACAGATGCATAAAGTGGAATAAATCATGTGATACAGGGCCCGAGACCTGCCTGACGCTGGCTGGCAGATGCAGTTCCTGAACCTGCACATTCTCTCTTGTCCCACCACATCTCTGGGACAGTTTCAGGCTCCTGCACAGAATGACATTGCTTTTAGCCCAGAAGGCCACCAGATGCAACCTTCTCAAATGACTTGGTGAGCTTGTAGACAAGGCTAAAGGCAGGTGCTATCCTTTCTGGCCTGTCCCCCTATTCCTGTCCTCACAGGCCTTTCTCTAAGCTATTGCCAGATGTGGTAACTATCTCAGTGGCTAATTCCACCTTTCACATGAGACCCCACCTCCTATATCTAGAGTGTTGCCTGGTCCCTGATGTGGTGTAAAAAATATCAACTTTACAATGACCCTAAGATTCACTGTTGCACAGGTACTGTGAACACACAGTCTTCCTGACACAGGGACATTTTGTCAGTTCGGACTAACCACAGACCAGGTTGTTGACTTTACCTGAAAGTATTTTCTGTCACCTTTGAAACACTAGGTGACTAATACAGTAAACACATTACAGTGAGTGACCTATTTAGATCTGTTTAAATCGGCCTTTGCTTGAGTTTTGGTTACAACAATTCTTTTATTTTTAGCAGGAATGAGAGATGAATGCCTTCTTGCAGATCAGGGTCACATTTTCTTGCCTTCGTCAAGTAGGGCAGAACAATTAGTCCAGTTCCCCCAGCAAGAGACTCTGGGCTTCTGAGATTCAGATTCTCAGCACAGAGACAGCCCTGGCCCCTGTGAACAGCCTGAGCCCCTGAGAGGGCCTTGATAAGCTCTCGAAGAAGTCTGTTCCCATTAGGTACTGACACTTAATGCTAAACAGGAGTGTGGGTGCTGGAAAATGAAGCAAGTGCAGAGTCAATAGTCTGGATTCTATTTCTGTTTTTCTCTCCAGATAACCTTGGGGAAAATATTTCACCTCTTTAAGCCCCAATTCTGCCATTTGTGTTTTGTTTAAAAAAGGAGGGAAAAAAACATCTACTAAATCACACTGCTTTGTAGGTGCAACCATTTCCTAGGAAATACTTTAAACTAGTTCATACTAAAGTGTTAGTGATTCATCAGTTCACTGTCCTTTTGTTTTTAAAGGAATCAGAAGTACCCTGATCTTTCAGAGTTTCTGGGTTTGGGTGCCAGGCTTAGCATTTTATAGACATAACTTCATTTAATGCTCAAAATAGCCCTCTAAGGCAGTAGTTCTCATCCTTTAGTATGCATGAGAGTCACCCGGAGTACTTGCGAATGCAGGTTGCTGGGACCCAATCCACTGAGTTTCTGATTTGGTAGGCTTTGAGTCGAGCTTGGGAATTTGCATTTCTAACAAGGTCCTAAGTACTGCTGAGGCTCCTGCTTGAAGACCACACTTTGAGAACTGCTGCTCTGAGGTACGTGTACATTTATCTCAGTCTTACAGAAGAAGACTCAGGGACACGGAGAAATAAAGAAACTTGATGGAAACCACTTAGTGGTAGAACAGAGATTTGCAGCCAGGTTTAGTTGGACCCCAGAGACCTGCCATTGACCAGTAAACTACATGGTCTCTAAAGAAGAGACTGAAGAGAAGGGTCAAGAGATGAAACAGATCTTGCCTATTCATGATTTTGCTGGATCCTATGAAATCCATAACTTTCCAGGAAGCACTCTCCCATGTCTAGCTTGCACTAAGGAATCCTTGGGTCCATTTGAGTCTTTCCAACAATGAAAAGACATCAAAGTTCGTGGGATAAACATTACTTTTAAAAGCAAAATTGCCAGGGGTTTGAGCTAAGCAGGACTCCTGACCTTGGACAATGGCTTAAATTCTGACTTAGCAATTTCTTAACTGTGTGGCCTGGAACAAGTTATTTATCTTTATTGTTCTTCACTTTCCTCATCTGTACAATGGGCTTATAGCATCTATGCTATAGAGTTATTATGAGGTTTAAATTACACTAAAGACAATAATATGCACAATAAGCACATAATAAATGATGGTGGACATAGCAGTGATAATTGTAGTAGTCACTATCATTGTAAACTGAGATAAGAAAGAGTTTGCAGGATTGAGTGGGAGAGCTGGCTGACCCAGGCAGGTGAGGAAGGAGTGTTAAGGGGAGACAAGTGTGGTCTGAGAGGGTGGAGATGAGGTAGAGAAGATAGGGCCAGGAAAATCTAACTAAATAAAATTTAATAGCAGAGAGGAGCTTGGTGTTGAACATCCAGACATCCTGCCACTGATTGTGAACTGAGTTCAGAACATTTGCTGAACTGTCTCTGTCCTTGGTGGCTGCGATGACCAAGGAGATTGAAATGGTACTATCACTGGGTTCATGGAACCTGGTTCTAAGATACTGGGGAAGGTGACCATGGTTGGGGGCAAAAACAGCCCTTCTGGCCCCACTTTGTGTGAGGCACGGTGACTCTAGACTTTTCATTCTCACAATCTCTTTCATGTGTGATGCATTCCAGAGTAATGACACATTCTGGAAAGGGGTCCCACTTTGAGTCAAATGAGAGAATGAATCCCTGCTCTGCCATTTACTAGCTGTGTTTCTTAACTTCTTCAGTTCATTAACTTATATCTTTGAGCTATATCTTCTTCTTTTGTGAAATAGGCGCAGGAGTACCCATGCTACAAGGCTGATGTTAGGATTCAAGTAGATAAATGTCAGGAATCTGCTACAATGCCTGACATGCAGTAGGCCTCCATAAATAGTCTTTTTCATTTCCCTATCTCATGATCTCACAGAGTCCTATGAAGAAGGTTAAGACATATAACATTACCTCCATTGTTCAGAGGAAGAACTGTTAAGTGATTTGCATAAAGGTCACATAGCTAAAAGTTGATATTTCTCAAATTCTGGCTCTGTGGCTTTCTATGACCCTGTGGTGTGCCCTAAGGAGGAATAATAAAATGTGTTTCACTTAATTGGTACTTATTACCTGGAGTGAAGGATTCCAGGCTGTGTGAGATTGAAGAAGAAGGAAACACAATGAATCAGCTGCCTCTGCATGGCTAGGGGCCTGAAATGGAAGCAGCAGCTCCTCTGTAGTGTACCTGTCATGCTTGTCCTAGGTGAGTACTTTCTCAGGAAGCAAGCTTCTAGGGCGGGCAAGACGACCCACCAAAATTTTATACTCAAATCCGAGGAGCCAATGAATATATTCCATTACACAGCACAAGGGATATTGCAGACATAACTAAGGTTACAGGCTTTAAGGTACGGAGATTATTCTGGATTATCCATATGGGCCCTATATAATCACATGAGCCATTAAAAGCAAGAATTTTTCTCATGCTGGAGTCACAGAAATGTGGCATAAAGAAAAGTTGGAGAAATTGGAAGCATGTAACTTGATGGCTTTGAAGATGAAACGGGTCAGGAAAACTTTTTTATAAAGAAGCAGATAGCAAATATTTTTTTGGCTTTGCAAGACATGTGGTCTTTGTTGTGAGTACACTACTCTGTCATTGTGGAGCAAAAGTAGCCATACAGAATGTGCAAATGAATGGATATGCCTGTGTTGCAATGAAATGTTATTTACAAAAGCAGATGGCAGGCTGGAATTGACCTGCAGGCTGTAGTTTGCTGACAGTTTTCAGACATGCTGGTTATGTAATTTATACAATGCCCCTCTATTGGAATTTGTCTGATGCTTTTCTATTTTTTAAATTAATTATTTATTTGTCTGATGTTTTTCTTATGATGACACTGGAGTCATAGGTTTTTGAGGGGAGGATCACAAAGGGAAAGTGCCATTTTTTTTTTTTTTTTGAGGTAGAGTCTCGCTCTGTTGCCCAGGCTGGAGTGCAGTGGCCAGATCTCAGCTCACTGCAAGCTCCGCCTCCCGGGTTCCCGCCATTCTCCTGCCTCAGCCTCCCGAGTAGCTGGGATTACAGGCGCCCGCCACCTCGCCCGGCTAGATTTTTGTATTTTTTTTAGTAGAGACGGGGTTTCACTGTATTAGCCAGGATGGTCTTGATCTCCTGACCTCGTGATCCGCCCGTCTCGGCCTCCCAAAGTGCTGGTGAAAGTGCCATTTTTATCACATTATGTTAAGAATACATACTACCAACATAATTTATGACTGCTGATATTGACTTTGATCACCTATCTGATGTGGTATTTGTCAGATTTCTACACTATCAAGTTATTCTTTTTTCTCCCCATTCCAGACTGTACACTTTGGAAGGAAGCTGCTATGCGCAGCCCACCCTTAAGGAGTGTGAAATTTTGCTCCCTTTTCTTTAAAGTGGATTGTCTTCATAATTTATTTGGAATTCTTCTACATAGAAGATTATCTTTTTTCTGTATTTATTAATTCATTTGATCATTTATTTATATCAGAATGGGCTAATGGATATTTATTTTATATTGTGGA
This sequence comes from Chlorocebus sabaeus, assembly GCF_047675955.1. Taxonomy (NCBI): domain Eukaryota; kingdom Metazoa; phylum Chordata; class Mammalia; order Primates; family Cercopithecidae; genus Chlorocebus; species Chlorocebus sabaeus. The sequence goes on from NC_132917.1 coordinate 17,820,940, forward strand.
TTATAATATAATACTATTTATTTTCTTATTCAAATTATTCTAGCTTTTTGACCAACTTTAAAATTTTATAAACCTGTTAGATTTGAAATAGTATCTTGTTGAGATTTCAATTGACTTCTCCCTCATTAATAAAGAGGTTGAGAGTCTTTTCACATTTTTGTGGGCTATTTGTGCTTCATCTCCTGTGAAATGCCTTTCCATGTCTTTTGTTCTTTTCTTTAACTGTTTTAAAATCTTCGTCTAATTAACCTGTGGAGTTATTTATACAGCCTGGCTATTAACCTTTGCCAGTTATATCTTCTTCTAGTTTGAGGCTTGTCTTTTTGCTCCTTTTATAGTGTCCTTTGATGAATGGAAGTTTGTTTTTAACCTTAGATAAATTTAGTCAATCTGTCTTTTATGTTTTGTATAATTTTGTTTAAAAAATTATTTTCTCCTACAAGATTACGATGGAATTCTCTGACATCTTCAAAACCTTTTACAATTAAGGAATTAGTTATCTTGGATCAGATTCTGGGTGTAGTGTGAGGTAGGGATCAAATTACTGTTGCTTTTCCATATCAATAACTAAATACTTTAACATCTATTGTTGAACTATCTCTCATTTGTTCACGGATCTGCAACTTTGTCATGAAATAAATTTATGACTTTGTATTCTAAGCCAAACCAGTACTAATTTTTCTTAATTCTTGTAGCTTATTTCTTTCTTCCTCATTTTTTTTAAACAAGTCTTACTATTTGGTAGGGCAAGTCATTTACTTTATTCTTCAGAAGTGTCTTGGATAATGCCTTTTTTTCTTTCTTATTTGTATTAGTGTCAGTTTTTCAAATTCCACACAAAATCCTGTATGGATTTTCATTGGAATTGTGTTGAATCTTTGTATATATTTGGGAAGAACTGGCAAGTTTACAATATTGAGTCTCCTTTTCCAAGAACATTGTGTTTCTCTTTTAACTTTCATTTCTTTTCAACAGTCTTTCAGTAGAATTTTATAATATTCTCCATAAAGATCTTGCATATCTTTTTCAAAAAGATTTATTCCTAGATATTCAAAGGTTTTTCTTTGTTCTTCCCAGTATAAAAGTATGCATTTCTAGAAATTAAAATTTCTAGATATTGTTGGCATGTAGCAATATAGTGAATTCTCATACTGATTTTGTATCTAGAAAATTTGCTAAAGTCTCTAAGTAATTCAAATAATGAATATGTAGATTGTCTTGTATTTTTAACATAGAAAATCCTATCACCTGCACATAATATGTTTTATTTCTTTACACTCCAATTTTTATACTCTGATTTCTTTTTGTTAAATTCAGGCACTGACCAGGACCTCTATTACAGTGTTGAGTAGAAGAGTTCAGAGTTCACTCCTTGACTTACTCCTTTGACCTCCATCAGAGTTCTGAAGGGAAAGAGTTCTTTCCCTTGAAACCTCTGCTAATGAAATTTCTCCCACTTATAAGCTTAGGAAATGTGATATTGTGGGCATTAAAGAAAACTGGCAGACCAGACCAACCAGTGTGTGCTTGTGCTTCTAAAGTCATGACAGGTCTATTTCATTTGACTTAAATATAGGCTTAAATTTCAATAATTGAAAAATATAATAATAATGCTGGAAATAGTAATTCTACTGTCCAGGTGAATACCACCTCCTGTGAGTAAAACCCTTTCTCTAGAGTTACACCCCCTTCTTTGAGATCCTCACATTTCCTATGCAGAAACATTGTCTATTTCTCCATCACAGGACTCCTGGAAATAGCTGCTCTACAACTTAGGCACAGATCCAAAGCTCAACACTTTTGCTGCTTTCTTAAAACAAATTATTGGAAGAGTAATGAATTAATAGAATGTCAGTGTTAAAGGTCTCACATAATCCCTCTTTCTATGGTAGCTCAACTTCTATAGTAGCAGAGGTTTACAGTTGCTAGTTGTTAAAAACTACAGGAGTAAGGGTTACAGTTTGATACCTTGGGCTATTCGTTGCTGACCCTGGCCCATCCTTGTGCTTGCTGCTGAAATTTGACAAATGTTTACTTGCTTCTAGATCTCTCAGCCATGCTGCCCAACTTTTTCGTGGATACCATCAACTTGCTCCAAGATTAGTGCCTCTCAAATTTATGATTGGTTCACAATGAGATAAATACAGAAAGTGACAACAAGCAATCAGTCCCTTTTACAACAAACAGGCTGACCTTGTCTTGACATTTTGACTGTGTTTATTACAAGTACCAGTTCACAATGGATTAGATTAAAAAATACTCCTGTATTGTAGAGTCCTTGACGTTCAGCCTGTCGTTTTGGAGGAAGGCACAAGGTAAGGATCATCCCAGTTAGTTTTGCTATTCCTTCTGCTTTCCTTGTCCTTGACATCTTAGCTTCAACTGCACGTTCACAGACACCTTCTCTGCCTATCTCTTCCAAGTCACACTTAATTGTTCCTTCCATTGTGCACCCACATTTCTTGTAACTTTATTTGCTACTATTGCATTCTGCTTGGTTTTATAGTTGTCTGCATGTCTGTCTTCACTCCACATTTAATTTAGATCCCCCAAGGATAAGATTCATGTTTTGTTTCTACCCATTAGGGAGCTGGTGTTATTGGCTTCTCCCACTTGAACACTGGATTGTATCTTTTTCATGTCTCCCTGTGCATGATACATTGTCCCTAATGAGCAAATATTTGCAGATTAATGTATATATAGGTTTTATATATACATTGACTCATTCAACAACTGATTTTGAGTACTGACTCTATGCCAGGCACTGTTATAAAAGCTTGTGAGCAAGCAGTGGCCAAGACCCATTAAGTTTCTGTTTTCATGCAGCTTACAGTATATAGTAGGTAGAAATGAATGCATGATAAAGTCAGTGGTTAAGGTGTATTTGGAGAAATAAAACAAGGTCCCACAAGTAACTAATGTGTCTCTCTGGCTTTATCGTTTCAAAACAGCTTTCCCCTGGTTTTGGCAGGATGAATCAACAAGGGACAGTCATTTTGTCTTCAAAATAACCAGAGACTATACTGAAAGTGCTTTATGATAGGCTCCAGCCCCAGGATCATTCATTTTAGGCACTCATTTTGTGCATCCAGTCATGATGTAAGAAATACCACCCTATAATCTTGTCATGTTGACAATGCTGCTTGGGGAGGCCCTTATCATTGTGTCTCAGCCCCACTGTTGGAACTTACAGGTTGTGCTGCAGAAAAGGATAATTTAAAAACCAAAATGGTGAAGGGAGAGAAACTATTGCTTACTTCTGAAAATCAGGACCTCTGTTTGGAATGTGATCCTGTCACTGCCAAGTTTAGAGTCCAAGATGCCTAAAATAGAGCTATTATTTCAAAATATTTCAAAGTGATGGACTAAATCTGTCCAAGCAATAGCTTCTGTAACTAGATCAGTGGTTTCTAGACTTTATTTTTGCTTAAGAAGCAGCACCCTTAATTGGAAAAATATCTTATGGAAAAGCTAAAGTTATAAACCAGATTAATTTATTAGTTCAACAGATAGTACTTGAATACCAAATGCCAGACACAATACTAGGCACTTTTGTCAACATCAGTAAACAAAAAATTGGTTTTCAAAGAGTTTACACCTAAGTGTGAGGACATAACAACAACAACAACAAACCATTTGCCATGGAGAAGATGAAGATGGGAGGTCAGGTTAGAAATTGACAAGTTTTATGTAGTGCCAAATTTGGGTGGTTAGGAAAGGACTCTTCGGTAAGTTAACATTGGAACAGAGAGCTGGAGTGAGTGAAAGAGGGAGACTTTAGAATATCAGGAGGATGAACATTTTAAGCAAAGAAGCAAGTGCAAATATCCCGAGATAGGTGTATGTGTGCAGAGTTCCAAGAATAGTAAGAGGTCAATGGGGCCTGTGGATGGAAAGAGTAAAGGGCAATTGAGACTGCAGAGGTAGGAGGAGGATGAAGAATGGGGACATCATGATGAAGGTTTTGATTTTTTTTTTTTTTTTTAAAAGAATCCTGAGTGAGTTGATGATAAGCTATGAAGAAGTTTGAGCAGAGTAATCACAGGATTTGCCTTAAATTTTATATTTTGCCTCAGGAAGTGCATGAACTAGGTATTTATAGTAACTAGAAGGAAGGCAGGGTAGATGGGTACAAATGTAGGTCGTTTGAAAGATGTGATGATGGGAGCTTGTGAACTATTTCTTCTGATTGCTTCTTTTTCCTCAGTGAATTAAGAAGCAGAGTAATCAGCCATGAGTGAGTATGTCAGATGAGTTGTTAGAGTTGTTCAAAGAGAGAGAAGCACAAAATAGTTTTTCAGCAGTGTGGGGATATAAAGTGGACTTGGAAAATAGAAGGGCTGCCAGGCAGCACAACGTGTTGGTCATGAATTAGTTATTTGTGATCCTAAATTTTAAGGGAGAGCACAGTCCAGGTTTGGTTGATACCTCCTTCACCATAGCATGGTATCGGGAGAAAGGAAGGTGGAGGCCCAGGCTCCCCGTGGTGCCAGCAGCAAAGTTAGACTGAACAAAAAAGAGGGGGACAAGGGAGAGATTTTAACAATGATGAACCATAGTACCCAAGCTGAGTGCTTGGAAGAGGAAGGAGAACCAAGCAAAGAAAAGACCAGAAGACTTTAGGTCTTTTTCGGGTCACAGCATTGTGGTGATTAATAACAGAGGAGTATTAGAGAAAGTGAGGTACAAAGACATGCAAATGAGTCAGGGAGAAACTTCCCAAAATTAAGATTGAGAAGAGGGTCGGGTCCCTTCAGTGTTAACGAGGACTAATATATGGCCACAGGAGAGAGTTAAGGAAGCTGGAGATTAGATCGTTGCAGGAGATGATGTCAAGTAACTGAAAGGCCTAAGTACAGGAATGATCATATATATGGATATTGAAATAATCAAGAATCAGGACAGGAGTAGTATTGGAGGTAATGGCAGGACACCATGAACTACCTTTTCATAAAACTGCAAGGAAGAACTGTATGGGAGTCTATGGATGGTTAAGGAAGGGGGGTGGGTGGAGTAGTCTTGCTGCAAGAGCTCCTAAGCCAGGTGGGGATGATTTAAGGAGGAAACAAGGGCAATGGCCATGTAGGAAACCAAAACAATTCTCATTAAACATCCAGGGTTTCCACAAAAGCCTGAAATATTTCAGACTGAAGGAGAAGTGAAATTTTGAAGCAAGGGCTTTGAAAAAGTGTTATAGACAAATGCATGCCCAACAAATTCCTTGTGTTCATTGGTTTGTTTTTATTTCTCATCTGGAATATATAGTCTATCGTTTCTCTAGCTGTGTTTGTGTACTTAGTACTCCAAGAATCAAACCTCTGCAGGCAGTGATGTGCAGCTCTAAGTAATAACACCTGCTGCTCCTAAGAAGACATTCAGACATCTTCCTGTCTGCTCTCCAGCAGCTGCTGTTCAGCTTCTGTTTGGAGCTCTCATCTCTGGTTCTCTGTCCTTGCCTCTGTTACAAATATTTGGACCCTTTATTCTTGGACATGTTTATATCCCTTCCCTGGCTTACTGGACCCAGCCTCTTGCTCCATTCTCAACTCTAAATGCTCACTTGTTTTTATGATTCAGTTTTGGCTTCATCTGTCAGCCACTAGCATGTTACTAGGGAGAAGGCAGATGGTGGAGCCTGTTGCCCTCCAAAGTAAGATCATAATGTTCCTGATATGGTTTGGCTGTGTCCCCACCCAAATCTCATCTGGAATTATAGCTCCTATAATTCTCACATGTTGTGGGAGGGTCCTGGTGGGAGATAATTGAATCACGGGGGTGGCTTCCTCCATATTGTTCTCCTGGTAGTGAATGAGTCTCACAAGATCTGATGATTTGATAAGGGGATTCCTTCTTCTCTTGGCTCTCATTTTCTGTCTTGCCTGCCTCAATGTAAGACATGCCTTTTGCTTTCCACCATGATTGTGCTGCCTTCCCAGCCACGTGGAACTGTGAGTCCATTAAACCTCTTTTTCTTTATAAATTATCCAGTCGTGGGTATGTCTTTATCAGCAGTGTGAAAAGTAGCTAATACAGTGAATTGGTACCAGGAGTGGGGTGCAGCTGTAAAGATACCCAAAAATGTGGAAGCGACTTTGGAACTGGATAACAGGCATAGTTTGGAACAGTTTGGAGGGCTCAGAAGAAAACAGGAAGATGTGGCAAAGTTTGGAACTTCCTAGAGACTTGTTGAATGGGTTTGACCAAAATGCTGATAGTGATATGAACAATATGGTCCAGGCTAATGTGGTCTCACATGGAGATGAGGAACTTGTTGGGAACTAGAGTAAAGGTCTCTCTTGTAATGCAAAGAGACTGACAGCATTTTGCCTCTGCCCTAGAAATCTGTTGTACTTTGAACTTGAGAGAGATGATTTAGGGTATCTGGGGGAAGAAATTTCTAAGCAGCAAATTGTTCAAGAAGAAGCAGAGCATAAAAGTTTGGAAAATTTGCAGCATGATCATGAGATAGAAAAGAAAAAACCATTTTCTGAGAAATTCAAGCTGGCTACAGAAATTTGCATAAGTAATAAGGAGCCAAATGTTAATCACCAACACAATGGGGAAATGTCTCCAGGGCTTGTCAGAAACCTTCTTGGCAGCCCCTCCCATTACAGGCCTGGAGGCCTAGGAGCAAACAGTGGTTTCATGGGCCAGGCCCAGGGTCCCCCTGCTGTGTGCAACTTAGGGACTTCGTACCCTGCATCCCAGCCACTCCAGCCATGGTTAAAAGGGGCCAAGGTACAGTATGGGCTTTTACTTTAGAGGGTGTAAACCCCAAGTCTTGGCAGCTTCCATGTGGTATTGAGCCTGTGGGTGCACAGAAATCAAGAATTGAGGTTTGGGAACCTCTGCCTAGATTTCAGAGGATGTATGCAAATGCCTGGATGTCCAGGCAGAAGTTTGCTGCAGGGGCAGTGTCCTCATGAGAACCTCTACTAGGGCAGTGTGGAAGGGAAATGTGGGGTTGGAGCCCTGTACAGAGTCTCTACTGGGACACTGCCTAATGGAGCTGTGAGAAGAGGGTCACCGTCCTCCAGACCCCAGAATGGTAGATCCACTGACAGCTTACACTGGGCACCTGGAAAAGCTGCAGATACTCCATGCCATCTGTGAGAGCAGCAAGGAGAGGAGCTGCACCCTGCAAAGCCCAAGGCTATGGGAGCCCACCTCTTGCATCAGCGTGCCCTGAATGTGAGACATATAGTCAAAGGAGATCATTTTGGAACTTAAAGGTTTAATGACTGCCCTATTGGATCTCAAACTTGCATGGTGCCTGTGGCTCCTTTGTTCTGGCCATTTCTTCCTATTTGGAGCGGATTTATTTGCCCAATGCCTGTACCTGTATTGTATCTGGGAAGTCACTAACTTGCTTTTGATTTTCCGGGCTCGTCGGTGGAAGGGACTTGCCTTGTCTAAGATGAGACTTTGGACTGTGGACTTTTGAATTAATGCTGAAATGAGTTAAAACTTTGGGGGACTGTTGGGAAGGCATGATTGTTTTTGAAATGTGAGGACATAAAATTTGGGAGGGACCAGGGGCAGAATGATGTGGTTTGGCTGTGTTCTCACCCAAATCTCATTTTGAATTGTAGCTCCCATAATTCCCCAATGGTGTTGGAGAGTCCTGGTGGGAGATAATTGAATCATGGGGGTGGTTTCCCCCATACTATTCTCAGGGTGGTGAATAAGTCTTGAGATCTGATGATTTGATAAGGGTTTTCCCCTTTCACTTGACTCTCATTTTCTCTCTTGCCTGCCACCAGGTGAGATATGCCTTTCACCTTCCGCTTTGATTGTGAGGCCTCCCAAGCCATGTGTAACTGAGTCCATTAAACATTTTTTTTCTTTATAAATTACCCAGTCTTTGTCAGCAGTGTGAAAATGGACTAATATAGTTCCAAAGAAGGGGAAGATTTTATAACTGTTGAAACCTGATATAAATATTGTATAATATAAAAGCTACATAAATATTACATAATAAAATTACCTAAAAGTACATAAAATGAGCTATATATATTATGAAACATCATTCATGGTTTTAGTTGTTTTATGATAATGTAAAAACCTCACATCCTTCATCAAGGGAACAATATAAAACAAAGACAAAATGAGTATCAGCTTGTGGCGGAAACTATTGCCACCATATCCAGATTATTTGCTTTTCTCTTCAACTAAGTTCTACAAGTAGTATCTCTGGCAAGCCAGAGTAGTATCTCTGCCTCAATGACTCATCCATATCCTCATCCACACCGAGAGAGAAATTTGGAGAGAGCCACCTCCCTCTACCACCTCATTTCAAATGGTTCTTTCCAAAACCCTAATCAGGCTCCAGACCCTTCAGAACACCTTTCAGAAAATAATTTTCTTTTATTAGAAATCCTTCTGCTTGGTACAGGTTGAGTTCCCTCTTCCAAAATGCTTGGGACCAGAGTGTTTTGGAATTCAGATTTTTAAAAAAAATTTGGAATATTTGCGTTATACCAGTCCAGCATCCTTAATCTGAAAATCCAAAATCTGAGATGCTCCTATGAGCATTTTCTTTGAGCATCTTGTCTGTGCTCAAAAAGTTTCAGATTTTGGAGTATTCTGGATTTCAGATTTTTGGATTAGGGACGCTTAACCCCTACCACATGATTGAATGTGCTTTTTTGATTAATTATCTTCTGTTTTGTTTTTGCTTTTGCCGTAGTGTTGTCTTAGATACAGCATGAGCTCCTGAAAGGCAGAAGCCTTGTCGTGTTTTTATATTCTCCTCCTTGGTCCCATGGAGTTTACAGAGCATCCAGGAAGTGCTCAAGGCACCTTCTGTGCTTGATTTGTTGGTCTTGTCTGTTTCCTTCACTGAATGGCTGATGCTCAGACTCTGCATCAGAAGCCTCATGGTGCAGTAAGGTCTGTCCTCTGCTCAGACCAGGGAGGTGATTGAGATCATGGGCCCTGGAGATGACTGCCTGGGTTCAGCTCTCTGTTCCACTGCTTCAAACAAACCATAGTAGCTTGGTCTAATGCCTAATGTCTTACGTAGCATTTTGTCATCTGTAAAATTGATGTGATAACAATACCCACTAATTGAGTGGGAGTGATGATTTAATGAGACAATACATGTAACATGCTTTGAAGAATGTCTGGAGGGAAGTAAACACAACATACATCTGCTACTGTTCGCATTTGCTCCATTTTCCCAGGATCCCTGATCTACTTTCTTCCACAGGTCAAATGGCCTGTAAGATTTTCCATTTGCAGTGTTCAGGATTTTGTTGCTGTCTGGTCTTCAATTCAAGCTGCTTATGGCTCAGTAATGCTGCTGGCTAGAGGCAGATCACTGTTGGGATTCAGGCATTCCTTAGATATCTCTGGCAATAGTTATGATAATTACAACAGCTGTTACAGTTTAATAAATGGTTTCATAGCCTTAATTCCCCTGATCTTCTTTTAGAGCCAGGGCTGCCACATATGGTTGTGCAGGTTGTGCACTGCTCAGCTGCAGCAGGCACCATTTACACTGTAGTCTTTGTGAAAGGCGCCCCCTAGAGCTCTGCAATGCAGTGCTTTCCACTGTCACATGGTGGTGAACCTGCTCACAGCTACCATATGAGTTTTGTGGTATTATTCTCATTTTAAAAACAAAACAGTGTAGCTTAGATTTTTAAAAAATACAAAGAAAAAGATTTTACCATAAGTCCATGAATGCTTCTAATAGTCTGTGTATTTTGTCAGTTACCAGGAAATTACCCTGGAGAGAAGTAAACAATCAATTTCAAACTGTTTGCCTTTATTGCATCTTCTTCTCTACCTTCGCATTGAGAAATGGAAAATCCAATAACTAATAAAGAGCACTGTAAAGTCCTTTCCCTTTGTCGAAAGGATTTAATCATTGGAGTGAACTCCACAAATATTTGTGCTGTAGATGAGGGAGTGAGTCAGCAAATGTGGTGTTTCCTTGCTCCAAGTCTCCTTGGAGCTTCCTACAGGGATTTTGAGTAACAGGGTAGCTCTGAACTGGGTAGATCTGTCTGTCAAGAGGAACACTCTAGAAAGCTCAGGACTCTCCTGGCACCGAGCTCAGCTCACTGTGCTCAGGCCCCTGGGAACTCAGCGGATGCATGACTGTTGAATTTGGAGCCCGTCTCTGGTCCCAGGGTTCTATCTGTGTTTGCCAGGATTCATTGGGATGTAGACCGAGGCTCAGACAATCTACCAGCTACCCATTTTCCAAGGGAAGGGCTATCAATGTACATAGATAGAGGCTATTTTCAGAACTCATGGCTTTGACCATTCTCTCCTTGCAGTTTGCCTTTGAGTGGGCTCCGCCAGGGTCTCAGAAATAGATAACTGTTTCCTATTTTTCCCTGGCATCTGGCCTGCATCACAGTCCTTCCCATCCAGCCGCCATATTGCCTTTCCTAAAACACCAGTGGGAGTGTTTGACCTTTGTCAAACACTAATTACTTGCAAGAAGTTGTTTCATAGCAGAATCTCAAAGCTCTTGATAATCTATAATCTGATCCCAGCTTCCTTCACACCAACCTCATCTCTCCCACGTGGGTTCCACAAACTTACGCTGCACCAGACTGTGTGTAAGTCTTAGCCTTCCTCCCTCTGTCCTGCGTAGGCTGTGTCCTCTGCTGTGATGCCATGCCTTCTCTGCCTTTTCTCTTCTCCTTCAGCAACTTGTTCTCTTACACTTAATATGGTCAGTATCAATTTCTCACACTTTTTTATGTGGAATCCATTCCAACTGAGAAAACATCTCTTTTTATAAATATTTCACCCTGCTGTACACCAGAAACAGCTTCCATGCATCTTTTAATCAGACTTCTCTTAGGTGCTACTAAGGGTCAGGTTCTGTGTTTGAGTCTCTCTTCTCCAATAGATTACTAGATTTTGAGGGCAAGAGACATTATTTATACATCTCTGACTCCATGGGAGTCCGGCCAGGCCTGGTGTATGACTTACCAAATTAAATTGAATTTCTAAACCATCTAAACATATTTCTTCCATGATGACAGGGGAGGTTAATTGTGTGTGTTTATAAGTTGGCTGTTGCCAGGAGACACAGAGGTGATCACTTGTCAGCATTGCTCTTTGGAAATGAAGCTGAAGGCAGTTGGAAGCTGGTGAACCTCTCTCTTGCAATTAGACTGGCAGGCTACCAAATGTAGCAATGGCAGGCAGGAGGCATCATCAGTTCTTACTCTGTGTCTCTGCCTGGCTTTGTTCCCAGGAGAATGTCCAAGCAGAGCTGACACTGGGAAACTCATAGATTCAGAATGCTATCACCAATTCAGGACAAAGACAGCAGTGGGGAGAGGAGCCATATATCCTACCAGCTCCTGGGGTGGGTTAGTGCTGCAGCTTTGGTGGGATTCATGTGACCCCAGAGGGATAGATAGGGACAAGACAGACTTTATCCTCTATGGAAGGCGCCAGGTGGGCCACATACTTGGTCCTCACTAAGGTAATCATACCATCCAGCAATGCAGCTCTCTGACAGTTGCTTTTGTAGCCTTTCCCTTGAAAAAGGCTGGGTAAGGACTGACCTGGCCCCAGGTCACTGGATTAGATGCCTGGCATCCCCTTTCTCCTTTAGTTGTTGGAATCCTCACTCTCTTTTTCTTGCAGGAAAATGCCCTCAGGTCCCTCCATTACAAACAGAAGTTTTGAAAGAAAAAGCCCTCCCAGGGGAGTTTACATTTTGACTGAGAGTAAACTAAACAAATAGTGCATAAATGGTTGAATTCAGAGCAGCAAGCATCAGAAAAAGGAAAACTGGGAGAGGACTGCATGGCATTTATGTTACCATTGAAATCACACCATAGCTTGCTTCTTCCTTAATCTATATGTACACAGGCATCTGTCTACCACACTTATTGACACATTGAGAAGATTCAATAGATGTTTGCTGAACTCAGCTGTTAAATTTTAGGAAAATAAACCTGATCATGTTTTAAGTATCCTCTACTAGTACTGTAGTGTTATGAAGGTTAAAAAAAACATAGAAATAAATGCTTTCTGGTTCAACTGCTAGACCAACTGACAAGACAGGCAGAGAGGAAGCAATAATAGTAGCAGTAGTAGTAGTGCTAGTAGTAATAATAACAGAAGAAGAACATATAGGAATAAAGCTTCTTGACATTGGCCTTGGCAATGATTTCTTGGATATGAAACCGAAGTACAGGCAATAAAAACAAAAATAGATGAGTGGGATTATATGAAACTAAAAAGCTTTTGCATAGCAAAGGAAATAATCAATGAAATTAAGAGACAGCCTAAAAATGCGAGACAATATTTGTAAACCACATCTGATAAGGGGTTAATGTTCAAATCATAAGGAACTCAAGTAACTCAATAGCAAAAAATCAAATAATCCGATTAAAAAATGGATAAAGGAACTGATAGACATTTCTCCAAAGAAGACATACAACAGATATATGAAAATGTACTCAACATCACTAATTATCAATGAAGTGCAAATGAAAACCACAATAAGATATCACCTCACACCTGTTACAATGCTTATTCTCAAAAAGATGAAAGACAAATGTTGGTGAGGATATGGAGAAAAAGGGAACCCTGTACACTGTTGGTAGGAATGTGAATTGGTGCAGCCACTATGGAAAATGGGTACGGAGGTTTCTCAAAACAAAAACAAAAACTAAAACAAACATACCAAAGAAAAGCTCAAAAAACAACCTAAAATTAAAACTACGCTGTGAACCAGCAGTCTCTCTCACTTCTGGGTACATACTCAAAGGAATTAGGATCTGGAAGAGATATCTGTACTCCTGTGTTCATTGTAGCATCACAATACCCAAGATGTGGAAGCAACCTGAATGTTTATTGATAGATGAATGGTTAAAGAAAATGTGGTGTATGCTTAGAATGGAATATTATTTTGAGCATAGAAAGAAAAAAAGTCCTGTCATTTTCAACAACACGGATGAACCTGGAGGACATTGTGTTAAGTGAAATGCCAAACACAGAAGAACAAATACTGTATGATCTCACTTATATGTGGAATTAAAAATAGTGAAACTCATAAAAGAAGATAATAGAATAGCGGTTGCCAGGGGTTGGGGGGAGGGGGAAACTGGAGGTGCTAGTCAAAGGGTACCAAGATTTAGTCACACAAGATGAATATAGATCATAGAGATCTATGGCAGAGAATAATGCCTATAATAGACAAAACTGTATTGCATACTTAAAATTTGCTAAGAAAGATCTTATATTAACTGTTCTTATTACTACTACTACTAATAAAGATGGTGCAGAAGACTTTTGGAGGTGATGGATATGTTTATGGCATGGATTTTGGTGATGGTTTCATGCATGTATGCTTATTTCCAAATACATTGAGTTGTATACTTTGAATATGTACAGCTTTCCGTATGTCAATGATATCTCAATAAGGTGGTTAAAAATAGTAACTTCAATTTTTGAACAGCTACTGTGTGCCAAGAACTTCACATAGTTTTTCACATTTATCACAATAACTCTGTGAGGTTGTAAGTATGTCCATTTTACAAATGAAAGAAGCAAAACTCAAACAGTTTAAATAACTTTAACAAAAATATTTTTAAAAATACGAGCCAAGATTTTAAGCATAGTCAGTTTGAAAAAGCTAGTATTTTTTCTATGACACCATGATGCTGCATTAAGCATGGCAAGGCTAAGATGAAGGGAGGAGGAGAGACAGATTCCAGAGTTGTGTGTTTCAGAGGATGTAGAGAGAAGGAGTTTGTTGGGGTTGGCCCAAGAGGACATTATAGAGGCTTTGTGTTGGCTTTACATGAGAAATGTTTTCTTTTTCTTTTTCTTTTTTTCTAAAGATTCCTTTGCAGTTCTGTTTATTCACAGAGTATGTATTTCTAAGGATGTAGAGTTAGGGAACAGTGTTCAAAAGTCCCTTGAAATAATATATGAGGAACAATTTTGTAAGAGTTTTGAGAATTAACTAAATACAGGACTGGCACATTTCCAGGTTCATGAATGAATAAAGACATACAAAAGCAGAGGGGACACCTAGACCACCTACACTATGTCTATGGGTTGAACTTGCCATTAACATTGGTTTTAAACATTGTAAAGATTTCAACATTTTAATCTTTCCAGATCTTGCTTATAGTCATTAGTTATTCCAATTATGCTGTTCTGGTCTAGATCACAGCCCAGTTATTTAATGCAAGTGCTCATCCTTGCATTAAATCTCGTGGCTTCTTGAAATGACAGCTGCCTTCTGGCTGGAACTGATCTTAGATGAAGCCTCATTCCTGAGATCATGGGCAGCCATCATATCCCCAGAGTCAGGGAGAATTTAGTTGGCAATGGAAGTGCATGAAGTAATTCATTTAACAAATGTATTAGCACTATTTACTATGTGTCTGGCACTGTTCTAAGATCTGTAGATAAAAGAAAATGAACTCTGCTCATATTCGAATGGGAGCTCACATTTTAATGGGCTGAGCAGATAAAGAGCTACATGAGTAAATGTGCTGATTGTAAATAGAGGTTAGCACCACAAAAACAATCACAGGTGAGGCAATGCCAGAGGATACTTTAAATGAGGTGGTCAATGAGGGCCTTTTGGAGGAGGTGATATTTGATCAGAGATTTGAATGAAAGGGGAGAAAAGTCCACGCAAATAGCATGGCAAGTACGATGGCTTTGGGGTGGAAAAGAGCTGGGTGGGTTTGAGGAACAGAAAAACTGGAGCTGGCGCATAGGCCTGAAAGGGAGGTTAGATCAAGTGGATCCCCATCAGCCAGGGAAGGAGGATTGGTATGTTATTCTGACTGCAATGGAAACTCCTGGAAGGTTTAGCAAAGGATTGACATAATTCAAGTTTGTTTACTTATTTTTTTTTTTTAAAGAAAACAGAATTTTATTTTAAATTAAACTATAAAATGATATATATTTTTTTCATTGCAATATAGGCACATCATGGAGAATGTAAAAGACAAAGCCCACAAACCTAAGAAATTATACTTCTCACATCATCCACAGAAAACTGCTCTTGGATGCTAAGTTTCTACTTTAATCAAATTCTGATTTCAGTAGCATTTCCTAAGTGTGCATTCATTTGTGCCAGTCACCATACTGGAAGAGTGTGTGTGTGTGTGTGTGTGTGTATATGTATCTGTATCTATATAGATATAGATAGATATACAAGTTAATCTTTACCTCACTACTGAAGGGACATGCTATCATTCCCATTTTGCAAATGGAGAAGTCATAGCACAGAGAGAAACTTGTTCCAAGTCACGTCATTGGCTAAACAAGTTTAAATTAGTTTAGGGCCAAGATCTGAATCAGAGTTGGCTCCACATTTTCTACTCCTTCCACTCTGCTATGTTATCTGACACGTAAAATCATGGCCTTAAGAAGTTTTAATGAATGAAATTATCTCAAGATTGAAAAACCCAAGAAATGTTTGTACTGGCTTTCGTTTCTGCGTGCAGCTTTCTCACCAGGGCTCCCCTAGCCTCATCTGTGCTGTCCCTGCAGTCCTTGTGCCAGGTCCTGACACCTCCATGGATGCTCCAGATGGAGGAGCTCATTGGGCGAGCTACTCCTGGCTCCCCAGTCACTTGCAGGCATGCCTCATACAGTACATTGCCTTCTGGTTGCTCTGTAGGCCGCCTCCTTAGGGCTTCCCTGCTGCACAGAATGCCACAAGACTCACTTGGCACCCAAGTGTGAGCAACTCAGAAGACATGGACAGCCTGAAGCAGAAAGTGTTCCATGGGGTCCTCACTGGTCCTGGTGACATAGTCCACTTAGATACAAAACTAGTTTTGTGCTATAATGTCAGAAGTGCAAACTTAAGCACTCAAAAGTATCTACATGTGAAAAAAGAAATTGAATATTCAACATCCAGTCTCAAAGTACATGTTACCATATCATATCCTCTGGCAAAGGGTATAGGCATTATAGTGATTTGATAAAACATTTCAGGAGTTTATGTGAGGTCATATAACCCCTAATGGAAGGAAAAGCTTTTGAGCTCTTCTCAAGGCTACACAAACAACTTCTTCCCCTCACTTACTTTTCCTCATCTTGAAAAAGTAGTCTCAAGAAAGGAAAAATATATATAAACAAGTTTTTCACAAACTAATCAAGTATGACTTTGAGAAATGATGTCAAAAACCACAATTGCTTTTGCGCCAACCTATTAGTAAAATAGAAACATAACTTCAGATACAGAAACCAAAGCATTAACCAGATACAGAGCTCTGTGGTATTAGACTATTAGTACCAAGTGAAAGAAAAAGGAATTGAATCACCAAAGTTTACTCAGGAACAAAATTCATTTATTTTTCAAAAGCAGGTTAATTCTCCATCACAGTGAATGGTTGCTTTTTCCCATTTACAAAATCAGGGCTCCCTTATTAAGCCAGAGTACTCTTCCAGGACAATAATGAAGAATAATGCAACTTTTTATTGCCTCTGGGCTATGTCTGTGCACAGATGGCCTTGAAAATAAAACAGTATTTTGGACTGAATTCAGTTTGTTTTCTTGTTTTTCTAATCCAACTCGTGAATATAAGCAATGCCATGTTATTCAACTCCCAAGGAGCCCCTTAAGATGAATGAGACAACCCCTCATGCACACATCCTTTACGTTTATATTGACAACCTATAAATACGTGTTTATGCAAATCTGCCAACTAGTTATGTATTGTGGCAATCCCTAGGAATAAATTTTACACTCTATGTAGATTAAGCTTCACTGCTGCTGAGTCTTTCTGAAATACGGCCCTTGGCTCAGCTGATACTCAATGGTCTCTGCAGCTTAAATGTCATCAATTTTGCATTTTCTGTGGTCTAAGTCCTCTGGGTATAAGTTCTGTGGTCTCTGTCCTCTACTTTACACCTCCTCCCTCAGAAAATGGATCAGAGTGGTCTTGAAGACCATCTCTGAAAAGCATTAGCTTTTTCAGCTGATTTTATTGACCTCTAGGGGCTGCCATCTTGGAGACATCCAGCATTCTCTGGAGGCATTCAGAATACTAAATGGCAGAGGTGATGCTAAATTCTCTTAATCATGTTCTGGGGCAAATCATTGAAAAATTTTACGCATGTTACTTCCAGGTTCACAAATCTTCAATGGTTCCTTATATTCAAAAGATAAAAATTGCTAACCTGGCAGTCAAGTCTTCTTCCACATAGGGTTGTTCATACATGAGATATTTACTGAGGGGCTACTAAGCATTGTGCTGTGGGTCATCAGGATCCCTGGCCTCACAGCCCTGACAATCTATGGGAGGCAAATAATTATACAACCAAGTATTTAATTGCATCAGTAATATATGTCATGATGAAGAAGTTCAGGGTAATTTGGGGGCTCCTAACTAAGGATTCAGTCAACTCCAGGTGGTTCTGGGCCTTGACAAAAATTCTATATGAAGAATTTTGGTCTTTACCAAAGGAGAGATTGGAAGCCACTGTGGACTTTCAAACAGGAAAATTGATGATTAATTTTGTGGTTAAACATATTGCTCTGGATACAATTTAAAAGCAAGTTCAAGATGGAGACTTGAAAGCCAAGAAGCTGATCATGAATCTGTTGGAAGGGTCTGGGTGGGAATAGAGGGAGATTTTGGATGAAAATGATAATGTTGGAGAAGATTAGAAGTGAATGAAACTGTGTCATTTTAAAATTAACAGGACCTTTTGTTATCTCTTTAACCTAATACTCTGTTATACCCCCCCTTACTTGTTTATTTAAATTTTATATTTTTCCTTTTTAAACTCTTCTTAACAAGGAAAGAAAGAAAGGGATGACTTCCTCTTTGTCACAGGAATGATGCCAATTTTAGGCCACTGGCCCTTAATGTCACTCTGGGTGAAGGAGGTGATTCTTCCTTCCTTCTCATATTCCTAAACCCTGTGAGAAGCTGACCTCTCAGTCTAAGAGGGTGTTGTCTCAGGTAAAGAAGAATGAATCTTTGGCCAATCATATTTGATTATTTTATTACTTTTTAGCCAACCAAAAAAGTTGATGGGAGCTGATTAAAACTATTTTAAGAAAAAAATGTATAAAAGAAAATGCCGGGAATATGAACCCCACTCAATCAGAATTCTGGCCAATTCACACAGGAGCTAAGCTAAAGGAGCACTTGAAAAAGGACTTGATAGGTTTTGAGAAAGGGGGTTTAGTAGGCAGATTCATACTGTAAACAGAAATATATGGGCCAAGGAGAACCCTGGATAAATGCCCCCAGCTCAACTTTTTACTGGCTGTGTGTTCAGGAAAGTAAACTTAACACTATGAGGCCTGTGTGGACTCATAGTATTGACCTTACAGGGATCTGTAAATGTCGATGAGATGATGTGTGCAACATAATTTGCACAGTTTTTGGTATGTCATAAGCACCAAAAAGATAATTGTTTCTCTTGTTTTGAAATATTCATACTTGTCAAAACAAGGGAGTAAATGCAAATTATTTTCTATTTCCTCAAGTTGGCACATAAAAGATCTAAGAAGCTAAAGATCAAATAGATAAGCTCTCATTAGCCTTACTAACTTATGCTTAGGGAAACTTGGATGTCATAACAAGCCATTGAGAGTTCTCGAGTTTGGGCTTCAATGTTACTAGTACTTCCCCAGTCCACTCACCTCAATAATGCTTGCAAAATGATTGTTAGTATTTCCACATAAGGATTTCCTTTGTGCTTAAGATCTTTGCATTAGGGAAAGGACAGTCTCTTTAATAAATGGTGTTGAGAAAACCAGATAACCATATGCAGAAGAATAAAATTAGACCCCTGTCTCTCATCATATAAAAATCAGATCACAATGGATTGGATACTTTAATACCTAAAACTATGAAACTACTAGAAAAAAAATTAGGAGATTTTTCAGGACATTGGTTTGGGCGAAGACCTTTTGGGTAAGACCTCAAAAACATAGGCAAGGAAAGCAAAAATTGAGAAATGGAATAACATCAAGCTAAAAAGCTTCTGTACAGCAGAGGAAACAAGCAACAAAGTGAAGAGACAATCTAAAGAATAAGAGAAAATATTTGCAAACAATCCATGTGACAAGGGGTTAATAACCAGAATATATAAGGAACTCAATTGCATAAAAGCAAATAATCCAATTAAAAGTGGGCAAAAGATCTAGACATTTCTCAAAAGAAGACATACAAATGACCAGTAGGTATATGAAAAAATGTTCAACATCTCTAATATCAGAGAAATAAAAATCAAAGCCACAATAAGGTAAATGTCACCTCACCTTAAAATGACTTTAATGAAAAGAGAAATAATAATGGATTTTGGTGAGGATGTGGAGAAAGGGGGATGCTCATACACTGCTGGTGGAAATGTGAATTGCTGTAGCCGCAATGAAAAACACTAGAGAGGTTCCTCAAAACACTAAAAAATAGAACTGTCATATGATCCAACAATCCCACTACTAGGTATATATCCAGAAGAAAGGAAATTGGTATGTCTAAGAAATATCTGCACTCCAATGTTTATTGGAGCAATATTCACAATAGCTAAGATATGGAAACAACCTGTGTCCATCAATAAATGAATGAATAAAGAAAATGTGGTACAGAGGCACAATTAAATATTATACAACCATAAAAAGAATGAAATCTTGTCATTTGCAGCAGCATGGATGGAACTGGAGGTCATTGTATTAAGTGACCAGGTACAGAAATAAGCCAGGCAGAGGAAGATAAATACCTACACTTCATATGTGGGAGTTAAAAACTGGGATCTCATGGAGATAATTGATTGATGCTTACCAGAGGCTGGGAAGGATTGAGGGGAAATGATGGATGAGAGATTGGCTAATGGGTAAAAAAATACATTTATATAGAAGGAGTAAGAGCTAGTGTTTGATCGTTCAGTAGGGTGACTATAGTTAAGAACAATGTACTGTACAGTTCAAAATAACTAGAATTAAAATGTTCCCAACATTAAGAGGATATACATATTTGAGGTGATTAATATCCCAGTTATTTTATCTGATCATTACAAACTATGCATGGATCAGACTATCACATGTACCCCCCAAATATGTCCAACTATTACATAAGGTCATTGCTATTCTTTCTCTTGTTCTAGGGCAGTCACCTAATAGGTAGGGAGGAAAAGATACGGGCTTTTGAGCCAGGAGTTTTGGAATAAAATCTGATTCTGCTACTTACTAGTTTGTGACCTTGAGCAAAAAGACTTTCTTCTGCCTGCTGTGCGTCAAGTTTTTCATTTGTAACAAAAAATGTGAATGGTATTTTTTTTTCTGTCTATTCAGGTTTTTTGGAGAAAGAACTACATATTTTTCAAACTACTATGTAGAAATGATAGACTATTACTGACGTTTTCACATTTTTGTTTTATAATTTGGCATCCCCTTCTTGCTCAGCTTGGAGAAAAAATAGGGTGGGTTTTGCTCCTTACGTTATATACTGTTCTTTACTTTATTTTCCTTCCTAGGTGACTGCTTTGTCAGCATCAATGCCATGCTATACAAGTGTTTTGGAAATGACTGGTGCTGTGCTGAAGTTAAGTAAAAAGCTTGGGTCATAGCAGTTGGGTAATATAAGAGGCAAAATGATAACTTGGGGCATGAATGATTCTGACCTAAACCTTGGTTAGGGCAGGATTATGAGTTTTTACGGTCCTGACTTGTTCTTTAAGGTTTGTAGACCATGTCCTGGAAAAAGCATGAATGGTTGAGTCAGGGAAGTCTGAATTTAAATTCTAGATTCACACAACACATTAGCTGTGGGACATGAGGTAATTTTGTGAGCCTCTATGTTCTTTAATTACCTCATCTGTAAATGGAAGTAGGTAGTATTCCCTCCTAGTCGCTTTCCCACCCTCATTTCAGTCACTCTAGTGCATCAGGCTCATTGCACTTGCCCGTGCTCTTCCCTTTGCCCTGGTCATCCTCCCCCTTGATCTTCCATAGCTGATTTTGCTTCATCTTCCAGCACAGTCTAAAATGCCAGTTCTTTAGAGAAGGCTTATCTTCTCTAAACATTCTTTAGAGAATGTTTTTATCACTTCACTTCCCACTCCCCTACCCCCAATATTTTCCATGGATTAACTATTGCTTTCTGTTATTTTCCCTTCTGTAAACTCTGTAGTTTTGTTTTGCCTACCACTGCATTTCAGCACCTATCCAATACCTGCCACATAGTAGGACATTAATAGTATTTATTGAAGGGTGAATAAATAGATGAATAAATGAATAAAGTAATTGCCACAAGGATTAAGTGGGGCAACAAATTAAAACATCTCCAAAAAGTGCTTGACACATAATAAATACTCCAGAAAGCCAGTTTCCTTTCCTTACTTTAGTTCAATAAACATTCTTTGAGCAGTAAATATTTGTAGACAGTGTGGGTAGGTGCTAGATTTCCCACGATGACAATGGGAATCCAGAACTTTAATTGACATGAACAAGCTGAAATGGTTAGGAAAGAAAAGAAGGTAACTTATGTTCATCAATTCAATAGTTGTCCTTTGCCTTGATATTTTAAATCAGAATTAATGAATTATTATTATTTATGAGAAAGCCCAAATATTGCTAATGAACTTCTCTGTGTTCAGGTTTGTATTTCACTCTTGACAAAATATGATTTCCTAGTCCTATGAAAGTAAGACTAAAGGACTTTCTTCAACATTGCCTATAAAACATAATTTTAAAAAATATGATATTTTTCTTCAAAAAATGTCACTAGTTCTGTTTCACTTGGGATGGTCAATCCTACGGAATCTAAGAATGATTCAAAAGGAAATGTTTTTACTAATTTTATATTTATTTCTATTGATTTTTTAAAAAGAACAGTACAGCCAGACAATTCAAAATTCAATTTGGTATAATCTGCAAGAGAATATATTGAATTTATAGAATAAATGCAAGTTACTTTTTCAAACATGTTTTGAGCAACTGCTACACATCAGGCCCTGTGCTAGAGGGCGTGGGAAATTCAAAGATGAGCAAGAAACTGCTCTCACTTACGAGAAACCCACAGTCCATTAAGACATAAAAAGAAGCCCACAGACGTTTACTTTATGAGATAGGGTAAGGGCCAAAGAAGTCTCACGGTGTTGTGGAAGCATGGAGGCTAGAAAGAATGGACTTCCTGTGTAGCTTCTGCTTAGTGGAACTGGAAAAATGTCATCCAGGTAACTTTTTCTGGAAAAAAATAATTTAATAACAAAGACAACTTGCTTAATAGGCAGATGAGTAAATTATGAATGTATGTCATCAATTTTCCCCCTGAAGTCACATCTCTCTGCTAGGAAATCTGGATTGTAAGTGACAGAATGCCTAATTCAAAGTAGCGTAAGCAAAAGACACAATCTATGTCTAATGTAAATGAAAATGCCAATGGAAGATCTTACTCAAACTATGCTCTCAGAAGTGGTTTCTCTCCACTGATTAACTCTGACTGCTGTTGTGTTGGTCTCATTCCCAGGGAGGCTCTTTCTCTGTGATCAGGGGATGGCTACAGGAATTTCAGGTCTTGCATTCCCTGCCTCCAGCCTCAAGTCCACGGCAAAAGCCGAGAGCATCTTCTCTAGAAATCCCAGCAAAGGTTTCATGGCATCTTATGGCTCTGATTGGGTGTTTTAACCATCACTAAATAAATCACTAAGAACTGGGGAATGCAGTATGCTGATTTTCTCTGGCCAAAAGGATCTACCTCTACAGCTGGGAGTGGGTTCAACTCCAACCATACTACATGAGCTGGGAGTAAAATTCATGTGTGCTTTACCAAACGAAGGGTTAAAAAGTTTAGATGGCAGAAAGTGTTCTACATCTAACCAGGCAGAGCAATTGGTGAAGAATGTCTTAGAAGTGGTGATTAGAACAAAATAGTGAGGGAGGACATTGTGCCACGTGAAATAAGCCAGGCACAGGAATGACAAATACTGCATGATGTCATTTATATGTGGAATCTAAAATCATAGCAGTAGAGAACAGAATGATGTTTACTAGAGGCTGAGGGGGAGGTGGGAATGGGGAGAATTTGGTCAAGGGATACAAAGTTTCAATTAGACAGCAGGAATACATTTTTGAGATCTATTGCACAGCATGGAAACTATAGTTAATAATAACGTAACGTTTATTTCAAAATTCCTAAGGGAGTGAATTTAAAATGCTTATGCCACATACAAACACAGATAAATATGGGAGGTGGTAGATATGTTAATTAGCCTGATTTTATCATTCTATAATGTATGTGTAATTAAAATATAACATTGTACTCCATACATTTATAGAAATATTATTTTGTCAATTAGAAATTTAGAACAAAAGAGTGATGGTTTTTCCAAATTGTTTTTATGTTAAAATGTGACTGGTGTACTCTGCTGCTGTTACTCATCTTTGCTTTTCAAAATAATGCATTTTCTCCAATGTCAATTTATTAGACATTTGCCGAGGGCTCATATGGCTCAGAGCTGTGTTGGAAGTATGTGGTGTAATTATATTGTCTCTACTCTCAAAAATTTGCTGTCCCCTGAAATAAGCAGGAAAGGCAGAATCAGAAATTTCTAATGTTTCTGCTTTTCTTTTAATGTGTTTTTGGGCAATATGAATGTCGTATTGTTAATAAGTTGAAAAAGAGGCTCAATAAACCAATAAAGAAACTGATATTGGATTACATTAGTTGCCTCTGCTATATGAGCTCTTCCAATATAATGAAGACAATATCTATTTTTTAAATCCAGCTGCCAAACTAATCCTCTTAAAATATGGATACAGTCAGTCATTTGCTTATGTGGTCACTTCCAAATTCCCAAGCATGGCTCTGCGTTGTGGTCTTATTCTCCACCACTTCCTGTTCAAACACTTGGAATTTCAGACCTGGTGAAGCTCCGTAGGTCTCATACATGATTTCACATCATGAGATCAGTGCACTTGCTGTTTCCTTTGTCTTAGTTTCTACATACCTCAGTTACAGATCAAATGTCACCTCCTCTGTGGCGCCTTCTTTAAGTTTCCCACACGGATGTAGAAATTTCCTTTGTATCTTGCATAGCATTGTGTTAAGCTTATGTCTCTGCTGAGCATTTATTCATTGCATTGTAGTGGGTTTTTTTGTTTTTTTTTTTGGTCCATCTCCCACACTCTGGGACTACAAGCACCTTGGAAGGAAGTGTCTAATTTATTTATTTTTATTTCTCAGATTAAGTCAGGGCATGACATATAACTATTGGTTGAGGGTTGAAGGAATATGAACAAAGATAGCCTGAAGATTATTGCAACAGAAGAGTTTTTAAATTTATTTCCCAGCAGAAACATATTTTGTTAATCATTTATCTGGGAAATGTGGTTAAATCAATGTCTAAACACATTTAAAATATGTAGGCTTATTTTCAAGGTGGCTCAGCCCATTAAAAAATAAGTGGGGCCATTCATTGGAGTCATTTTAAGCAGCACCAAGATAGAGAGGGAGTGAAAGTAGTAGGACTGGAGAAGATCTGAGTTTCTTCTGTCTCACCTTCACAACTAACATGCTCTGTGACCTTTTTGTTAATTTCCAAACATCTCAGTTTCCTTATTTGAAAAATGGCGCCTAAGAAGGAGTAGCTCATCTGAGATAGATCACTCAGCTCTGCATCATAGATAGAACCAAAGCAACTTTAGAGTTGTAAAGATCTCTAAGGTGATCTCTCCCAGCTTTCTCCTTAGATATGGGAATCTGCTGCTCAGCCCTCCCAGGAAATGATGTCTGACATCTAATTGAGGCCTCCAGGGGCAAGGCACTTATTTCCTCTAATACCCCACACCATTTTATTGGACAGTGCTCATGTTAGAAAGTTCTTTACCCTGAGCTAAGATCTGCTTCCACTCTGTGACTTTACTCATTGATCTTGCTCAGTCCTCTGGAGTCATACAAATAAGTCAATTCCACTTGTGCCCATGACAGCCCTTCAATCATTGTGAGCCAGCTGTCACAGCTCCCCTGGGCCTCATCCCCTTCAGATCGAACGGTCTAAGCTCCTTCAAGCATCCCTCATGTCGCGGATGCTGATGTCCTCACTATTTCTGACTATTGTTCTTACAACATGCTCCATTGCCCCTGCATCAAAGCCCCTCTGAAACACAGCCAGATTCTCAGAAGTGTCTGATGCAGGCAGATCTCAGGCAGCCACAGCTTCCCTTGAGCAGAGCATTGCATGTCTTCCTTCACTGCCCAGTAGCTTCACAATTTTAGATTTCTCAGCTTCAGAATCCTGTTGGCTCAGGTTATATTTCTGGTCAGTTGATATTTGAAATATTTCATAGTTTAAAACAAAAATAACTTTGAAAATTCTCTGTCAATCTAAGTTATCCTTCCTTGCACATCGTTATGAAATTCACTTTTTAACCCTAAATGGAAGTGTCTACATTTATCTGTTGCTCTGATTCCGTAAATTCCACAGCCCTACTAGGAAACACTTTGCGGAGTTGTGACCACAAGTAATGGTCCTAAGTTGAAGTACTGAATCAGGATTACCTTTGAGAATCTATTTACTGGTTCACTCCCTGATCTCATTTACCTGGTTAGATGTGGACTGGCTTGGAAATCTACTTAGGCTCCCTACCCTGGCATCTCCTTTCCCTTCACAATAGTGGACTATCTACTCTTGTCAACCTTCTTTTATTTGGTACTTACATCAACAGTTAGAACTCTCATAATCAACCTCAATCTTCAAAACTGCTACTGCCCTGGGAGGCCAACTTATTCCTTCTTTAAAACAGGGAACTGAGAGTGCATCTATCTATTCCTTTAAATTTTATCTTGTCTTGTTTCATCATATTGGTGAAGATTTCTTAAATTAATTTTAACTCCAATGTCAAATATAGTCGCAGTATTTTCCAGCTTTATGTCACGTGAAAATGTGATCTGCTGGTTCCCATGTCTTCATCCAAGCCCTCAGTAAAGATGACAGATGGAACAATGGCAGAGACTTGTGGCCCATTACTAGAGACTTGCTTTAAGACTAGCATCCAGGCATTTATTCTGAACTCTGGACAGTTTAATCAACTGCAACGATTCCCAAAGTTATCATTAGAAAGCCCACATTCCTTGATTTGCCATCTTCTTAATTGAAGTAGCGTCCGTGTCAGCTACTGAGTTAGGTCTGCGGATAAGATAGTAAATAAGCCATAATCACTTCCTAAATTTGCTGAAGTTTTGACCTAGAAAACAGATTTTCATATGGTTCAACCTAATTCAGTATGGTGTTACAGGTTCTCTGATAGAAGTGGATACAGCGACTTGAGGAAATACATATTATGGGATCCCAGTCTAGTCTTGGGATAGGTGGTGAAGTGGAGTCATCTGGAGAAGCGTTTCAGAAGCAGTAATATCTGTGCTGAGGCCTGAAGGAGGAGCAAGTGTTGGGAGGATGGGGGAAAGGGAAAAGTCAGGAGAAATGAGGTACCATGGGAATGCTGCTGGAGCTCTGAGAAGATGCAGGTGCATTATGATTCTGGAACATGTAGTTGCTCAATATATGCTAATTAAGATGGATTTAACCTTATGACTCCATCAGAAAAAAGAAAGTGAATTAAAAATAATAGAGGAATGAGGCTAAAACCCTTTAAGTACCAACACACCAGAAAAGAAAGCTGTTTCTAGTTCAAGAGAACTCAAGGAAGGAGGCTTTAGAGGAAAAATGTGCTGCTTAGAGTTAAGTAAGGATAGCAAATGATACACTTGATTTCAAATGTGAAATTGCTAAAATAAACCTTATAAGAAAGACTCACATCAAGAATTTTAAAGAGAGAAGCACCTTCTTTGATGTGATCTATCTGATTTGGTGTGTCAAACCCAGTAGGGTGAATGCGGTGTGAGATGATATCACTTTTGGTTGGAGAGTCTTGTGTAGAATTCAACTCTTCATCTTCACAGCCCAGACCTTTCCATGCTTCTGAATATGTGCACTTTGTCCTGCCATTAGATGACTCTATCTCGTCTTAAATTCCCCACAGGAAGTGGTACTATGTTGTGGTGTTGAGTATAAAACTTATCATCAGGGACTCTGGATTTGAGTAGGCCCACCCTACCACATCCTGTGTCATGTGTTGTAACTATTGGAGAATATTGAGGGTTGTTGTCCCCACAACTGTCACACTACCGCTTTTTTGTTTTAGCTCTTAGACAGATATGCCACCAAACCCGGAATTAGAAAAGAGTGAATTTTCTAGCTCCCTATTTTCTTTATTTTCCCATAAGAATTTGCTAAGTGCTCACTAGAGTCCAGATACTATGCTTGTCCCTGGGACAACAGGATGAATTAAATAGAAACTTAGAATAATTTTAATGCTTTGTAAATATAGCCACAGTGGCACATATGAGGTAACAAATGGACAGTATTATTTGCCTGGTCAAAGATGGTGGAAGAGGCACAATTAGAGGCAGGAATCACGTAATGACAGAGTTTCAAGTTTTGGTCATGAACTCAATGAAGAGACATAAGCAGCCATGTAACCATGCTCCAAATGCCATTTCCCATATTACTTCTGGAATGTGCTTTTGCTAAGTATGCTGTTTCTTAAAAGCATCTCACTCCTGGGCATTGGGACAAATATATGGTTCGCGAATATAATGTGTCTTGAATTATTTCCTATCTTGTCAGCAACAAAAAAGTAATAATTCTATGCTTTTAAAAAATGAGTTTAAGATTATATAGTGGCAGAAAGATTTTTAAAATCCCACCCAGATGAATAGAAACTCCACAATAAAGAGTATATTTAGATAGCAAAACCATTTAGGAGCAAGTTGTTGAATATTAAATGATGCTGAGAAAAGACACATCTGCCTTTGAAGTTTGAAAATATCACTTCATATGCTTTATGGAGTTTAAGCTATTTGAATAAAAATGAAATACCTCTTGGCTGGAAATCACATTGCTGTGGTCCGATATTATTTCCTTAGGACTACAACTGAGAGGGAAAAGGAGGCAATTCGGAAGGCAGTTTTTTTTTTTTTTTTTTTGGTCTATATTTCCTGCTGGGTGAGATGCTGAGAAGTAAACTAGGAGAGAGGACGTGGGGCAAAGTTTTGCTTAAGGGGGGAAAAAAAAGCAAAGCTTGGAGTGTGTGACAAGAATTTTCCTCCAGGAG
Source organism: Chlorocebus sabaeus (assembly GCF_047675955.1). Lineage (NCBI taxonomy): Eukaryota > Metazoa > Chordata > Mammalia > Primates > Cercopithecidae > Chlorocebus > Chlorocebus sabaeus. The sequence goes on from NC_132917.1 coordinate 17,849,030, forward strand.
ATTAGTAGTTACATTCTTTGTAATCTCTCTCTTTCTACGTTTTCTAAACTGGGCAAGTCACTCCTCAAGGGCAGGATTTAAATTACACAGTTTTTTTTAAGACCAACATTGATTTAGCCTAAGTCTGTCTGGTACAGCTTAAAAATGTTGCTCTGCTGGGACTTTAATGATGACACTGCTGAACTATTTTGCAATACTAGGAGATTACATTCTACATAGATTGGGCATGATTCTAAACTTTCATTGTTTTTGCCAATTTTTATGCCCCAAAGACTCAAAGTCATTTGTCAAATAGTGTCATATGTCTTACTGCAAAAACTAATCAGAAAACTGTAGTTATTTGGGAATGGTTAAAAAAAAAGAATGTATAACTATTAATGTAATGTCAACAAGTTTTTTTTAGATCTCTCACTGAATATGTTTTAGTTTTTTGCTTTGCCTTATAAAAAAGATTTTAACAACAAATCTAAACATTCTTAGAAAAAGGTCTAACAGTTTTTAGAGAGAAAACAAACAAAAATGAGTTAGACCTCAAATTAAAAGGTCAAAAGAAACAGGTTTGGTGAAAACCTTTATCCATATTAAGTGAGTTTTCATTTAGATAAGTAAATAGAGAAATGTTTAAAATGTTTTTTGGGAATTTTTGTTTGTTTCTGAGACAAGGTCTTAGTCTGTGGCCCAGGCCGGAGTACAGTGGCACGATCATAGCTCACTGTAACCTTAACTCCTAGGCTCCAGCAATGATCCTGCCTCAACCTCCCAAGTACCTAAAACTACAGGCACATACCACTGTATTTGGCTAATTTTTAAAATTTATTTTTTGTGAGGTAGGGACTTCCTCTGTTGGCCAGGCTGGTCGCAAACTCCTGCCCTGGATCCATCCTCCCGCTTTGGGCTCGCAAAGTGCTAGGATTATAGGTGTGAGCCACTGTGCCCAGCTGTTTTTTGGGAATTTCATTAATTCTTGATGTCTTATCAGCAGTCGATTTGTTTACAGAGTTGTGCCCTTGGGTCACTTTTGAAAGGCCTGGAAGCTGTTTGCAGATTGGGTTCAGAGTAAGGAAGACTACCAGAACTGGACCCTGTGTCCCTGCCCATCAGCAGGCACCAAGACTCTGTCCTAACCACGACTATCAACTAGACTCCACCTCAGGGGGATTGGGAGTAGAATGGATTTGAGAAGGAAGTTCTAGAAACCCAGCTTCAAATCCCAGTTCTCCACCAAAAACACACAGGTTCTCCATCCTAGAGAACTCTGGGAGGTGCCCTTCCTGTCTAATCACTCTTAGCAGTTCCCACAGCCTTCATTTCCTCATCCTCACTCATTCCTTTATAGTTTAAAATCTGGTTGACACTCTCTGAAATCTTTACTGGAAAGTTGGCCAGGCTTTTTTATTCCTCAAAGCTATAGTCCTCACTATGTCCTTGGGCTCCATGTTGTCCATCGTTGGCAGTACCTCTCCTTCCCATGCTGGACTCTTTTTCTTCTTAAGGCCTGTGGGAAACCTTGCCATCCTCAACTTCTTCCTCCCTCCCACTTCTCCTTTCTTCCTTTTCCTATCCCCTCAGGCAGGCAGTTACTGGAGCTTTTGTTCTCAGCTCTCTTTCTTCTTTCTGTCCTATTCGACATCAATCTTTACTTCCATCATTACATTTATTGGGTATTGATTGTGAACGGTACTAAAATTTCTGTCTCCAGTCCCAACTCTCTGTTGATTATTTTGTATCTCCCCATGAATGTCCCACTGATAGCTCAAGCACAAAAGGTCTCAAACTGAATTTATCATCTCTCTTTTCCAAACTAGCTCTTCCTCTTGACTTCCTAGTGTCTACTGATAGCTCATCATGAAACTACATAAACCTTTTGCATTTTTCCTGCTTCTTCCTTCAATAGTTTTCAGTGTGTTTCTTCTTTTTTATAAACAGAAATTATTTTATTTATTTTTATTATACTTTAAGTACTAGGGTACATGTGCACAACGTGCAGGTTTGTTACATAGGTATACATGCGCCATGTTGGTTTGCTGCACCCATTAACTCATCATTTACGTTAGATATTTCTCCTAATGCTATCATTCCCCTAGCCCCCCAACCCCAACAGGCCCGGGGTGTGTTATTCTCCACCCTGTGTCCAAGTGTTCTCATTGTTCAATTCCCACCTATGAGTGAGAATATGCAGTGTTTGGTTTTCTGTCCTTGTGATCATTTGCTGAGAATGATGGTTTCCAGCTTCATCCATGTCCCTGCAAAGGACATGAACTCATCCATTTTTATGGCTGCATAGTATTCCATGGTGTATATGTGCCACATTTTCTTAATCCAGTCTATCATTGGTGGACATTTGGGTTGGTTCCAAGTCTTTGCTATTGTGAATAGTGCCGCAATAAACATACGTGTGCATGTGTCTTTATAGCAGCATGATGTATAATCCTTTGTGTATATATCCAGTGATAGGATCGCTGGGTCAAATGATATTTCTAGTTCTAGATCCTTGAGGAATCGCCACACTGTCTTCCACAATGGTTGAACTAGTTTACACTCCACCAACAGTGTAAATGTGTTCCTATTTCTCCACATACTCTCCAGCATCTGTTGTTTCCTGACTTTTTAATGATTGCCATTCTGAGTGATATGAGATGGTATCTCATTGTGGTTTTGATTTGCATTTCTCTGATGACCAGAGATGATGAGCATTTTTTCATGTGTGTGTTGGCTGTATAAATGTCTTCTTTTGAGAAGTGTCTGTTCATATCCTTTGCCCACTTTTCGATGGGGTTGTTTTTTTCTTGTAAATTTGTTTGAGTTCTTTGTAGATTCTGGATATTAACCCTTTGTCAGATGAGTAGATTGCAAAAATTTTCTCCCATTTTGTAGGTTGCCTGTTCACTCTGATAGTAGTTGGTTTTTTTTTTTTTTTTTTTTTTCCTGCGCAGAAGCTCTTTAGATTAATTAGATCCCATTTGTCTATTTTAGCTTTTGTTGCCATCACTTTTGGTGTTTTAGTCATGAAGTCCTTGCTCATACCTATGTCCTGAATGGTATTGCCTAGGTTTTCTTTTACGGTTTTTATGGTTTTAGGTCTAACATTTAAGTCTTTAATTCATCTTGAATTAATTTTTGTATAAAGTGTAAGGAAGGGATCCAGTTTCAGCTTTCTACATATGGCTAGCCAGTTTTTCCAGCACCATTTATTAAACAGGGAATCCTTTCCCCATTTCTTGTTTTTGTCAGGTTTGTCAAAGATTAGATGGTTGTAGATGTGTGATGTTATTTCTGAGGACTGTGTTCTGTTCTCTGTCTCTATCTCTGTTTTGGTACCACTACCTTGCCATTTTGTTTACCGTAGCCTCATAGTATAGTTTGAAATCAGGCAGTGTGATGTCTCCAGCTTTGTTCTTTTTGCTTAGGATTGTCTTGGCAATGTGGGCTCGTTTTTGGTTCCATATGAACTTTAAAGTAGTTTTTTTCCAATTCTGTGAAGAAAGTCATTGGTAGCTTGATGAGGTTGGCATTGAATCTATAAATTACCTTGGACAGTATGGCCATTTTCATGATATTGATTCTTCCTATCCATGAGCATGGAATGTTCTTCCATTTGTTTGTGTCCTCTTTTATTTTGTTGAGCAGTGGTTTGTAGTTCTCCTTGAAGAGGTCCTTCACATCCCTTGTAAGATGGATTCCTAGATATTTTATTCTGTTTGTAGCAATTGTGAATGGGAGTTCACTCATGATTTGGCTCTCTGTTTGTCTGTTATTGGTGTATAGGAATGCTTGTGATATTTGCACATTGATTTTGTATCCTGAGGCTTTGCTGAAGTTGCTTATCAGCTTAAGGAGATTTTGGGCTGAGACAATGGGGTTTTCTAAATATACAATCATGTCATCTGCAAACAGGGACAATTTGGCTTCCTCTTTGTCTATTTGAATACCTTTATTTCTTTATCTTGCCTGATAGCCCTGGCCAGGACTTCCAACACTATGATGAGGAGGAGTGGTGAGAGAGGACATCCCTCTCTGGTGCCAGTTTTCAAAGGGAATGCTTCCAGTTTTTGCCCTTTTAGTATGATATTGGCTGTGGGTTTGTCATAAATAGCTCTTGGTATTTTGAGATACGTTCCATCAATATCTAGTTTATTAGAGTTTTTAGCATGAAGGGCTGTTGAATTTTGTCAAAGGCCTTTTCTGTATCTATTGAGATAATCGTGGTTTTTGTCGTTGGTTCTGTTTATGCGATGGGTTACTTTTATTGATTTGCATATGTTGAACCAGCCTTGCATCCCAGGGATGAAGCCAACTTGATCATGGTGGATAAGCTTTTTGATGTGCTGCTGGATTCAGTTTGCCAGTATTTTCTTGAGGATTTTTGCATCAATGTTCATCAGTGATATTGGTCTGAAATTCTCTTTTTTTGTTGTGTCTCTGCCAGGCTTTGGTATCAGGATGATGCTGGCCTCATAAAATGAATTAAGAAGGATTCCCTCTTTTTCTATCATTTGGAATAGTTTCAGAAGGAATGCTACCAACTCCTCTTTGTACCTCTGGTAGAATTCAGCTGGAATCCGTCTGGTCCTGTTTGGTATGGCCTCAATTTCAGAGCCTGTTATTGGTCTATTCAGAGATTCAAATTCTTCATGACTTAGTCTTGGGAGGATGTATGTGTCCAGGAATTTATCCATTTCTTCTAGATTTTCTAGTTTATTTGTGTAGAGGTGTTTATAGTATTCTCTGATGGTAGTTTGTATTTCTGTGGGATCAGTGGTGATATCCCCTTTTTCATTTTTTTTGCGTCTATTTGATTCTTCTCTGTTTTCTTCTTTATTAGTCTTGCTAGTGATCTATCAATTTTGTTGATATATTCAAAAAACCACCTCCTGGATTCATTGATCTTTTGAAGGGTTTTTTTTGTGTCTCTATCTCCTTCAGTTCTGCTCTGATCTTAGTTATGTCTTGCCTTCTGCTAGCTTTTGAATTTGTTTGCTCTTGCTTCTCTAGTTCTTTTAATAGTGAGGTTAGGGTGTCGATTTTAGATCTTTCCTGCTTTCTCTTGTGGGCATTTAGTGCTATAAATTTCCCTCTAAACACTGCTTTAAATGTGTCCCAGAGATTCTGTTGTGTCTTTGCTCTCATTGGTTTCAAAGAACATCTTTATTTCTTACTTCATTTTGTTATTTACCGAGTAGTCATTCAGGAGCCGGTTGTTCCGTTTCCATGTAGTTGTGTGGTTTTGAATGAGTTTCTTAATCCTGAGTTCTAATTTGATTCCACTGTGGTCTGAGATACAGTTTGTTGTGATTTCTGTTCCTTTACATTTGCTGAGGAGTGTTTTGCTTCCAACTATGTGGTCAGTTTTTGAGTAAGTGCAATGTGGTGCTGAGAAGAATGTATATTCTGTTGATTTGGGGTAAAGAATTCTGTAGATGTCTATTAGGTCTGCTTGGTTAAGAGCTTACTTCAAGACCTGGATATCCTAGTTAAACTTCTGTCTCATTGATCTGTCTAATATTGACAGTGGGGTGTTAAAGTCTGTCATTATTATTGTGTGGGAGTCTAAGTCTCTTTGTAGGTCTCCAAGGAGACCTACAAATCCACAAAAAATGCTTTATGAATCTGGTTGCTCCTGATTTGGGTGCATATATATTTAGGATAGTTAGCTCTTCCTGTTGAATTGATCCCTTTACCATTATATAATGGCCTTCTTTGTATCTTTCAAACTTTTTTGGTTTAAAGTCTGTTTTATCAGAGACTAGGATTGCAACCACTGCTTTCTTTTGCTTTCCATTTGCTTGGTAAATATTCCTCCATCCCTTTATTTTGAGCCAATATGTGTGTTTACACATGAGATGGGTCTCCTGAATACAACACACTGATGGGTCTTGACTCTTTATCCAATTTGCCAGTCTGTGTCTTCTAATTGGGGCATTTAGCCCATTTACATTTAAGGTTAATATTGTTATGTGTGAATTTGATCCTGTCATTACGATGTTATTTTGCCCATTAGTTGATGCAGTTTCTTCCTAGCATTGACAGTCTTTACAATGTGGCATATTTTTGCAGTGGCTGGTACTGGTTGTTCCTTTCCAAGTTTAGTGTTTCCTTCAGGAGCTCTTGTAAGGCAGGCCTCGTGGTGACAAAATCTCTCAGCATTTGCTTGTCTGTAAAGGATTTTATGTCTCCTTCACTTATGAAACTTAGTTTGGCTGGATATGAAATTCTGGGTTTAAAATTCTTTTCTTTAAGAATGTTGAATATCGGCCCCACTCTCTTTTGGCTTGTAGGGTTTCTGCCGAGAGATCCGCTGTTAGTCTGATGGGCTTCCCTTTGTGGGTAATTCGACCTTTCTCTCTGGCTGCCCTTAACATTTTTTTCTTTATTTCAATGTTGGTGAATCTGACAATTATGTGTCTTGGGGTTGCTCTTCTCGAGGAGTATCTATGTGGTGGTCTCTGTATTTCCTGAATTTGAATGTTGGCCTGCCTTGCTGGGTTGGGGATGTTCTCCTGGATAATATCCTGAAGAGTGTTTTCCAACTTGATTCCATTCTCCCTATCACTTTCAGGTACAACAATCAAATGTAGATTTGGTCTTATCACATAGTCCCATATTTCTTGGAGGCTTTGTTCATTTCTTTTTTACTATTTTTCCTCTAAACTTCTCTTCTTGCTTTATTTCATTAATTTGATCTTCAATCACTGATACCCTTTCTTCCACTTGATTGAATCAGCTATTGAAGCTTGTGCATGTGTCATGTAGTTCTCGTGTCATCGTTTTCAGCTCCATCAGGTCATTTAAGGTCTTCTCTACACTTTTTATTCTAGTTAGCCATTCATTTAATCTTTTTTCAAGGTTTTTAGCTACCTTGTGATGGGTTCGAACATCCTCTTTTAGCTCAGAGAAGTTTGTTGTTACCGACCTTCTGAAGCCTACTTCTGTCAACTCGTCAAAGTCATTCTCCATCTAGCTTTGTTCCATTGCTCCATTGCTGGTAAGGAGCTGCAATCCTTTGGAGGAGAAGAGGTGCTCTGGTTTTTAGAATTTTCAGCTTTTCTGCCCTGATTTCTCCCCATTGTTGTGGTTTTATCTACCTTTAGTCTTTGATGTTGGTGACCTACATATGGGGTTTGGGTATGGATGTCCTTTTTGTTGATGTTGATGCTATTCCTTTCTATTGGTTAGTTTTCCTTCTAACAGTTTGGTCCCTCAACTGTAGGTCTGTTGGAGTTTGCTGGAGGTCCTTTCCAGATGCTGTTTGTCTGTCTAGGTATCACCAGCAGAGGCTGCAGAACAGCAAATATTGCAGAACAGCAAATATTGGGGCCTGATCCTTCCTCTGGAAGCTTTGTCCAGAACATACATAACATACATATGATATATAAATGTGTACATGATATACATTACATATATTTATCACTTTATATCAGGATTTGAAAATATATACAGATATTCAAAACCCTTCTTCTATGTTTAACTAAAGGCTATACTGTAAGTTGTAATGTTTTTGAATTATGTTTAAAGACTAAAGGGCATCCAAAGATGCTAGATATTTTTCTAAACTATATCCTTAACAAGAAGTTAAAATGTCACTATGCCTTCCTAACATATTTAAACAATTATTTATTTTTCACTCTTATTTATTATTATTTATTTTGATATAATTTCAGGCTTACAGAAAAGTTATAAAAGTAATACAAAGAATTTCTGGATAATGAGGCTTCAATCCATATTCCTAAAATGTTATCATTCATGGTTTCTCCCTTTTTTCTTTCTTCACATTCACATTTTATATTTTCTGGTGCATTTAAGAATAAATTGTAGACATATGCATTTTTATGCCTAAATACTTCAATGTGTTTTCTAAAAAGCAAATAATTATTTTATACAAACATAGGTTTGTACTTTCATTATGCACATGATGTCTTATTTCATGCACATGATGAAAATATAATAGCATGAAAGTTCTTGGAATGAAAACAATAGTTCTCTCCACTCCAGTTCTACTTACTAGAACTGGGAAACACTAATTATTTCTATTTTTAATCTTTAAAGTAATTTTGACCCTAATCCTAAATAACACATGTACTTATACCATTATTTCTTGGATGCATCATTTATCTAATAAACATTTGTGGACCTATTTGTATGTGCCTGGCCCTGGTCTTATAATTGATATTGTTTTCCCTTGCTAGAAAAGATTAGGATACTCAGTGAATGTGTATTTTTATTTCTCCTTTCCTCCCCAACTTTTGATAGTTTTTTTATCTACTTGATTATATTTGTATCTTTATATAATATACCTAAATAAAAACAGAAATGATATACTAGTATTTTTACCTAAATATCATTCAGTGCAGACCTCCATAATGTACTGGAGTTATATTTCCTTCGCTATGGCCTGTTTGTTATTTAAAGGGGAACAGTTCTAACATTTAGGTCAAATAGTTTTTCTTTTATTATAATCTAGTAATTTCAGTTTGTTTCATGTTTGAACAATGGCTTTTTCAATATAATTTCCTATTGCCATTTTTTCTTAAGAGAAAAAATATGCTTTCTTCACCATTTTATTAAAATAATGTATGTCTTTAATAATTTCACCTGTTACTTAGAAAGTGTCTACTTTTTGAAAAGATGGATTTGTGGAGCTCGCTGACTTCCTGTTTTAACTTAAAGTGATCATTTTCTAGTCCTGTTGCAGAACTGTCATATGGAGCTATTTTTAATCTACACATGGCTGACACATTTCAAGTATCTCATATCTTTCTCTTTCTTTGAACTTAGTACTATTATATTAGAAAATCCACTCATGCAACTTCTTCAGAAAGGGTATCTTGAAAATAAGTTTACTGATATCTTGATATTTTCATGTAAAAATGACCTCCTTGACCCTTGCACTTAGAGTGCAAGAACACTAGCTTTCAAGCCATTTTGTCTTATGGCCCTTGGTATTCGTGATAAGACATTTACGGAAAATCATTCAAACAAATTACATATTTTTATATAATTTGTTTTTCTGGAAACATTTATGAGTTTCTGATTATCACTGGTACTTCAAAATTTAACAAAGGTGTTTTAGGTGTGGATCTTTGAAAAATACAACCGACTTTGTCTTTGTTGTGCCTTTTAATCTGAAGACATGTGTCTCTCTCTTCCCCTCTTTCACTCCAGTGATAATTTTCTCCATTCTGTTTTCTGTGTCCTTTTTCAAAGTTTTATTGATCAGAATTTGGATCTCTATGGTTAAGTTGGAATTAGTTTCTTAGAATTCCCTTCCCTTGTGGATTCTGGGTTAGATCTGGCAAAATGAGGAGTTACTTGAGACTTGGAAGGCTGACATAAAGCACTAGCATTGCCCTCTGAGGTCTGTTGTTCTTAGCTGTGGTGACAGATAGACTCTCTGTCTGTGGGTTCCTGCTTGTTCTTGCTTTCTTCTGCTATGCCCCTAGCTCTTTATCCTGATTGTTGACTCTGTCACCTACAGCGTCCCCAAGCCCACACCCAGACACGTGGCAGCAGACTCCCTAGTAATGCAGCCAAGGAGCAAAGTGGAGGCCCAGTTACCCAGACACCTCTCCAAGATCCTTTCTTGTTTTGATGGCTGAGCATGGTTAGCTTCTCAGGTTGACTGATAGGTGACTGCTCTTATCTTCAAGATCCTCTTCTAGACCTTAATTTCCCCTACAAGTTCTTTCTGTAATCGGGTAAGATTTAATACCTACATCAAGTCTCTTATCCCATAAAACATAGTTTCTCTGCTTCCCTAATTAAAAGGTATAATTACAACCTCATAAATTAATATTCTGTATATCTCAGTGTTTTCTTAAATTTTTAATTTTTTTCTGCCCTATTATCTGGAGTTTTCTTGACTTTATTTTGAAATTCCTAGAATTATTTCTAATTCTCTCTTGCAATTTTATACCATCCTGTACTATCTTCTAGAATTTCTTTGAGAATACTAGCAAAGCACCTTTTCTTTTTAATTTTATGAACTATCTTTACTTTTATGGAATCAGTTATTCTCTCTGTTTATCTTGATCTTCCTTCTTCATGCTGGTAGTGTCTTTCCAATGACTGGAGATCTGAAGTAATAGTCTCATAAGGTAGTTAGTTTTCTCCATTTTATTGGCAGATTAGTTTTCTCTTCAGATACCTTTGCTCCTACAGGAATATTCACTTACTTTTATTCCGGGGGCCCTCAGGAAGATTGAGACACAAATGCATGTGCTCAGATGCCATCGGGGACAGGAACTGTTCATCACTTCTTTGTCATATGACTCTGTCCTGTGTTTTCTTTTCCATCTTCTCCCCAACATGATAATTGAGTTCATCTATCATACTTGGTTTTTGCCTCCATCTTTCCTTTTTAAATTATATCCTAAACTTTTATTGAAAGACATCTTCTTATAGTGTCACTTCAGTCATGAAAATTTTCTCAAAAGTATTCCATGGTTGCCAATTGCCTTCAAAGTTAATGTCGAACTTTTTAAGCATTCAGGGCCCTTGGAGGTTTGCTCTAAAACTGCCTTCCCATGATTATTTCCCTCATTTATTTTCACACTTTGGGAAACTGAGTGGGTCACCTTTCCGTGATGATGGTAGTTCCTACCACTAAACCTTTATTCATGCCTTGATTTTTCTTCGTTTATTAGGATCTCTTCCACATACCTACTTATCAAAACTTGATCCTTTTTAGACATCTGCTCCAATATAACTTTCCCGTCACTTTCTGGCTATTCTCTTCATTTTAACCTGCTATCATGCTTTTTTTGAGAGCATTTTGCTGCAGAAATAATATCCTGTCTGATATAATAACTATTTAGTGTTCTTTATTCTCCCATGTTAGAAAGAAATTTCCTTTAAGGCAAGGACCCTATTTTAACTTCTATTTTGTCTCCAAAACACCATGCATGGGATATAGCAGGTATTCAGTGAATATGCATTTACTTAGATAAAACTTTGCATTTTTAAGTATCTCTACATTTCAGTTTCCGGAAAAATGAGCGTAATTATTGCCCTGTGTTACTGGGACCTCCTTTTTAGAAGAAAAAGCTTTAAGGCCATAAGAAAATTTGTGTAAAGGCCTCTGTCATATTATAGAGTCATTTATTTGGATTCCCAGGAAGCAGTAATGTGTATCATTCTGTCTTGTGTAAGACCTTTTCTGCATACGTATATGTCTTAATCAGTTTTCTGTTGCTTATAACAGAATACCTGAACCTGGATAATTTATAAAGAAAATGCATTTATTTCTTATTGTTCTGAAGGCTGAGAAGTCCAAGGTTGAAGGGCCATCTGGTAAGTACCTTCTTACTTGTAGGGGACTCTCTATAGAGTCCTGAGGTGGTGCAGGTTATCACATGGTGAGGGGTCTAAGCATGTAATGTGCTAGCTCAGGTCTTTCTTTTTTTTTCTTATAGAGTCACCAGTTCCACTTTCATGATAACCCAATAATATATTAACCCATTAATCTGTTAATTCATAAGTAGATTAATTTTTTCATGAGGGCAGAGCCCTTAAAGGCCCACTTCTCAATACTGCCATCTTGAGGATTAAATTTCAACATGAACTTTGGAAGCGACATTCAAATCATGGCAATATAAAACTTGCATTGGAATAATTTATTTGACAATATTCCCTGACAAGGAATTCTGCTTTACGTCCTTCGTGATTTCCCATAAATCTCTCAGGTCTCACTTTATTTCCAAAAGAGAAAGCTACTGGTCTCTGGAAAAAGTGTCTGATGCATTTGCTTTGTAGAGTGTTTTTGCTAGAAACCATAGTCTTACAAGAAGTGAGCAGTACTCACCATGTTCTTAACTTTGGTGTCAAATGAGGATTCTTTCAATCAAAGTCATAAAATTAAATAAGCACTTTCTTGGCAAAATGGCAAATATGCTATTCCTCCAAACGACTATAGCAATAAGACATTGTTAACATTTTCTTACTTTGAACTTTCCATCCTGAGTCTTCACATTGATTAATTCACTCATTCATTCATGGAAAAATATCTCCTATACATGTATCAGGCATAATTGTTAGAATGATGACTAAGGCACAGACCTAACCCTTAGGGAGCACACTGCCTATGGGGAGGAGAGCCAATTAAGATGCAGTCAAAGGAACATAGGACCAATGCTACGCTACCAGGAAACAGGCGAGGACAAAGGAGACTAAACTCAGAGAGTCTTGAAGAAGTGATACCTACTCCACATTATCACTAAAATAGGAATTTTGATTGAAACTCTAGGGGTTGTCCTCAGAATTATAGTTACCTTCTTATCTATAACGAGCATTTGTGACTACTTTTGTAATATATATTCCTATGTGGAAAAAGGTTAAGTTTGTGTATTTTGCATGGGATGATAATTTGGACTCCGACCATGTAATCTCAGCCTGTTCTTGGGAAATATTATAGATAAGTAGTTCTCAAAATGTATTAGAATCACTTAGGGGCTTAAAATGTCTGGACTCTACCCACCCCTAGAAAGCCTGATTAATTTGTCGAAGGCAGAGATGGTGTTTTTAAGAAGCTTCTCCGCATAATTGTAATGTGCAGAATTTGCGATAGGATTCTGCCTCCAGGTAGAATTTTAAAATGGTCCTGCTGAAATGGACCTTAGAAATCACTCAGTGCAGGCCGGGCACAGTGGCTCACGCCTGTAATCCCAGCACTTTGGGGGGCTGAGGCGGGCGGATCACGAGATCAGGAGATGGAGACCATCCTGGCTAACACGGTGAAACCCCGTCTCTATTGAAAATACAAAAAACTAGCCGGGCGCGGTGGTGGGCGCCTGTAGTCCCAGCTACTCGGGAGGCTGAGGCAGGAGTATGGCGTGGACCCGGGAGGCGGAGGCTGCAGTGAGCCGAGAGGGCGCCACTGCACTCCAGCCTGGGAGACAGAGCGGGATTCCGACTCAAAAAAAAAAAAAAAAAAAAAATCACCCAGGACAACTTCTGTTTCCCATGTTAGAGAACTGAGTTGTGGTTCGTATTCCTTGGAAGGTATTTGTTACGGGCTGAAGTGGATCCTCCTAAAATTGATGATGTTGAAGTCTTAACCTCCAGCACCTCGGGATGTGACCTTATTTGGAAACAGGCTTGTATTAGTTTGTTCTCACAATGCTGTGAAGAAATATCTGAGACTGGATAATTTAAAAAGAAGAGATTTAATTGGCTCATGGTTCCACAGATTGTACGGGCAGCACCATGACTTCTGCTTCTAAGGAGGCCCCATCAAGCTTCCAGTCACGGTGGAAAGCAAAGGTGGAACAGATGTCTCATATGGTGAAAGCAGGAGCAAAAGAAAGAGTGAAGGGAGAGGTGCCACACATATAAACGACCAGATCTCATGAGAACTCATTCACCATCTTGTGAACAGCATCAAGAGGATGGTGCTAAACCATTTCATGAGAAATCCATCTCCATGATACAATCACCTTCCACCAGGCCCCACATCCAACACTGGGGATTACAACGCAATATGAGATTTGTGCGAGGACACAGATCCGAACCATATCAAGGTTCACTGCAGATATAATTAGTTAAGGAGGTGGACTCTTAATCCAATATGACTGGTGTTCTTATTAAAGAGGGAAGGTTGGACTCAGACATGCACATAGGGGAACGTCATGTGAAGATTAGCGTTCTACTGCCACAAAGCCAAGGAATTACCAAAAGGTTGGAGAGAGGCTTGGCAGAGATCCTTCCCAAGCACCTTCAGAGGTGGTGTAGCACTGCCAACACCCTGATTTTGGACTTCTGGTCTCCAGAACTGTTAGACATTGAGTCTCTCTTGTTTAAGTCATTCAACTTGTGGCAGTCTGTTAAGGCAGCCCCAGCAAATTCATACAGTATTTTTAACATGAACTTAGCCCTACCCTGGTCAACATGGCTATTCTCATTCCTAATGTGGTTGATGGGTTGCTCACCTCCCATTTTCCACTCCATGGTAGCCAGTGAAGGCAGGTCACAGGTTCCTGCTTATCTGAGGGAGGAGGGTGCGAGTGTATGTGGCCTGGGCAGCTGGGTGACTCTGCCATGGCCAAGGCTTTCTCTTAACACAGTCTGACTTGCCACAGCTGCAGCCAGGGACGGAGTGCTCTGCCCCCATGGAGAATTTAGAAGTGCATTTTGCTATCATTTGTAAAGCACATCTCAGAAACAAGATTGCCAGTTAATATGAAATCTGTTTATATAGAATTAGTATCTTAATGATTGTGTGCATGTGTATGTGTGTATATGTATACATACCTGTTTACGGGCCTGAGAAGACCCAGATAGACACCTCTGATTTTTCTCTAAGGTGAGAGCACTGCTAGCTCTAGGGAGGATTCTGAGTAGCCAGGGCTGCAGGCTCTTCCTGACCTGGTAAAGGCCTTTCTTCGTGTTTCTTGGACTTTCTGTTCTCTCTTCTCAACATTTTGATCCTCAACCTTCCTTCTTTTAATTTTCCTATTGCCTTAAATACTCCTAGTACCTCCGAGCCTAGGAGGCAGATAGTATATAATCATTTTTTCCCTAGATCCAGAAAACTGGGTCCCAAAGGGAGAGTGGTCTTCCTATGGCCACACATTGACTGAGTGGGGAAGCTGAGTGGAGCCTTGGCCTTGTGACTCTCCATCTGCTGCTTTTGCACCCACAGCAGTTCATATGTTGCATTTACTAAGCTGCAGGGTCCTGAACAAGTCTTTTAATGACCCCGAGTCTTGTGTCCTCATTTACAAATGAGGATCATGTTATTTAGGTGGCAGGATTGAAGATTACAAGGATTTCTGTTTCAGAGTTGCTTCACTTAAGAAAAAGGCCTCCAGTTCCATCCATGTTGCTGCAAAAGAATATGATTTCATTCTTTTTTTTTATTGCTGGGTAGGATTCCATTGTTTATATGTACCAGATTTTCTTTATCCATCCATCTGTTGATTCTATATCTTTGCTATTGTGAATAGTGCTGCAATAAACCTGTGAGTGCAGGTATCTTTTTGATATGTTAAGAAATATATGGTAAGCTCTAATTTCATCCCTTGTATCCAGAAGACCCTCAGCAGCTAGTTGAGCTTGAGCATTGTGAGGACAGATAAGGATGATGTTCTGGAAGATACAGAGTTTATGCAACTTAATACAAATGGTTTGTTCCTCACTGTAGTCTCTATGTTGAAGTGTGTGCCTATCAGTTTCCAGAATTATGAATAGCTTGAGTTGCATCAGCAGAAAGGCAGAAAAAAAGAACAACAAAGCAAAAACACAACACATTTCTAGCCAGCCAATCTACCTATTCAAGCTGGTTGGTTTTTCATTTAAAATTTGTTTTGTAAAAATCTCATAAGAATGGAAGCAGAGATCTCTTCTCTCCCTCTTTCAAATACTTCTGGGACTGGAAAATCAGAGGAAGAAGGAGAAGAAAGGAAAAGAGAGAAGAAGGCTAACACGGAAGTCAGCCTATGATCTGGGAAAGAAGGATGTCACCTCAGGCCCTGTGACAGGAACGACTGGAATATAGAAGGGGCCAGGCTAGCAATGTATTCTGTCCTGTCGAGAATGAGAGCAGAGGGGCAGGGCATCTCCATCTTCTGAGGGGTTATAGTGACAAGGTGTCAAGTTTTCTGGGTCCTGGAGGTCATCTTGAACAACCTCTTTCTTCAACAGAAATCAGAGGCCAGCAAGGAAAATGAGAGAGACAGTGTTTATTGTCTACAAGCCCTGGAATAGGTCCTTATGACACATTGTCTAATATTGTTTGCTGTGACAAGGCTTCATTAACCCTGTTTTCAAGGCAGAAAACGAGGCATGAGAGCACAGATTGGAAGGGGCTGTGCCTGCCTTCCCACTCAAGCCTGCCCAGTTGTTAAGGAATGTTCTTTACCATGTGAAGTCATGAGTGTAAAATTTCCCCTTTATGGACACTGTGAAAGTAAAAGTAACATTCGCAACTACTTGTCACTTAATGGAGAGGAGATTTCTTATTTTAACAGAACAGATATTTGTTACCAAATGTAGTTGGCTAATGGCCTCCAGCAATCTCCAAGTCCTAGTTCCTGCAGCTTATGAATGCTACCTTTTTGGCAAAAGGGACTTTGTGGATGTGATCAAGTTAAGGATCTTGAGATGGGGAGATTATCCTGGATTATCCGGGTAGGCCTAAATAGAATCACTTGTCCTTGTAAAAGGGAGGCAGAGAGAAGTTTGACTACAGGTGTGTATTAGTCGTGGTTCTCTAAAGGGGCAGAACTAATTAGATAGATGAAAATGTGAAGGGGAGTTTATTAGGAGAACTGACTCACAGGATCACAAGGTGAAGCTCCACAGTAAGCCATGTGCAAGCTGATGAGCCAGGAAGCCAGTCTGAGTCCCAAAACTGCAAAAGCAGAGAAGCTGGCAGTGCAGCCTTTAGTCTGTGGCTGAAGGCCCGAGAGCCCCTGGCAAATGACTGGTGTAAAGTCCAAGAGTCTAAAAGCTGAAGAACTTGAAGTTTGAGGGCAGGAAGCACAGGAGAAAGATGGAGGCCAGAAGACTCAGCCAGTCTAGTATTTCCATGTTCTTCTGCCTGCTTTTATTCTAGCCATGCTGGCAGGTGATTAGATGGTGCCCACCCAGATTGAGGATGGGTCTGTCTTTCCCACTCCACTGACTCAAATATTAATCTCCTTTGGCAACACCCTCGCAGACACACCCAAGAACAATACTTTGCATCCTTCGATCCAATCAAGTTGACACTCAATATTAACCATCACAAGATGTAAAATGCTATATGTAGACTGAAGTCAGATGCTATACCGCTGGCTTAGAAGATGGAGGGAGGAGCCACAGGCCAGTTATGCAAGAAATGCAGCTCTAGAAGCTGAGAAAGGCACATAAATGATTTGTCCTTGGAGCCTCCAGAGGGAGCAGGGCCCTGCAGGTGCCTCGATTTCATGCCTCTGAAACTGACATGAGACTTTTGATCCCCAGAACATTGTGCTGTTTTAACCACCAAGTTTGTGGTAATTTGTTACAGCAGCTGTAGGGAATGAATGCACCAGGGACAACTATTCCTATCAGTGAAGATGGGGTTTAGGGGTGTGATGGCCTTGGTGACAGCAGAGTCCCACTGAGTATGCCCATTTCTTGTCACAAGCACAGTCATGAATGTTGAACGATGCGGTGTCTGGGCCAGTTGTAGAGTATCTACAGAAGAGAAAACTGCCACTGAAGGATGAAGATCTCTGACCATGATTTTAACTGGTTAATCTGAGTATTGGGTACAGCTGTCCATCTGATTGATAGAAGATGTGTAGGGGCAGGGACATTCCCTGATGTTTGGATTTGGGGAGCAGAGGAACTTTGGGCAAGCCTGCCATTTGCAAAGCTGATTGACATCACACACAGGCATGTGGGGAAAAAGGAGTTAAGATGAAAAGCACCATCTGATAAGAGAGGAGCGTAAGGGACAACACCTCCCTGAAAAAACCTGCCCATTATCTTTTTCCTCCTTACAAAGATTAACAAATAGGATAAAGGGCAGGAAACAGGTGCCACCCTATGCGTTCTGACCAGCAGTGTGAAGTGCAGGAGCATATGCGGTGCTGAAAACATACCCGCTATGTTACTATGATGGCAGAGGTAGGATTTGAACCCTGGGTTACCTAATTCCAAATTTTTTGACTTCTCTGCCATTCCACATGGCTTCATACAGAAAGGGACATACACAGAGTTAGAGCTAGAACACAACTTCCTCACATCTGATCCAGGGTCCTTTCCACCTTATCGTACCACTTTCTTTCGTAAAAAGAAATATTCTTAGCACCATGTTCTATCTACTTACCTGTGTCCAATATATTATTTTGTTCAGTGTAACAGAGATGCTCATTCTTTGTTTCCATCAGGCAAAGAATTAAGTGTATTAAAGAGAAAAAAGTTGAAACTTTGCAGAGAGAGTGTAGAATTTTTAAGAGTCCTGAGGGAGAACATGATGATGTAATTTATTGAGTGTTATTTTGTGCAGTGTGCTTTACATCCATCATCTTTACAAAACTTTGAAGTTAGGTTTTATTTTCTTCAATTTGCCAGTGAGGAAAACTGGGGTTTAGAGGGGTTAGGAAATTGTCCAAAGCCACCGAACCAGGTTAGTGGTTCTCAGCCTTTACCTAGCACCAGAATCCCCTGCTGGCCTTGTTAAAACACAGATTGATGGGTCCACCTGCAGTCTTTGTGATTTTGCATGTCTAGGGTGGGGCCAAGCACTTGCACTTCTAGCAACCGCCCAGGTAATACTGATGCTGCGTGTCTGGGCCCCACACTTTTGGAACTCTTGGGTTCGAATGTTTTAAGAAGGATATGAAATCAGAGCAGTTTGAACCTAATTTAGGCTGTCTCAGTCTTCCCTTTCTGGAACTGACTTCGGGTTCTCCAGTGAGAGCTAAGAGCCTTGGGGCCTTGTTAGTCTCGGACAGAGCTGTATGTAAATTCCATTCGCTGCTGGAGAAGGTTGCCCGGACTGCCCCACTGTGGCCAAGAGAACAGAATACTGGTGGCTGTGAGTCAACGGAGGGTGGGTGCTGATTGGATTCTAGCTGAGCACACTGCCCGCAGTGGCAGTTCTTCTTTTCCTTAACTCCCCTTTAATTTACTGGAAATAAAAAAGGTTTCTGTTTATTTTAAAATGTACATTATTTTAAATCTATTGCTCAGTATAGTACTACGAAATGCCAGAACCTCTGGGAGATCACATTATTTCTAGGGATCACTAGTTCTAAACAGTTTAAAAGTTTTGCTTTCCTGGAGATAATTCCAATTATGGCTGATTTTAGCATCTCTGTATACTGAAAGAATGGGTGTGGTTTGGGTTCATATCTGATTTAACTTATTTTTCTTTTATTTCTAGCTCTATTATCAACATGATACATGCTCATTGTCAAAAATTTGGAAAATACAGAAATTGTGAATGAAAAACTTATTAATAATTCCAATATACAGGGCAACTCCCACGTACTTTTTCTATGATTTTCTTTATTCTAGTTTTGTGACCTTTTATTTTAAAAATGTCTATATATATACATGTACTTTTATACATAACAAAAATATATCAAGAGTATGCTATCATACATACGTTTTTTGGGAATGCAGTGTTCTTTGTTAATTTTGCTCACCTCTCATTTCCTTCTCTTTTCACCATCACTGCCTCCTCTCTTCACATCACCTTTTCCTTAGGTAACAGTATGCATCCTGTGTTCTTTTCCAGGCTCATATAAGTATCTACTAACTAGGTTTGAGTCCTTCCTTATGCATATCTTCAGTATTCATTACATGCATATATTATGGTTTGCCGACTATTCCCCTCATATAGAAGTTCTAGTTTGTTTCAGTTTTCATTGCTATTTTGATGAACACTTTGCACATAAATCTTTGTCTGAATATTTCTTTAAGAGAGACTCCCTGAAATAAAACTCCCGAACATTTGTAAGGCTCTTTATGGACATATTACTTTCTGGAAAGATTTTTAAAACTTACTCTCCCACCAGCAGGAGTGAGAGGACTAGTGCTTTTGGAAGTGAGATCCTAGATTCCTTGGACTGAGATGTTTGAAAAGTTGTTCTTGTGGCAGGGCTCCGGGCCATCATTGTCTTCTGAGCCAGGCTTTTAGTGACATGACAACTTCAATTCCACACCCTCAACAGTCCTGGGACCACGTTTGATATTTTTAATGGAACTAGACACTCCCCACCTCTGTATTTTTTTCTACTTGCTTTCTGATTTATATATCATGTCAACTACATTTCTTAAACATATTTTGAATCCAGCCCTACTATCATGACAAACCAATCTTTCTGGACTTCTATTTTGTCCTCTGCATTCTGACCAGCCAATGCATATGTAAATCAGAAGCCCTTACCTTCAGGTGATTAGCAATTGAGTTTTCTCGAAGATGTACACATGTAAAGGTGTAAAGGAATAACTTGCTTCCCAAGGATCCAAATACATCTTGCAGAGAATTGGTGCTCTGGCCATTCAGAGCAGGTCAACTCATGGTCTGCTGTCAACAGTGAGGACTTCACTGCCTAAGAGAAATTTGAACTGGGCCTTGTAGGAAGGATATCATACAGGATTTGGAGCTGTGAACTGAAGAGGGGAGTCAGCATGTCCTAGACTGGAGTACTGCTGTGAGAAAACAGCTAGAGATATGATTTGAAATGGTGTTAGAGATTATTCAAAGTAAAAGCTGGATGCTGACACGGAGTAAGAGAAAAAAAACTGGCCATCCTACAAGTCCAATACAGGTCAAAGCTGTGAACTTGAGATGGCTCAATTCTCTGCTCCACATTGCAAGAGCATAGATGGTGGCTGGTTGTTTTGCAGGGGGCAAGTACGGTAACTATGGAAGAAGAACAATGGGGTGAGAGCTTTGAGGTCCTGGTGCAGAAGTGTTTGCAGTGACATGTCGTAGGTCCTACGATAAACAGGGAAACAGTGGAGCGCATGAGCGTGGCCTGATGATTTGGAGAAAAAGGGAGACATCTAGGACAGTACTGCCCAATACAAACTTACTGTAAATCACAAATGCAAGCCACCATGCAGCTATTTAAACATTTTCTACAACACATTATAAGAGAGTTTATATTAATTTTAATCATAAACTTTACTTGGCTAACATATCAACAATATAGTTTAAACAATTGATATAAAATTTGTGAATCAGATATTTTCTCTTTTTTTCATACTAAGCCTTAGAAATCTGGTGTGTATTTTATACTTACAGCACATCCCAATTGATAGTAGCCAGATTTTAAATGCTCTACAGTCCCAAGTGGTAGTGGCTCCTGTGTTGGACAGAGCATCACAGTATGCTGAGATTGGAAAGATGAAGTGGGAAGTAAGGAAATTAGAAGGTTCAGGGTTTGTGACCAAAGACTCGGGTAGTTTAGGAATCACAGGCCAAATGACTGGTTACTGTCAGTACTGTGGGGTGAGTGTTTAAGGTGAATTGGAAATGAATGAACCTGAGTGGCTCAAGACACGGGGCAGTGTTGATGACCATTGCCGGGGAAGGAGAGAAGCCTAGCACTTGGCATGTAATGGAGTCTCAGACTAATGACCGTGAGCCCAGCGAGAAAGCTCCTGGTGCAGGAGTTAGTGGGCAGAATCCATATGGGAAAATGATTCAGGCCAGAACTCAGGGGATTACAACCCACAGGCTAAATTGAGCTCACTGTCTGTGTTTGTAAACAAGGATTATTGGAGCACAGCCACTCTGACTGGATCACACATTGTCCATATGAACTGTTGCTACAATGGCAAAGTTGAGTAGCTGGGACCAGGACTGTAGATCTCTCAAAGTCTGAAATACTTGTATCTGGCCCTTCATAGAAAGTTTACCTACTACTGATTTATACTATAGTCTAAATGAGCCTTGGAGGAAGAGGAGTTTCTCCAGAATAGGGAGAAGTGAATGGCTAGGAAAATACTGAAAGCAGGCCTGGCCCTTGGGATTTTTGCATCGAATTTGTGACTTCTTCATCTCAATCTCAGGGAAGCAGCTGCACTGCTATGACTGAACTCCCTAGAGATTTGAGGACCAATACTAACTTCCATAACTGCAGCCTCTTCTCCACAGCACATTCTTTAATCCTCTGCAGACACTGACAATCCTCTGGAGTCACGTTTGTGCTTTTGAAATGGAATCATGATACTGCTGTTTTTATAAATTGGCGCTGTGACTCTCAAACCCATGGGAACTTTGAACTTCTATGGTGTTTCCTATTTCTATCCAGAAACAAGGAAAGATTCACTTGCTTTCTCCTTCTGCTTTACACACAATTAGAGTCTATTATGGAAAAAAAAAATCTTGTTCTTCCTGAGAATAATACCTGATATATTGCATAAAAGATCTCATTTGTCAGAAGATACATGATCCTACTACTTCTCCTTTATGTAATTCTCCTCTCAGTAGGAAATGGTGCAGCAGATTCAAAGGGCAGTGGACTGGGAAGCATTAGCCCAGGATTTATTTTTAACTTCACTTCTATTTTAATGTCTCTAGATTTCAGTTTTCTCATCTATAATAATAATGGCAATAAAATGCTACCATTTATTGAATGATAATAATAACTACCTTTTCCTTGGAGACAGTGGAGTTTAGCGACAGTGAAAGACTGCCTGGATTTGAAGCCTGGCACCCATTCATTAGCTTGTGACCTTGGGTGAGTCACTAAAAATCTCTGGGCGTTAGTTTCCTTATTTATAAAGTGAGGATTCACTACCTCATCAAATGAGTTAATATTCATGATACACTTTGAACAGCGACTGGCACATAGGACATGCTCTTTTTGAGTCTTAAAAAGAAATAAAATACAATAGTATCTATCCTTTATATCTGCCACAGTTAATGGTATACTAGGCTTAATTCTTTATGTGTGTTGTTTTTAAATAATAATGTCAGTACTGTAAGGGCATTATTATTATTCCAAATTTTATACCTAAAGGGACAGATTCAGAGAGGTTAAGTTGTTAACTATCATACAACTAGCAAATGAAGGAGCTAGAATTACTCCACATCTTCTGACACCCCGCCCTTGCCGGATCTAAAGCCCTGGATATGATCAGTGATTGCCAAATGTAGATGATCTCAGCTAGTTGCAGAGTTGATTTATTAGATTTAGTTTAGATCCTGTCTCTTGACTGACTTGCTGTGGAGCCTTGGACAAATGGACCAACTTATCCATTCTTGGTTTCTCACGTAGGAGAGAAATGACACTGACTCACCCTACATGGGGTAGGGTGAACATTTATTGATTTTAGCTTGTGCTTGGTCTGTTTTCCCAGCCCTGGAATAGTAGCTACATTTTCTTTTGAGAAACTGCTCCTTTTTCACTCTCAGTCCCTGCAATTTGGATGCAGTTGACCGCACTTGCCTGGCCTGGGTTTAGGACATTTGACCTATCCCTGATCTACCAGAATATGACATTTCCCTGGCCAGAGGATCATCTCAGAGTGAGCACATGCAAATAACATTTTTGTGAGGCCACTGTCTACATAAACAATTTGATAATGTATTAAAAATTAATGGTCCCATGCTAGATCCAGTGGTTTATTGATGAAAAATTTGAACTATCAGTAGGGAAGAGGTACTTACATATTTTTTATTGTCCAATCAGTACATGTAAAGATCCTTCTTCATTTCCATGCACCATCTCTTCCTGTTCCATTCAGGAAGTGGCTTTTCAAGTTCTTTGTCAAATGTGCCATTCCAGACTAATTTTATATCTTCCAACCATGAGAAAAAGACAACAATGCTATTATTAGTCACCATGCTGTGACTCTTCAGAATCTGCTTGTATTGAAACAATATAGAACTTTTAATCTCTGCAGTTTCCTAATACAGTTTATGTAGGGCTTGGACCCATTGTTACTCATGACAGACACTGCCTCATCCATCCATTGTGCTGTTTCTGAAGACTGGCTCACGGTGATTCATAAAGATTGGTACTGAGCACTGTTGATGACGATCACCAATGCGAGTCTCACTCAGATAATGCCAAACAATGTGAATGATAATTTGTTTTCTGTCATGTTACATTTGCTTATTGGAATTTTAGCACAAATACAGGATGATACATTTTACAAGCATGTCTCAATCACTGCCCTCCTAGAATTTGATCTCTTTCTTTTTTTCTATTTTATTCTATCTTTTTTTAAAAAATTATACTTTAGGTTCTGGGGTACATGTGCAGAATGTGCAGGTTTGTTACATAGGTATACATGTGCCATAGTGGTTTGCTGCACCCATCAACCCATCATCTACATTAGGTATTCCTCTTAATGCTATCCCTCCCCCACCCCCTACCTCACGACAGGCCCTGGTGTGTGATGCCGCCACCCTGTCCGGTGTCCATGTGTTCTTATTGTTCAACTCCCACTTGTGAGTGAGAACATGTGGTGTTTGATTTTCTGTTCTTATGATAGTTTGCTCAGAATGATGGCTTCCAGCTTCATCCATGTCCCTGCAAAGGACATGAACTCATCCTTTTTTATGGCTGCATAGTATTCCATAGTGTATATGTGCCACATTTTCTTTATCCAGTCTATCATTGATGGACATTTGGGTTGGTTCCAAGTCTTTGCTATTGTGAACAGTGTGGCAATAAATGCATGTGTGCATGTGTCTTTATAGTAGAATGATTTATAATCCTTTGGGTATATACCCTGTAATGGGATTGCTGGGTCAAATGGTATTTCTAGTTCTAGATCCTTCAGGAATCATGCACTGTCTTCCACAATGGATGGACTAATTTACATTCCCGCCAACAGTGTAAAATGTTCCTATTTCTCCACACCCTCTCCAGCCTCTGTTGTTTCCTAACTTTTTAATGACTGCCATTCTAACTGGCATGAGATGGTATCTCGTTGTAGTTTTGTTTTGTATTTCTCTAATGACCAGTGATGATGAGCTTTTTTTCAAATGTTTGTTGGCTGCATAAATGTCTTCTCTTGAGAAATGTCTGTTCATATCATTGGCCCACTTTTTGATGGGGTTGTTTTCTTTTTCTTGTAAATTCGTTTAAGTTCTTTGTAGATTCCGGATATTAGCCCTTTGTCAGATGGATAGATTGCAAAAATTTTCTCCCATTCTGTAGGGTGCCTGTTCACTCTGATGAAAGTTTCTTTTGCTGTGCAGAAGCTCTTTAGTTTAATTAGATCCCATTTGTCAATTTGGGCTTCTGTTGCCACTGCTTTTGGTGTTTTAGTCATGAAGTCTTTGCCCATGCCTATATTCTGAATGGTATTACCTAGGATTTCTTCTAGGGTTTTTATGGTTTTAGGCCTAATATTTAGGTCTTTCATCCACCTTTAGTTAATTTTGTATAAGGTGTAAGGAAGGGATCCAGTTTCAGCTTTCTGCATATGACTAGCCAGTTATCCCAACACCATTTAATAAATAGGGAATCCTTTCCCCATTGCTTCTTTTTGTCAGGTTTGTCAAAGATCAGATGGTCATACACGTGTGGTGTTATTTCTGAGGCCTCTGTTCTGTTCCATTGCTCTATATATCTGTTTTGGTACCAGTACCATGCTGTTTTGGTTACTGCAGCCGTGTAGGTTGAAGTCAGGTAGCATGATGCCTCCAGCTTTGTTCTTTTTGCTTAGGATTGTCTTGGTTATGCAGGCTTGTTTTTGGTTCATATGAACTGTAAAGTAGTTTTTTTTTTCCAATTCTGTGAAGAAAGTCAATGGTAGCTTGATGGGGATAGCATTGAATCTATAAATTACTTTGGGCAGTATGACCATTTTCACAACATTGATTCTTCCTATTCATGAGCATGGAATGTTCTTCCATTTGATTGTGTCCTCTCTTATTTCCTTGAGTAGTGGTTTGTAGTTCTCTTTGAAGAGGTCCTTCACATCTCTTGTAAGCTGGATTCCTAGGTATTTTATTCTCTTTGTAGCAATTGTGAATGGGAGTTCACTCATGATTTGGCTCTCTGTTTGTCTGTTATTGGTGTATAGGAATGCTTGTGATTTTTGCACATTGATTTTGTATCCTGAGGCTTTACTGAAGTTGCTTATCAGTTTAAGGAGGTTTTGGGCTGAGATGATGGGGTTTTCTAAATATGCAATGATGTCATCTGCAAACAGAGACAATTTGACTTCCTCTTTGTCTATTTGAGTACCCTTTATTTCTTCTCTTGCCTGATGGCCCTGGCCAGAAGTTCCAATATTGAATAAGAGTGGTGAGAGAGGGCATCCTTGTCTTGTGCCAGTTTTCAAAGGGAATGCTTCCAGCTTTTGCCCATTCAGGATGATATTGGCTCTGGGTTTGTCATAAATAGCTCTTATTATTTTGAGATACGTTCCATCAATACCTAGTTTATTGAGAGTTTTTAACATGAAGGGGTGTTGAATTTTGTCAAAGACCTTTTCTGCATCTATTGAGATAATCTTGTGGTTTTTTCATTGGTTCTGTTTATGTGATGGATTACATTTACTGATTTGCATATGTTGAACCAGCCTTGCATCCCAGGGATGAAGCTGACTTGATCCTAGTGGATAAGCTTTCTGATGTGCTGCTGGATTCGGTTTGCCAGTATATATATATATATATATAGCATTGATGTTCATCAAGGATATTGGCTTGACATTCTCTTTTTTTGTTGTGTCTGCCAGGCTTTGGTATCAGGATGATGCTGGCCTCAAAATGAGTTAGGGAGGATTCCATCTTTTTCTATTGTTTGGAATAGTTTCAGAAGGAATGCTACCAACTCCTCTTTGTACCTCTGGTAGAATTTGGCTGTGAATCTGTCTGGTCCTGGACTCTTTTTGGTTGGTAGGCTATTAATTACTGCCTCAATTTCAGAAGTTGTTATTGGTCTATTCAGGGATTGGACTTCTTCTTGATTTAGTTTTGGGAGGGTGTATGTGTCCAGAAAATTATCCATTTCTTCTAGATTTTCTAGTTTATTTGCATAGAGGTATTTATAGTATTCTCTGATCATAGTTTGTATTTCTGTGGGATCAGTAGTGATATCTCTTTTATTATTTTTTTGGTGTCTATTTGATTCATTTTTTTGTGTGTCTATTTGATTCTTCTTTCTTTTTTATTAGTCTTGCTAGCAGTCTATCAATTTTGTTGGTCTTTTCAAAAAACTAGCTCCTGGATTCCTTGATTTTTTGAAGGGCTTTTTGTGTCTCTGTCTGCTTCAGTTCTACTCTGACCTTAGTTATTTCTTGTCTTCTGCTAGCTTTTGAATTTGTTTGCTCTTGCTTCTCTAATTCTTTTAATTGTGATGTTAGGGTATTGATTTTTAGATCTTTCCTGCTCTCTGTTGCGGGCATTTAGTGCTATAAATTTCCCTCTCAACACTGCTTTAAAAGTGTCCCAGAGATTCTGGTACATTGTGTCTTTGCTGTCATTGGTTTCAAAGAACATCTTTATTTCTGCCTTCATTTCGTTATTCACCCAGTAGTCACTCAGGAGCAGGTTGTTCAGTTTCTATGTAGTTGTGTGGTTTTGAGTGAGTTTCTTAATCCTGAGTTCTAATGTGATTCCACTGTGATCTGAGAGACTGTTTGTTATGATTTCCATTTGTTTGCATTTGTTCAGGAGTGTTTTACTTCCAATTATGTGGTCAGTTTTGGAATAAGTGCAATGTGGTACTGAGAAGATGTATATTCTGTTGATCTGTGGTGGAGAGTTCGTAGATCTCTATTAGGCCTGCTTGATCCTGAGCTGAGTTCACGTCCTCAATATCTTTGTTAATTTTCTGTCTCATTGATCCATCTAATATTGAGAGTGGGGCGTTATAGTCTCCCACTATTATTGTGTGAGTCTAAGTCTCTTTGGAGGTCTCTAAGAACTTGTTTTATGAATCTGGGTGCTCCTGTATTTGGTACATATATATTTAGGATAGTTAACTCTTCTTGTTGAATTGATCTCTTTACCATTATGTAATGGCCTTCTTTGTCTCTTTTGATCTTTGTTGGTTTAAAGCCTGTCTTATCAGAGACTAGGATTGCAACCCCTGCTTTTTTTGCTTTCCATTTGCTTGGTAAATATTCCTCCATCCCTTTATTTTGAGCCAATATGTGTGTTTACACATGAGATGGGTCTCCTGAATACAGCACACCAATGGGTCTTGATTCTTTATCCAGTTTGCCAATCTGTGTCTTTTAATTGAGGCATTTAGCTCATTTACATTTAAGGTTAATATTGTTATGTGTGAAGTTGATCCTGTCATTATGATGCTAGCTGGTTATTTTGCCTCTTAGCTGATGCAGTTTCTTCATAATGTCGATGGTGTTTACAATTTGGTATGTTTTTGCAGTGGCTGGTACCAATTGTTCCTTTTATGGCTTCCTTCAGGAGCTCTTGTAAGGTAGGCCTGGCGGTGACAAAATCTCTCGGCATTTGCTTGTCTGTAGAGGATTTTATTTCTCCTTCACTTATGAAGCTTAGTTTGGCTGGATATGAAATTCTAGGTTGAAAATTCTTTTCTTTAAGAATGTTGAATATCGGCCCCATTCTCTTTTGGCTTGTAGGGTTTCTGCCGAGAGATCCGCTGTTAGTCTGATGGGCTTCCCTTTGTGGGTAATCTGACCGTTCTCTCTGGCTGCCCTTAACATTTTTTTCTTTATTTCAACGTTGGTGAATCTGACAATTATGTGTTTTGGGGTTGCTCTTCTCGAGGAGTATCTATGTGGTGTTCTCTGTATTTCCTGAATTTGAATGTTGGCCTGCCTTGCTGTGTTGGGGACAATCTTCTGGATAATATCCTGAAGAGTGTTTTCCAACTTGGTTCCATTCTCCTTATCACCTTCAGGTACACCAATCAAATGTAGATTTGGTCTTACCACATAGTCCCATGTTTCTTGGAGGCATTGTTCATTTCTTTTCATTCTTTTTTCTCTAATCTTGTCTTCTTGCTTTATTTCATTAAGTTGATCTTCAATCACTGATATCCTTTCTTCCATTTGATTGATTAAGCTATTGATACTTGTGTATACTTCACAAAGTTTTGATGCTCTATTTTTCAGCTCCATCAGGTCATTTATGGTCTTCTCTACACTGGTTATTCTACTTAGCAATTCACCTAACCTTTTTTCATGGTTCTTATCTTCCTTGCATTGGGTTAGAACATGCTCCTTTAGCTTGAAGGAGCTTGTTATTACCCACCTTCTGAAGCCTACTTCTGTCAATTCATCACACTCATTCTCTGTCCAGTTTTGTTCCCTTGCTGATGAGGAGTTGTGATCCTTTGGAGGAGAAAAGGTGTTCTGGTTTTGGGAGTTTTCAGCCTTTTTACACTGGTTTCTCCCCATCTTCATGGATTTATCTGCTTTTGGTTTCTAATGTTGGTGACCTTCAGATGGGGTCTCTGAGTGGATGTCCTTTTTGTTGATGTTGATGTTATTCCTTTCTGTTTGTTAGTTTTCCTCCTAACAGTCAAGCCCCTCTGTTTGCTCGAGGTCCACTCCAGACCCTGTTTGCCTGAGTTTCACCAGTGGAGGCTGCAGATTAGCAAAGATTGCTGCCTATTCCTCCTTTGGAAGCTTCATCCCAGAGGGGCACCCACCAGATGCCAGCCAGAGCTTTCCTCTATGAGGTGTCTGTCAACTCCTGTTGGGAGGTATCTTCCAGTCAGGATATACAAGAGTCAAGGATCCACTTGAGGAGGCAGTCTGACCCTTATCAGAGCTTGAATGCTTTACTGGAAGATCTGCTGCTCTCTTCAGAGCTGTCAGGCAGGGACGTTTAAGTCTGCTGAAGCTGCACCCACAGCCACCCCTTCCCCCAGGTGCTCTGTCCCAGGGAGATGGGGGTTTTATCTATAAGTCCATGACTGGGGCTGCTGCCTTTTTTTAAGAGATGCGCTGCCCAGAGAGGAGGAATCTAGAGAGGCAGCCTGGCCACAGCGGCCTTGCTGAGCTGTGGTGGGCTCTGCCCAGTTTGAACTTCCTGGCAGCTTTGTTTACACTGTGAGGGTAAAACCAACTACTCAAGCCTCAGGAATGGTGGACGCCCCTCCCCCTACCAAGTTCAAGCATCCTAAGTCAACTTCAGACTGCTGTGCTGGCAGTGAGAATTTCAAGCCAGTGGATATTAGCTTGCTGGGCTCCAAGTGGGTGGGACCAGCCAAGCCAGACCACTTGGCTCCCTGACTTCAGCCCTCCTTTCCAGGGGAGTGAATGGTTCTGTCTCACTGACATTCCAGGTACCACTGGGGTAAAAAAAAAAAAAAAAAAAAAAAAAAAAAAAAAAAAAAAAAAAACCTCTTGCGGCTAGCTTGGTGTCTGCCCAAATGGTTGCCCTGTTTTGTGCTAGAAACCCAGGGCCCTGGTGGTGTAGTCACCAGAGGGAATCTCTTGGTTTGCAGATTGCAAAGACCATGGGAAAAGCACAGTATCTGGGCAGGAGTGCACCATTCCTCATGGCATAGCACCTCATGTCCCTCACGGCTTCCTCTGGCTAGGGAAGAGAAATTCCCTGACCCCTTGTGCTTTCTGGGTGAGGTGACATCCCACCCTGCTTAGCTTGCCCTCCATGGGCTGCACCCACAGTCCAACCAGTCCCAGCGAGATGAACTGGGTACCTCAGTTGGAAATGCAGAAGTCACCCACCTTCTGTGTTGATCTCACTGGGAGCTGCAGACTGGAGCTGTTCCTATTCGACCATCTTGCTAGCAAAATCGAATTTGATCTCTTTCAGAATGTTGACCGTAGCCTTGTCTTCCACATACTGCCACCAGTGGAAGGGACACAGAAGGAAGAATGGTCCTATTCCTTTTAGAAATTGCCACCTCTCACCCTTCCTGACTTGAGAGACTAACCAGGACTAACAGGGAGAGCACAAAGTTACCACATTGGATAGAGGCAAGAAGGGACAATGATCAAAGGATTGCAGAGCCACAGTCTGGAAAGCCCTCAGAAGAAATGAGCATGGCCACTCACAGAGGACTGCCTGGCATGTAGAGCCTGTGGTGGGAGTGGGATGCTCCTCTCAGAACCAGGTTCAGGGAGTGTGGTGGTTGGGTAGGAGGGTAAGTGTTGCTCACCACCATACCTATTTCTCTTAGGTGTTGTAGACCATAGGAAACACCACAGGGTAAACACAGCTGCATGGCAGGCAGGACACGTACTGCACATGTGGCTCAGGACACAGGGGGGTTGTTGGTAAGTCAGAACCCCAAACGCATCTTTCGTCTGATGTGTTTGAGTCACCTAAAATCAATGTATCAGGATCACTTTGGCAGCCCAATCTCCTGAGAAAAATATACCACTTGCTAGTGGGACAATCTGCTTCTCAGGCTGCTCTCCTGGAGCCAGAGCTGGGACATATGGTCCCAGTACCACCCCATTGACTTGAGTTCTGGAGCTCCCAGGGCATTAGGTTGATCTCATGAATGAAGCAGAGCAAGGGTTGGTAAATGGTTTCTGTAAAGGCCCAGATATTAAACCTTTTAGGCTTTTAGGACCACTCCTCTGTTGCAGCTATTCTACTCTGGATATAGTGTGAAAGTAGCCATAGACAACAGGAAGTGAAAAAGTCTGGCTGTGTTCCAATGAAACTTTATTTACAAAAACAGGCAGTGGGTCAGATTTGGTCTTCAGCACATAGTTTTCCAGCCCCTGGGTACAGGATAGGAGAGCACTTCAAAGGTGCTTAATGGGTGGGACAGTGCTAGGTGTTAATGGAAACAAAGGATAAAGGGAGACAGCAGAAGGGGAAAATGATTTGCATTTTTTTTTCATAAGATGGAGAATATAAAAAGCATTCTAGATTAAAAATTGTAACAGCATATGCAAAAGAACATATGCAAAGAACAGGGCCAACAGGTGGAATGGCAAGTAGCTTGGTGCAGCTGGCAAAACAGAGCACACTATGGGGAGTGGCCATAGGGCATGCTAGAGGCTGCCATGTTCTTAGGAGGATTAAGTGAGTGATATGGTTTGGCTGTGCCCCCACCCAAATCTGAATTTTTATCTCCCAGAATTCCCATGTGTTGTGGAAGGCACCCAGTGGGAGGTAACTGAATCATGGGGGCTGGTATTTCCTGTGCTATTCTGGTGATAGTGAATAAGTCTCACAAGATCTGATGGGTTCATCAGCGGTTTCTGCTGTTGCTGCTTCCTCATGTTCTCTTGCCACTACCATGTAAGAAGTACCTTTTCCTTCCCACAATGATTCTGAGGCCTCCCCAGCCATCTGGAACTATAAGTCCAATTAAACCTCTTTTACTTCCCAGTCTTGGGTATGTCTTTATCAACAGTGTGAAAACGGACTAATACAGTGAGAAAACAGATGTGGAATGTTTTATAAACTCTACAAATGTCAGCATATTGTTAACTAACTTAAAAGCATGATATGCTATGCTAATAAATTTTTGTTTTTATTTTTTTCCCTGTAGATCTGTGAGAGCCACTTCAGGAATTTTTTGCTTGGAGTTACATGATGAAATTTGCATTTCAGAAAGGCCACCTGATACTGTGTGGAGGATGGCCTAGAGGGCTGAACTGATGCTTGAAGGTGGGTAAGGAGGTTGTTACAGGAATTTGGGCGAGAGATGGTGAGAACCTGCACCAGAGCAGTGTGGCCTGGGAGGTGAAAAATGGGTAATAGTTGAAAAGATTGTTAGGAGATTGCACTGACATCATTTGATGACATTTTGACTGTAGGCAGAGAGTAATTAAGAGGTCTTTCAGTGATGCCTGCATACTTTCTCACATGGACTGCTAGGTGGGTTCTAATGCCACGTGTTAAGAGAAAAAGCCCAGCTCTATCAACACTCGTACCCGGCACCCTGACCAGCAATTGTGCACATGTGTGGAATGGAGAGGAGGGGGTGGGAATCTGAGCTTGGCTTGGTGCCAATCCCTACTAGGGCCATGCAAGCTCCTGAGGGTGGGCAGAGAACAAGAAGTCTGTGAGAGGGGCTGGGCTTTCTGATATTCATTTCTTGTCTTGGTTTGCTGGCTGATCAGAAGAAAGCCCTCCACCCTGGCCAGCCAGGAATGCCAGTGTTATGCAGGCCAGCACTTCTGGCTCTACAACTGAGCAGGGCCTCATTATTTTTCAAGAAAACCCTAGTAAGGGTCTTTATCTTGGACAATGAAAGCTATTAAAAATATACAATTCTATCATCTGCTATCTGAATTCATAGTATGGTTGCAACAGGATTGGATCCAGATAGAGATTGGATCTCTATTTGACCAGCTTTTTCTCCTCCAAACCACGTGGATTTATTTAGTCACTTAAGTGTGACGGTTAAGGGCCAGGCTCTGGAGCCAGTGGGCCTGGATTCCAATTTCACCTCTGCCATGGACCTTTGCCATGTGGTTTCAATATTATGTGTCCCAGTTCCTTCAAATGTAATGTCACCTTTCTCATAGAGTTGTTATGAGGTCTAGATGAGTTAATATGTGTGAAGCATTTGAAACAATGCCTAGCACAGAGCAAGCTCAGTATAAATATTACGGCAGGGAACTGAATGCTGCAGGAGAGACGGGTTCCAATTTGTTGGGCTTCAGATTCTCTGTGATTTACCTTCTTTTTTCTTATCCTTTGCTGAGTAGTCACTGGTGGGCCCAACATTTGATCCCTGGAAGGGAGTCAAGAAAAGAACCTGGCTCTTGACCCACTTGTGGAGCCAGAAGTGCTGAGCAGCATAGCAGGAACCCTCCTGGCTGTCCAGGGTGGAGGACTCTTCTTTGATCAGCCAGCAAATTAGGACAGGAAATGAAAATTGGAGGTCTAGGGCTCTGATGATATGTGGCATCTGGATCCCTAATTCCTGATCTTTGGGTCAGATTTGCTATTTCTATAGAACCAGAACACTGTTGTTCAAATGATTTTGGCCCTCTCTGTTAGTTATTTCAAGTGTGATAAATTTCTCTTAAATTACTTACAAACAGAAAGGGTATGGTGAGTCAGCTCATGTCTGGAATGGAGCCTGTAAGCTAAGTGTAGGCTGTGTGGCTGCACTTGCAGTTGGTGGCATCACAAGCAGAATTGGGAGATGGCCGTGTGGCTGCACTCGCATCGCAAACAGAATGGGGAGATGAGAGAGATGATTTCCAAACAATAGATGGTTTTTAGGTGGAAAATGCAATTCCGGTTTAGTGCTTTTCTAAGAACTTTTCCTTTAAGATGAAAACCAGGGCTTAGTTACAAAGGGTGGACATGCTCTCTAGACATCAGGAGTGCTAAAAGAAATGTGTGTGTTTGTATGCACCTGTGCACACCCTATAAGCATGTGAAACACACCCATGACCTATGCAAGAAATAAAAGTGACACGTCATGAATGCTCCCCAAATCTAACTTCAGTGCTACATTTTTAAACAGTGATGGGGAAATACCTTCTTCTGGAGGCTAGATGGCCTCTGTATGTGTGTGTGGGGATTGCAGGAGTAGGGAGACTTCCTTTTTGATAGGGAACTTGGGGTAGAGAATCAACCAAAAAGCAGCCATCAGAGACTCATATGCATCCAGGATTGTGCTGGGGAGCACGGAGGACTCTGGTTAAGAATACAGTGATGAGGCTTTGAATGTCCAGTGAAGCTGGGAGGGCACAACCGACACTCATGAAATGGTTTGAGAGTAGACTATAAGGAATAAACGAGTCTGGGGGAAAAAGAGATCTAAGAATTTTAGAAAAATGGTAAAGCTTTAGAAAAGAAGGAAGCATCGTTTCTCAGCCTTTTGGCTAAGATTAAGTGAAAAGAAGGCGGCAGCTTCCCAGAAAAAGTAAGTTGAAGGCGAGCCTTAGAGCATGCTTTTTGCAATGTTTTGAACATTTACTAATCCCCTTAATTAACTGAGCGGGAGAAAAAAATGCATTTTTCTGGCTGATTTTCCTCGGCACAATCGCAGGTCACATGATGCCACCCGTTGGTTGAAGCTGAGATTGTAAAGATCTCCCAGAGAAGCTAAATGTGAGGGATTCAGACAGCAATGGAGACCACAAAGATCTATAATGCCTCAGCTGAAGTTTGCATCAATTTTATATTAGCATTTACATTTGTAATATGGGGAAAATATCTGTTTGCCAACATGACATAAGCAGATTTAAAGTACCTAACATATTTTACTGAACATAGATATAGATGCGTATAAAGCAGCTGTGGTGCATTTTTCCTCCCCTGGATGAAGGCTAGAATGCTAATTTTCAGTGAAGTTTCTGGAGAATATGGTAATTTGTTATCTTAGCAATTTTCAAGCTAAATTCATTCCCTTTTTTCTCCACTTCCCTTCAACAACAACCTACTCTGGTTCTAGAAAAATATTGAACTGAAAAGCTATTGATTGCAGATTGATTGGTTTTAGATTTTTTTTTTTTTTACAAGATTTAATATTGGTTTTGTTTCACATTTAGGCAACTTGAAAAACCATCAAACATCCTTTGCTGTGGTCAAAAATTTTAAATTTCATATTTTTAGGAGGATTATGTGTCTTTGTATGTGTGTGTGTGTGAAACACTGAACTAGAATTTGTGGTCTCAATATAGTCGTATTATTTTGGATAAAAGTTTATATATTCCCGGTGCAGATCTTAAACAATACCTCTGTGGGTAGCTATAAATGTATTAAGAAAGCTAGCTTTGAAAGGAGGTTTATAATTCTAATTCAGTAAAGACCACTGAAGTCTTTCCATGCCCAAATCCCTAATTTTTACCCCCTTCTTCCACTTTGAACCTAATCAACTGAAGCAGGACTGGAAACATAGAAACCAAAGCATAGACTTTGAGTGGTTGGAGGCATTTAACATTTAGATTTCCAATCTCCTGATGAACAAAGTTATTGAAATTCTGACCTAGCAGAGGCAAATGGGCATAGTGCACACTTGAAATCTATATGTGAGGTTATCTCATGAATTATTCTATTTGAGATGCTGAAAAGAAATAGGTATTTCAAACTCAGATATGATGCTGGTATTCAAAAAGAGCAAATAGACCACAGAAGTGAAAAACATTAAAATAATTTGATCGAGGTTTGGAAAGATAACTGGACATAGAACTAGGCTCTCATTGATATGTGCATTTTACTTCTCTCCTTCTCCTATTAGCAGACTATCACTATATTGATACGGCCTTCCCTTTTTCCTTGTTTTGGTATTTTATTGGAAAATAGAACTTAAAGGTTTTCTCCAATTTTATTTTTACAGTTAAACATTAAACTTTAGTGCAAAGGAATTTTCTTTTGGTCATGCCTGAATGGTTCAATATTATTGCTTGGTATTTTTGAACTTTCATATAATTCAGTAATTCTTCAATTATGCAAGTGAAGTTTATAGGAAAAATAGTAACATTTTATAGGTGGGAGTGGATAGAGCTCTATCTCTGGAGTCAGGCAGACACAGTATCAAATCCTCTTGTGGGGATAAGATGTATAAGACTAATTAGGACACTATAATTCTCTCACCATCAGTTTCAGGAAAAGTAAAGAAAATAGTTTTCTCCTTGTAAATATTTTTGTGAGATTTTGTAAAGTGCTTGGCAGAGACAGTCAATGGCAGTTCATTTATTTATTTATTTATTTTAGACAGAGTCTTTCTCTGTCACCCAGGCTGGAGTGCAGTGGTGCGAACATGGCTCTTGCAGCCTTGACTTCCTCAGCTCAAGCGATTCTCCTGCCTTGATTTCCTGAGTATCTGGGACCACAGGTGCATGCCACCATGCCCAGCTAACTTTTAAATTTTTTGTAGAGACAGGGTCTCTCTATGTTGCCCAGGGTAGTCTCAAACTAGTGAGCTCAAGCAATCCTCCCACCTTAGCCTCCCAAAGTGTTGGGATTACAGGTGTGAGCCACCATACCCTGCCTCAATAGTAGTCGAATAAAGACAATTTATAATCCAAACTTGAACAAATATCAGCTCAGTTCTCTTACATTTTGCAGGGAGATGAACTCAGAACTTTGTATCTCAGAATATTTGCAGTTTCTTCTTCTTATTGTAGTTATTTGGGTCTTTGCCTCATCATCTACTCTATGAGCCTCCTGTGGAAGGAGACTGTGATTTCACCGTTGTGGTACTCTTTGCAGTGTATCATCTGCTAGACCCAGGTCCCAAAATATGCTCCTCCAGGGAGAAATGGTCCATGATATAATAAGCTTCAGAAATGTTGCACGCTCACTACACCCTAAGTGCTTTCCAACTTGCATTAACTCACTGAATGCGCTGAAAAGCTGGGTGGGAGAAAATTTCCACAATCTATACATCTGTCAAAGGACTAATATCCAGAATATACAACAAACTCAAACAAATCAGTAAAAAAAAAAAAAAAAAAAAGACAATCCTGTCAAAAAGGGGGCTAAGGACATAAATAGACAATTTTCAAAAGAAGATACACAAATGGCCAACAAACATGAAAAAATGCTCAACATCACTAATGATTATGGAAATGCAAATCAAAAACCACAATGCAATACCACCTTACTCCTGCAAAAATGGCCATTATCAAAAAATTAAAAAAACAGTAGATGTTGGCATGGATGCGGTGATCAGGGAACACTTCTACACTGCTGGTGGGAATGTAAACTAGCACAGCCACTATGGAAAACAGTGTGGAGATTCCTTAAAGAACTAAAAGTAGAACTACCATTTGATCCAGCAATCCCACTACTGCATATCTACCCAGAGGAAAAGAAGTCATTATTCGAAAAAGATACTTGCACATGCATTTTTATAGCAGCACAATTCACAATTCCAAAACAGTGGAACCAGCCCAAATGACCATAAATCAACGAGTGGATAAAGAAACTGTAGTATATATATATATATGATAGACTACTACTCAGCCATAAAAAGGAATGAATTAACAGCATTTGCAGTGACATGGATAAGATTGGAGACCATTATTCTAAGTGAAGTAACTCAGGAATGGAAAACCAAACATTGCATGTTCTCACTGATATGTGTGAGCTAAGCTATGAGGGCGCAAAGGCATAAGAATGATACAATGGACTTTGTAGACTTGGAGGGAAGAGTGGGAGGGGGGCGAGGGATAAAAGACTACGGTGCAATGTATACTGCTTGGAGGATGGGTGCACCAAAATCTCACAAAGCACAAAGTACCTAAAGAACTTACTCAGGTAACCAAATGCCACTTGTACCCCAATAACTTATGAAAAAATTTTAAAAAGTGAGCTCTAACTCTGTTTAACTTAATGTTTCTCAAACTTACTTGATTACCTTTGTTTTTTAATAGCCTCTTAATATATGGCATAACATTCCTCTTAAGGTGACTAGTGTAATATTTGCAAAGTAGGTGGACAGTAGATGTAGGGCATTATATTTTATGTATTTATATTACATTTCATATGTTTCATTTTATATAAATCTTAATGCTGCACAACTTTTTTAAGATACATCTTGCCATTTATTAACATAATTTATATATTTAACAAATATATTTCAAAAAATATGTATATATATGATAAAACCAGAATTAATATTTTAAATTTACCAAAAACCCTTTGGAAAATATTATTCTAACAACTACTTAATCCTGTCCACATTAAATAGATTTGATTTTTCTCATTAGTTCAAGAACCCTTAGGCTGCTGGAAAGAGAATTGAGTTCCATATGTGAAATGTGCCCAGTGAAATTAAAATGTTAATTAAAACAATAGCAACAATTGTAAATACAATGGAAATTTCTGTTCTTTTAAAATGAATAGTATTGGATGAAGTTAACTCTGAAAAGTGAGATTCCATTTGGTGATACATGAAACTATCAAAGTTAAACACAACATCCAACTCTCAGCTCATAAA
Source organism: Chlorocebus sabaeus (assembly GCF_047675955.1). Lineage (NCBI taxonomy): Eukaryota > Metazoa > Chordata > Mammalia > Primates > Cercopithecidae > Chlorocebus > Chlorocebus sabaeus. The sequence goes on from NC_132917.1 coordinate 17,887,249, forward strand.
TGTTAGAGTAACATCTGTTCTGATGACTCCTCTTGTGGGAGCAATAACAGATAGGTATTTCCATAAATGGGTACACTAGAAAGCAGAAACTTAGCATGCTAAGTACAATTTTAAAAAATCTCAACTACGATAGAAATTATTCCTAACCACACATTTCTCATTCTTATTATCAACTCAAAGACGATATAATTTGACCCATTCTTCACGACTCTGTGACGACCTCCTTTTTGCTTCTTACTCTAAATAGTCCTGCATTGCAGCTGTCTTATATATGCATTGTCAGCATCTCACTTGGCTGCCAATGTGCCCTTCTCAGATGCTCTTTTCTCCTTGCCATCTGTGCCCCACCAACTGGACCCGTCCAGATCTGACCTCTAATTTGAAGATAATAGGAACATAAGATAAACTGTTAAACCAGTAGCTAGGTGTTTGTAGCAAGCATTTATAAATCAATAAGGCTATGTAAGAATCTGAAAAATTGCTTCATAATGATTACTGTTAATTTTTATTCTCAAACCCTGGGAGGTATATTTTTTTCATTTTTGTGGGTACCCACTAGGTGTGTATATTTATGGAGTATATGAGATATGTTGATACAAGCATGCAATGCGCAATAACCACACCAGGGTAAATGGGATATCTATCACTTCAAGCATTTATCTTTTATGTTACAAACAATCCAATTATACTCTTTCAGCTATTTTAAAATGTACAATTAAATCATTGACTATAGTCACCCTGTTGTGCTATCAAATACTAGATCTTATTTATTCCTTCTAACCATATTTTTGTACCCGTTAATCCCCACTCCCCTCCCCCTGCCCCACTACTGCCCTTCTTAGCTTCTGGTAACCATCCTTCTACTTTCTATCTCCATGAGTTCCGGGAAGTATTTTTACAGGGGAGGAAATGAAGGCAAAGAGAGAGGTAAAGTGACTTGCCTACGCTCTGACAATTAGTTAAAGGGAGCAGTGGCATTTAAATGCAATTTTACATGGCTCCAACATTGTGCTCTTCTTAGCTCTCAAAGAATGATCTAAGTTCCAAACTCTTAGGTTTCCCCATTGCAGTCTGCTTTGCATGGATTATGTCCATCTCCACCTGCCATTATTTCCCCCTTTTTCTCCTCGGCAGTTGTCTTATGCAAACATAATCCTTCTGGTTCGCTCAATGCAGCCACAAAGTTCCAAGGAGCAAATTGGAAAAATCCACATGGTTTAGCAGAGTTCTTTTCAGCACACATTTAACTATCCAGGGATTCCACTGTTTTTCATTGAATGATGGTGACATAAGGAAAAAAAAAGTAGTTCATTGAGGGGAAAAAAATGCCACTAACCAACAACACAATCTCTAACCAAAGAGATCACAGATGGCACATCAAGGTCACCTGGCAGGAATCGCCTTCATGAAGGGCTCTCAGAAGCTGAGTGAGAAGAGTACCAGGAAATATTTCTTTCCTTGGGGAAAGATACCTTTGATAATTATTAAGTTATTTTCTGAGTTCTCTGATTCCCTGTGGAAGTGACTTTCTAATTTCTGTACTTATTGTTACTATCTTGATTTCCTCTTTCTCCTGTGTTTGGGCTCCTAAGACACCAGCATGCTTCAGATGCCTCGGTACTTAGGCCCAGCTCTTGGTTAGCACTCCCTCTAGTGGCAGCTCCATGAATCCCCCATAATTACCCTCAGTTGATAAGTATCCGAATGGTCAAAAAAACAGAAGAGTTTACTTACTTTTTATTTAGCCTTTATTTCTGTAATCTTAATGACCAGAAAAATAACTATAAAATTTATCTAATATTATTTATGTACAAACTACTTCCATTTTTACTATTAAAATAATTATTGAATATATTTATGTATAGATTGAAAACATTTCCTTAGGTTAAATCCTCAGTAGCTGAATTTTGAGGACATTGGATATGTCTCTTTATATTAAATAAAATTATACAAAAAGGGCTTTTAAAGCATTTCAACACAATCTCACCAGCCTTGGATCTCATATTTAAGTTTTTAAGTGTCAAGTAATACCTCATTTCAAACTTCTTACTTCTCTGGTAGTTAGAAGCTGAACATTTTATGTGTTTGTCTACCATTTGTCTTTCTCAGGCATGAATTATTTACTCATATATTTTTTCTGGTTTGTCTATCAGGATCTATATATTTTGATATGAACCGGATGAGTCAGTCTAGGCAGAGAGATTCCTCTTTATTAAATTGAATACTAACATTTCCTTGGTCACACTTACCAACTATTTATCTAGCAAGACCTTGTCTGTTACTAAAATATAGTCTATTGTTTAATTTACCACACTATATTTTGCCATGTGCTACATGTCAGTCTCCTGTAGAGGATTACTAATTTCTTGACAAAAATGTGAAGTGACTGGGGACACATTAAAGACACTCAAAAATGTTGTTAAAGACACTCAAAAGGCTGGGTGCGGTGGCTCAAGCCTGTAATCCCAGCACTTTGGGAGGCCGACATGGGCAGATCACGAGGTCAGGAGATCAAGACCATCCTGGCTAATACGGTGAAACCCCGTCTCTACTAAAAAAATTACAAAAAAGATAGCCGGGTGAGGTGGCGGGCGCCTGTAGTCCCAGGTACTCCGGAGGCTGAGGCAGGAGAATGGCTTAAACTTGGGAGGCGGAGCTTGCAGTGAGCTGAGATCCCGCCACTGTACTCCAGCCTGGGCGATACAGTGAGACTCTGTCTCAAAAAAAAAAACCACTCGAAAATGTTGTGAGAACAGGAAATCTTCCTAGACAAAATTTCTTGGATAAAATCTTCAATATGGGACTAAGACCCCTAGCACCAGCAGGCAAAAGTTTTTTTCTTGTCAGAGGAAGCAGATGATATTACCTGATACCTGTGTTGCAATGAGGGATGAGAACTTGCAATTTCTGTAAAAGAATAGGGAAAATCTTCTTTACCACCATTTGGAGTCCAAGAACATTGTAATTGAGTCTCATCATACATTCTTTGCTCTGTCCCTGAATGAAACAACAAAACCACTAAGAACCTTCACCTCTTTGGAGGGGATGACTTAAGTTGTCATGACAGGGTGTTGCTGAAGACCGGGGAGAAGAATCCTTTTGCCACCTGACACCATTGCCAGGTTAGCTGGTTGTATACCAGCTCTGGGATGCCCAAGACTATTTTGATGGGTGAAGACAGTTGCCCTTGGGCAGGGGGCTAAAGCATTGCTGAAATTAGTAAGAAACAAAGCGTGAATTAAACCTTTTAACCCCTCTCGCGCTCTGCGTGTGTTAAGATTAGGTTTTCTTGGAGATCAAAATAACACATGGTTTGACCTGGAGAAGGGAGGTTGTGTGCTTTGTTTGGCTGCCTGGGCTAGTTCACAGTTCCTGAACTGGGTAGTCACTTAGCAAATGTTAGGTTATTGAGTGGACACAGGAAAAAATTCTGAGTGCAGCTGTGTTCCCCAGCCAACTGTTTGAATTTTTATTTGGTTGTACCAAAAGGTATAAATTCCTAAGCTGACATTTTCTGGGTTTTTTTTTCTTGTTTCAAAATTTAGAAAGGTGTCCATTCAAAGAACTGACAGATCTTTGTTTGGTGGTAGTTTTTCTACCATAATTTCATATCAGATTATTTACTTAGATGGAGTTGATTTTAGTGTGTGGCAACAGCAATCACTTTTCTTGAGCAAGAAACTAAATAAATCTTCCAACTTGATTACTGTCACGTATGTTGTGAGATAAATCACAAATTTTCTGTAGTGTTAGCAAAGTTCTATGAAACACTATGTATTCTTTTTGTTGTTGTTAAAACTTCAGTTATTTCTTTTTTTTTTGGTCTCTGGTTTATTTTTTGTAAATTATACTTTATGTTCTAGGGTACATGTGCACAACGTGCAGGTTTATTACATATGTATACATGTGCCATATTGGTGTGCTGCACCTGTTAACTTGTCATTTACATTACGTATATCTCCTAATGCTATCCCTCCCCCCTCCCCCAACCCCACAACAGGCCCTGGTGTGTGATGTTTCCCTTCCTGTGTCCAAGTGTTTTCATTGTTAAATTCCTACCTATGAGTGATAACATGCGGTGTTTGGTTTTCTGTTCTTGTGATAGTTTGCTGAGAATGATGGTTTCCAGCAGCATCCATGTCCCTACAAAGGACATGAACTCATCCTTTTTTATGGCTGTGTAGTATTCCATGGCATATATGTGCCACATTTGCTTAATCCAATCTGTCATCGATGGACATTTGGGTTGGTTCCAAGTCTTTGCGATTGTGAATAGTGCTGCTACAAACATACGTGTGCATGTGTCTTTACAGCAGCATGATTTATAATCCTTTGGGTATATACCAAGTAATGGGAAGGCTGGGTCAAATGGTATTTCTAGTTCTAGATCCTTGAGGAATCGCCACACTGACTTCCACAGTGGTTGAACTAGTTTATAGTCCCACCAACAGTGTAAAAGTGTTCTCCACATCCTCTCCAGCACCTGTTGTTTCCTGACTTTTTAATGATCACCATTCTAACTGGTGTGAGATGGTATCTCATTGTGGTTTTGATTTGCGTTTCGCTGATAGCTAGTGATGATGGACATTTTTTCATGTGTCTGTTGGCTGCATAAATGTCTTCTTTTGAGAAGTATCTGTTCATATCCTTTGCCCACTTTTTGATGGAGTTGCTTGTTTTTTTCTTGTAAATTTTTTTGAGTTCTTTGTATATTCTGTATATTAGCCCTTTGTCAGATGAGTAAATTGCAAAAATTTTCTCCCATTCTGTAGGTTGCCTGTTCACTCTGATGGTAGTTTCTTTTGCTGTGCAGAAGCTCTTTAGTTTAATTAGATCCCATTTGTCAATTTGGCTTTTGTTGCCATTGCTTTTGGTGTTTTAGACATGAAGTCCTTGCCCATGCCTATGTCCTAAATGGTATTGCCTAGGTTTTCTTCTAGGGTTTTTAGGTTTTAGGCCTAACATTTAAGTCTCTAATCCATCTTGAATTAATTTTTGTATAAGGTGTAAGGAAGGGATCCAGTTTCAGCTTTCTACATATGGCTAGTTTTCCCAGTACCATTTATTAAATAGGAAATCGTTTCCCCATTTCTTGTTTTTGTCAGGTTTGTCAAAGATCAGATGGTTATAGATGTATGGTATTATTTCTGAGGGCTCTGTTCTGTTCCACTGGTCTATATGTCTGTTTTGGTACCAGTATCATGCTGTTTTGGTTACAGTAGCCTTGTAGTATAGTTTGAAGTCAGGTAGCGTGATGCCTCCAGCTTTGTTCTTTTGGCTTAGTATTGTCTTGGCAATGCAGGCTCTTTTTTGGTTCCATATGAACTTTAAAGTAGTTTTTTCCAATTCTGTGAAGAAAGTCATTGGTAGCTTGATGGGGATGGCATTGAATCTATAAAATACCTTGGGCAGCATGGCCATTTTCACGATATTGATTCTTCCTATTCATGAGCATGGAATGTCCATTTGTTTGTGTCCTCTTTTATTTCATTGAGCAGTGGCTTATAGTTCTCCTTGAAGAGGTCCTTCACATCCTTTGTAAGTTGGATTCCTAGATATTTTATTCTGTTTGTAGCAATTGTGAATGGGAGTGCACTCATGATTTGGCTGTCTGTTTGTCTGTTATTGGTGTATAGGAATGCTTGTGATTTTTGTACATTGATTTTGTATCCTGAGACTTTGCTGAAGTTGCTTATCAGCTTAAGGAGATTTTGGGCTGAGACAATGGGGTTTTCTAAATATACAATCATGTCATCTGCAAACAGGGACAATTTGACTTCTTCTTTTCCTAATCAAATACCCTTTATTTCTTTCTCTTGCCTGATTGCCCTGGCCAGAACTTCTAACACTATGTTGAAGAGGAGTGGTGAGAGAGGGCATCCCTATCTTATGCCAGTTTTCAAAGGCAATGCTTCCAGTTTTTGCCCATTCAGTATGATATTGGCTGTGGGTTTGTCATAAATAGCTCTTATTAGTTTGAGATACGTTCCATCAATACCGAATATATTGAGAGTTTTTAGCATGAAGCACTGTTGAATTTTGTCAAAGGCCTTTTCTGCATGTATTGGGATAATCATGTGGTTTTTGTCTTTGGTTCTGTTTGTATGCTTGATTACGTTTATTGATTTGCATATGTTAAACCAGCCTTGCATCCCCGGGATGAAGCCCATTTGATCATGGTGGATAAGCTTTTTGATGTGCTGCTGGATTCTGTTTGCCAGTATTTTGTTGAGGATTTTTGCATCCATGTTCATGAAGGATATTGGCCTGAAATTCTCTTTTTTTGTTGTGTCTTTTCCAGGCTTTGGTATCAGCATGATGTTGGCCTTATAAAATGAGTTAGGGAGGATTCCCTCTTTTTCTATTGATTGGAAATCAATCAAAACCGCTCAATTACATGGAAACTGAACAACCTGCTCCTGAGTGACTACTGGGTATAAAACAAAATGAAGGGAGAAATAAAGATGTTCTTTGAAACCAATGAGAACAAAGATACAACATACCAGAATCTCTGGGACACATTTAAAGCAGTGTGTAGAGGGAAATTTATAGCACTAAATGCCCACAAGAGAAAGCAGAAAAGATCTAAAATTGATACCCTAATGTCGCAATTAAAAGAACTAGAGAAGCAAGAGCAAACACATTCAAAAGCTAGCAGAAGGCAAGAAATAACTAAGATCAGAGCAGAACTGAAGGAGACAGAGACACAAAAAAACCCTCCAAAAAATCAATGAATCCAGGAGCTGGTTTTTTGAAAAGATCAACAAAATTGATAGACTGCTAGCAAGACTGATAAAGAAGAAAAGAGAGAAAAATCAAATAGATGCAATAAAAAATGGTAAAGGGGATATGACTGCTGACCCCCACAGAAATAAAAACTTCAGTTATTTCTATAAGCTTTCTAGTGGCCTTCTGTTATTTATTCTGATCCAATGGTAGTTTTTTTTTTTTTTTTTTTTTTTTTTTTCTGATCAAAGCACCTCTAATTCCCCCTAAGTTTGTGTGGTTTGTAAGGAGCTGATGTCTGCTCTGGAGATGGTAAGGAGCTCAGGACTGACACGTGACATTTTGATACTATTGGGAAAAAGGTTCTCTTTTCTCTCTGGAGCTGCTAAACTGGTAAGAAGTAAAATTAGAATTGACCCTGAGCAATCTTTCCACCGCCAGAGAGAGAGCGAGAGAGAGAGCGAGAGAGAGAGAGCGAGCGAGCTGTCTCTTGGGAGATCCTGCCTAACAATGAAGATAACATTTGGAAAGCTAACCTGACAGTCACATTTCTGAGATGTCTTTTAAGTGCTTGGATCTGGCAATGTGTTGCTTAGACTTTTTCCATTTCAAGAGCTAAACCATTTTTCTGTTTAATAAAATAAGTTGCCATTGGGTTTCTGACACCCAAAGTAAAAAAGAGTAATGAAGTTGTGGCAGATTTTAAGCTCTAACATTTTCTAGAGAGCTTATATTTTTCCTAAGTTGATGTGGATCCCAGAAATGAAACATGAATTTTTTTTAAAAAAATTTTCACAGTTATTCTCAATGATCACTAGGGGTGACACCTGTAAGTGGCTCGGGGCGGTTGGAAGTCTACTAAGCTTTTCAAAATCAACACGGCCAAGACAGGATTTTAGATTTCAACCCCAAACTGATTCCTTCCTCTAGCATCCCCCATCACAATAAATGACATTTGCATTCACCTGGCTGCTAAAGTACCATCTGAAGGTAATTTTTTATTTTTTTCTCTTCCCTCACACCTTACATCTAATCTACCAACAAATCTTTGTCAACTCACCTCCAAAACACATTCCAAATTCCTCTTTCCTTCAAGGCATTCTCATCCTTTGCTTGCACTCCTGCAAAAGCCTTCCAAGACACCATGTGTTCTACGACAGTCATTCCAGTGGTCTTTTAACAGGTAGACCAGAGCAGAGATCCCAGTCTTCCCAGAACCCTCCAGTGGCTTTTCACTGCCCTAGGGTAATATCCAAATTCTTGGCCAGGCGCAGTGGCTCATGCCTGTAATCGCAGCACTTTGGGAGGCTGAGGCAGGTGGATCACCTGAGGTCAGGAGTTCAAGACCAGCCTGGCCAACATGGGGAAACCCCATCTGTACTAAAAATACAAAAATTATCTGGGCATACTGATGCATGCCTGTAATCCCAGCTACTCGGGAGGCTGAGGCAGGAGAATCGCTTGAACCCGGGAGGCAGAGGTTGCAGTGAGCCAAGATCGCACCATTGCACTGCAGGCTGGGCAACAGAGTAAGACTCCATCTCAGGAAAAAGAAAGAAAGAAAGAAAGATCCAAATTCTTCACCACACTTATAACATCCCACATAATTGGCCATCATATCTGTCTTATACCACTTCCTCCCTACCCATTGTGCTCATCAGTGTGCTACCTGATTCTTGAGGGGTTATTAGAAAGTTGTCAGGACATATTAAAACCAAATATTTAAAGAAATGCATAACTGTGGGACATAGTCTATTTTCCATCTGGTGGTAACTCCACAATTTTCAGAGAGAAACACTGATGATAATTATAACCTTTCTTAGATCCCTAAGATTCTCTACCTGTTTTATCTCAATACTTAAAACAACTGTAGTTAGGTATGTTGTGCTATTGTCATTGTTCAGGGAAGTGCAGTGAAACCAATGCAGGTTTTAACTTATCCAAGATAATAATGATTAGTAAACCACTAATCCAAGACTGGAATTGAAGTCTCTTGTGTTCTGGATCATTGATTTTTCCTTCTGTTATTTTTTGGCAATAATTAGAGGGGGGCCAGAGTAACTCTATCTCTATAAACTTTTATCAGACTAGAACATTACCAGAGATTAAATAAAGAGTTTCCTTTAAGAGCTACATGAACAAAGTAATAATGCCAGTGTTCTTCAATGCACAGATACTGCCCAGCCTACATAGGCAGAAAGTAGCCTGCTTTGTGCCCCTGGGGTCAAATTTTTAAGGAATTCTATGCTGATGAATACTTGTACAGAGGCTTCAATGAAGGAATGTGTAAGAATGAGAAAAGTTGCTCATATTTCTTATTAAAAAATGAATTTTGTATTCAGCTCCTTAAAAATGTACTTGCATGGGGATTGATGGAGGCTTATCAACTGTGTGTCCTCATACATTTCCACACACCTGGAGACTCACTGCCTCAAGGCTCATGACTCATTTCAGAAGAGCTGTAGCAAAAGGCAGGCAGGGAGGAAAGGGATTTCAGGGGCTCATCATTCAGAGGCTCATTGACTTTCATGCAGATGACTTGTGCCTGCCTGAGTGCACATTTCTAAAGTAGACCCTGTTTCTGTTTCTGTTTGCTTTTATTAAAAAAATCTATATAAAAATCTGCCAGACCAAGTGCACATTAATGAGCAAAATGTCTGCAGCCAGCCATGTAGAAAAGCAAACTGTTTACCACAGAGGCTGATAAAACTGCATCATAAATTCTTAGTATACAATTGTGTTTTTTACTTCATCATGGAAAACCCTGAAACAAATGAAGATATTTTGACATCATGTATATCAACTTCACAGTGCCTACAAGTCTGAGTCTCCCAAGTCAGTGACATGTGGAAAACGGGCTTTGTAAGGATCTACTGGCAGCTCATAAACTCTAACTGGGCTTTTGGAGAGTTCTGTAATTTTGAGGAACAGAGAAGCCTTCCATCCTCCTCACTGCAGAGAAAGGCAGAGGGGCCAGAGGCAGGGCAGCTCCAGTGCACTCACAGAGGCAGCAGGTACAGCAGGGTGGGAGGCCGCATGCAGGGAAGACAGAGGGGTCCAAGCTGGCAGTGCCCTCTTTGGCCATGGTGGCAAGGTAGTGAGGAAGGCAGACCAGAGGCCATTGTTGCATTGGAAATCACTGGTCTACAAGACTCTGACTTATTTCTCTCAGTATCTGCCTATTTCCTCTTTATTGGCAGGGCAAGAAAGCTGGACAGGATGCTGTAATTGTTGGGGATCATAAAAGCTACATAATGGCTCATGCTGAGCCAGTGCTAGCTGAAGGTCAAGTTAGGGCATTTGTCTCTCTTGATGTCATATTAACTGATCTCCATTTTTTTCTTTCTTTTTTTAAAATTATACTTTGAGTTCTGGGATACACGTACAGAATGTACAGGTTTGTTACATAGGTATACACGTGGCATGGTGGTTTGCTGTACCCATCAACCCATCATCTACATTAGGTATTTCTCCTAATGCTATCCCTCCCCTAGCTCCCAACCCCCTGACAGGTCCTGGCGTATGATATTCCCCTCCCTGTGTCCATGTGTTCTCACTGTTCAACTCCCACTTATGAGTGAGAACATGTGGTGTTTGGTTTTCTGTTCTTGTGTTAGTTTGCTGAGAATGATAGTTTCCAGCTTTATTCATGTCCCTCCAAAAGACATAAACTCATCTGTTTTTATGGCTGCATAGTATTCCATGGTGTATGTGTGCCACATTTTCTTAATCCAGTCTATCATTGATGGGCATTCGGGTTGGTTCCAAGTGTTTGCTATTGTGAATAGTACTGCAATAAACATACATGTGCATGTGTCTTTATAGTAGAATGACTTATAATCCTTTGGGTATATACCCAGTAATGGGATTGCTGGGTCAAATTGCATTTCTAGTTCTAGATCCTTGAGGAATCACCACACTGTCTTCCTCAATGGTTGAACTAACTTACACTCCCACCAACAGTGTAAAAGCATTCCTATTTCTCCACATCCTCTCCAGCATCCTCTGTTGTTTCCTGACTTTTAAATAACTGCCATTCTAACTGATCTCCTTTTTTTTCTCCAGCCATATTTCACACTATACCATTCCACTATATTTTGGAGATCGCATGGAACAATGGAAAACACATGTACTATACAGTTTTGAACTTGAAGTCTAATTTCAACACTGAATTTGGGCATGCTACTTATACTCTCTGGACCTTAGCCTTTAATCTGTAAAATTTTTGTTTCAGGGGTTTTGTAAATATTAATTAACCATTAATAGAATGCCAACTATGTGCTAGACACTGTCTCATGAGTACTGAGAGCCAGAATTCTCATAGAGTTTGCAGACTAGTGAGAAAGCTAGACATTAATTTAACAAATCATGCTAATGACTGTGTGATTACATTGTGAGAGGGACCAGTGCCTATGACTGTGCAAGTTGTATACTGCACAACTCCAAGGGGAGCCATTTATATCATATTCTATGACAATGGTGTTCTGTGAAGTTGTGCAGTTCATAAACTGTACAGCAGTGCATGGTAGTCCAGTCTGCAATAACAGCTCTGAAGGAAAGGAAACTGGCTCTATTAGAGAATATGCGAAAGATAATTTATTTAGACTGGTAAGTAGGATAATTAAGTTAGACCTGCAGTTTGCTTCTGCAAGGAAATGCTACTTAAGTGGAAATGCAAAATAAATAGTAGTTTAGTGCTTAGTACTGGCCCAGACATAGGATAGAATCTATAGTGCACTTTCATTATTATATGTTCTTTCTCCTGAAAGTGTCTCTCTTGGGTCTTATTCTCCTGATATGTGGTGTCATTGGGTAGATTCCTGAGCAAGGCAGGCTCTAGAGCTAGGAAGGGACTGGACCAGGAAGCCGACTATCAGAGAAGGAACTCACAGAATAAATCCACACTTTTGATATCAGGATGGATTCTGAGGTATGGTTGAGCTAAAGTTGGGATGTAGTGGCTCTAGCTTGGGGTAGAGGCTGCAGATAAGGGATGAAACACTACAAGGCCTGGTGATATTATTACTGTTATCAGTGACACTTCCAGGTCTGGGTCAGCTCCCAGTGATATTCTCAACCCAGGCTGTGGAAAGCAGCTTCAGGAAACTGACATTAAGATCCACAGCCTGCCTAGCTGTCTTCACCGATCTCTGTTGTAGGTCTTGGAGCAGGGGAAGAGGGCCAAGGCAGGAGAGGGTGAGGGGTAGGAAGAGGAAGCACTGCAATTGTGGTGGGGCTTACAGTGGGGACTGAGCATCAAGGAGCAGAGTCTCATGACTTGCACCTGATGAGGTAATGCCACTTCCCTAAGGCTAGAGTGAAGACTTTCACAGCTGGCTCCAGTCTGGAGAAGGAGGGGTGTCTCACCTCCCATCTGACAGCTCTGTGGGTTAACATGCTCAACCTCTCCTGAGTCAGGTCTTTGCTCATCCTGTGACTTTGGTCTCCAGACTTACTATTTAGCCTTCTCCACTCTACTCTCCATGTGGAGAGGTTGGCCTGCATAGATGATGTCAGTGGGTTCCCTTGCTCTTTGGCTTGTGGCTTCCACATGGGCTTGGCTAATGCAGTGACCCATGTAGGTGATTAGAAGGAAGAGAGTGAGATCATAGTATGCATCTCCAGCTCTCACCCCAGAAGGTCACCTCAGACTTCCTTGTCCCTTGACCAGGTGGTCACTGTTGCCTTCCAGGTGTCCAATTCTACATGACTCCCTCTTTTTGGGTTTTGATAACTGCATTCTTTGCAGCTTAGGGTTGGTGACAGTGCAGCTTCTACCAGCCACGAGTTACTGCATTTTAACCTGGGTTACTGCAGTTTCTTTTATCCACACTTTTTGAAGTTGTCTTGTTGCAATACCTTCTCTCAAATAATCCCATTTTGATATTTCCATTTGCTTTCTGTTGAGAGTCTGACCCATAGAAACACCCTTCCACTTCCTTCCTTAATGTGAACTTCAACACATATTTCAGGTTCTAACTGAAATGCTGCCTTCTTTCTAGAACACTTCCTACTATCCCACCTCACTACTACACACAGAATTACTTAGCCCACACTTGGGTTTCCCACAACATGCCCTCCTCTGTTATGGTTCTCATTGGGTTGTATGGGTGTTATCTGTTGCATGTCTAGCTTACTCTTCTCTTCTTCACACCAGGCTATGAGCTCTCCAAGTCAGGCGTGGGTCGCATTCATCTTCCTATTCCTAGTTTTGCGGCCTGCTCCTTCTGTGAGTTTGCTGAGGCCCAACCATGAGGAGCTGGCCAGAGTCACTATGACTTTTTATTGGTTGCATCATCTTTTTTTGTTGGGACTTGTGGCAGTTAATATATATAGGGCTGTGTGTGTGGATTTTCCAGCACTATTGAGAGTCTTGGCATAATGACATCTATGTAATCAGGGAGCCAGAGGAAGTGAGCTGATTTGATGAGACTTGGAAGAAAAATTATGCTTTGTAAACCCAGTCAAGTCATGGCATAACAAGCACCATGGATTAAAAATCTACTATGTAATATGCACATCCATTATGCATCAATACAAAAGAAAAAAATCTATATGCTAAAAGCTGCACTCATCCTAGTAGCGTGCCATGACTTTCACATCAGAATTTTGGAATGTTTGCAAAGAACTCTGGAAGAAACATAAACAGAAACAAAATGCAATTGCTTTTATTTTGAGCCTCATGTCAAATACCTGCTATTCCCTCACAGGATTGGGTGATCATACCAGCTCAAGAAGTTACTGAATCTTCCCTTCCCTCATCCTTCATTTTCTTTCTTTATTCTTCCTGGCAACAGATGTCTGCAGCCTAAAATGCCAAAGTTTTATAGTAAATAAAAATTTTCTTCACGCTCAGAATTTTCTCATGGCAGGCAGAGGTGTCTGAAGCCAAGTATGACTCATGGTAAGTTTCTAAGTAGTGAGTTAATACATACATAAAGTAACTTAACTTGGTTATAATTGAGAATGCAGAACTTAGATGATGCTCCATGGTATCAAAACCTTCCAGGCAGAGGGGGCTGCTATCCACCATTCAGGGCCTCTTTGTCACCATCTCCTCTAATCAGCATGCACAGTGGAAATTCTACTGGTGACAGCCCATGTCATGGGGAACACTGATACTGCTCAGGTCAGTGTGTCTGGGGACTCAGAGCAGTTGATCCAATAACAAGTTCCAGAGCCTCCAGAGCAGAGTCCTGAGTATCTGCCACCCTTTTTCACCTACAGAAGCACAACACGTCTTCATTTATTCTCTCTGGGTGAGTCTTTGTAAATTCCACTCATCTTTCTTCTTTGGACTTTTTGATTAAGAATCCTGTCAGCAGAGCAATTTGATGTCCAAGGGAAGATGCTATTTGTGAGGCATTTTTCTTCTTCTTCTTTTTTTTTTTTTTTTTTGTAGTTGAAGTGGAAGATCCTTTTATGCTTGAAAACCTTTCTATTACTTTTCCCCACCATGAATGTAAAGAGGAAGCTGACAGAATGTGTTAACCTTTCTTGCCTGTGCAACTTTGCCTGCATTGCTCTGGGACTGTGCACACAGCTTTGAATTCCACAGGTGCAGAAACACAGCTGCAGCTGCATGCTCTAGGTGCAGAGGGGCAGGGATCCCAGGTGAGGGACAACTTGCCTTCCTTGCCAGAAGGTGCCTGTCTTGCATGTGCTGATTGGAGGTAGGGACTGAAAAGTGACGGGGCCAAAAGCACACGCAGAGAAACTACAGGATAGAGAGCAAATTCACAACCTCTAAATCCCTTTTCCTAGAACTCGTTTCCTAGCCATGCCATGCCAAACTAATTTAAATATATGAATATTAATAATGGATTTGAAAATTATTTAGCATGAACCTACTAAGTGCCTGGCACCATGCTAATCATTATGGGTAGAATGCATAATTACATCCTGGAGAAGCTCAAGTCTAATGGAGGAGACAGATACATATACCCACATATCAAGTAAGCACAGGGGGTGTTATGGAAGTGAAAAGGAGGGGGTCCCTAATCTGGATCTAGCAGATGCTCCAGACTAAATCATAACCATAGACTGCGGGGCTGCTGGGAGTACAAGGTGAATGTGCACACTCAAGTGGGTTGTCCTTTTGCTCTTCCTCAAGGTCTCAACCACTTGGATTAGTAAACAGGCATTTAGTTTTCAGTCCGGTGAGATTGTCCTCTGAGGCTGATAAAATGAAAAGCCTCCAGAAGCTTCTTAAGAAAGTATAATTTGAGTTCAGGCAAATACCTTAAATGATGCATCTGCGCTTCAAGGAGGAGGCAGTGGGGTGCACAGGCTGCTGGAAGTCAAGGACTGTTTTTTATATTCACAGAACCTAGGGCAATGCCTGGTAAAGAAAAGAAACTCAGCACCTACTGCTGGCCTAATGAGTTGGGAGGAGAGTGATCTGTGTTCCGGCTGAGTAGCATTGGATCTGTCACTTTTCACTTATCTTTGTTTCCTTATCTAAGAAATGAGGAGTCATATTTGAAAGATCTCCAAGGACTCTTTCTCCTTTGATATTCTCTGAGTCAGCCAAAAAATCTAAAGAACCCCCACCCCAAAAATAGTCCATCCTCTCAGAGAGAAAAGAGACCCAGGAAGGCTGACTGTACCCAGGAGGGAAAGGCCAGCTCTCTGGAGGGTATGTATAACATCAGCTCTTAATGTAAACTGAAATCAGATAAGCTCAAAGGCCAATGCATTTTATAGTGGAGAATTCATGGTTGATTGAACAGTTTGAAGATTAAATATTCAAGGTTAAAGATGCATTTCCATTAAGGGGATCTATATCCCTCTGACACTCACAGAATTTTTTTCAGTACCTCTTGTTTATGGAGTTATCTGGAACATTAAAATATAGGAAAAGAAGAGTAGTAATCATATTGCTTCTTGGATTTGGAAGAAAACTAAGATTAGATACCTGAGGATAATTTATGAAATTTGTCATAGTAGATTGACAGACATTAATGATGGAAATGGGATATTGCATCCCTCTTCCATCTAAGTATTGAACAGGTGAAATGCTTCCTGGCAATAACTGATTTACCTGGAAAAAAAAACAGGACCACACACTGTCACTTATTTCCTAATCACATCCATAGTTCAATATGAAGGACCACTTTGTTCAAAGTGAAAATGCTGGAGGCTCTGAGTGGGGAGCCCAATGCTACTAAACAATGTTTGTCATCTGAATATCTCACCTAAAATTCAGCCCAGAATTTTCACTTGAATCTTATGCTGACATTTGAGGAGTTCTGAAAAAGGAAGAAGTCATATCTTAGAGGTTCTTTCTTGCTTGCGTGCTTGCTTGCTTTTTTTTCTAGATTCAGGCCTGAAAGGACATGAGTTTGAAGTTTTTTCATAAATTAGGTGGTTAGTGTAGTGAGAAACAAGACAGGTGGGACAGATGAACAAAGTAAAAATGTCATTAATTAGGAATTTTGCAGAGGTTGTACCAGAGAGTAATAGATATAGGAGATGTAGCCATAAAAATACTTTGTTCAGGGACAGAAAACATAATTCTTGTAGAGAGGGAGTTGGTAGGTTAGGCAGGGAAGGGCTTGGGAAGAAATCGGAGTTCAGGATGTTAGTCACAGAGGAATAGGAAGCAGGAAACCTTACATGCATAGATTTAGAGCAGAATAAAGAAGATGGTCAAAAAAAGCTGGACCCATGAGTAGTTTCCATCATACTCCATAGCAAATGCCACTACACTTTACGTACTCTACACACCCTTCCAACTGCCTCCAGGATTGACCTCAGAATCCAGGGCAGACTGAAGTGGAAATCAACTAGTTGCAGCTTCCAAGAGTGTGAGGTCAGGGTTTTGAATGAGCCATGCAATACCTGTATACTTAGAAAAGTCGTATCTCTAAATGCCCTTGTTTCAGAGGGTTTCAGAATTTTGAGCACTCTTAAATTCTTTAGGATGGGCTGGAAGAGTTAGCTGCTCAGTGTTAATGATATTAATAAGTATGTCATCTATCAGGTCCACCAATGTGAAGCTGTCATCTGTGCAGATTCCACCCCACATGATTTCCTTAAAAGTGTTGCAGTTTGCAGACTGTAGCTCATTCTATGCTGGAAGAGAGAAAATGTGAGGTCTTCTGCATTTTTCTAAGGGTCTGCACAACTCTTAAGTTAAATCCATTTCCATTTCAAGTGAAATAATTACTTAGGATGAGGACAGTTGTAGTTCTCAGATCAGTTCATCATTAGCTAAGTTATTGTGTATCTGATAACTCCAAAGTTATGGATTTATTTTGGGAAATGAAAATAAACAAAAAGAAATGAGACCAGAATGAGTTTCATAGGCTGCCAACCATAAAAGATACCATTTGAATTTATGAATAATGAATAGACAGGCTTTCACTTGAAATCAATTTACTTGGTTGCTACCAACTTCCCTATGAAACATATAAGCATTAACTTACATGCTGGTCACTTCTTAGGACACATTGAGAAATACACCAGGAACACTAGATGGTGTCAGAAGTAATTTTTAGTGTGAAAGGAGTCTACTTTATTCCTTTTTGAGTTTCTTACCCTTATAAAAACCTTCAAGTCTAGAGAAATGCTGAAAATCTTCCTAAAGGAGAGCATTCAGATCAGCTAAATTAATACATGGGCGAGAAAGTTTATTTATCTAATTCCTAACACTGTGATTCCACCCAGGGCTAGAAGAAAAATAGGGTGGATTAGGAAGTCAGAGACTGGTTCTGGTGATGCCATTTAATAGCTATTAAATCTTAGACAAGTCTTCGAGTCTTCTGTTATTGCTGGCAATATTATAAAAGCTACTTATAGAATTGTTTTGAAAACTAAATAAATGCATATAGAGGGATATCACTAAACCATAAAGTACGAGTATTTTGGTCTAAATCCATTTCTTTTACATATTTAGGCTGCCTATATTAAAACGGAAAGGTACAAACACATTTTTCTGTAAATAAGGCATTATGACTGCATGTTTGTATCCCCTGAAATTTATACCTTGAAATCCTCACCCCCAAGTTGATGGTATTAGGAGGAGCCTTTGGGACTTGATTAGGTCATGAGAGAGAGTTGAGCCCTCATGAATGCAATTAGTGACCTGATTAAAGAGTCCCCAGAGAGCTCTCTTGATTTCTTCCCACCTGTAGGGATGCCATGAGAAGTCAACAGTCTGCAACCCAGCAGAGGGTCCTAACCAGAACCTGACCATGCGGACACCCTGCTCTTGGACTTCTAGCCTGCAGAACTCTGAAGAATAAATTTCTGTGGTTTATAATCCACCCAGTCTATGATACTTTGTTTTAACAGGCTGAATTGACTAAGACAGGAGTGACTGGGTCTATCAGGGTATTGCTTTGATGAAAAAGTTTTTTGGAAAGAGCATGCATTTCATAGGGGAATATAGGTTTCCTCATTCAAAAGTTGCACCAAATGAATAAAATATAAATCATTACCCACCATTTTTTTTCTCTTTCCTTGAATGTGAGGGAGAGTAGGATGATGTAAACTATCGTAAGGGTGGCAACCATTTCTCCAACACCATCTGTCAGCAGACAGGGTCTTTACCATAAATTTCCTCCTGGGTCAGGCCTTTGTGATTTTCAGAATTCAGGGAGCATGACATGAACCTGAAAAGGAAAATCTACTGGCATTGGCAGAATTCGTACTTCAGTTTGTACTCTGGCCTATAAACTCAGACTTATAAACAAGTGATGTGGGTTGCCTGTGTCCCCCACCCAAATCTCATCTTGAATTGTAGTTCCCGTAATCCCCACATGTCTTGGGAGAGATGAGGTGGGGATAAATGAATCATGGGGATAGTTTCCCCCATCCTGTTCTCGTGATAGTGAGTTCTCATAAGATCTGATGGTTTTATAAAACCTTATATGTTTTATAAGCACTCCTTCACTGAGCACTCATTCTTCCCTTTGCTGCTGCCATGTGAAGAAGGATGTGTTTGCTTCCCCTTCCACCGTAATTGTAAGTTTCCTGAGGACTCCCTAGCCATGCTGAACTGTGAGACAATGAAACCTCTTTCCTTTATAAATTACCCAGTGTCAGGTGTGTCTTTATTAGCAGCATGAGAATGGACTAATGCAACAAGTGGATCTTTACATTTGAAAATTTGAGCAGCATTTGAAAATATTAAACTTTATTCTGCATAATTGTGTTCCTTTTATTTGGAAGAGAGGCCATTTTGAAGATAATGAATGCTGTTGCTCTTTAATTTTTCTCTCGTGCTATTCTTCCTGGGACTACACCCTACTTTATTGACAATGTCTCATTAGTCCTCACAAAAATGATGTCCCCTGTGATTGTCTTTTTCTCAAGTTTCTCCTGAAAGAAATGAGTTTGGAACCATCTGTGAGAAATTGAAGAATTCAAAAAATTTCTAAGAGCTGAATGAAAATAATTTACATTTTTCAGTTGGAAACAAAAATCAGCAGGGTCTCTTGAGAAACACAATCTACTGTTCACCTTCCTCTGAGAGATGTGTGTTTGCAAAACCAAATCTGCCAACAGTACACTTCAAGGACTCTCTTGAAACTGATCCCAAGCACATTGAAAACATAAACAAAATTTGTTGGTTTCTGTTTTATGCATATCATTAGGGTCATAGAATGATGAGGAATCAGGGTTCTTATTTGTTAAATGAAATGCTGTTAAATTCACATAGTAAAAGATGTCAGATAAATTTATAGAGGAGACAGAGTGAAAATGGAAATTGCAATCATTTAGGCATGAACAATATTTTGTGTTTATTACCTGATCCTTCTCAAAGGAATTTAAGGAAATTATATAGTGTTAAAGATTTGAAGAAAACATTGCTGAATCACACTTGAGAATGACCTGCGAGTGGGGCGAATCACCCCTGAAAAGTCATTCTGCTTCAGCATGAACATGCACAATGACTGCATCTCTGTCCCTTTGGTAGGCAGTTTGCAGGTTAGAAGCTTCTTATATTGAGTCAAAATTTGTCTCATTTGTTTTATCCACTTGTCCTAAATTCCACCTCACCAATATATAATTTTTTGTTGTAAATTACAGGCTTTCAAGAAGTCGAAGATAAATCCTTTATCCTATACAAGTTTTCTTCAGAGGAATCTGAAAGGAAATTACATGTTGTTTTCCTTTATGCTTCAAATATGCTTGGTAGATGTTTGCAGAAGTCTGAAAGTCTTTCATTCTATGGATGACACCTCTGCCTTGCTCTGTTATGATGAGAGTAGGCTGTTATGACTGGCTAAATGGTGCATCCTCAGTCAACAGAGATATTGAGATGTCTGTCACAGATATAAAACAGAATTGCTCTTTTCTCCTGGATCTTTGATTTTCTAAGGCAATATATGTAATTGCAGCTCTGGCATTTCATCTTTCTAGTATCTATTAGTGGAATGGCCATGGAGGTTGCAACCTGAGAAGCCAGTTCCAGATTTTCTCTGATGTCTGTCAGACAATATTGAGATTTACATTCCCTTCTTAGTTGATAGCAATTGAAAGTGCCACTGAGGCAGCCAATGATACAGTTGATCAGCTTGGACTGATCAATAACTGAGTACCTAGGGCCTGATTTGTGTGTTAGCCTTCTAGTTTCCGAGAAAAAATAAAACTTTCCTAAATAAAGACACTGGTTGGGTAGCTGAGATCAGAAACTCAAGGTCAGTGTGTGACTCAATGGCAGTGCAGTAGCCTCAGACTTGCCCTGCCTCGCTCCACTTTTGAGGTTGGTTGACTGCTCTGTGACTGTACAGAGGTCCTGATGGTTTACCTGTTGCACTGCTTTGTTTGACGTGCATAGTATTCCTATTGCAATTCCCCTGTCTTGATGAATCAGCTCTATCTAGGCAGCGGGCAAGAAGAACACATTGGGCAGTTACATTCTCAACTCAGAAAGATCACTTTGCTGTTTGTGAAGTCCTCCTCTCTTATTTATATGTACATTACATATATATATACACACACTATATATATATATTGCTTATCTATTTTTATATACATAAATTGTTTACAGATGTTGGAAAAGAGGTAGCAGAAGTCTGATCACAGAGAAAAGGGAAAGGATATTCTTACTTCTACCCTGTAATATTTTCCCAGAACTCTATCTTATCATTTTCTGTGCTTACTCATCAACTCTGTAAGAAATGGGGGGAAAAGATTTCTTCCCTTAACTTTCTATCCTTCTCAAGTGCCTGTGTGTACAGATGTTTTTTGGTCAACATTTTATATTGGATATTTCTGTAGACTAATGAATTAAATCTAAATTATTGAAACCTGAAGATTAAAGATTTATACTGTGTTTAAAATGTGGGGTAAGTATAGTTGGGATAAGTTATTGATGTCAGAATGAGGGATTCTCTGGCCTGGTGATTAGATTTCTTATTCTTCTCAGAGAGCCTTTGGTGGTTTCATCTATTATTTTCTTCTGTTTTTAAATTTGTTATAACATGTAGCCATAATTTTTCAGTACAGAAATACAGTAATTAAAAAAACTCCACCAGAAGTCTAAAATAAAATAAAATAATTACTTACTGGAAAGTTAACCATTTTCTGAGGGTTCCATTTCCCTGTTTGTTCTGGGCTCCAGGCATTTCGATTTTCTTGACTTTACACACCTGGTAAACATTTGGAATGGGAAGAAGAATACATCATAAATGTCTGAAGATGTAAAGAAGATTAAGCCTCTGTGAGCCTACCAGAGCTTCTTGGTTACATACATTTCTCCACCATAGGTTTAGGAAAAAACTTGATGAGACAAACATTTCAGTTTTCTCACTTCCCTTTATCAGCCTATAGCTAACATAAGCAAGAAACCCATCAACTCCCAACTTTATGGAGCTCTAGGGATTGCCTTAACCCAAAGAAAAAACTTCACATGCATCAGGAGAGGAAGATCATATGATTTAACTTGGTAACTTGTTTCCCTAAATGTGCAAGGCTTTCTCAAATTTTTTTGTTGAAGTCTTATCCCTTCTCTAATCCAAACCTTGCCCATAGTATTCTGCATTCCTGGAATGTCTCCCTACTCTGTCCACAAGCAAAGCTTTAGTCACTATCAAATCTCAATTCAAATGCTTCTCTGTGAATTTCCTCTTTCTTTACCAGGTAAATACATTTGCCACTTTTTAATTCTGCTTATGTGCTCAATACAATAGTAATCTTGTTGGATGTTGTTATCTACATGCTGATATATACACTAATTTTCTTGAGTGCAGCGACATACGATATGTATCTTTTTTTTTTTTTTTTTAATCTCACTGTGTCACCCAGGTTGCAGTGCAGTGGTGTGATCTTGGCTCACTGCAACCTCCATCTCTTGGGTTCAAGAGACTCTCCTGCCTCAGCCTCCTGAGTAGCTGGGATTACAGGTGTGAGCCATGATGCCCAGCTAAGTTTTGTATCTTTGGTAGAGATGGGGTTTCGCCATGTTGGCCAGGCTCGTCTCAAACTCCTGACCTCAAGCCATCCACCTGCCTCTGCCTCCCAAAGTGCTGGGATTACAATGTGAGCCACCATGCTCGCCAATATATATATCTTTAATACAGGTTTGCTATAATTCAGATCCTAACGCTTAGTCATCCAGATATGTGGAGACATTCTTTAAAGTGGTTGTTACCTACTTCTTTTCTTTGCTATCCATGGTCTGTAAATAGTTACTGGGATGATCTCTCAGTTTATATTTTGGATCATAGAGCTGCTTCTCTGCTCTGCATTAAGAAGAAAGAGTAATTAGTCTCAAATTACTTTGTATTAGATTACACATTTATATTTGAAATAGAGTCAGTTCAATGACTAAGATGAAATACATAACATTTATCCATGGAGTCAAAATAACTGTTCCTTGTTACAGAAATCATGGAGAAGGTGATATTTTCTTTATTTCAGATTTTCTTAGGTTCAATTTGCAGTATCGTAAAATAACAATGATGTTCTAAGTCTTTGCATTTGCACCAACTCTTACACTTTATATATACTCCCTTCAGGGTACATTTTCAATTCATGAAGATGCTTGGTTGCAGGCAGTGTGCTTGGCACCTGTGACACAGAGAATAATAATACAAAGTCCTTGACTTTTAGAAGTCACAGTGATGTTGTGTACAATACTTTATAACAGCGTATAAATACACACACACATACATATGCATACATACATACATACCTGTACCTACACATGTAGATATACAGCAGGACTCAGCTGATAGGGAAATACATTCTATCTACATTTGAAATCTATTGACATGGATTATCTTCTAATATTGATAAGAATCCCGTGAGGCAGGTATATCAGTTAGGTTTGTATTTAACAGTGAATGATAGAAATCCATAAATTGGAGACTTACAGAAGATATGTATTTATTTCCCAAGTAAAAAAAAAAAAGCCAGGAAGAGGAGCTCCAGGGCTATTTAAATGGTGATTCTGCAGCCATAGAGGAGGCAGAGTCCTTAGAGCTTTCCTCCATGGAGTGTCTAGATTATGGTCTTCATGTCAGCAAGGTTGATAATGAATGTTTGAGTTTGGAGGAGGAGGGAGGACACTTTCTCTTTCAAGGAGGCTTGTGAATGTCTCATGCAATAATTCCAGTTTGGTAGAGAATTGGAACTTTGCAGTTGAAGAACTGCAGACTCAGGAAGTGATGTGGTGATGCATGGAGTTAGAAGACCTGTATTCTTGGGCAGTTCAATCATTTACTAGAGATGGGATTTGGAGCCAATCACTCATTTCTGTACATGCTCAATTTGTCACTGGAAAAAAAAATCTCCAGTATGAGAGAGTTTTGTAATAATTAAATGAAAGAGTGCATGCGAAAACCACTTCAAACCATAAAGTACCATACTAATTAGTTATGGCTGGAGCTGAAAGTTTGGTTACATTATACCATTAGTTCAGTCAAACAATGATTTCAAAAGCCAGCAGATATAAGATTTTTCGAGAGTTTGCAGCTGCACATCACTTCCTTTAACAAATGTGTAGATTCATTTCCATCTTTCACTTTAGAGTTCTTCTAGGTTATATTGTTCTGCAGGAAAGATAAAAATGTACGTCTTTCTGTGGATGTTTCTTAGAGTAAAATAGCGAAATCCAGCTTCATTCTAGTTTGTGTTCAGAATGAACGAGGCTGAGAAAACACGAGAGTGCTGAGACTGAACAACTCAAGAGGAACATCGTGTCTTGCTGCCTTGGACACCTGGCAGGAGCGGGAAAACCACCAGAGCCACAGGAACTGGAGGACATCCAGAAGAGTTATCCAACAGCTCTGGTCCCATACTGTACCTCAGCCTTGGAGGGATGAATTTTTATTAGAGCTCTGGCAGTGAATGAGGACTTTAGGAAATTTATCCACCTGTTTGGGGACTTACTTTCCTCTTATAAGACATAATCATTTCCCCTTGGATTTATGTTTCCTCAAAATCCTTTTCTATCTTTTTTCTGTTGATTTAATTATTAACTTATTTAATAAAGTAGATTTAAATGAATACATTCTTTGAGGGAGAAATTGAGGTACAGAAAGAAATAACAAGTGAAGAGGATGGGGTGTTTACAGTTCTGGCTCTGCTGCTTACCAGTTCGGAGTTCTGGAACAAGTTATTTAGCATTTCTGGGCTTTGGTTTTCTCATTTGTAAAATGGGGTTAACAACACCTACCTCTCAAAGTTGTTGTGAGAGTTAGAGCAACCAGTGCAGTGCAGGCACACAGGAACCATTCATCATTCAATAAATGATGCTTGTTATTCAGTCCAGGTCAGGGCTGCATCAAGACACCCAGAACTCCTGATCAAAGTCTAATGCTCTTTCTACTTTATAAAATGCCTTTGCTGATCCCTTCCTGGCCTCAGTCAAAATGTGGGCTGCCATCTACTCCTCTATTTATCTGGGTGGGAGGTAAGAAGAGAGAAAAGAAGTTCGCCTAAATTATGGATGGTGTGATGTGGTGAGAGATCTTAGATGGTAAACAGAGAGGGGCCTAAGAGTTTATACCTGCTTCAATTCACAGATGAAGAAACTGAGGCCCAGAGAGGGGAGGACTCAGTAGAAATCAACAGCTTTCCTTTTCTTTTTGACTTTCTATAAACCTTTTTGGATTGCAGCAAAGCCCAAGTATGGATTTGTCTGTTCTGCCTTGCCTGGCCTCATATGTGCAGGGGCCACATTTGGCACAGAAGGAAAGTAAAGCCCAATTATGACTGTCTACAGCAGCTGGCACAGTTAGGATTTTAATATGCACTTAACAGTGGTTTTATAACCCTCAGTTTGCAGCAGACTGGCTTCTCCTGTATGTCACTAATTAAATGTATTACTCTGGTTCACCATGGATAGAATGGATCAATGAGTGTTGTGATACATTGAAGGAGATAAAGCACTGTTCAAAGGCTTTGTATGAAATGTCATTGGTCTTATTAGTATTTCTAGCTTGATTCTTAAAATTCTCAGCAGCTTAGCAACCAGAATTATTCTTTGAAATATCGTTTTAGTCCACCAATCGGAAAGCTAGCCTTTGGTTGGGGAGGAGGTGGGAGAGGTCTAAGTCTATAGGAGTGATTCTGTTGGAAGAATTCAAGTACAGTGGTCCCAAAAAGGTCCTTAAAGATTGCTAATACACATCCCTGAATTTTCATATAAGGAAAAAGACCCGGAGAAAGGATGTAATTTGATCTAGATTACATAACCAGATGGTGAAAGAACAGGGACGAAATCTCCTGATTTGTAAGACAATATACAGAACTTAATGCATAGTTTGTTTTTGTTCTTTAGAATCCATGGAAAGAAGTAGAGACGTAAGGTAAAACATTGCCTAGCAATTTGAATTTAGATGGTTAAGTTCATGGGTAAAAATTAAAAGCATGCCAAGAAAAAATGCTGCCTGGTAAATACTCTTCAAGCAAAATATAAGCTCGATAGTCATCTCCTTGAAATAGGCTTTTTACCCTTGTAGCCCTGTGCTGAGCAGTTAGTACATATGGGAGTGAGCGACTGATCAGCTGAAAAAGTTCTGAGATGAGCTGTCATTTCATTTCTTGAGCAGTAATTATCTTTTTTATTACTTGTGCAAGTCCAGAGAGGGAGTGTGGGGGTACTGGTCTACCTGCTTATCCATGTCTGTGCTCCTGTTCACAGGTTCGGCTCACTGATCTGTTCCTGCCTTTCCAAGCTGAGAGGTCTAATCCTCAGCCATAGAGCTCCTTTTGCTGAGGCGTAATTACTGTAAAGGGTGCATTTGGCTTTGCCTGGCCCTGGCTGTGTTTTATGAATATTGGACATTTCTCACTTCAGAGCCAGTGCCTGGTTGAAGACAGTGATGCATTTAAAACTAAACAATGCTGGGTCCATGGTAGGGCCCAAGCACAGCTGCATGGCCATGCTGGAGCTGTGACAGAGGATTCCAGCCTTTCAGAAGTCCTGTGATTTGCTGAAATGTGCCTGTGGGAGAGGGCTACTTCCATGCAAAGACCTCAAGGGAGACCCAGAACAGCGGGGAAAGATTTCTGTTGATGCTGGTGCAAAGTTGGGCTCTACTGTGGGCTTCTTTTTTTGTACCTCACAGATATGGGTCTGATACTGTCTGTGCCCCCAGCTTGGTGCAATAAACTCAGAAGACAGCCTGTTCTAAAGACAGCCCCTGTCAAAGAAGCATAGTTCTGTTGTTACTGCTGATCATCCTTACTCCTCCAATGCTAATATAGCAGAAGTAATTAAAATAATAGCATATACAGTAATAAAAATCATAAAGAAACAACAATGGGTTTCATATACTTTACAAATATTAGTTTATCTAAACAATCTTTCTAGGAAGGTATTATTTAACCCATTTCACAGATGTGGGCATTGAAATTTAGCACAACAAACTAAGTTGCTACTAAGGACCAGATCTACTTAAAACATTCCTCTTTGGTCCTTAAGTCATTGTCTTTTATACGACATGACATATTTGCACAGTTCTTTACAATTTATAAACTAGATTCACTTCTGCTAACTCATTTGACTTTTAAAACAACCCCATAACCTCATTTTTCTTATGATCTTTATACTTTAGGAAATGTCTCAAATTTATATTTTTGGAAAGTGGCAGAACATTAAAAGTCAGATATCTAGGTATCTCTTACATTTGAAAACAAAATGAATGGAGTTTTGAATACATCGATATTGTACTGATCTGTGATTCCAAGAATACCTGCATTGTGCCCGGATCACATCCACTGCGCCTCATGGGTTCCCCAGGGAGGCATGCTTTCAGGGAGTTAGGGAATACAGAAGTGAAGAGCACATTATTATTAGCTGAGATTTGGCGTAAAAGTCAATTGCAGAGAATTCTGACAATCTGAATTGTGTGGAACACTTGTTATTAAGTAATTGGGCCTCAGCCTAAAGCAGGCCATGAGGCCAGCTGCTCTGGTTCATTACCAAGCCCAGCATGCATCTTGGATTTTACCCCAGTGTGGTCCTTTGAATGGAAGGACCAGCAAAATGGAATCAAAGAACTGCAACCAGGCTCTGACTTTTAATGCATGTTGACCTGCAATTATTAGTTTAGCTTTGACCAGGATGGGAAAGGCAACAGAGGAAAAATGTGGGGAAATTAAATTTCTTCATCTTTATTCATATCTGGCATAGAAGGGCAAACTCCCATGTTGCCTCTTCCTTCTTCAGATTCCTAAGACTGTTGGATCTGGACCTTTATCTGCCTTTCTCTCCAAATTAGCTCTCTTTGTAATTTGTCAGAAGACCAGGACACTTTACGTGTTGCCTGCTCATCTATTGGATTCTTGTCAAACCCTTCAGAATGCCAGAGATCTGTTATTTTCCCCATGCTTGGCTGTTGATCCTTCTGTTTCTTTGAGGGCCATGGTTCTCTGTCTGTTATGAATAAATGATGCAAAAGATCCATTCATCCATTCACTCATTTAGCCCTAAGGTAAAACAAAAACATAAAGTTGAGTACCTTTCCAGTGTCTGATTTTGCTAGTATGAGAGCTACATCTGAATATTGATGGAATCAAACAAGAACATTTATAGGGAAAATAGCTGGGAGTGGAATTAATCCAATACTGAGATCAAGGATAAATATTGGAGCAGTGATGGGGAGTTATTATATAATTTGCGTGACTGACCACCATATTTCAACTTAGACCAGACTCCAGCACCATCCATATATCGGTGTTTATGCCAAATGCAAACGAAGTTATTGGTGGTCAGGTTCTGCTATAATTTAGCTCTGCTAAACTAGACATGTGGAAAATGAATATCTAAACAGGACATTAAGCAGGCACTTGCTATTCAGTGAGTATTAATGAGGAAGCAGATGATTTCTGGGATGGGAGTCAGGCTATCTGGATTTTCAGCTTGGACTTGCTACTAACCAACTTTCTGAGCTGGGGCTAACTCCTCTTTCTGGGTGTCACTTTTTCATAGTAAGATGAGAGGAGGGCAGCTCTTAAATGCTGTGGATCGAGAATTTCATGGCAGTGGGGTTATTTGCAAGAGGAAGAACAGCAGATTGTCTGAGAACCCCTTGTTCTCTTCATCTCTGAAAGTCCAATTTCAACTCCTTTTTCAAGCTTTTGCTAAAATAGCATCTCCTCTGTGAAGCCTGTCCTGATTACCCTGCTAAAGTGACTTCTGTCTTTCATCCTTCCAACGAATTTCAATTAGTGGAGTCTGTGCCATTTAATACCTTGTACTTTGCATTATTATTATTTGTGCTCATATCCTAGTCTTCTATTAAGCTTGTAGAAATCCTTAATAACAGGGCAGACATTTGATATTGTTTGGTTGTGTGTCTCCACCCAAATCTCATCTTGAATTGTACTCTCATAATTCCCATGTGTTGTGGGAGGGACCCAGTGGGAGATAATTTGAATCATGGGGGCTGTTTCCCCTATGCTGTTTTCATGGTAGTGAACAAGTCTCATGAGACCTGATGGTTTTATCAAGGGTTTCTGCTTTTCCATCTTCCTCATTTTATCTTGCCACCACCATGTAAGAAATGCACTTCACGTCCCACCATGACTCTGAGGCCTTCCCAGCCATGTGAGTCTGTAAGTCCAATTAAACCTCTTTTACTTCCCAGTCTCTGGTATGTCTTTATCAGCAGCATGAAAATGGACTAATACAGTAAATTGGTACCAGTAGAGTGGGGCATTGCTGAAAAGATACCCAAAAATGTGGTAGTGACTTTGGAACTGGGTAACAGGTAGATGTTGGAACAGTTTGGAGGGCTCAGAAGAAGACAGGAAAATGTGGGAAGGATGGAACTTCCTAGAGACTTGTTGAATGGCTTTGACAAAAATACTGATAATGATGATATGGACAATGAAATCCAGGCTGAGGTGGTCTCAGATGGAGATGAGGAACGTGTTGGGAATTTGAGCAAAGGTGACCCTTGTTATGTTTTAGCAAAGAGACTGGCAGCATTTTGCCCCTGCCCTAGAAATTTGTGGAACTTTGAAATTGAGAGAGATAATTTAGGGTATCTGGTGAAAGAAATTTCTAAGCAGCAAAGCATTCAAGATGTGACTTAGGTGCTGCTAAAGGCATTCAGTTTTAAAAGGGAAGCAGAACATAAAAGTTTGGAAAATTTGCAGCCTGACAGTGTGATAAAAAAGAAAATCCCGTTTTCTGAGGAGATATTCAAGCCGGCTGCAGATATTTGTGTAAGCAATGAGGAGCCAAATGCTAACCCCCAAGACAATGGGGAAAATGTCTCCAGGGCATGTCAGAGACCTTTGTGGAAGCCTCTTCCATCACCGACCTGGAGGTTTAGGAGGAAAAAATAGTTTCATGGGCAGGGCCCAGGGTCTCTGTGCTGTGTGCAGTGTAGGGACTTGGTGTGCTGCATCCCAGCCACTCCAGCTGTGGCTGAAAGTGGCCAACATAGAGCTTGGGCTGTGGCTTCAGAGGGTGCAAGCCCTAAGCCTTGGCTGCTCCCACGTGGTGTTGAGCCTGCGGGTGAGAATCCACCTAGATTTCAGAAGATGTATAGAAATTCCTGAATGCCCAGACAGAAGTTTGCTGCAGGGTTGGGGCCCTCATGGAGATGTCTGCTAGGGCAGTGTGGAAGGGAAGTGTGGGGGCTGCCCCCACACAGAGTCCCTACTGGGGCACTGCCTAGTGGGGCTGTAAGAAGAGGGCCACCGTCCTCCAGACCCCAGAACGGTAGGTCCACCTACAGCTTGCACTGTGCACCTGGAAAAGCTGCAGACACTCAACACCAACCCATGAAAGCCCTCTGAAGGGAGACTATACCCTGCAAAGCCACAGAGGCAGAGTTGCCCAAGACCATGGGAACCTATGTCTTGCATCAGTGTGACCTATATGTGACATCTGGAGTCAAAGGAGATCATTTTGGAACTTTAAAATTTGACTGCCCTGCTGGATTTTGGACTTGCATGGGCCCTGTAGCCCCTTTGTTTTGGCCAATTTCTCCCATTTGGAATAGTTGTATTTACCCAATACCTGTACCACTATTGTATCTATGAAGTAACTAGCTTGCTTTTGATTTTACAGGCTCATAGGCGAAAGAGACTTGCCTTGTCTCAGATGAGACTTTGGACTGTGGACTTTTGGGTTAATGCTGAAATGAGTTAAGACTTTAAGGGACTTTTGGGAAGTCATGATTGGTTTTGAAATGTGAGGACATGAGATTTGGAGGGGCCAGGGGTGGAATGATATGGTTTGGCTGTGTGTCCTCACCCAGATCTCATCTTGAGTTGTACTCCCATTATTCCCACATGTTGTGGGAGGCATCCTATGGGAGGTAATTTGAATCATGGGGCTATTTTCCCCCATACTGTTCTCATGTCAGTGAACAAGTCTCATGGTTTTATCAGGGATTTCTGCATTTGCATCTTCCTCATTTTCTCTTGCTGCCACCACGTAAGAAGTGTCTTTTGCCTCCTGCCATGATTCTGAGGCCTCCCTAGCAATGTGGAAATATAAGTTCAATTAAACCTCTTTTTCTTCTCAGTCTCAGGTATGTCTTTATCACCAGCATGAAAACAGACTAAAACAACATTCTTTATCTCTCTCAGTCCCTAGCGCAGTGGTTGGCACACAATGAATATTTGTTTAATGCTTTGTGGTATAATAATTAAGTCAATCAGTGTCTGGCTGACTGAATATATGAATGAATATATACATGAATGAATGAATGATGTGTGAGGAATATGGAAATAGATTGATATAGTGTCTCTAAACCTAATATTTTTCAGTGTAATATATCTTTGTTTGAGGCATGGTGCTAAATATATATATATAGTCTCACTGAATTTCACAACAGTCATGTAAAGTAGGTATTATTCCCCTTTTAGAAAAACTAAGCAATATACCCAAAGGTTATATTGGAACCCCAATGTGTCTGACTACAGAACCCACATTCTTAGCAACTGGACTACATGCCTGGTTTCTTCAGCTGATGAGGCAGAGAGCAAGGATGCAGTCATACATCAACTATTAGAGACTAATTGGATGAGTCTTCTCTCCAGTATGTGTCACATGTATCTACTTTCCTTTTGGAGTCTCAGAAAACATGACAATCTCATTTTCAAACAACATTCAAGCAACTCATGACTATTACCTCTCAAATGAGACCACAGAAGAGTTTCAGGCTTATTGACCAACATCCCATTATATCGGTTCAGTGTCAACTATGGTGTTCATTTTGGTTGCATTTTAGACTGACTATTCTATGCAATTATGCATAGTCTTATTGCTATTTATTTGAGAGTTTTAGAAGTCTCCTCTGATTTTAGTGAGATATTTGTTTGAGAGATTCATTGTAGTGAGATCTACATTAACACAACTTGAAAATGTTTTCCTCATGGTCCCTTAATTGTAGGGCCATGTCATATTCCTGATGGTTAAGATTGTTTTGGATGCTAACTGTTAATGTCAAAACCAAGTTAGGGATGTAAAATAACAAGCCAAGAAAATCTGTGATTCAACATTGCCCTCATACTTTGCAGTTAGGACGAATGTCTGGGGCAGTAATGGTGAATAACATCATTTATTTTATTTTTTAAACTGAAATTAAAATTAAATTAAAATATTTGATAGACTTTATTATTTTAGAGCAATTGTAGGGTTCTCAACAAAATTTAGCAGAAAGGACAGACAATTCTCATATACTCCTTTTCCCCATACAAGCACAGCTTCCTCCACTATCAACATCCTGCACCATAGTGGTACATTTATTGCAACTGATAAACCTGTGATACATCATTATTACCCAAAGTTTATACTTTACATTGGAGTTCATTCTTGGAGTTCTACATTCTATGAGTTTGGACAAATGTATAATGATATGTTTCTACCATTATAGAATCCCGCCGAATAGTTTTACTGCAATGAAAGTCCTCTATTGTTTACCTATTCATGCTTTCCTCCTCCCACCACCTTGCAAGTACTGATCATCTTACTATCTCCATAGTTTTGCCTTTTCCAGAATGTCATATGGTTGGAATTATACAGTATGTTGCCTTTTCTGCTTGACTTCTTTTACTTAGCAGTGTGCATGTAAGATTTCTCGATGTTATCTCATGTCTTGACAGCTCCTCCCTCCCTCTCTCACTCCCTCCCTTCCCCACCCCATCCCTCCCTTCCCCACTCCAACTCTCCCTTCCTTCCTTCTTTCCTTCCCTCCCTCTTTCCTTTCTTCCTTTCTTCCTTGACAGAGTCTCATTCTGTCACTCTGTTGCCCAGGCTGGAGTGCAGTGGTGTGATATTGGCTCACTGCAGCCTTGAATTCCTAGACTCAAGCAATCCTCCCACCTCAGCCTCCCAAGTAGCTGTGACTACAGGTGCACACCACCATGCCTGGCTAATTTTGTTTATTTTTGTAGAAACCAGGTATCAGTATGTTGCCCAGGCTGGTCTTGAACTCCCGGGCTCAAGCAATCCTCCCACCTTGGCCCCCCAAAGACCTGATTATAGGCATGAGCCACCTCACCTGGTCCTCATTTCTTTGTATTGCTAAATAATATTCCAGAGTCTGGATGTGCCACAGTTTATTTATTCATTTCTCTACTGAAGGGCATTTTGGATGCTGTCAATTTTTGGCAATTACAAATCAAGATTCTATAAACACCTATGTGCAGGTTTTTTATTGTGGGCATATGTTCTCAATTCATTTGGATAAAAACTACAAAGTGCAATTGCTGAGTTATATGGTAAGATTATGTTTGGTTTTGTCAGAAACTGCCAAACCGTCTTCCAAAGTGGCTGTACCATTTTGCATTCCCACCAGCAACGAATAACAGTTCCTATTGCTCTACATCTTCACCATTATGCGGTGGTGTCAGTTTTCTGGATTTTGGCCATTCCAATAGGGATGTGGTGGTATCTCATTGTTTGATTTGTATTTCATAATGTCATAAGTCTATTCATATACTTACTTTCCATTTGTATATCTTCTTTGGTTCAGGTCTTTTGCCCCCATTTTTTTTTAAAGTTAAGTTGTTCATCTTCTTGTTGAGTTTTAATAATTATTCTTTGTATATTTTGGATAATAGTTAATCAGCTATGTCTTTTGCAAATGCTTTCAACCAGTTTGTGGCTTGCCTCCTTATTCTCTTGATAGTGTCTTCTGCCAAGTAGAAATTTTAAATTTCAATAAAGTCCAGTTTATCAGTTACTTCTTTCACGGATTGTGTCCTTAATGTTGTATCTAAAATGTCATTGCCATACTCAGTCATCTAGATTTTATACTGTTACCTTCTAAAAGTTTTATAGCTCTGTGTTTTACATTTAGGCCTACAATCCATTTGGGGTTAATTTTTATAAATAGTGTAAGGCCTGAGTCTGGTCTCTTTGGCATGTGGATGTCTAATTGTTGCGGCACCATTTCTCAAGAAGACTATCTTTTCTCCATTAGGTTGTCTTTGCTCCTTTGCTAAAGATCAATTGACTATATTCATGTGGGTTTATTTCTGGACTCTTTATTCAGTTATATTGAAGTATTTATCTATTTTTCCATTAATACCATACTGTCTAGATTACTGTAACTATAAGGTAAGCCTCAAAGTTGGGGGTATCAGTCCTTTCACTTTCTCCTTCTGCTTCAGTATTGTGTTGGCTATTTTGAGTCTCTTGTTCTCTATATAACTTTAGATGCTTTGTAAATATCCATAAAATAACTTGCTGAGATTTTGATTGAGAATGCATAGAACTTATTGATAAAATTGAGAAATGGGCTGGGCGCGGTGACTCAAGCCTGTAATCCCAGCACTTTGGGAGGCCGAGACGGGCGGATCATGAAGTCAGGAGATTGAGACCATCCTGGCTAACATAGTGAAACCCCGACTCTACTTAAAAAATACAAAAAACTAGCCGAGCGAAGTGGCGGGCGCCTGTAGTCCCAGCTACTTGGGAGGCTGAGGCAGGAGAATGGCATACACCCGGGAGGCGGAGCTTGCAGTGAGCTGAGATCTGGCCACTGCACTCCAGCCTGGGTGATAGAGCGAGACTCCGTCTCAAAAAAAAAAAAAAAAAAAAAAAAAAAAAAAATTGAGAAATGGCATCTTGATGATAGTGAATCTTCCTATCCAGGAACATGAAATAGCTTTTCATTTTTGTAGTTCTTCTCTGGTTTCTTTTATCAGAGTTTTGGAATTTTTCTTATATATGAGAAAAATCTTGTATATGTTATGTTAGACTTAAATCTAAGTATTTCATTTTTGGAGGTGCTAAAGTAAATAGCATTATGTTTTTAAATTTAAATTCTACTTGTTCTTTGCTGGTATATAAGAAAATGATTTACTTTTGTATATTAACCTTGTATCATGAAACATTGCTATAATTACTTATTAGCTCCAGAAATTATTTTTGCTGATTGTTTCAGATTTTCCACGTAGATTTTTATGTCATCTATGAACAAAGACAGTTTCATTTCTTCCTTTCCCATCTGTATACCTTTTATTTCCTTTTCTTGTCTTACTGCATTAGTTAGGGCTTCCAGCATGATTTTGAAACGGAATGGTGAGAGGGACCATTCTTGTCTTATTACTGAGCTTATTGGGAAAGCTTCTAGTTTCTCACCATTAAGGATATTAATGATAGCCGAAGGTTTTATTGTAGATATTCTTTATTGAATTGAGAAAGCTCTCATCTATTTCTGGTTAGTCAGTCATTTTCATCATAAATGGATGTTAGATTTTATCAAATGCTTTTTGCTGTAGTTATGTGATTTTTCTTCTTTAGCCCATTGAAGTGATAGATTATATTAACAAATTTTCAAATGTTGAATCAATCTTGCATACCATAAGATAAATCTTACTTGGCTGTCATTTATATTTCTTTTTCTACACTGTTGGATTCTGTTTGCTAAAATTCTATTGAGGATTTTTGCATTTCACTACTTATTCTTGTTGCATCAATTATCCTGTGATTCGGATTAAGTAAAAATATTTTCTATTGTTGAATCCAATAAAAATATCACAAATATAGCATTCTTGTATAGAGAGTACAATATGATAAAAAAGAAAGTGAATATTTATTGGTTATTCCTACTAACTATATTACTTAATTTAATTCTCGTAAGTAATGTAGAAATGTTATAGATTTTTTCAGATTAGAAAATAATTCTCCCTTTATTTAGTCATCAATGCATTTTATCTGTATACAGCACACATTGTAGAAAATAATTAGATTCAGCTTCAGTACCTATCCAGGAAGTAACAAAGCTCTTCAACTTAGCTCTACCTGATTACAAAGTTTATGTTCTTTCTACTATAGCATATGAACGCCAGTTTATTTTAAACTGATATGTACTATCATCCTTGGAAGTGACGCTGAAATGGGAGAAAGTCATAAGAATTTATAATTCTTCAAACAGTAGTTGTAAGGCTCTGCCCAAGCTTAATCCTTCTGAAGGCCTCAGGCCATCTGTTGTAGTCTCAGGGCTTCCTAGAAGAAGGATGCATGAGAACAAGGTTTTCCCACCCCAACTGACTCCCCCTTCTAGAGGCAAGTACTTAAAATCTGACAGTCATTGGTCCAGTCATTCAGATCACAAATATAACCCCCATGTGGTATCAATAATACCTCTTTTCTTTCCACTGGACTCTGAGGAGTGTTTAACTGATTCAAGGATGAACCATGGACAACCAATGACTCTCCATCCTGTAGGTGGCCAACAGCCGTGCCCATAGGCAGGTTGTCTGCCTTGGATCACTTCAGTAGTTGCAAACAGATACTCAGCTCACTGTGAGACCATGATGTCCAGTCGTCTTTTAAAGACAGGGTCTTGCTCTGTTACCCAGGCTAGAGTGCAGTGGCATGATCTTGGCTCACCACAATCTCTGCCTCCTGGGTTCAAGCAATTCTCATGTCTCAGTCTTCTGGGTAGCTGGGATTATAGGCATGTGCCAGCATACCTGGCTAATTTTTGTATTTTTAGTAGAGATGGGGTTTCGTTATGTTGTCCAGGCTGGTCTCAAACTCCTGACCTCAAGTGATCCGCCTGCCTCAGCCTCTCAAATTGCTGGGATTACAGGTGTGAATCACCACACCCAGCCCCATCCTAGTTTTTGTCAGTCCCCCTTTTCTTTGTGTGAGTCCCATTTCATCCCCTTGGCCACTACTCAGAGTCTTACTGCATATGTATTGATTTCCTAGGACAATGGGCAACAAAAATCTAACTCTGGAGCATCTGCTTGAAGTCCAGATTTCCTGCTGCTGTTTTCAGCTTACCTGAGCAAGGGCATAATGGAGATTGTGACCATCTCTCCTTCCACACTCCTATTGTCACCTGACCATCCTGGTTGTCCTGTCCAGGACTGGTACCTGGAATAGGTTCCTCCTAGTTCTGGTGTTCTCAGTATTCCTGCAGCCCTATTTTGCATCAAGGCTATGGCAGGATATTACAAATGCCTAACGCAGGATGCACTGTGAAGCCCAGTTTTTGATTTTTCAGAACTGCGAAGAACCAACCTTGGCTGAGCTGTCCTGACCAAGAGGGCAGTCAGTATTATGACAACTTCCCTATTAATACTTTCCAACGTGGCTGTTTCAGGCTTAGGGAGATTGAGAATTCTGATAAGCTCAAATGCATTGTATTTAAATAATTGCATAAACAGATGTGATTGATGATGACTACTCATTAATCTCACAGAGCGGCTAGAGCAGTGCAAACTCAACAGCATCTCAATTCCACTGCCAAATTAGTCCAGGCTGATCCTAAGGCTAGACAGTCCTTTATTATGAGTAACTCATGCAGCTGTACAAACATGCCTCAGATCTATTTGTTTCTTTAATCCAATTGAATTCCACTAGGACATCTTTTCATTCTCTTACTGCTATGATTTATGGTTGTAGTGATAAGCCTTCTGTAATCCTAAAGCTTAAAGGGCTTCAGCACCCTGGCCTGGGGAAGTCATCAGGTTTAGTGGAAACAGAATTGGTTTCCACTAAACAGACACTCTATCTCAGAGTCATGTGGCAGCAGATCATAAAGTTGGTCTGTTCCTTCTCTTTCCCTCCATCTCTCTCCACAGTCTCTTTGGCAAATTGATGAACACATACACTATTGAATTAAAGCTAATTTTAGTTCCAAAGCCATTAAAAAAATAAGTTCCTGGGGGAATTTTAAGTAATTTCATTTCAGCTGATTAAGATATTTAGATATAATGCATCACATTTTATGCTTGAAAACACTGTCAAAGTCAAAAGCACGCTAAGTATAGTGTGTCCTATGAGCTGACATATTGTTAGTGGGATCTATTAAAATATTTGACAACTCAGTGAAAAATTTCTTAAAAGCTTTCCTAATTCCTTAGTCATAAGAGAAAAGTTCAGAGTGTCTAGACACCTGTAAGATGGATTCCTAATGATCAAAGATCTGTTTGCAAATTAGTATTTTTACAGTCTGCTCTTAACTTAGATGTAGCCTTGTTTCTGAGCCTGTTTTTATTCCCGTTTTAATTTTAGTCTTATTTAATGATTTCTAATCCCTACATTTCAAGAATCATTTAGCCATATACACAGAGTTAATTACCAGCAAATCCCATGTGACAGGTGGTAAAGAGGTCCTTGAGAAAATATCTTATTAGTCTTCTATAGAAAAATAATATCGTGTCCAGAGATACATAGTCTCTTTACAAATTGCCTCTGGCTGCTCTTTACATACATACCAAGCCTATAAATAGGAGACCAGGTTAATATTGTTATCCTCAGTGTGCACACAGCCTTCTACACAGTACACAAACATTTCTTAAGTACTTACTATGTGCTAGACATTTCACTGGTGCTGGACATGAACAATTTCATTTAATTCTGATAATTGTCCTAATAATTGATTCTGAGATTACTTCTCTTTTAAAGATGAGAAAACAGAGGCTTCAAAGATCTTAAATGACTTTCCTGAGATAACATATTTAGGGATTTTTGGAACTGGGATTTGAACCAAATTAGTGTAATGATACGGCTCTGTCGTGTAACCATCATATCTTGGTATCATACATACCTACTGTATGAAGCACGATGTACGATTTTTATATAAAAGAATATCGTGCCGTGTTCTCTGGGATCAAAAGGAGGCATTACCTGCCTATGGTTCACTTAAGTACCACTTATGTGACAGCCCTGTTTCATGAATGCTAGCCATGAATATGAGGAGGAATGTTCCAACACGGAGCCACCCTAGGTGGCATTGGATTAAATTAAAGGATATTTTTAGAGTCCCCAACTCCTCACCCTAAAACACTTTCTCCCTTACTAGAGATCTCTTTCTCCCTGTCTCCCTTAAGACAGGGTTCTTGTCACTACAGTGTAGTACAAGGAACAGGGAATTTGCTGTCAGAAAGACACAAGTTCAGATCTCTGGTCCATGATTTGCAAATTTTATCATTTTGAGCATATAACATCAAACCTCTGAATTTAATTTTACTGTTATACAAACAATAAATTATACAAATGGAGATTTATACAGATGAGGATATTACTATTGACCTCACAAGCATATTTTGAGAATAAAAGACGAAAAGGGAAGAAAATGGGTGAAATATGACCTACGAAGCTCAACACCTGCAGTGCAGTGTGTGCTCAGCCAGTGCAGTATCCCCTTCGCTCTCGGGAAGGTTTGTACGTCACTTTTTGTAGTTTGGCACAATCATACTTCAAACTAGATTTTCTTTCTCAAAAGGATAGCTAAACACCAAGCCTGACATTTCATTGGTTTCTTCTTTTCAAGGAAATTAAAATGTGAAATGTTTTACTAAGGATGTGTTTTAGGGGTATACATTAGTGCTGCAAAATTCAACTCCAGGACAGGTAATTTTTCTTGGGATGTGTAGTTTCTAATCTGTGATGGTTCTAAGCACTAACAGGAAAAGGGATGAGAGAGTTGAGTCCATCTAAAGAAAGCAAAACTGAAGTTCTCTACCATAAACTCTAAAATGTAATGAAAATGTTAGGGTCCATGGGTTCTTTGAAGCTCTAATGTGAAGTTTCTATTTCCTTGGACAGTGATACCAAGGCATAGCTCTGCTCTGCAAAACTACACTGGAGTTACGGTATTTCCAAACAGCTCCTTCCCATCAGTAAGTAAGCAGTCTTGGTCGTAATCAATAAGTGCAATTAGAGAGGGCATCCCATTCCTTCAGCTACTCACTATAATGCCATTCTCAGATGATTGCTAGGCAAAGAGAAAGCATTTTGATCACCATTCCAGTTAGTTGAATACATTTGTTTAGTGTTAAATTCTTCTGCTTCACCACAAGACCCACCTCCACATCCCAAAGAAGTATATCAGATGTGACTCTACATGACTAAACTCTTTCCTTTCAGTTTATTTTATTTCTCCACTACTTCCTCCTGCTGATTTCCTACCTTCTTTCTCTTCCTCCTCCTCCTTTTTTTTTTTTTTGAGACATTAAGGGTTGATGTGGTTAAAATTATTTTTTCTCTGTTCAGATTTCAAGGCTTTGGTGAGATTAAACTATTTTTAAATAATGAAATATTTAACTGCCTTAGTTTTCTAAGGTGCTAAATATGTTTTTGTTTTTCATAATACCGTGTTCCTTCACTCTTTGATCGTATGGATGCTCGCTGAGCACCTTATACGTGTCCTGGAATATAGATGCATCTTTCCTATGGTTCCCGCTCTGAAAGAGCTTGTAGGAAGTAAAGATATGACTAAAATTGCTTAAAAAATGGGAAAAAGTGATATAGGAAGATCAAAAGGGAATAAGACACTGTTGATTGAACCTTGATTGTTTACTGAAAGTAGTGAAACCAACGCTTTGTGGTCAAAATACTCAGGAAGGATGGATAATTAGGGATCATCCCTAATTAAAGCTATTCAGCTTATCTGAAACCCCAGGTACATAAAGGTAAGTGGTAGGAGACAAGGATAGAAAGGTGACTTTGTGCTGATGGATCCAAGGTGCTAGAGGAAATAAAGGATAAATGGATTGCCCCCAACCCCACCCCCACCCACTCATCCAGATATCTGTTTTTCTTTTTTTTCTTGGTGAGTTTTTTGTTTGTTTGTTTGTTTTTGTGAGACAGAGTCTCACTCTGCCTCCCAGGCTGAAGTGCAGTGGCACCATCTCGGCTCACTGCAACCTCTGCCTCCCTGGTTCAAGCAATTCTCCTGCCTCAGCCTCCCAAGTAGCTGGGATTACAGATGCCCATCACCACACCCAGCTAATTTTTGTATTTTTAGTAGAGACGGGGTTTCACCATACTGGTCAGGCTGGTCTAAAACTCCTGACCTCAGGTGATCCACCCGCCTCGCCTTCCCAAAGTGCTGGGATTACAGGCGTGAGCCACAGCGTCTAGCCCAGCGATCTGTTCTTCAAACTGATGTCTCTTTTCAGTGCTCCTTTTAACATGATCTGTTGCACAACCCTATGGCACTGCTCAGTGTCAAAGGATTGGGTTGAGGGAGGGAAAGATACCTGAAAGAGAAATAGGAGAAGGCTTGAGTCGCTGTGAGAACGCAAGGATGCCAGATCTTGCCCTCTCACTTCTATGTGGTGTCTGCAACCCCCATGATCTGTTGTTGTAGTTTTTACCCAGTTTGCTAAAGAGGGGACTGTTTTGTGATAGAAAAAAGCTGTGATGAGGAAGAGGGGAACTATAGTGATCTTAGTACTTTTTCTGCAAAAAGCAGCAAAAAACCAATTTGATTATTATCAGAACACAACATTTAAATTAATCCAAAGTCAAAGAGACTGGAAACATTTTATATCTTTTGAATAGTGCCCTGCATTCATGGTATAGCAAAATATCTCCCAGTTAAAAAGCTTTTTATTGATAGGATGATTGTTCATATTGATTAAATATACCAAAGCCAAAATGTATGGGTAAAACTCAATGTTTTCTAGCAAAAATCACCATTTTCATCAACTAGGATGTATTGAGGACATTTCTTTCTTTTAAAGAATAATATGCAATGCTCAGGTCTGTGTAGGAAACACAATGAGCCCAATAAACTGAATTTGAGTTATTTAGCACAGTCAATAAAAAGCAGGTTTGAGAAATAGACTAATAATAGATACATGTGCAAAAGGGAACAAATTGTGTCAATGGCATGCCACAACTCATTTTTTATATTTATTAATGAAGAAAAATATAGTAAGATCTCTATTTGTTAATATATTAATAGCTATTGAGAATTGGTGTACACCCATGAATAATCTGAACTTGCTCATTATTTTAAAAGTTGCTTGACTTATAATTTTTCAAAGTTTAGACTGATTTTCCATTTACATTACTACTCAACAGTGTTTTGTATTATGGCAGATATTGTTGAATGGAAGAAATAAAACTCATAAATAAATTTGTTTTCATTGTTTACATAGATTAATAAGTTGGCTTGCCATATATAAATCCTCTGTTCTGGAAGGCTAACAGAAAGATATTTCTTTTAGTAGTTAAGGAAATTCGTGGTTACATGACTCAATTCTTTGCATGGGAAAACGATTGAATGCGGCTTCTTTAAAACATCAGCAATAGAGAAAAAACGATTGAATGCGGCTTCTTTAAAACATCAGCAATAGAGAAACATACTGGACTATCACATTATTTTTTAAAAGAGGAATCGAATAAACTATGGACTAAAAATAATATTTTCTCTGTGATTGAGAACAAAACCTTTACTATATAATCAACTAATGTTCATGTGACCTAGAAGTAATCTGTCTTAGAGTAAATATTTTATGAAGGTGAGGTGAAAATTTAACCTGAAAAAGTAGGTTTTTGATTTTAGTTTGCATGTAAATAAATAAAGATCTTCACTCTTGTGGTAATACTAAGAAAAAAAGAAAAGACAAAATAATAATTATGCTGTCTATGAGACAACTTAGTAGACAAGAGGAAACCTAAATGAATTGACTTTCACAGAGAGAAGCCCTTCAAAGGGTAGTAGTGGGCTGTGGCAGCTGCCTGGGGGCTGGAGGAACATGGACCCTGGGTACTGACAGGCAGAGGAGAAACCTGCCAAAGGCTTTGCCTGCCTGGAAGAGGCCAGCTGCACTGTGCGTGATGGTTGATGTATCCAAGATAGATTGAAACTGGAGTACCTCAAACACAATAATATTTTTGTGGCCTCAAATCTCTCTGGGCTCTCCTCTAAATTTCACTTTAGCAGGACAGTGAAAGTGAAGCAGAGAACCAGAAACAATTCATGAAGTCTTGCATATTCTCGTTGTGTCTAGCACTGGGGACCTCCAAAGTTAAGTCCAAAGGTGGAATCTCAGCTCACCTCCTCCTCACTCAAACATGATTAATATCAAAGAGATTCAACAACCCAAACCCTCTCCCCTCCCCACCACACACACACACACACACACACACACACACACACACACACACTGTGCACTCAAAGCGGGTCTGGGCTGAAAAGAGATGAGTTTAATCTTATTAAAGCTGAAATCCAGTTCCAGATCAAATTGACTGTTGGCAAAATCCAAATGACTACCTAATTGCTTCAGCTGCCAAAATAGGAAAGAGTTTGTATTCTTTGGGAGGAGATGAAAATGACCTAAAAGAAACAAATCAATGAAAATCTTCAAAACTTTAGTATTCTTCAGATGCCACTGTTTTTTAACACACATTGTCTGCTATAAAATAAAAAGGTTATGAGATATAAGAAGAAACAAGAAGATGGGACCCACAATTAGGAAAAGCCCTTCTGGTTTTAGCCTCACAAGTAACCCTTCAGAGGCACCTGCTGCCTCCGAATAGTGAGAGCTTCCAGAACACGTCACTGGTTCTTGTTCTATGCTCTCTACTGGCACCTAAGTTCCTATTTGTGCCTTGCAGTTATGTTGTTTACCATTCACTTGTATACTTCCTTCTTCCAATTAAAAAAAAAAAAATAGAAAAAAAAAAGTCATAGGGGGAACGGGCATGATTGCTCACGCCTGTAATCCCAGCACTTTGGGAGGCCAAGGCAGGTGGGTCACCTGAGGTCGGGAGTTCAAGACCAGCCTGACCAACATGATAAAACCCTGACTTTACTAAAAATATATATAAAAAATTAGCCAGCCGTGGTGGTGGGGGCCTGTAATCCCAGCTACTCAGGAGGCTGAGGAAGGAGAATTGCTTGAATCCAGGAGATGGAGGTTGCAGTATGCCAACACGGTGCCACTGCACTGCATCCTGGGCTACAGAGTGAGACTCCATCTCAAAACAAAACAAAACAAAACAAA
Organism: Chlorocebus sabaeus; assembly: GCF_047675955.1. Classification (NCBI taxonomy): domain Eukaryota; kingdom Metazoa; phylum Chordata; class Mammalia; order Primates; family Cercopithecidae; genus Chlorocebus; species Chlorocebus sabaeus. The sequence continues at coordinate 17,930,608 of NC_132917.1, forward strand.
AACAAAAAATCTGGCCAAGCGCAGTGGCTCCTGCCTGTAATCCCAGCACTTTAGGAGGCCGGGGTGGGTGGATCACCTGAGGTCAGGAGTTCGAGACCAGCCTGGCCAACATGGCAAAACCCCATCTCTACTAAAAATACAAAAATTATTCTGGCATGGTGGCACACACCTGTAGTCTCAGCTACTTGGCAGGCTGAGGCAGGAGAATTGCTTGAACCTGGGAGGCAGAGGTTGCAGTGAGCCGAGGTCGTGCCACTGCACTCCAGCCTGGGTGACAGAGTGAGACTCAGTCTCAAAAAAAAAAAAAAAAAAAAGAAAAGAAAAAGCCTTCATATAGTGTTTATTTTTATTCATTTCATGCCATTTTCTCATTGCTTCAGGAAGAAGAAGAGGTAACTGCGTATATTCAGTCTGCTGTGTATAAGCCCAAATTGTTATTTTGATGATGATAGCTAGGCTGCCACTGAACTCAAATCTGAGATTGTCTTTTTATTATTCTCTTTACACTTTGAATACATAAAAATTCATATACTTATATATGTAAATTAGTATATACAGCTGGCTCTTCATATCTGTGGACTCTGTATCTACTGATTAAACCAACTACAGGTTGAAAATATTTTAAAAAAGAATGGTTGTGCCTGTACTGAACGTGTGCAGACATTTTTTTCTTACCGTCATCCCCTAAATAACACAGTACAACAACTACACAGCACTTACATTGTATTAGATATTACAGGTAATCGAGAGATAATGTAAAGTACATGGGAGAATGTTCCCAGGTTATATGCAAATACCTAACCATTTTATATAAAGGATTTGAGCATCCACGGAGTTTGGTATTTGCAGTGGTAGAGGGAGAGTCTTGGAATCTAATTCCTCATGGATACCAAGGGGTGACTGTGTGTGTGTGTGTGTGTGTGTGTGTGTGTGTGTATGTGTATATGTGTGTGCGTGTGTATATATGTGTATATATATATTTCACAAAATGAATATAAATTTCAAGATTACAGCCAGGTGTAAGCTGACTTTGACAAGGTCTTGCCTCTTAGATTTCCACAGTCATATTATGGTTTGTGGAGTCCTAATTTCCCTGATTCTCTCTCTCTCTCTCTGTGTCTCTGTCTCTGACTCTCTATCTCTGTCTCTACCAGCATTTTTAGGTGTTTTCAGTGGGAAAGTTTTTTTTTGGTTTTTGTTTTTTTTTCAGTGTCACTAATCTGCCACGCTGCCAGAAGTGATAGTCTCTTTAGGTCGTTCTTTACTAATAAAATTGACAACATGAAGCCTGCAGTTGGGTTCATGTTTAAGTTCAGTGATTCAACATAGTCAGGCCTAAGTCTCTTCTAAACCCTTGTAACCAAAACTAGGAATGTGGAAACCAAAGCCTGAATCTTCATGTTGACAACAGTGTATATTTCTTCCAGAAGACCCAGGGGAAGGGAAATTTGAAGGGCTGCTGATATTGGAGCTAGGGCTTTGAGATTGACAGATCTGGGATTGATTCCTGGTTTCCCACTTTTGCTAATAGTATGGATCTTCTCAGATTATTTAACCTCTCCTGAGCTTGTAACTTTTTCTATAAAACAAGTATAATCATGCCTACCTCGTTGTTTCTATGAGGATTACTCACAACTGAAAACAACATTTATCACTGTGTCCAGCACAAAGTATTTACTCCAATGGCAACTATTAGAAAAATAATTTTTTTCCTACTGTCATTCTGTGATTTGGGATGTCTCCAAGTATATATGTGAGGGGCAAGGCCATGTAATGAGTGCCCATACTTTCTTGCTTCAGAGGGAATATTCTGAATCTATATTTTGAGATTAGATTTATGGGCTTATGTAGAAGTGATTATTTACCAATTCTCAGCTTTCCATGAAACATTAGGGAGGCAATTTGTGCGATGTTTTGTTGCGATCAATCTTTAGGCCTTCTGAGCTCAAACTGCACCCAGATGGATGGAATCAATCTGATGACCTCATCACCCAGTTATGATGTCTTGAACAGATATGACACTCATCAGCAGATTTTGCTGGGTGTCTTAAGTTGAAAAAGAATGGTTCTTTACCTCTTTTGTGAAAAATGACTGGAAATGAGTATACTTGCTACCTATGGCATAGTTATTGTCTTTAAAACCTGAGCTACCGTGATGTAGATAAGTAATTTAGTGGTACAATGACTTCTTTTATATCAAAGAACCTGAAATGATTTTCCAAGGGTATTTCGATGTGGCCTGTCTACATCAATATGACTGAGGAAATAAAGCGGTGCACCAGTGTTTTGATGCAGCAAATCTTCAATCTTGTTGTCATACCTTTCAGATGAAAATAAGTTCTGGATTAAACATAAACAAGTGGATTGAATAATGCTTCTCTTAGGAAATCACTTCTTATTCCTCACTTTAAATAAAACAATTTTTTTGTTTTAACAAATCAAAGGAATCTTCAGGTAGAACAACTGTCTTTTATGAAACACAAAGTAAGGCAATAACCCATTCCAGTGCTGCTTAAAGAGTGATTGGAAACACTTAAAATACAATTATAATTTGATCTTTGAAGTGAAAATATTATGTGCATTGATCTGTTGATAGTTTCCTTTTCTTTGTTATTTTATTGAATTAACAGAATTCCCCTCAGTCTTCCTCCTACCAATGTTATTACTGAGCATCTAGTGCATGATAAGTGCTGGAGACAGGAATGAAAGAGACCTTGTCTCTTTCCTAAAGGAGGTTACTGAGAAGAACAAGGAGCCTAATGAGCAACTCACAACTGGAAGAGACTAAATGTAGAGCCTAATGAGCAACTCACAACTGGAAGAGACTAAATGTAGAGAAGGAAGATGTTTACTGTTTTAGGAGGTGGTGGCCTTTGAAGCTAATCTTAAGCAATTACTGTGACAAAGGTTTGGGGAATGTTGTTTGGTTGGTGCAAATGTAATTTTTTTTTTTTTTCCATTAATCGCAAGTACATTTGCTCCAACCTGAAAATTCAAGAAGGAATGGCAGGCATAGAGAAAGGTACAAGAGATCTTTGTGAATTTAGGAAATAAGACAACATAATTTAATACGATTAGAATTAAGGGGAGATACAGCTCAAAGACAATTTGATAGTGGACACGCCTAAATGACAAGCTTAGCATTTGTCTTTCATCTCCCATGCCACTAGGAGCCAGCAGTAACATGATATGATCAGATTTATGTTTTGGAAAGATTCTTATAGCAGTGTAGGAGACTGTTGGGAGGATTTTCAAGGAATTTAAGTTAGATTTAAACTACAAAGCATGGCACAGATATTAGTTATAAATACTACCATCAATGTTTTGGGGATGAGAGAGACTAAAAATGGAGAACTTCTGATTCCTTTCCTTGGCAAAGGCTGGGGCTTAGTGGTAGGTCCTACAGAGATGGAATGGAGGCCACACAGGGCCTGTTACCCAGTAAAGCTCATGGTGCCAGAGGAAGACTTTCAGGTCATGTCCAAGGGTGATTCATGAGTTGATTCTGTATAATGTGCTGTAGATAGATGGTCAAAACTGGAAGCATTCCACATGTAAATCGGGAGACAAAACTTGGACAAGCACATGTCAGTGAGTAAATCACAGAGATTAGTGCAAAAAATATCAGCAGAACTGGCAGAAACAAGAAGTATGGACAAATTCCAGAGTGGAGAGGCTGATGAAGAATTGTTATTATTATTGTATATTTTTTTGTTCGAATCTATTTCTCGAGCAGGTTTATTCAAATGGGCTAGGCCCAAATAAGCAGAACAGATGAGAGATGATGAGGGCATGAACCACCAGCAACACCATGGAGGATAGGGAGAAAGGAAGAAATTCCAGAGATGTCAAGGAGACTTCATGGCTGATTAGACTTGATGGCTGATTAAGGCAAACTTAAGATACTTTTTTTTTTTTCCCTGAACAACTTGGGCAAACAGAAGTAGGATTAGATTTAGAAAGCAAGTAATAAGTTCAGCTTGGGAGATTCTGAAGATCTAAAAGAAACGGTCAAGGTAGGAAGTCGGCATGTAGGGTTGGATGTTAGGGGAAAGTTAAATGCTAAGCGTATAAATGAGAGAAGAATGTCAAATACCCTGCAACAGTAGTCTCTGTTACCTCCATCTGTATCAATAATGCAGTAAGCTCCCCAGCTCTGCTAGGTTGTGGTCTAATGGACCCATTTGTAGGGCTAAAGAAAAAGGGGACAGAATGTGGAGGAAATAGGGGTAAAAGCCTGGGCAGTCGCCTGCAGGAGTGTACACAATTACACATCAGAGAGGCTATTTTGGGAGAAACAGACATATGTAATCCAGGTGAAACAGGGTCCTGGTAGTATTTCTTACTGTCTGTGAGAAATTGGAGAAGTTGTTCTTTTGATTCCCTGTGATTGGAGAAGGTTCTGCTGTTAATGGTTCCACCTAGTACTGTATAGGAGAGGACCGTTTGGAGTACACAGGTTGCCGCTCAGATAGCCTCATTCAGACCCAAAATATATTGAAATACAATGAAGGTTCAAGCAGTTGTTTCACTGAGCTTTTCTAGAGCAGTGGAAGCAAACTGGAAACTAAGACTTAAACTTTGTTCTAGTAGGGAAGGCCTCACTCTTCCAGGTCTTTAGTGGATGTCTCATGTAGGATTCCAGATTTCTTTCTCACTTTTAACTCCTTCATCTTCCTTGTACATTACTTCAGCCATTCTTCTGTGTCTGTCCCCATTCCCTTTCTGAAAAACATCCCATCAGAAGTCTTGTGAATGTAAGTCCTCTGATGTCAATCAACATGTAAATAGGAGCTTTCTCCTGCCTAGATTTGGCAGGCAAAGTCTTCAGTTCTGTTGCCTCACCTGGGGAAGGTAACAGGGATTTCAGATCACATCTAGTCTCTCCACTCTGGAAATTTGAGGCTGGTTTCCTCTTGCCGTGCCTAAAACCAGCATATTTTATTTGGAGGAACATTTATGTTCTCTTGTAGGCAATAGTCTTGTTACAAATGAGGATGCTGTGTATTTGTTCTCAATATAATTTTGACCATGAGCATGGCATTAATTATACAAATGGGCATGTCACTCCTTCTGACCCTGTCACAATGGAGGGACCAGCTTATTAGATGATAGTGGTTCTGTTTTTAGCCACCCAGATGGTAGCACTTGCTCCTGGCACATTTTTTTCTGATCTCCCATTTCTCTTCTGAGAGGAGGGATGAAGTGGCCCTCAGTTTATAACATCACCTTTGCATCACCAAGAACTGGTTTGGGGGGTATCTGCTACTGTATTTGTCCATAATTTTTCTTCTCTCCTCTTGAGCTGGTGGCTTGAGGGAGTTGCGTCTCCCCAAAGTTCAGAGTTGCACACTTACCTTTATCAGAAGAGTGGAGATTAAGTACTGTTAGCAGAAACTCTCTGTTAAAAAGTACTACATGGCACATATTAAAAACATCAAGTCTACATCGTGAGTTTTTTAAAATATGATTTAAAATATCTTTTCTCACTAAATGTAACCAGAGTTCCTTGGAAAAATGGCTTATTCCAAGGCAGAGAGAACAGAATATGAATAAGGAACATTTCGTGCTAAGGGTAATGAAGGGTTCAAAAATAAATGAAGACATGTCAGAAAAAATCAAAAGCCAACTTCAGGGTCCCTCTTCTGGCCAAATCTGAGACAATTTGACCATCAAAACTGATGATAACAATGGACTATAATCTATTGCAAAGGATCCATGAGTCTATGTTGAAATAAAAAATCAGTACAAAACTGAATGAGAGAGAAAAAAAACTCTCTCCATGAGCCTGTGTGGTCCTAATAAAATACTATTAAATATGGATACAATGATGGAGATTTAAAAATCATTATTTTGCAAACATAATAATTGATTTGGGCAAGATTCATTAACACTAAAACCATTAGGTGACCATTTGGTAAGGAGCAGAATATATAGTCTAAAAGTGTCTCTTAAATTTACTGTTAATTATAAAGGGAAAATAGTGACTTTAGAGTGGAGAAACCTGGTGGACACTTCCTTAGCCAAGTGATCAAAGTTACCGTCACCACTAATGAGACAAATCTGTGTCATATATCTCGTAATATAATGCACTGAGAAGGATACAACATCTATAAAATAACTACTCTCACTGTCAGGGTTTGAAGACATTGTGGGAATGAGTAGGGGTTTTGCGACACCTTTTTTTTTTTTTTTTTTTTTTTTTTTTAAACAATCTGAAGTGACTGGTCTTCAACCAGCCCTATCTGTGCCCTTGTCTCTTTCAGGAAGTCCCTTAGCCAGAAATGCCCTGCCTTCCTCATTGAGACCACCTGTAACCCATCTTTAAGACCCTAGTCAACTTTGTGTCTTCCAAACTTTTCAGGATTTTTCAGTTTGTAAGCTGGAAATGATTTTCCCTACATTGGATTACTACCACATGTCTAGGTCCTCTTTTGAGGTACTATTTCCTTCTTTACAATTTGTCTACTTGTGCACGATTGTTTTCCTTACTAGACTATAAGTTCCTTGAAGAGTGGTATCATGTCCAATTTATCTTTGTATTATCAAGTGCATCTTACACATAGGAGGAATTTCATAAATGTTTGCTGAGTGAATGTAAGAAGGACCATCTTGTTAACTTTTATGGTCATAAATGCTTTGAGGTTAGTGATTGGGTAAGTGTCTGAAAAGCGCATCAGTGTTTTGGATTAGTCTAGAGTTGTGACGTTAAATATGGTATTCATTAGCTATGTATCACTGTTTAATTTTAAATTGAGATAAAATAATTTTTAAAAAAATAGTTCTACAATCTCACTAATCCACATTTGAAGTGCTTGGCAACCATATGTGCCTAGGCACTACCATACTGGAGACAGCAAGTAGCAAAACATTTCCATCATCACAGAGTTCTATTGAACACTGTTCTAGTACATGGTAATTTCAAGTTTCCAAAACCTAGTTCCTGAGCTAACAATTCTTGCTTTCATCTGCTCCAATCCCCATATTTGCTTTTCCTGCTCAGAGTTGTCTGTGATTCTGGGAGGCATTTGCTCTTTTCGGATATGTAAGATGGCACCTCCTGGACCGAAACAAAAACAAAACAAACTTTCACTAGTTGTAAGGATCTCCTAATCTCATCAAGCTAGTTAAATTATCTGTTTGTTCATAAGCAGCTTCATTGAGGTATGAGTTACATGCCATACACTTCATCTATTTTGAGTGTATGATTTTTAGTGAATTTACAGAGTTGTATAGCCATCATCACAATCTAATTTTCGAGCATTTCCGTCACCCCCAAACATCCCATGTGCCATTTTGTGGTCACTCCCCATTCACACCCCAGTCCCAGGCAACAACTCATCTATTTTCTGTTTCTATAGATTGTGTTTCTAGACACTTCACATAAGTGGTGTTTGTGTCTGGCTTCTTTAAATTAGCATAATGTCTTTGGGATTCATCCATGTTTGTGGCATGTATCAGCATTTCATTCCTTTTTATTGCCAAGTAATATTTTATTTCATGGAAGTACCACATTATTCACCTGTCAATGGATATTTGGATCATTTCTGCTTCTTGGTCATTACAAATAATGCTACAATGGATGTTTGAATAGAATGTCTTTTTGTGGGCATTTGCTTTTATTTCTCTTGGGTATATAGCTAAGAGTGGAACTCCTGAATTGTATGATAAATCTGTGTTTAGTATTTTAAGAAACAGACAAACTGTTTTCCAAAGTGGCTGCGCCATTTACATTTCTATGAGTATTATATATTGTTCCAGTTTCTCCACATTCTCCCATATCTTTGCCAACACTTGTTATGGCCTGTGATTTTATTATCATACATATTTAGTAATATGATATCTCATTGTTTTAATTTGCATTTTTCTAATAACTAGTGATGTGAGCATATTTTATGTGCTTATTAGCTAATCATTTGTGTATCTTCTTTAATGAAATGTCTATTCAAATATTTTGCCAATTTTAAACTTAGGTCATTTGTCTTTTTAGTGTTGGGTTATGAGAGATTTTTATATATTCTGGAACAAGTCCTTTATCAGATATATCATTTGCAAATATTTCTTATAGTCTGTGGCTTGTATTTTCATTTTGATAATGCGTTTTGAATTTCAAAATCATTTATTTATTTATATATTTTTGCACATAAGAACTCAGCAGGTAATTTATTTGCTATTGTGATAGTTAAAATTTCCCAGAATTTTGCTTCTGTTTCAAACTCATCTGCAAATTTTTTTCTACATATTCAGTGAATTTTAGGAAAGGAACATGTATCTGCTTCCTGTTTAAGAAGGGGGTATACAAAAAGAAAGTTTCCCAATCCTTGTTTTTAAGTTAAAACATTTATGCTCTGTTTTGTGAATTTCAGAACAATATTAAAGATTTTGCTGACAGTTGAGAGAATATGTTCATGCTTTGTTTATTGAGCTGGGAGACAGAGAAGATTCCAGGGGTAGTTGAGGCTTCAGGAATAAAATGATGCATTTTCATGCAGTGTCAACTTTACTCTGATGTACTATGTAATTAATATTTTTCTAAAACTTTTGTTTTAGGTTCAGCTTTATGTTATTTTATTTACATGTGCAAGTTTGTTACATAAGTAAATTGTGTGTCATGGGGGTTTGGTATACAGATTATTTTATCACATAGGTAATAAGCATAGTACCCCATAGGTAGTTTTTCAATCCTCTCCCTCCTCCCATCATCTACCTTCCAAGTAGCCTTGGTGTTTATTGTTCTCTTCTGTGTGTGTTTGTGTATTCAATGTTTAGCTCCCACTTATACATGAGAACATGCAATTAGTTTGCTGCATTAGTTTGCTTAGGATTATAGCCTCCAGCCATAATCCATGTTGCTGCAAGAGACATGATCTCATTCTTTTTTATGGCTGGATAGTATTCCATGGTGTATATGAACCACATTTTCTGTATTCAGTCTTCTGTGAATGGGCTTTAATGTTGACTCCATGCCTTTGCTATTGTGTAGTGCTGCAATGAACGTATGTGTACATGAGTCCTTATGGTAGAATGATTTATATTCCTTTGAGTATCTACCCAATAATGGGATTGCTGTCAAATAGTATCCCTGTTTTAAGTTCTTTGAGAAATTGCTACACAGGTTTCCACAGTAGCTGAACTAATTTCATTTGTACCAGCAGTATGTAAGTGTTCCTCTTTTTCTGCAATATCACCAGCATTTATTATTTTCTGACTGATATGGTTTGGCTGAATTCACACCGAAATCTCATCTTGAATGGTAATCCCCGTTATCCCCATGTGTTGAGGGGGGGACCCCTTGGGAGGTCATTGGATTATGGGGGTAGTTTCCCCCATGCTGTTCTCAAGATAGTGAGTGAGTTCTCACCAGATCTGATGCTTTTATAAGGGGCTCTTCCTGCTTTGCTTCTGTCACATACTCTCCCACCTGCTGTCATGTAAAACATGCCTGCTTCCTTTTCCACAAGGATTGTAAGTTTCCTGAGGCCTCCCCAGCCATGTAAAACCATGAGTCAAGTTAACCTCTTTTCTTTATAAATTACAGTCTTTGGTATTTCTTTACAGCAGTGTGGAAACAAACTAATAACTGAAACTGGTACCATGGAGAGTGGGGCACTGCTCTAAAGATATCTGAAAATATGGAAGTGACTTTGGAACTGGGTAACAGGCAGAGTTTGAAACAGTTTGGAGGGCTCAGAAGAAGACAGGAAGATGTGGGAAAGTTTGGAACTTCCTAGAGACTTGTTTAATGGTTTTGACCAAAATGCTGATAATGATGTGGACAATAAAGTCCAGGCTGAGTGGTCTCAGATGGAGATGAGGAACTTATTGGGAACTGGAGCAAAGGTCACTCTTGCTATGCTTTAGTGAAGAGACTGGTGGCATTTTGCCCCCGCCCTAGAGATCTGTGGAACTTTGAACTTGAGAGAGATGATTTAGAGTATCTAGCAGAAGAAATTTCTAAGCAACAAAGCATTCAAGATGTGATCTGGATTATTCTGAAAGCATTCAGTGTTATGCATTCACAAAGAGATGGTTTGAAATCGGAACTTATATTTAAAAGGGAAGTAGAGCATAAAAGTCTGGAAAGCTTGCAGCCTAATGATGCGATAGAAAAGAAAACCCATTTTCTGGGGGGAAATTCAAGCTTGCTGCAGAAATTTGAATAAGTAATGAGGAGCCAAATGTTAATCACCAAGAAATGGGGAAAATGTCTCTGGGGTCTGACAGAGACCTTCATGGCAGTTGCTGCCATCACAGACCTGAGGCTTAGGAGGAAAAAATGGTTTCATGGACTGTTGTCTGTGTGGCCTCAGAACTTGGTGCCCTGCATCCCAGCCATGGCTAAAAGGGGCCAACATATAGCTCATGCCATTGCTTCAGACAGTGCAAGCCCCCAGCCTTGGCAGCCTCCATGTGGGGTTGGACTTTCGGGTTCACAGAAGTCAAGAATTGAGGTTTGGGAACTTCCACCTATATTTCAGAGGATGTATGGAAATGCCTGATGTCCAGGCAGAAGTTTGCTGCAGGGTCAGAGCTCTCATGAATAACCTCTGCTAGTGCAGTGCAGTAGGGAAATGTGGGCTCAGAGCCCCTACACAGAGTTCCCACTGGGGCACTGCCTAGTGTATCTGTGAGAAGAGGGCCACCCTCCTCCAGATCCCAGAATGATAGATCCACTGACAGCTTACCCCATGCACCTGGAAAAGCCACAAACACTCAATGCCAGCCCGTGAAAGCAGCCAGGAGGTGGGCTGAATCCTGCAAAGCCACATGAGTGGAGCAGCCCAAGACTGTAGGAGACTACCTCTTGCATCAGTGTGACCTGGATGTGAGACATGGAGTCAAATGAGATTATTTTGGAGCTTTAAGATTTAATAAATGCCCCACTGAATTTCAAACTTGGATGGGGCCTGTCGTCCCTTTGTTTTAGCCAATTGGGTGTATTTACCCAATGCCTGTGCCCCCATTATATATTCCCATTGTGTCTTGGAAGTAACTAACTTGATTTGGTTTTACAGGCTCCTAGGTGGAAGCTAGGCAATTCAAATTACCTTGTCTCAGTTGAGACTTCAGACTTGGACTTCTGAGTTAATGCTGGCATGAGTTAAGACTTTGGGGGACTATTGGGAAGGCATGATGGTGTTTTGAAATGTGAGGACATGAGATTTGGGAGAAAGCAGGGGTAGAATGATACGGTTTGGCTCTGTGTCCTCAGCCAAATCTTATCTTGAATTATAATCCCCATAATCCCCACATGTTGAGGGAGGGAGCTGGTGAGAGGTTATTGAATCATGGGGTCAGTTTTATCCATGCTGTTCTCATAATAGTGAATGAGTTCTCATGAGACCTGATGGTTTTATAAGGGGCTCTTCCCCCTTTGCTTCCTTCACATGTTCTCTTGCTTTCTGTCATGTAAGACATGCCTGTTTCCTCTTCTGCCATGATTGTAGGGTTACTGAGGCTTCCCTAGCCATGTGGAACTGTGAGTAAATTAAACGTAATTTTTAAAATAAATTACCCAGTCTTGAGTAGTATCTTTATAGCACTGTGAAAATGGACTAACATTAAATAGATTGACTTTTTGATAATAGCCATTCTGATTGGCATGAGATAGTATATCATCGTGGTTTCAATTTGCATTAAAATAATTCTCTAATGATTTTTGTGATGTTGAGCAGTTTTTCATATGCTTTTTGACCATGTGTATGTCCTCTTTCGAAAAGCATCTGTTCGTGTCCTTTGCCTGCACCCCTACCCTGGTCTTTTTTTTTTTTTTTTTTTTTTTTTTTTTGTAGAGATGGGTGACTCGCTCTGTCACCTAGTCTGGAGTGCAGTGGCATGATCTCAGCTCTTTGCAACCTCCACCTTCCAGTTCAAGCAATTCTCCTGCCTCAGCCTCCTGAGTAGCTGGGACTACAGGTGCATGCCACCATGCCCAGCTAATTTCTTTTGCATTTTAGTAGAGACAGGGTTTCACTGTGTGGCCCAGGCTGATCTCGAACTCCTGAGCTCAGGCAATCCACCCGCCTCGGCCTCCCAAAATGCTAGGATTACAGGTGTGAGCCACCATGCCTGGCCAGCCTTTATTTTTTGAGATGGAGTCTTGTTTTGTCACCCAGGCTGGAGTGTAGTAATGTGATCTTGGCTCACTGCAACCTCTGCCTCCCAGGTTCAAGTGATTCTCCTGCCTCAGCCTTCTGAGTAGCTGGGATTACAGGTATGCACCACCATACCAAGCTGATTTTGTATTTTTAGTAGAGATGAGGTTTCACCATGTTGACCAGACTGGTCTTGAACTCCTGACCTCAGGTGATCTGCCCTCCTCAGCCTCCCAAAGTGCTGGGCTTACAGGGGTGAGCCACCATGCCTGGCCCATATTTGCCCATTTTTTAATGTGTTTGTTTTTTTGTCTGTTGAATTAAGTTTCTTATAGCTTCTGAATGTTATACCTTCGTTGGATGCATAGTTTGTGAATATTTTCTCCCATTCTGTAGGTTGTCTGTTTACTCTGTTGATAGTTTCTTTTGCTGTGCAGTTCTTTAGTTTAATTAGGTTACAATTGTCCATTTTTATTTTTGTTGCAATTACTTTTGGCATTTTCATCATAAAATCTTTGCTGAAACCTATGTCAAGAATGATATTTCCAAGGTTATCTTCCAGGGTTTTTATAGTTTTAGGTTTTACATGTTAGACTCTAATCTATCTTGTATGTCATGTTAGATAGGGATCCAGCTGTAATCTTCTGCATATGGCTAGACAGTTATCCCAGCACAATTTATTGAATAGGGAGTCCTTTCCCCATCACTTCTTTTTGTCAGCTTTTCCTATCCATGAACATGGAATGTTTTTCCATTTGTTTGTGTCATCTCTGATTTCTTTGAGCAGTGTTTTATAATTCTAATTGTAGAGATCTTTCACCTCCCTGTTTATCTGTATTCCTGGGTATTTTATTATTATTATTATTTTGCTACTGTGAAGGGAATTATTGTTTATTTGGCTCTCAGCTTGAATGTTCACATATAGAATTGCTACTGAATTCTGTACATTGATTTTTATATCCTGAAATCTTGCTGAAGTTCTTCATCCAATCTAGGAGTTTTGGGCAGAGGTTATGGGGTTTTCTAGATAGAGAATCACATTGTCTGCAGAGATAGTTTGACTTCCTTTCTTTCTATTTGGAGGACTTTTATTTTTTTCTCTTACCTGATTGCTCTGGCTAGGACTTTCAGTACTATGTTAAATACGAGCGATGAGGTTGGGTGCAGTGGCTCACACCTATAGTTCCAGCATTTTGGGAGGCCAAGGTGGATGATCACTTGAGGTCAGGAGTTCGAGACCAGCCTGGACAACATGGTGAACTTCACCTCAACTAAAAATACAAAAATTAGCGAAGCGCGGTGGCACATGCCTGTAACTCCAGCTACTTGGGAAGCTGAGACAGGAGAATCACTTGAGTGCAGGAGATGGAGGCTGCAGTGATTGACATAATGCCACTGCATTCCAGCCTGGGTGACAGAGTGGGATTTTCTCCACCTCCCCCCTCAAAAAAAAAGGAGTGGTGAGAGTGGGTGTCCTTGTTTTGTTCCAGTTCTCAAGGGGAATGCTTCCAGCTTTTGTTCATTCAGTATGATGTTGGCTGTGGGTTTGTCACAGATGGCTCTCATTATTTTGAAATCAAAAAATTATTTGAAACTAATGAGAACAAAGATACAATATACTAGAATCTCTAGGACAAAGCTAAATGAGTGTTAACAGGGACGTTTATAGTGCTAACACCACATCAAAAAGTTAGAAATATCTAAAATTAACAATATACCTAGAAGAACTAGAGAACAGGAGAAAAATCAACCTTAAAGCTAACAGAAGATGAGAAATAACCAAAATCAGAGCTGAAATAAAAGAAACTGGTACACAAAATCATGCAAAAGATTAACAAATCCAGGAGTTGTTTTATTTTTTGAAAAAAAAATGAATAAGATTGATGGACAGCTAGCTAGACTAATAAAGAAAAATAGGGAGAAGATCTAAATAAATACAACCAGAAATGACAAAGGGGACATTACTACTGGCCCCACAGAAATAGAAAAAAAGCTCTTAAAGAATACTATGAAGACATCTATGCACACAAAGTAGAACACCTAGAAGAACGGATAAATTCCTGGAAACATACAACTTTCCAAGATTGCATCAGGAAGAAATTGAATCCCTGAACAAACCAATAAAGAGTCCCAAAATTGAATCAGTAACAAAAATCCTACCAACAAGAAAAAGGTGAATTCACCGATAGATTTACAGCCAAATTATATGAGATGTATAAAGAATAACTGGTACCATTCTTACTGAAACTATTCCAAATAATTGAAGGGAAGAACTTCTCCCTAACTCATTCTGTGAGACAAGCATCATCTTGATACCAAAACTTGGCAGAGACACAACCAAAAAGAAAACTTCAGGCCAATATCCCTGATGAACGTTGAACATAGATGCAATGATCTTCAACGAAATACTGGCAAACTGAATCCAGAAGCACATGTAAATGCTAATCCACCACCATCAAGTAGTTTTTATCCCAGGGATACAAGATTGGTTCAACAAACACAAATCAATATATGTGATTTACTGTACAAAAACAAAAGCATACAATCATCTCTATAGATGCAGGAAAGACTTGATAAAATTAAACATCTCTTCATGTTAAAAATCATCAACAAACTAGGCATTGAAGCAACTTTACTCAAAATAATAAGAGCCGCCTTTGACAAATCTTTTAATTTTGATGAAGTCCAATTTATATGCAGTTTACTTTTTGCTGTAGGGATAGAAAATCATGCAGCTTTAGGGTAAAATTGGGTAGAATATAAAAATATTAAAAATTGACTTCTTTCCCCATTTTAAATACGTTTTACCTGTTCAAATTAAATTGTTCCATAAACGTTACTGGCTTTGTTGGAAACATCAGTTTCATTAATATTTAAGAAAGAACTTTGGGCACAGTACATCTTCTAAATAAAATTTTTATTTCCCCACATACATCTTTCCTGACAATAATTTCTGTGCATAGCCCCTCTGCACACTATCACTTCCTTTATAAATCTCACAAGTTGGTCAATATCACTAAACACGCCTCTGCCTCAAAATTTACTGTTTTCTTTGGTGTCCACTCCTGTGTTTGATACAGGAGGAAGAGTATCTCATCTGTTTTGTTTCTATCCAAAACATTTTATACATTTGTATAATTACCAAGTGGTGTCAACTTCTCTGAGGGTTATGTAACCTGGGATTACTTTATATAAACATTTTCTCATACTTTACAGGGGGTGAAATGGTTTTTCCTTTTAAGACCACTTCAGTTAAAAAGTTATAAATACGTTATTGTCTATGTACCATGTCTAAGCCCTGTGATACATGTTTTATATAAAACTTTTCATTCATTTTAGTTAATTGTTAAATTGATATTATTATCCCTGTCTTACAGATGAAGAACCTAAAGCTTGAAAATGTTAAGTAATTTAATAGCTCCTAGACCATGGGTGAGATATTTTACTGACCCTAAAACCTATAGTCTTCAATGCCATTTGTTCTTAACATTCATCAATTGGCCACAGATGTGTATGTTTTATGTCTTAATTTACCTGAAGCCTTTGAAGAAAAAAATGTTTATCTCACAATAGTTTTATTTGAATATATTGTTTACTTGCTATCCCAGTTTTTCTTTTGAATCCAAAATTCAGACCACTATTCTAAGGGTACTGTGATCTTATCTCAAAAAATATGGAAAGCATTTTCCATAGTATTAAAAAGTATGTACTAAAGTGCTTTGGAATTGCCATTATAAAGTAAGTGCATAGAATTACAAAGTAGTTAAATGATATAATGTTGAAATGATAGTTTGATTGTTAAATTCTTTACCATTTTGTGAATTTGTTGCAATGAAGGTGAAAAAAAAATAGATGCTTAACAGTCTTATTTTTAGCATCCCTACTGTATTAACACTGATGGCTTCATCAATCTGAGCATCCTTGGCATTTATTGTTTTCAGTGATGGGTGGTATTTATAATTGTCTTAACAAGCAATTCTAGCCAAACCTGCTTTCATGTCATAAGTAAAGGGAGTTATTCATGTCGAAAATGATGTAAGAAGTGAAGCATAATTTCAAACACATAAATTAACATTTCTTTGTAATACATAGCTCATCATTTTGTTCTTAATATAAAATAAAGAAACTGTGACACAGATGGTGAAAAATGACTAAGAAATATCTGTCCTTTAAAAACCACTTATAGGAAGAAGTTAGGACTTATCTTTTTAATCCAAAGGGTTTTTCTCAAATACGACTCTTTAAATTTTTTTTAATTGAATGTAATGATCCATTGTGTCTTTCTTTGCCATGTCTTCCTGTGACCATCAGCACTAGTGAGTTACAGATAAGTACTCATTTTGTGGAAGTCTGTCTTAATTCAAATAATGGTTTAAAACTTCTGCAGTGATCTATGGACCTTGCTTCTAGAAAACAGGGCAATGTGACAGAGATAATTTGGTCAAAATCCAAGCTAAACATACTATACTTTTCAAAGACCTTTTGACTCTGATATAGACAAATCGGTTCTGGCTGAAAGTTGGTACTTTTTTTCCTCAACATTTTGATTTTGTCCTTTGTTAGCTAGCTCTAAACACATGTTCTGTATCTCAAAGTTACTTGTTAACTTACTTGATGGCAAAAACAATTTTAAAAATCTACGAATCTCTTCAATAGGGCTGACCATCAAAGTTCTGGGAAACTGGGCTAACTAAATAAAAACAAGAAAACAGAAAAACTTCTCTGACTTGTAGTCTACCTCTCTTAAGTCCTGGTGGGTGTTTACTCTAGATCCCTAGGCTGATAACATTCTTTGCCGTATAAAGGGCAGTGTTTCCTATTGAGTCAGCTAGCTAGCATAAATAACCCACCTAATTTAATTGAATAAAAAACTCTGACCTAATGAATACAAAACTATGCTATAGAATGTATCTTGACTAATACAATTGTCTTACTAAGGCACAACCTTGATCATAGTTCTTCTCTTTCTCACACTCACTGTGGTAGTCATTAGTGATACTGCCCTAAAAATTTCCATTTCTCTTCCACTCCAGGTAGGATTGCTCTTCTTGGCCTCTTGTGGTTGGATGGGAACCTGTAATTAGTTCTGGCCGATGAGATGAGATCTGGAGTTACATGTGTCCTTTCTGGGCTGAAATTTTACTTGACAGTGCAAAATCCCAAAGAGCTCTTATTTTCTTGATGACCAGTGGTGTTTGAGATGTGACTGCTTCTTAGACTGAGACCCTGGGTGATTGCAATGAGCAAAAGCCTTCCTGTCAAACCATAATGAACATTTAGCATGTGCATAAAATAAGCCTTTATTTTGTAAAGCACAAAAGTTTGGAACTTGTCTGTAACTGCAGCATAACCAACCCTATTTTAATTGGTACATTTTCTGACATGCTTCCATTTACTAAAACACATTCAGTAAATACAGGATAAAGTATGAGCTGTCTGGCACTCAACAGTCTCTTAAATTTGAATTCATTCTACTCTTTATTTTCTCAGGTTGATTAATGCATTTTGTTTTCCAGTAGAACTGGACTCTATGTCCTGTCTTTCAATTTCTAAGACTGAGCCTTCCCTGAGAACCTCACTGCTTTTCACTTGTGAATGAATGTTCTTTTTTTGAATTTCCATTAGTGTCTTGTTACCGTTGTCATTATATATGAGACTTTTAATTCTACATTTTACTTTACTTATCTGTAAACCTGTTATTCCCTTTCCAAAAAACTAATAAGTGAATTTGAGGGCAGGGTCTATGCCTTGTTTATATCCATATCCTTATAGAAATTAGCTCTGTTTTTAGCTTGCAGGAAGTGTTCCATAAATATTTGTTGTATTGCATTGTCTTCTGGTTAAAGATATAACAGTTAAAACAGTAGGACTTTTTTTTCGTTTCTTTGGATCCTGTGTTTCTTCAATTGAAAGTGACTCACAATAATTTTAAACTGATAGAAGTAGAATAACTCTATAAATTAATTATTCTCCTGGCTTTCTATTCTCTTATCTATTATCTGCTATCTATCCGTCCATCTATCTATCATCTCTCTCTGTCTTCTATTTATTATTATTATCTCAATCACCAATTTGAAACTATATGAAAGTAGTATATTTTCATGATCAAACAGGTACATTTGACCTTATAAGTAATAATCCACTGCCACATTTTGACCTATTACCACCTGTACATCCAAGAAATAAATACTTTAAAGCACTTCTGTTTTGGGTTCTTCTGGAGTTTCTGCCATGTTTTTAAACAATATGCATATGTAGTCATTAATTCATATATTAACCTTAGACATTCACTATTGACTTTCTAATGAGGATTTATCTATTGCAATAAGCTGAGACACACACCCCCTTCATTCCCATGCACTTATATCAATATTTTTAGTACTTTTATTAGTTAACTTTTTATTTTAATATCTTTAAAATTCTATTTCTTGTTTAATCACTTTTTGATAGTATCTCTTGACTGCCCACTTGGTGGATGAGGATATGAGAAGCCCGTATTTCATCTTTTTCCCACTCACACTGACCCACTTCTCTTATCTTCACCATTACTTTTAAATTTTCAACTTTTCCATTCTGCTTTGTAACCCTAGTTAAGTCTTCTGTGCTTTGTCCAGAGGGTCATTCTAAAAGTTTAAAATCAATAAAGTGCGTTTATTGTATTGACTAAATAAAACTATTCACTGCAGAGCCTGAGTACTATAACTCAATTTCCTTCTTGTTTGGCCCTTTAGTTTTTTCCTCCTGTTGTTTTCAATCGCCTTTTAAAAAAGTCTAGCTTTGTCTGACTTTATAACAATGTTACATTTTGCCAGCATTCAGTAAAATTCTCTAACCTAGGACTTCCCTCTTGGTGGGAGGTCCTGGTTCTGATGCTGTCTCACTCCAGTCTGTACTGACTCCTTGTAGGCCTGCCTTCTCTTTATTGCAGGCCTGGTTTGGATTCTGAATCTCATCCTTTCTCTTTCTTGTCTTATCCCCTTACTTTTCTGGAGCATATATTTAAGCAACTTCCTATTAAATAATTTGTGAGAAGAAAATTTTCTGAAACACTTCATATCTGAAAACATTTTTATTCTGAGCTCACTTTCATATATTGTCTGGGATAAAATTCTAGGTTCCTTTAACGATGTGAAGGCATTGCTGGTGATAAACCAGATGCCAGCATGATGATTCTTTTTTCTATGCAAGCTTTTTTGTTTTCCTGTCTGTACCCCTTCCCTACCCACTTCCCCCCCATACACACACAATTTTAGGATCTTATCTTTATTCTTGGTGTTCTGAAATTTTACAAGCATGTCTGTGTATGAATTTTGCATTTAAAATCTTATGTAGCAATTGATGGGCCCCTTTGTTTTCTTCATTTTTGCAAATTCTTTTTTTTTTTTTTTTTTTTTTTAAAGACAGTCTCACTCTGTTGCCCAGATTGGAGTGCAGTGGTGCGATCTTGGCTCACTGCAACCTCCACCTCCCAGGTTCAAGCAATTCTTCTGCCTCAGCCTCCCAGGTAGCTGGGGTTGCAGGCACATGCCACCACGCCTGGCTCATTTTTGTATTTTTAGTAGAGACGGGGTTTCCCCATATTAGCCAGGCTTGTCTCAAACTCCTTACCTTGTGATCTGCCCACCTTGGCCTCCCAAAGTGCTGGGATTATAGGCGTGAGTCACCGTGCCCGGTCATTTTGCTAGTAGCTGCTAATTTCTTTTCATCCCTTTTCTTTGTTCTTTATTTCTTAAATATTAGTGCTCTTGATTTAAACTTTTTTTAAACTTTTTTTTATTTTTTATTTTTTATTTTTTTGAGACAGTCTCACTCTGTCACCCAGGCTGGAGTGCAGTGGCACGATCTCGGCT
This sequence comes from Chlorocebus sabaeus, assembly GCF_047675955.1. Lineage (NCBI taxonomy): Eukaryota > Metazoa > Chordata > Mammalia > Primates > Cercopithecidae > Chlorocebus > Chlorocebus sabaeus. Next base: position 17,950,553 of record NC_132917.1, read on the forward strand.
GACTGCAACCTCTACCTTCTGGGTTCAAGTGATTCTCATGCCTCAGACTCCCGAGTAGCTGGGATTACAGGTATGCACCACAATAACCGACAAATTTTTGTATTGTTAGTAGAGATGGGGTTTTGCCATATTGCCCAGGCTGGTCTTGAACTCCTGACCTCAAGTGATCCGCCCACCTCTGCCTTCCAAAGTGCTGGAATTACAGGCGTGAGCCACTGTGCCCAGCCAATTTAAACTATTTTGTCTTTGGTAGTTTTGCTTATATTGGTCTTTTAATTCTTCATTTGAGATTTCTTGCCTTTACATGTACATGCTTCTGCAGAATGATTTTTACTTGGTAAGCACTTTATTTTTCTTTTAAACTAAATTCAATTAATTTTTAATTAACTTTTTTCTTCTTTCTCATTGCTTTTTTCTTATACCAATATGTCATCACGTTCTTATATTATAGTGGCTTTTGAAATTTCTGTGTGTGGTGGATGCTCTGTTCTGCCACCCAGATTCCCCCTCCAATAGGGAGGCACTCATTCCTCCACACCCTGCTGCTCAGTGTTGCTTCTGTATAATTCTTGGGAATTATACAAACCTCCTCCATAGGTAGACTGAATCCAATAACTGATCAATGGGGGTGGGTGTGGGGTTGGGTTGGGTACAGAGTTGGCTTCTTGCTTTAATTCTGGAAATATCTGAAGGACCATTCCAATCCCTGAGCACCTCCTAGGGTTACCTGAAGTGTCTGTTGCAATTGTATCACTTATTAACTTTTTTTTCTGCTCAATCCTGCTTTTCCTACTTGTTCACCCCCATCATTTGGGACCAGGCAAATCTCTCTCAAGCCTATTTCCCTTGGAGAATGGCCCAAGACATTATATGAAGATACTAATTTAAAGTTTTTTTTTTTTAAATAATTTTCTTTGTGTCTTGGGGTAAACATTGGGCTACTTTTCAATTGTATGTTTAAGAGGTGCAGGAAGGTAGGTAAAGAGGGAATCAACTCCTCAGAATGACAAACACTTTTTAGCCTTTTTTCCTCCCATGCTCTCCACTTTTATGTCTACCTCTTTTGCAGGGTTTTGTTCTGTAGGGTAGGGTGCCTCCTCGGTCTTCACTGACATATTTCTGCCGACCTTCTGCACCTTGACTTGTGCTACTTTATTTTGTCAGTCAATAAGCTTAACCTGCTTTTTGTGTTCCAGAAGTACATTAGCTTATCTCTTAATACTCTTAATACTCCCCCCATTCTTTCAGTTGTAGTGCTGAGATGGATCTTTTTATTCCTTTAGTGTTCGTGTGATCCTAAGAGAAACACTGTTCTGTACTCTTTCTTAAACCTGACGTCTTTTCTTGACTTTTATTTGACTTTAGGAAAATTACGTTACTGATTGACTTTCAGTAAATGAAATTTCAATTCTCTAAGAGGGTATAAAGATTCTAGACTTTCCCACATTCCATAGTGGTTATTTGGGAAAACTACCAGATATAAACAAATGTATTTATATCAATTATCTGGGAGACTTAGGACTAGGTGCAATTATAGACATTTAACTGTGTTTCTCATAATTATGTAGTCAAATCATGACTGAACATCTCCTCTGTGTCAGACTCTGAATATAGTGCCATGGATAGGTTAAAAACCACCACCAACAAACAAAACACATAGTGTCTGGACTCATAGTGTAGTGGAGGTGGCAAAAATAACAGAGATGTTTTTACCGCAAAATAGCAAGTGACAACTAATAGTATTTATTAGTAAGCTTGTATAGAGCTAAATGTATCAAGTGTTTACTATGTGCTGGGTCCTCTACAAATGCATTACATTTATTAACTAAGTAATATTCACAACAAACTTTTGATATAGGCTTTATTCTCTTCCCCATTTTGCAAATGAGGCCACTGAGGCATTTGCCCATGGGCTGAGAGCTGTTAAGTAGTAAAGCCAGGAAGCAAATCCAGAAAGTCTGGCCCAGATGCAGAACTCTTTGCCACTGGCTGCACGGTTTCTCGAGAGAAGGATGGAATAAGCAGCGCACAGAAGTCAGACTCGTGATGGAGTTGGAGGTGACGCCCTGAACACTTTCTTTTGTTTTGTTTTGTTTCAATGGGAGGAGGGAATTCACGGGATTTTTAAAATCTTTTCTTGATAATCTTTTGGGAAAACCATTCCCAGTGTGGGCCAAAGTCCTTAAGCCACGGTCCTTTAAGAAAATACTTGATGTTCACCTAAAGTTGATGTGGCTATATATGGAAAACAAAACAAAACAAAACAAAACTAAAAAGAATGTATTGAATTCTAACTAATTTTGATAATTACAGATTAAATAATGTCATGAAACATTTAGATATTTTGTTAGTTTTTTTCTTTGAAACTTGCCTTTTAAAAGAAATATTTAAGGATAAAATATTACCCCTACCAGTTTGTCAAAAATGAAATAGAAAATGCCAAGTCTTGGTGAAGATGTGGAAATGTGGAAATTCACATATACTGTTGGACTTTGAAACTACTTTTGAAAATCATTTAGCATATTCTAGCTATTAGAGTGTGTTTATTTCTTACAAACAAGGAATTCTACACATAGGCATGCACTTTGGGGAAGCTATTACGTATAACCTCAGAAGAAATGTAAAGGAATATTCATGGAAAGAAGCACTGCTTGTTATAGCAAAACCCTTTGATAAATGAGCTGCCATGTTGGAGAGCTCAATATGATAAGAAAATATGAGGTCTCTTTAGTCAATAGCCAGTGAGGAACTCACGACCTCAGTCCAACAACCCTCAAGGAACAAATTTAGCCAGCAACTTGAGTGAGCATAGAAACAGTTCCTTTCTGAGTTGAACTTTCAGATGAAACCCAGCCCTGACCAAGCTGATCTGAGAGAAAATCTGAATAGAGATCTCAGTTAAGCCTACCTGGAATCTTGACCCACAGAAACTGAGATAATAAATATGTGTTGTTTTAAGCTAAGTCTATCATAATATTATCATGCAATGGTCACATTTGTGTGATATACATATATATATGCATCCCCACCAAATCTCACGTCGAATTGTAATCACCAGTGTTGGAGGTGGCGCCTGGTGATTGGATCACGGGGATAGATTTCACATGAATGGTTTAGCACCATCCTCTTGGTACTGTCCTTTCAATAATGAGTGGGTTCTCATGAGATCTAGTGGTTTAAACGTGTGTGGCACCTCCCCTGCATACTCTCTCTTGCCCCTGCTCCTGTCATGTAAGATGCCTGCCCCCATGTTGCCTTCTGCCATGAGTAAAAGCTCCTCGAAACCTTCCCAGAAGCAGATGCTGCCATGCTTCCTGTAAAGCTTACAGAACCATGAGCCAATTAATCCTCTTTTCTGATGAATTATCCACTTTTGGGTCCTTCCTTCCTTCCTTCCTTCCTTCCTTCCTTCCTTCCTTCCTTCCTTCCTTCCTTCCTTCCTTCCTCTGTCTGTCTCTCTCTCTCTCCCTCTCTCCCTCTCTCCCTCCCTCCCTCCCTCCCTCCCTCCCTTCCTCCCTTCCTCCCTCCCTCCCTCCCTTCCTTCCTTCCTTCCTTCCTTCCTTCCTTCCTTCCTTCCTTCCTTCCTTCCTTCCTTCCTTTCCTTCCTTTCCTTCCTTTCCTTCCTTTCCTTCCTTTCCTTCCTTTTCTTCCTTTCTTTCCAGAGACTCTCTCCGTTGCCCAGGCTGGAGTGCAGTGGCATGATCTTGGCTCACTGCAACCTCTGCCTCCCAGGTTCCAGCGATTCTCCTGCCTCAGCTTCCTGTGTAACTGGGATTACAAGCACGCACCACCATGCCTGGCTAATTTTTGTATTTTTAGTAGAGACAGGGTTTCACCATGTTGGTCGGGCTGGTCTCAGACTCCTGACCTTGTGATCTGCCCACCTCGGCCTCCCAAAGTGTTGAGATTTACAGGTGTGAGCCACCGCACCTGACCTCAGGTATTTCTTTATAGCAATGCAAGACGGGACTAATACACCTTCTGAAGTGTCATTGGATTATTTGAATCCTTTATTTCAATATCAGTTATCTAATTGATTTGTGCCAGGTTATGTGAGTTGCTAAAAGAATCAGCTGTAATGAGGTCTTTTCACTTTCCACATTTGTCAACTTCTCTTTAAGATTTGCAGGCTCATTCATAGACTATTACAATTAATAATGTTTAAATGTGCTAAGTGGTAATACCTTGTCAAACACCATTTTTCCTTGAGACGTTAGGACTTATTGAGGTTCTTGCTTCAGAGAAAATTCCAGGCTTACAGAAATAGCAATAGTGCTAAGGTATAAAAAAAATCATATTGAGTCCATTCTGTTAGAGCCCCAATGGGAGTCTGCACAAAGATCTGTGCATGCAGCCTGTGCCTGACAGCTAGTGGTTGGGTTTTAGATGCTGCCGTCTAAACATCTTTGGTACCATTTCCTAGGATGAGCTCAACAAAACATGCTGCCCAATAGCTTCTGGAATCAGCTCTTAACAGAAAATCTTCAGTGGAACAGCTGGGCCTACATCTGTTCCATGACTTACGCAGAAATTCATCCACAGGCTGGCCTGCAGGAGAATGAACAACAACAAAAAAACTTTCAGGAGGATGACAGGGACAGTGAACAAGAGCCATGCAACCATACATGTCCTGAAAGAAGGGAAGAATGGAGAGACAGGCCACTTAAATTGTTGGGTCAGCACCCTGGGTATGACAGAGGATACCATATTAAAGAAAGACTAATTTCAAACTGGGAAAATTTTCTAAAAATATGTGATAGATAAAGGGACAATATGCATAACATATAAAACCTACCTACAGATCAATTTAAAAGTGGCCAAATGGAAAGTAGGCAAAAGATATGAACATATATTTTATATTTAAAAACACACAGCTCAACAACATCATTATCAGAGGAATGAATATTTAAAAGATAATGTCTTACTTACCAAAATAGCAAAGTTTAAAGGCTGGTAATACTAAATTTTAGTCAGTAGGTATATGAGAAAATAGGCATTCTCTACAATGATAGTAAGAATATAATTGATTAAATTTTCCTATAGGGCAATATACATTAAAATTAAAAATCTCTATGTTCTTTGATTCAGCAATCAATTTTTATTTTTATTTTTCTTACCAAAATATTTGTAAAAGTTGACAAAAATATTTGTATAGTAATAATGGTCACTGCAATATAGAGTTTTAGTAACAGAAAATTACCATCACTCCACACATATAATTTCTGCATTATAATATTGGTTACACAGATGAGATTTACTGAATGTAGAGAGAGAACAGGCAAGGCAATGAAGAGGTCCCTCTTTAAAAGAGTGTTCTTTTCTTGCTTCTGATTGTAATGATGCAGGCTCTGGTTTCCTGGTCCTGATGGGGATGTGTGAGCTTGATATTCATTTGGGACGTGGGGGCCCACTGTGAGTCTGGAGCAATGGTTCTCTGTGCTGGCTTCACTTTAGAGTATTAGTGTCAAATGGGTAAATTAGTTGTTGGGAGACTGGCTCTTACATCAAGGCAATGCAGGGGACAGAAAGCAGATGGCTCCCCTCCAATATCTACTCCTCCTGCTGTGTCAAGAGGCTCCTTTTTCAGGCTTGCCCTTGCCATGCCCTTTTCCTGCTTCCATGCACACACACCAGCTCATGAAAGCCTTTGGTCTCTTAAGGTTTTTATATTGGTTTAGCAGATAAAAATTTCCCTCTCCTGTGTTGTTTTTCTGGAGTTGATACTGGAGGAAAGAACTAGCAGCCCATGCTTGTTCATCATCTTAGCAAGAATTGTAAGTAGCCTTTATATTTTAAAAAATCAAATGAAACATATCAGAATTTTAAAATATTAATTTCCTTTTCTTTTGCTTATTTGAGTTCATGATGTGGCTCTTTCTAAAAGTATTCTGAATTTAATATATTTTTTCATATATTTATAGGGAACATATGTTTCTTTTAAAAAATATCAGGAAAGCTAGATCAATACTTAATTAAGGAAGAGGTTTCCACGGTGGAGCTAGGAGATGACATATGAAGCTTTGTCATTTCCCCTGGGTTGTTGGCTGGAAGCACCAGCTGCAGCTTTCTGAGCTCATCCCAAGGCAGGGTGACTGAGGGAGACTTTGCACACTGGGACCAAGTCCACCTCCAACAGTGGAGGTCACCATGGCATTCTTTGAGGTCCCTTTGGAAAGGATGTTCTCTTTCTGGTTCTGGCTTTAATTCCGTAAGCACCTGTTTTTCTCTTGTCCCAATGGGGACATGTGAACCTTGGTATTTATTTGGAATTTTGAGGCCCACTGATGCTGCAGAGCAATAGTTCTCAGAGTGGTTGACTTCTCATTACAGTTATCTGGGTGCATATGTTGGTTCCTATGCCTCCCTCCTAGATATTCTTAATTGGTTTGGGGTTTCGCTTAAGCATTGCTTTTTGTTTTAAAGGTCCTCAGGTAGTGGAAGGCCTCATCTCACAACACAGCTTAAGCCAACCCTTGAGGCAGGAGGCACTTGTTATTATAGATATGGAAAATCATGCTTCCTTCCATCCTACTGCCATGTATAGGGCAACTAGGGTTACTCTCACAGTCTCCAAATTCTTGCACCTCTCCAAAGGGGTCACGCGCTGCCCACGTCCTTCACTACAAGTAGCCAAAGTCAAAAGGCTGATCCATCGGTGAACCCACATGAGTGTGTTAACAGATGTATGTAAACTTCACAAGGTCAGAGCATTTTTGAAGAGACCCAGATCATTAATGAAGCATCTTCCAGGGAGGCAGCATTATCAGAGAGGGAAATAAAGTAATTTATTTTGTATAGTTGTGTTGTCAACCTATCAGCATAAAAAATAGTTTGACCAAATTCATAAATTGATTTGGCAGAAGCAAATGGTGTAGAAGACCAGAACAAAAATGCCAGGAGGCTTTTGTTGGGAAAAACAAACATGGAATACAAAATAACCCACCCTCTAGGAAAAAAGTGACAACCCTATTTTTTTTCTAACCATTTTTCAATGGTTCTGTTGATAAAAGAAAACAGAATTCTAGTATTATGCTTCTAACATGTAGAATTCTGGTCTTAATCAAGACGTGCTATGTTTTTGAGCCTTTTTACCCCACTCACATTTAAACTAGGGATAAAACAAACTAGGTATTTTCCAAAATCTGGTTCTATTCAACAACATATTCATGCAGCCTAATGTTATTCCGACAAAAGTGAAACTTAATTTGCATGTGAATTTAGGGTCCCAAGTTTTGCTGTGGATGGGTGTCTGCATTCTATGAAACCGATACTCTAAGCCTTCAGAAAGAAAAGACCTGGAGAATCAGGCTACTCTGTGGGATCCAGGGATGCTACCATGTGTTCAGGAGACCCAAGTTTAACACACACACACCAGAGTGTGGAGGGTTTTTACTACTGACTTTAGAATATTTGTCTGGGGGTAAGAACTCAAGTGCAAGCAGTCATCCTGGGTAAGATCAGTGGGCTCTAAAGATCTAGATGAGGCCTCCCTTACATTAACTAGCTAGAAAACAGATAAACACAATGAAGGTGGACTAGAAGGAGTTGAAGCACTGCTAAAACCAGTGCAGTTGAGTGACTCTTTCTAGCATTCCCCACCATCAGAGCTAAAAGTAATTTTTATTATGACTGGAAAACCAGGTGGTTTTATCAGATACTAAACCTCTTATTTCAGAACCCATTTAATCTCTTGGGCAGTGAAGTAGAAACAAAAAATAGCTTTACTCTGGAATTGTGAATGAAAAATTACAGAACACACACAACTTCTGTTTTCCATAAATCCCTTAAGTGCCACCATAAAACTTCACCCTTGCGGGAAGCTGAGGCAGGAGAATGGTGTGAACCCGGGAGGCGGAGCTTGCAGTGAGCTGAGATCGCTCCACTGCACTCCAGCCTGGGCAACGAAGTGAGACTGTCTTAAAAAAAAAAAAAAGAAAAGAAAAGAAATGAAAAGAAAAGAAAGAAAGAAGGAAAAAAAGAAAAAATAAAAGCTAAACAATCAGATATGTTTTGAACTAATGGAGTAAGAACTCACTTATCACCAAGGGCATGGTGCTAAACCATTCATGAGGGAGCTGCCCCCATAATCCAATACCTCCCACCAGACCCCACCTTCAACATTGGAAGTCACATTTCAGCGTGAAATTTGGAGGTGACAAATATCCAAACAATATTACATCACCTTTGCCTCATGACCTAATTCCTAGTCAATCTCTGTTTTTCTTAATCCAGGTTCAGGATAAGCAACCAAGCCAGAATTAATTCCTGCTTCCTTTAGATCTCCCTTAATGCCTTTCATCAGGATCTCAAATCTTAAAAAAGACATTTTCCTCCTCCCTCATGGTATCTGGATTGCCCTCCCTCACTGTGGAATCAATTAATCTGATCTGCCAGACAGCAGATTTGTGGCTGGTTGTCTTTGGCTGATAAGGTTGGGCACTGTGGCGGTTGTTATTGTAGTGATAGCAGTAATAGTAGGTGCAAGGTGTTCAGGGACCTAGAGATGCATTGCATATATTCTAAAGACATTTTATTATTTGTTACTTACTTAAGTTTAAGACAGATTTTGTGTATGTGTGGGAGGGGTAGGGGATCATACATTTTTGTTAAATCTTTGAGTAAGAGCCCCATTCTCTACTACAGGAGTCTCATAGGATGTCAGTGAACAAAAGCCCATGTCACAGAAAACTTCAGGGAATCTTAGAAATCTGGGCATCCAAACACCAAGATGTAGGTTAATGGGACCTTTGTATGTGGATTTTTGGTGCCTTTTCCCCAAAAGTAACATTAACAGTTTACCCAAAAACATCGATGCTCCCATATTGATGGAATAGGTTTACATATCAATCTAAAGTAATATTAAAGTAGTGTGGGAATGAAGAGGCAGTATACAATTCACTGTTAGTGAGTCCTACCACCTTTTGAAGAAACACAGCATACTGCATTTTCTAGGTATAAGTGCCATAGCACATTGGCAGAGAGAATGCAATGGGGTGCCCATTGGTTGGGTAAGGTTTTGGGAAGCAATTGGTCCTAAAATGGTGTTTGAAACCCTGGCAGACTGGGAAGGTCATTCTAACCTGGAAAAAGAGTATGAAGGAAGAATGGTATGAGTCTGGCATGGAACAATGCCTTCTCTCTTACCAGTGATTATCCATTATTGAATAGAATGGAGAAACATATTACATGAAGTTGGGCCACTTTTTAAAACTCACAGTGCCCATAGGAGGGAAAACAATAGTTCATCATTAGTGGTGAAGAAATTAGAAAGTACTAATCCCTGCCAGGTTCTCGTGTGTGTTCACTGTACCATCAGCTTAGTGGTTCAGGGAAAAAGCCAGATGTCAGATAAGTGAGTAAGATCCTGGGACATCAAAGGTCTAGAGCATCCATCAAGCCCAGGCCTACTTTTATTTCTGCATCTACAACAGAGCTTCAATGGAATTTTCTTTTATAATGAAAATATTTTATATCTGTACTGTCTAATATGGCTATTGAACACTTAAGGTGTGGCTTATGTGACAAAATGGAATTTTGACTTTAAAATTGACTAAAACTATTTAGATTAATTCAAATTTAAATTTATATGGCTAGTGGTTATCATATTGGACAACACAGAAAGGATTGATTGACTCCTGAATTCCATTCCAGAATGCTAGTTTAACATATTAACAGTGTTCCTCTCATTGATGGCAGTTTCTAGAAAGAGGTCATCTTTATAAATCATGCTTACTTTTTTCATTAGAAATTAAGGACAACACAGGCTACCAAGTGCAGAGCTCCTTAGAACTGAATGTTTCCAATTTCTAGTCTCTGGCTACACCTGAAGGGAATTCTTGGGTAAAGCAAATAAACGAACTAAAAACGAGAACCAAACAAATAAAATATACTTTAGAAATGGTGACCAAGTTTCTTAGATGCTATCAGTTGATACAAGTGATCATTTGGGGCACTTATTTCTGTTTTTAATTCTCAGGATCTAAATCCCTATTAGCAATGGAATGTGTTATAACATGTTTTATTTTCATACTGTTCATTAACTTAGCCATGGAAATGATGTTTATTCATTAAAGTATTCAAGATATGTATATGAAGAATCGTTATCCCTTCACAAGCTTGACTAAGTTCCAATGTTCTGTTCTAAAGTGGGGAACACTTGCTTTTCCCACACTGTTGAGCTGCCTAGTTTTTGCGAGCAGTAAGTTGAATCAGGACCTATGTTTGGGGGACCATTCCAGGGTCCAGCCTGACACAGGTGTTAACAGAGGTCTTATGACTTGGTAAGCCAACAGTCGAGATTGGCCTGGTTTGGAACCCATCTTTCCACTTTCCTCTAAGAGTACAGGCTGATGTTTTGCAATCTTGCTCTTTTCTTTGTAAAGATTAGACTGGATTTTAATTTTAACCTAACACACCTCAATAAAAGTATGATTAGGAGACCCTACCATTTGACTTTCCACCGGGCCTAGTGTTTCAAGACAGGTTACAATATGTTACCACTGGGATTGAAAATACTTCTATTTCTTACCTGCTGAATAACTTGCTTCTGATTGTATTTCTTCTGAAAATCTCTTCTTTAGTAACTATCAGTGATGCATTACGTAAAAAAACTGATCCATTTTTCATCATAATCTATATTCCCTAAGAAGAACAAGGCAGAATCTCAGCTTGCCAAATAAGGCAATTAGCAGATGATACTCTTAAGGACTCAACAGAATTGATAATTCTCAATTGCTAAGTATATTAATAAAAACTAAGAAATATTTTTGTTGTTAGCAAAAAAAAAAAAAAAAGATATGGGTAAACACTTCTTTGTTGTGTTCTAACAAAAGGGAGGCCATGTGAAAAACAGATTTGTATTTGTTTTACTTTTAAATCTGTTCAGTGTTATGTGGTGTTTTAGTTCATTTTCACACTGCTATAAAGAATTACCTGTGAATGAGTAGTTTATGAAGAGGTTCATTTGACTAACATTTCCACATGGCTGAGGCGGCCTCAGGAGACTTAAAATCATGGCAGATGGTGAAGGGGAAGCAGGCACATTCTACACAAGGCAGCAGGAGAGAGGAGGGGAGGGCAGGGGAAGGTGAGAGAGAGAGAGAGAGAGAGAGAGAGAGAGAGAGAAAGAGAGAGAGAGAGAGAGAGAAAGCATAAGGGGGGATGTGCCACACTCTAAAACCATCAGCTCTTGTGACAACTCACTCACTATCATGAGAACCACATGGAGGAAACTGCCCCCATGATTCAGTGACTTCCCACCAGGTCATTCCCTCAACACACAGGGATTATAATTTGAGATGAGATTTGGGTGGGGACACAGAGCCAAACAATATCATGTGGAGAGCTAAGAAATAGATTAGAAAGGGTTTCCCCATAAGAACCCATAATCCAGCTGGACATGCAGCTTATGTCACAGTGCCTCATTTCACTTACACATTTTGCTCTGTGACTTTCATCAAATTTTATTTTAATGAACATTTTTTTTTTCCTGAATTAGATTTGCCAGAGCTATAGTTCTACTTTTGTTATTTACTCAAAGTAAAATATGTTGCAGCTTTTTCACTCCTGTTGTTTGGCAAGTAGAAGGGAGGATTACAGCTCTTTTACTCCCACCACTAGTGAGCTCCAGGTTCTTGTTCCATAACCAAGAAGAATAAGCCATGCAGACAGCGGAGACTGAGTAAGGCAGATTTGGATGTATTAGGTGACAGAAAAGCTCTCAGCAAGAAGGGGGAACTCAACAGAGGGTTGCTGACTACAGGGATTTTGGGGGTTTTCAATGGGCTGGAAAGAGGGAGGAGTGTGCTGACTGGTCTGCAGGCCGATTTGGAGAAAGCATCACTCAGAGAGAGAGACATGATAGTAGAAAGAACCAATTGGAGGCAGAGGTGAAGGCTTGGTCCAGGACCTTGGCCCAGGACCAATCAGGGGTTGAAGTGAAGTCTTGGCCTGCCACAATTAGGGGCTAGAGTGATATTCCACTTTATGTAAACAAAAATTTGGCCAGTTGCCAATCACAGAATGGTAGGTATATATAAAATAGGTGAAAGGTATCAGGAGGAAACGTGTGCAACGAGACAAAGGTGCACCAAGGAAAGAGAAATGTGTCCAAAAGAGGAGTGGAATTTGTTCACCTGGGTTCACAGAGTAGGCATTTACCATTCAGGGACACAGGCTCGTTTTTTATCTGGGACCTGCAGCTTGATTTTCAGGCAGTGCTGGGTTTGGAGTTTTGCTGAGGACCCACCCTAACTCCCTGCCTGATGGGTTTCTTTCTTCCTCCTCTCTCACAAGCTCTTAAGTTTTAAAAATAAACTATATTATTTTAAATTTATTAATTTTAACTTTATTTTTCACTTCTATTTTTCTTAGGACTTCACTTACGTACTTACTTAACTTAGTGGTGGCAGTGGTCGTGATTATGACTTCTTAAGTTTAACATCTAGCCTCTTTCTTTCTATTTTCTTTCCTTCCCTCTTTCCTTCCTGATACGGTTTGTCTATGTCTCCACTGATATCTCATCTTGAATTGTAACTCCCACAATTCCTACATGTTGTGAAAGGAACCCAGTGGGAAATGATTTAATTATGGGGGAGGTTCTTTCCTGCACTGCTCTCATGATAGTGAATGAGTTTCCCAAGACCTGATGGTTTTAAAAAGAGGCATTTCCCTGCACCAGCTCTGTTCTCTTGTCTGCTGCCATGTGAGACTGCCTTTCACTTTTCATCATGATTTTGAGGCCTTCCCAGCCACAAGGAAATGTAAGTCCATTAAACTTCTTTATTTTGTAAATTGCCAGTCCCATATATGTCTTTATTAGCAGCATGAAAATGGACTAATACAATAAATCAGTACCAGTACAGTGGGGTGCTGCTGAAAAGATCCAAAAATGTGGAAGTGACTCTGGAAATGGGTAACAGGCAGAGGTTGGAACAGATTGGAGGGCTCAGAAGAAGACAGGAAAATGTGGGAAAGTTTGGAACTCCCTAGAGATTTGTTGAATGGCTTTGGCCAAAATGATAATAATGATATGGACAATGAAATCCAAGCCGAGTGGTCTCAGATGGAGGTAAGGAACTTGTTGGGAACTGGAGCAAAGATGACTCTTGTTATGTTTTAGCAAAGAGACTGGTGGCATTGTGCCCCTATCCTAGAGATTTGTGGAACTTTGAAATTGAGAGGGATGATTTAGATATCTAACGGAAGAAATTTCTAAGCAGCAAAGCATTCAAGAGGTGACTTGGGTGCTGTTAAAGGCATTCAGTTTGATAAGGGAAGCAGAGCATAAGAGTTCAGAAAATTTGCAGCCTGACATTGCAATAGAAAATAAAATTTCATTTTCTGAGGAGAAATTCAAGCTGGCTGCAGAGATTTGCATAAGTAACGAGAAGCTGAATGTTATTCCCCAGTATAATGGGGAAAATGTCTCCAGGGCATGTCAGAGGTCTTCATGGCAGCCCCTCTTATCACAGGCCCAGAAGCCTATAAAAGGAACAGGTGGTTTTGTGGGCTAGGCCTAGGGTCACTCTGCAGTGTGCAGCCTAGGGACTTGATGCCCTACGTCCCAGGTGCTTCAGCCATGTCTGAAAGGGGCCAATGTAGAGCTCAGGCCATAGCTTCAAAGGATGCAAGCACCAAGCCTTGGCAGCTTCCACATGGTGTTGAGCCTGCGAGTGCACAAAAGTAAAGAATTGGAGCTTGGGAACCTCCCCCTAGATTTCAGGAGATGCATGAAAATGCATGGACGCCCATGCAGAAATTTGCTGCAGGGTGGGGGCCCTCATGGAGAACCTCTGCTAGGGCAGTGCAGAAGGGAAATGTGGGGGCAGAGCCCCCACACAGAGTCCCAACTGGGATACCACCTAGTGGAGCTGTGAGAAGAGGGCCACTGTCCTCCAGACCCCAGAGTGGTAGATTCACCAACAGTTTGCACTGTGAGACTGGAAAAGTCACAGACACTCAATGCTAGCCAGTGAAGGCAGCCAGGAGGGAGGCTATACCATGCAAAGCCATAGGAATGGAGCTGCCCAAGACCACGGGAACCCACCTCTTGCATCAGTGTGACCTGGATGTGAGACACGAAATCACAGGAGATGATTTTGGAGCTTTAAGATTTGACTGCCCTGCTGGATATCAGACTTGCATGGGGCCTGTAGACCCTTTGTTTTGGCTAATTTCTTCCATTTGGAATGACTATATTTACCCAATACCTGTACCCCCATTGTACCTAGGAAGTAACGAACTTGCTTTTGATTTTACAGGATCATAGGTGGAAGAGACTTGCCTTGTCTTGGATGAGACTTTGGACTTTACACTATGGACTTTTGAGTTAATGCTGAGATGAAGTGAGACTTTAGGGGACTTTTGAGAAGGAATGATAGGTTTTGAAAAGTAAGGACATGAAATTTGGGAGGGCCCAGAGTGGAATGATATGATTTGGCTGTGTCCCCACCCAAATATTTTGAATTCTAACTCCCACAGTTCCCACGTGTCATGGGAGGAACCTGGTGGGAGGTGATTGAATTATATGGATAGTTTTTTCTGGTGCTCTTCTCATGATAGTGAATAAGTCTCATGAGATCTGATGGTTTTAGAAAGGGGAGTTTCCCTATATAAGTTCTCTTCTCTTGTCTGCTGCCATGTGAGATTTGCCTTTCACCTTCTGCCATCATTGTGAGGCCTTCCCAGCCATGTGGAACTCTAAGTTTATTAAATCTCTTTCTTCTGGAAATTGCCCACTCAGATATGTCCTTATTAGTTGTGTGAAAACGGACTAATACTCCTCCCTTCCTCTTCTCACTTCTCTCTCTTTCACTCTTTCTAATATGTTTGCTTCTGAATATAGCTTAAGTTCCAGTTTATAAAATTAGAAAATTAACATTCCTTTTGTTTTCTAAATTATTTTATACTGATTTTCCTCTTTTGCCTAATAATTTTAGGAATATTTTAGTATTCCTCAGCACTTGGACTTTTTACTTAAAATTTGTTTGACCACAGTGTTAGAATGTATTCTCTACAATATCTGTCTTTCAGAGTTTATTGATAATTGAATTGCTTTGTTTTATTCCAGCTAGTGTTCAATCAATTTTTATAAATATTTCATGGACACTTGAAAGGGATGCATATTTTTTGTAAAGCACAGCATCCAGTAGGTACCTATGATTACATCTTATTATATACTTCAAATTATTGATAGCCATGAGATTTACTATGAGTAGCATGCAAAAATCTTCCTCAATATGTGTATTTTGGTTAGTTTTTATATTTTAAATTTAGGAAGGTACCTTATTTCAAAACTATGCTATTTCTCACATAGAAGTTTATGACTCATGTTTTAGTTGTGAACGGATCCACTAATTAGTATTAATTAATAATCTCTGCTCTATTGCTTAACATCTTAAATATATTGAATGTTGTTTAATATTACCACTACTGTTGTCTTTATATTTGCTTTTGCCTATTTATACTTTTACTTTAGCTTTCTTTTATGAAGCGTATCTTGTAAGTAATGTGTATTTTTTAATTTGATGTAAGATATTTGATTTTTAAAATAGAACTTAAACTATTTAAATTATTGTAATGCTGACATGTTTGGTCTTGTTTCGATCATCTTGCCCTGGCTTTCTGATTTTTAGGGTTTTTTTTGTAATTCTTGTTTTTCTGATAATTTTTTGCTTTGTTGTTTTCACTTTAATGATTTGAATGACAGAATAATATTTCCAACTCAAAAAATTTAGGCTGGACATGGTGGCTCATGCTTGTAATGCAAACACTTTGGGAGGCTGAGGTGGGTGGGTTGCTTGAGCTCAGGTGTTCAAGATCAGACTGGGCAACATGGCAAGACCCTGTCTCAATAAAAAAAAAAAAATGCGATTTTTTACGTTTCTAAAATATAATTGGATAAGCCATTTTTGATATTAAAGTTATTAATGAATCTGGAAAATAATTTTGTAACCAGGGAAATGAATGCCACTTTTACATTCTGCTCTGCTTCCCCCCTCTTTTTAAAATTGATTCCAGAATTTTACAATTTGGAATCCAGATATTGTTCATGAAAATTTTAAAAAGTGGTAAAAATTTGTGACTTCATAATAAACACACACAAACATACTACACACACCACACATCACACTTGCCATACACACATACAGGCAGTTTTCATGTTAATATGGGACTGTAAAAAATTACTCTCCACCTAAAACACTACCAAATGATCGTATGATTCTTCCATGACCCTTTTTGACAAGACATGTATAACTCTCTCATTGTTAGCTATATGATATATAGGGAAATGAAAGAAATAGTAAAACTAATATTTATTACATGATTTTTAAAAAAAGATTTACTGATATATAATTCATATATTATAAAATGTAGCCTTTTAAAGTGTATAATGGAGTATTTTTTAGTATATTGAGAGAGCTGTGCAACTACCACCATGACTTAATTTCAGAACATCTCTTCACTGAAGAAAGAAACCCCATTCCCAGTAGCAGTCACTCCTTAGCCCTCGCTGACTCCAAACCGTGGCAGCCACCAATCTAATTTTTGTCTCTGTATTTGCTTATTATGGACATCTAATGTAAATGGAATCATACAATATGTGTTCTTTTGTAACTGACTCTTTCACTTAGCATAAATTTTCATGATTTATCCATATTGGAGCATGTATCAGTATTTATTCCTTTTTGTGGCCAAATAATATTCCATTGCATGGATATACCACATTTGGTTCATCCATTCATCAGTTGATGGACAAATTTTAAGCAACCAAATAATAAGTGACCAAATAAATAAGTGGTTGAGTATCTCCTCTAATAACCTCCTCTAAATAATGTTGATCTTATTTTTCCAAGATCCAACACTAAATTCAGAAAAAAACCAAAGGTGTCTTTTACAACTGAACCATCTTTCAGGTTTCCCAGAGAGCCCCTGGAAAACACAGAAACTTGTTGTTTTCCTTATAATTATGTTTGTTATATATGCTTCATGTTTTTAAGATGGCTTAACATTATGGAAGTGCTGCAGGGTGAATGTCAAGTGAAAAAGTGAAGATTCTCTTTCCATATGTAAGTGCTGGTTAATTTTGTTCAGATAAAAGTTAATTAATATAAATATATTAGAGACTGTACTGTTTTCAGGAAGAATCAAAAGGTCCCGGAGATTTGTCAAGCCATCCAAGGATCATAATATGTCTTTTCCTACAGATTAAATATTAATCAAATTCTTATGGAATAGTTATATATGGTATACTCTGAAAGATAATTTTAGTCTCATTCTGATACTTCTGGTTACTGTGCTATTTATTCTCATCATCAAGTAGTTTTACTTTCCCCTCATGCTTGTCTGAGGATCTCTTATAAGCTATAGAATAGAAATGAAATCTTCAGTTGTCCAAAGATGGACAGTTTTAGAGTCTTGTGGTAAGAACCATGTCAAGTACTCTTAACTATTTATACTTCAAAGAATAGATGTGGATATAGGTTCAAAACTGACATTGCTTAGACAATTGTCCCATAGCACCAGGAGACATGTTATATTTTGAGGCCTCTTTAGAGTTGAAAGCAGATGACTCTATGAGAGCAGACTGCAAAGATCCAGCAAAACAAGAATTAATTACATAGAACTAAATGAATTTATGACAGCAAAAAAATTGTGGTTATTTTTCCTGCAATATCATCAGCAGTTTTTTAACATTCAAATTTTAATGGGAATATGAAGAAATCCTTTATCTTTGTTTTTGATTTATCTTGAACCCTGCGTTGAGGAGACAACAGAAATAAAAACTTTAAACAATAAAATTGTATTCTTCCTGATTACTAAGAATTCACAAACAAATGGTTTTACTGGTGTCTTTACTTGTAAAATGGCAATATAGTAATTCTTGAAGGTTCAATAAAAACTTTATTTTGCCACAGAGGCTATATCTGGCCAGCCATATTTGAAAATAAATCTAATTTAATTAGTTATGACAAACTCACCATTAAGAAATAACACTCTACTTCATCTCTGTAGGACAAAAATCTACAATGTGAGCTATAATTTCATAATACTGTGGCCATAATCAATCATATATAAGAAGCGTGGAACCAGGACTCATGAAGTCCTTTCTGGAATCTCTTCTGGTGCCTGTTCTATGGCTGATAGCATTCCAATCTTACAGGTGAAAAGTAAGGTCACTTTCTGGCAGGCCAAACATTTTAGATGATTTTGGGGACCTCAAGAAAAGAGGAATTCACCTACATTTGTAGGTGATGCAGGTGAAATAGGGTGAAGATAAATTTTGGGAGTTTGGTTTCTTAGCCTCAGAATAGGAGTAGGAATAATAGAGGTTTTTAAAAGTCTACTGTTATCATTATGAAGCCTCCAGTCAGAAGTTAATTTTCTGTCCTTAGTAGTTACTCAACACATTATGATGCTGGATTTATGACATGGATACTAACGCATTGCCACATTTTTTTGTTGGTAAATTAATCAGGCCAAAACACAAGAAAGCTAGCCTTTTTGGGATCAACAAGAACATTTAGAGATTATTTATAATCACTAGGATTAAGAAAAATTATCAAAAACTTGGAAATAAGTGAAAAAGGTGACTGCACGTCCTTTCAAAATACCAGAGCATTGTTTAACAGACCTACCCAAGGACCATTTAATTTTTAGGGGTATAATCATTTGTTTGACTTCTTACATATGATTGATTAGGGCCACAGTATTATGAAATTACAGCTCACATTGTAGATTTTTGTCCTACAATGATGAAAACATCTTTGTACATTAGAAAAGATAAACCCAAATGTTGAAGTTTTATTGCTCTGTCAATTATTAAGCAGTTATATTTCTAACCCAGCAGTTATTGTCCAGCATTTATTTTTCAGAGATTATATATATTCATTTTCTTGAATTCTCCTGTGAACCAGATTTATTATCTTGCCAAGTCCCTTATTAGTTAGTTGACATATGTTTATTCTATAATTTTATGAATCATGTTTTTAGCTTTTTCAATATGATATTTTGACACTATTATCTCTATTTACCCTCATTACCACGCAAAGTCTAAGAGTAAGGATCTTTTCCCTTCTTTTGCTCTCTAAAAAGAAGATTCCTTTCAATAGGAAGTGGTCTTTTTTCAGATAAAGGAACATTTTCTCCTATTATGTTTTTGTTTCTTGTATATATTTTTAGTTTCCAATAATTTTGATCTCAGTGTACTCTATATGCTATTTATCCTCTCTTCTTTCATCATCATCATCTTTGCTCTTTGATCTGCATCTTGGACCAACGACCTGTAAAACTTTCCTTCCACATGTATTCAACTTTTAGGGAAGTAGATTCTGCTTTGCCCAATTTTCACACAAAAAATTCAATTTCGTACATGCGTTTTTAGTTACTTTTAATCTAATTTTCCTTGGTACCTTTTTAAACTCAACTTTCAGTTTAACAACTCTACCCCTTATGACTTTCTATCTACGTTTTGAAGTCATGTTTCCTTATATTCTATTGAATCAAAGCCTATATTTTATGACATATTCTGTTCATTATACAAAAGTTTTTGTTTTTCTGAGGTTGAGTTTTCCTCTCCACTTTCAGGGTATTTCTCTCCTTATATGGCAGGATGTGTGTGTGTGTATGCGCGCTGTCTACGCTGGCAATAATTCTTTGTTTTCTCATCTGTCAATGAGGATAAATCTCTCAAGACCTGGTGTCTGCCAATTTAAAAAAGACATAGATTTCCCTTGACCTTCTCCATCCACTTGCATGCTTAGAGATCCCAGAATAGCTTTAAGTCTTGTGTCTGAATTAATGCACTAAGTCCCTAGCCAAGTTTTACTTTCTTACCATTGGTCATTTGGTGCAGCCCTGATAGACTGCCGACATGGCCTCATTTCCTTACTTGAGTAAGGAATATCCATCTCCAGGGCAGCACTTTCCAAATCAGACTGTTCCTCAGAATCATCTGAAGAACCTAAGAGGTAAGTATATTTCCCAGATCCCATCTCATCTTCACTGAATTTTAATCTCTGGAGGTAGGACTTAGATTGCATTCTTTTAAAGGTTTCCCAAGTAACTGTGATGCAGCTAGTGAACAATCCCATATTTAAGAATAACTGGGCCAGGTGCGGTGGCTCACGCCTGTAATCCCAGCACTTTGGGAGGCCAAGGTGGGTGGATCATGAGGTCGGGAGATCAAGACCATCCTGATTAACATGGTGGAACTCCGTCTCTACTAAAAATACAAAAATTAGCTGGGCATGGTGGCGGGTGCCTGGAGTCCCAGCTACTCGGGAGGCTGAGGCAGGAGAATGGCGTGAACTAGGGAGGTGGAGCTTGCAGTGAGCCGAGATCGCACCAATGCACTCCAGCCTGGGCGACAGAGCAAGACTCAGTCTCAATAAAAACAAAAAACCAAAAAAACAGAAAGAATAACTAAATGTATCTGTGACAATTTATACCTTTGGTTTCACCTATAATCTCAGCTGGTCTTACATCCAGAGTTCACCTATAGCACTCTATTGGCCGTGACCACACCTAATAATATTTCTTCTACCCCAAATGTTGTTGCACAACAGAGTTGCAAGCTATAAGTGGATGTAGATGGTAATGGATTGAGAGAAGAAAGAATAAACCTTACTTATAAAAAAAAGAATCTTCATAATAAGGGAACAGTTTCCTGATTTCCAGTTTTATATAGAACTAGGCCAATGGAATGAATTGGAATTATATTCACAGCTAATTCCTAGCTGGCCAAACTCGGCTGTTTTAGAACATGGGTTTCTCTCAATCAGTTGTCTTATAGTTTCATTTAATGGACCTTGCCCCAAGACTCCAGGGTTTGCTGTCCTTTCCTAGATAGCAAGATGCCTGATGCAGCAACAATGACTCTCCGACTCTATATTTCCATCATCTCCATGGTGCCTGACACGTAACCAACTTTCACAGATATGTGCTAATGCCAGAATTAATGGTTTTGGTGATTGCTTGCCTACACTCCTCAGTACTCAAAGTTATAACTTTGTCTGTAATGTCTGCAAACAGTGTCTCACTCTGTTGCCCAGCCTGGAGTACAGTGGAGCAATCTCATCTCACTGCAACCTCTGTCTCCCAAGTTCAAGCGATTTTCATGCCTCAGCCTCCCAAGTAGCTGGGATTGCAGACGGTGCACCACCATGCCCGGCTAATATTTGCATTTTTAGTAGAGACAGGGGTTTGCTATATTGACCATGGCCAGGCTGGTCTCAGACTCCTAGGCTCAAGTGATCCTCCTTCCTCAGCCTCCCAAAGTGTGGAATTACAGATGGAGCTACCACACCTGGCTTACAATGGACATTTTAACAGGAAAATAGGAAAGGTACTATATCAGGGCCTGTAACGTGATAGACCACTTCCACCCATAAGCTCTGTCTTTAATTATCTCATCAGAAAAATGAGAAACTATCTGGGAGTGTGTACTTGAGTGAGAGCAGAGAGAGGAAGAAACATTCAGAAAACTGCATCTTTTATGTGCCTTAGCGATTGCAAATTACCTTGTTTTAGTAACATCACATTTCAGACATCAGCAACATTGCTGTTTTTATAAACTTGATCTTACAGCTTTTTAATTTATGCCATGTTGTAAAGACACAAAAACATAACACCAAATTGATTCTAACCTCCAACATACTTTTTATGAAAATTTAAATTTGGATTCACAGCAAGGAGTGAGATTTTCTTTTCTTTAGGATCAGACTGAATAATTAGTTTAGTAATAAACTTAAAGCAGAAAAACAAAGATAGCACTTTCCTTATGTTGGCAATTCGGTTTCCTCAAAACTGTTTTACTAAAAATTATGCCATTTATTTTAATTTTTTTAAAGAGTGAAGATTGCTGATTTAGAGTGAAAGTTATTGTTTGTTTTGTTTTTGGCCAATCTCTTCTTTTTATTAAGTTACCTATTCCGAAATTATTTTTTAAATAGGAATTTGCATGTCATCTAAATTTGAGTACAAATCTGGTATGTAGAAATTCTGATTAAGATTAGGGTCCAGGTGTGGTGGCTCACACCTATAATCCCAGCACTTCGGGAGGCTGAAGCAGGAAGATTGCTTGAAGCCAAGAGTTCAAGATCAGCCTGAGCAACAAAGCAAGACCCCCCATCTCTATAAAAATTAAAAAAAAAAACACTAAGTAGACTGAGAATATAAAATATATCTTCTCTTGCTTTTATGAGCTGTCTGACATTTGAAGTAAGTCTGTTGTCATGCCTATGTTTCACATCATATATTGCCACAGGCCATGTTTGGATATCTGGAATTGTGTTTTTTTACCTTTTATGTTTGGTTTGGTAACTTTTAAGGACTGAATAGAGAAATGTGTAAATAATTGGAAAATGATTTTAAAGTATTATATTTTTCTCAGTCAATTGGAATTCATAAAGTATATCCTGTTAGAAATGGTGTAGATGATGTATGCTTTCAGAGGACTAACCATTTTTAAAAGAGAAAGCACATTACCATCAGTATATTTTTCTTGTAGCATAGGACAAAGTGACAAAAAGTAGATAAGGAAGGATTGATATGTGTGTGAATGGGGTGGCCAGGGGGTGCCCATTGAAGTAAATACCATATAGGTAAATTATATCTAGCAGGGAGGTCTGTAAGCATTAGCTACATTTATGTTTGTTTTTAAGAATGACAAAAGCAAAAAGACATCATTGAGTCAGTCATTTGTGTACATGTATTTATGTTCTCAAATGCTAACTATGCTATGCATTGTGCAGCTGGTCTACTGAGATGGAAGACGCTGTGAGGAAAGAGTCAGGAAAATGGTGCTGGGCAGCTCTGGGAAAGTAAAAAAAAATCCAACTTTATTTTGAAAAATACATGCAGGTGCCAAGAAACATTTATACACATACCAAATTCTAACGGGATTTCAGCCAGCTTATCTTAAGACATTGAGTTCCAATGGCTTTTTCTTTTGTGCTTATTTTTAAAAATTACATTGAATCGTTACTTTTTTTTTCAAGTAAACCTATTCTGTGGCAGCTTTCAAATATGGCCAATCTGAAGAATAAAAGCACAGCCTGTGGAACCTCAACTATCCACGTACCGGCAGGTGAGGACACAAGTGTATCTTCTCAGGGGTAAAGTTAACGTTGTGTGAAATTGTGGGAACTGGCAAATGACTTGATCTCACAGTGAAGAATATCATAAAGAGTGTGTCTTAGAGCTGTGGCTGGCAGGATGAGCTGCACTGTCTTCCATCTCAGGCATCACCAATTGTATATCTAAAAACTTTGTCTGAGATGGAAGACTGTGCAGCTGGAAACAAGACATGTATAGTCTAGGATGAACCTCACTCACATGAGAACATTCCCTGCTTCCTTTGCTGCCAGCTTCTTGCTGGAAGCCAGACCAACAGCACTGATCCTGCTAGCCACAGCTATAAGGAGTGCCAAGATGAAGCCAAATGGATTAAGGCAGCAGAAATATTATCTGTAACTTCTGACTCCAAGTTATGGGTGATTTGGTTGGAGTGTGAAATGAATACCCCAAATTTGGAAGACTAGGTGTGCTTTGCTTTCTGGAGCTGTCTGGTGTTGGCCAAGCATCTCTTTCTCTGTTCAGTTCATCTCAGAGCCCCCCATCTGTGGTCTAAGTTGGACTTCTTCACAGCATGGTGGTTTCGGGTCTATTGGATTTCTTACATGGAAGCTGAAGTCTTTCAAAATGATTATCCTATCTAGCATGGTGGAAGCTACATTTTTTTTATGATCTAGCTTCACAAGTCACTCATTATCATGTCTGGTGCATTTGATTGGTTATAAGCAAGGCACAAACACACTCAGATTCAAAGAGAGGAGTATGAGACTCTATCTGTTGATAGAGGAGAAGGAAATATTCTAGAAAAACACATGGGGTTGGAGGTACTGTGGAAAACATTTTTTGGAAGGTTGCAGTCTGCCATAGTCATCACCAAGCCACTTGTGGGAGG
Organism: Chlorocebus sabaeus; assembly: GCF_047675955.1. NCBI lineage: Eukaryota > Metazoa > Chordata > Mammalia > Primates > Cercopithecidae > Chlorocebus > Chlorocebus sabaeus. Next base: position 17,974,521 of record NC_132917.1, read on the forward strand.
CTTCGATCACCAGTCACCTCTGCCTCTGGCTGTGCTTGTTATGTTCTCTCATCACAAGGAACTTGTCCTCTGAGATGCAGCTTTCACATGAGGTCTAGAGATTGTCCCTTATAATAACTATTTTAGGAACAGAGACTCAGGTAAGTCTTTCCTAGTGTCCTAAAATCACACCATGCTGCATTCTTCTAAATCCGAGCTAATGTGCCTTCATGAACAGGTATCTGGTGGCTCACATTGTGGCTTTTCTTCTCTGAAAGTGTGTCTGCATCTGTGGGCATATGAGCAGAGTGGGGCAGGAGGACAGAGAAAAGCAGAAGGAAGAGAAAAAAAGCACAAGTATGACAAAGCAGAATTTGAGATCTCTCTCATTTTCTCCGAGCCTCCTGAAGATGGTGCTGGGCCTGTGGGTTTTGGAGAGGCAACCAGATTTGTTATCTAGTTATCTAGTCACATGCCAGAATATTTGATTCTCTTGTTTTATTCCAAAGCGTTTAGTAGAGGGTTATTTAATTTTTCCTGGCTCATCTCAGCTGTGCTGCAAAGAATTAAACATTGGCCAGAATTTCTTCTGGGGTATGGAGGCCAGCAGAGTAGTTGCAGCCATGATCTGTAGGACTCCTAGGGAGAAAGTGAGTCTCCTTCATTTACTCAATTATTCAGTCCACAAATATTCATTAAGTGCCAACTACACTGCCAGATTCTTTTCTAGGACTGAAACAATAGAGAGCAAGACAAAGAACCTGCCCTCATGGAGCTTCCATTTTAGTGAGTGTATTAGTCAGTGTTCCCTAGAGGGACAGAACTAATAGGATAGATGTATATACAAAGGGGAGTTTATTGAGTCACAGGATCACAAGGTGAAGTCCCACAATGGGCCGTCTGCCAGCTGAGGAGCAAGGAAGCCAGTCTGAGTCCCAAAACCTCAAAAGCAGGGAAGCTGAGGGTGCAGCCTTCAGTCTGTGGCCAAAGACCTGAGAGCCCTTGCCAAATCACTGGTGTAAGTCCAAGAATCCAAAAGCTGAAGAACTTGGCATCTGACGTTTGAGGGCAGGAAGCATCCATCATGGGAGAAAGATGAAAGCCCAAAAACTCGGCAAGTCTAGTCCTTCCACGTTCTGCCTGCTTCATTCTAGCCACGCTAGCAACTGCCCACCCAGATTGAGGGTGGGTCTGCCTCTCCCAGTCCACTGACTCAAATGTTAATCTCCTTTGGCAATACCCTCACAGACACACCCAGAAACAATACTTTGCATCCTTCAATCCAATCAAGTTGACACTCAATATTAACCACCATAGACAAATAAACACATAGATACCTATAGAGATGCACACTCTGGAGAAAAATAGCAGGTAATGCAGTACAGCATAATGAGGGTATTTAGATGGTGACTCTGAAGAGGTGACATTTGAACAGAGACTTCAATTAATGGAGTTGATTCAAGTCTAGATCCCCTGCCTTCCTCATCATTTAAAAGAATTGTTTAAGTGAATGCATATTCTGGATTTTTCTTTCAGACTATAAATGTTTGTTATATGCAATGATTTTTCCGTGTGTGTGTGCGTGTGTGTGTGTGTCAGAGTCTTACTCTGTTGTCCAGGCTGGAGTGCAGTGGCACAATCACGACTGCAATCTCAATCTTCTGGGCTCTAGCTATCCTCCCACCTCAAGCTCCCAAGTAGCTGGAACCACAGACATGCACCACCATGTCTGGCTAATTTTTAAAAATTTTTGTAGAGATAGGTTCCCACTATTTTGCCCAAGCTAGTCTTAAACTCCTGGACTCAAGCGATTGCCCTGTCTTGGCCTCCCAAACTGTTGGGATTACAGGTGTGAGTCACTGCACCCAGTATAATTTGTGTGTTTTAAATACCTTAGTCACTTTCTTACATATTAACAAAGACTAAACAATAATTACTGGCCAGGAGTGGTGGCTCATGCCTCTAGTCCACCTTGGTAGGCTGAAGTGGGAGGATTGCTTGGGCTCAGAAGTTCAAGATCAGCTTGGGCAACATAAAGAGGCCTCATCTCTACCAAAAAAAAAAAAAAGAGAGAGAGAGAGAAATTATTTGGGTGTGGTGGTGCATGTCTATAGTCCCATCTACTCTGGTGGGGGAAACAGGAAGATCGCTTGAGCTCAGGAGGTGGAGGCTGCAGTGAGCTGTGATTGCACCATTGCACTGCAGCCTAAATGATAGAGCAAGACTCTGCCTAAAAAGTAATAATAATGAAAATTATTATTATAATTACTAATTCAATGATTAGTTCCCTTACTTTACAAGTATAATTTTTCTCACTACATTTATTTAACTCTGCATTCCTTTGGCCAAGAGATGAATTTTTATTAATTTTTTCCCAAGAATGATGAGCGATTTTTGTGGTACTGATTGGGCCTAAGTGGAAAGAGGCAGTATGACACTCAGAAAATAATGTGATCACTCTAGTTTGTAATTTACTCTTCATCTGCCACTTGACAGCAGAGTAGTCTTGAAAAAGTCATTTAAGTTCTTTCAGCACAGTTTTTCTCATCTGTAAAATGGAGGATAATAGCTAATTTCTAAACATGTTGCTCAGTAATGTACATCCTGTTCATCCTACTCCACAATCATAAATTCCTATAGACAAACAGTAGTGTTTTTTATTAGTGACATTAGTCCCTAAGGTCTAGGACAAGCTGGTATACCTAGTAAAGACTGAGTCATCCCACGTTAATAAGACATTGAGGAAACTTCGTTGCTGGGATTTTTATTTCTCATGTTTCAGTTTAACCTGTAACTCTCAACTTCTCCAACAGCTCATATGTAACCAAAAACTATAGCATGTGTTACACTAAGAAGCTAAGGGATTAGTCCGGGTCACTCAGCTGGTGGATAGTAGAGGTGCAACCAGAATCACCTTTTCCTGACTGTGCTGAACATTGTCTTGAGAGATTGAGTGACTCTGACCAAGTCTTAGGACCCAGACTTGATCAAAACGCTCAAGTCCAAAAATGGCCTCTAAAAAATGGTGTAAGTTACCAGGTGATTAATTTTTGCTTTTAAAATATTTGGTCAGTACCAAAATAAGTATCGTTGATTTTTTTAAGAAGGAAGGAAAATTATTTGATGAAGAGAAGCATGAAAGATAAAATTTGTCCCTGACAGATCATAGAGAATTCGGCCTTGGCTGGGCAAGGAGGTTCACACCTATAATTCTAACACTTTGGCAGGCCAAGGCAGGCAGATTCCTTGAACTCAGGAGTTTGAGACCAACCTGGGCAACATAGTGAGACCCCCACCTCAATAAAAATAAATAAATAAATAAAAAGAGAATTTAGCCTTGCTGAAATCATTAGCCTTTTCTTTTATTTTCCACTTCTGAACATGATATAACTGGTCTAACTGTGGAATGTAAAAATCAGTAGTCAAAAAGCGATACTCAAGCCTTTTAAATCTGATTTTAGACACCAGTCTTCCCCTTAGTATTCAGAAAGCTATCAATAGTCTTACAGAGAGGAAACTAGATGTTAGTTAAGTCTAAAGGAGAAAGCAGTAAATAATCTCTGTATTTAAATATTGTCACGTTAACTCATTTTTGATTGTGAGAACCACTCTTTGTCTTCTCAGACAATACAACCTGGAAATGCACGTCCTGTGACACTCACAGTGGCTGGAGTCCTCCTGTGGGGAATGTTTGGAGCTCCATTTCTGGGCCATTTCTCAGCTCACTGCCAAAGTGTCCATCTGGATACCTATTACTGCACATTACAACCTGCCTTGTCATCAAATAGGGATATTTTTTGGCTCTGAGAGATCTGTGGAAAAAATGCCTATATTTCTTTTGTTTTTGCTATAAAAATAAAAATGCTCTGGTAGGCATTTTCTCCTGATGTATCAAAAGTCACTTCCATCCATTGATTTTCAGAATGCCTTCGTTGCTACTTTTCTTCATGGTCTGGAGAGATTGAGTGACTTGACCAGTGTTTCACAGTGATTTAGAGGCAGAGTTAAGACTGAATCCTGAGTTCCCTTATTTTTTCCTCTGGTGTACTAAATTACTACTTTATGCAACCTTTAGGTTCAAATGCCTCCTTTCAGCTCCTAGCTCCCCACTTCATTTCTTAAGAATGTCAGAAGTTACACTTTTCTTCTGGAAAAGTATTCATAAACGACATGAAAAATTCTCAGTATTACCCTTGGAATACTTCACATTTGTGTGAGTATTTTAAACTTTCTTTGCAAAGCTGTTAAATGCTCTCAGGATATAAAGGAATTAAGTAATTATTGAATTTCTTTTTTGCCTGCTTGGATACTAACAGTAATCTTTTTAATTTCAAAGTATGACAAATTTACTTGCACCTTGGTAGGTTTCTACAGTGCTGTCATTCCACTGAGATGATGTGCCGTGTGACCTTTTCATATTGTCCCCTTGGGGACATGCTGACACTGAGGTGCCTCAAAGGCTGATGTTGCTGATCCTGGTGTACTATGGTGTGCCTTCTTACATATGCACTACCTTATCTGAAGCAAGAGAGGAATGAAAATCTTGAAAGTAGTATCAGTAGGCTCTGAAATAATTATTATACGGCAATTGAGAAACATGTCATATCAGTTGTGTTTGAATATTGTCTTAGGGTCCTTCCCCCCATTAAAAAAACAGAACCAATACGATACACACACACGTGTGCACACACACACACACACACGAGGCATCTTCAAAGAGTTCATGGAAAATGCATGTTATATATTTTAAAAAACTGCATGGATATCAACATTTTTTGGACTACAATAAATTATACTAACATGTTATATCTGATCAGGATCTAGTTTAAGGCACTAAGAAGGTTAAAGTATCAGTTTGAAAAGAGCCTCTATTAGAGCAAAAATGATTTCTGGTAAAATTGAAGCAAGAACAAACATCAGACTTATGGTGAAGTGGGTTGGAAGAATGGTGAAATCATTGATGTTTTACAAAAAGTTAATGGGAACCATCCCTCCCCCCACCAAAATCAGCAGTTTTCAAATGGATAACTCATGTTAAGAAGGGATGAGATGATATTGAAGATGCACACTATCCATATCAATTTGAGAGGAAAGAATTAATCTTGTTAATGTCCTAATTGAGGAGGACTAATGATTAACAGCAGAAACAGTAGTCAGTACTATAACATCTCAACTGATTCGGCTTATACAATTCTGACTGAAAAATTAAAGTTGAACAAACTTTCCACTTGATGTAATGCCAAAACAATTGCACCCAGATCAGTGGCAGACAAGAGCAGAGCTTTCAACGGAAACTTCAGGCAAATGGGATTGTTATGGGATCTTTGGAGTATTGCTTTTCCGCCCAGAAACTTCTGTGGCTGGTGGCACCTTTGCTCAAGTTCTTGTCCTGCGTCCAGGAATGAGGTATGTAGACAAGTGGAAGGTGAACAAGATGAAGAGGAACTTTGTTGAGTGTTACAACAACTCAGAGAAGAAGCTCAGTGGGTAACTCCTCTCTGGTCATCTCATCCAGTGTTGGGCTCTCAGCAAAGAGGAGGCCCTTGAGAGGGTAGCTCCTCTCTGCAACTGGTTCTCCCGATGTCTCTCCATCCTTCCTCTGCCCTGCTCCGCTGAGCCCAGGGCTTTTATGGAACACAGAGGTGGGGGAGAAGTGCATGCTGATTGGTCCATGGCCAGTGGCCCCAGACCTGCTGATTGGTTCATTGGTCACCTGCTCCGGCCTGAAGGTGGGGCTTCCTTGGGGACCCGCCCCCTTTTGCCCAGGAGCCTGTTTGCCTCCTGCAGTCATCCATGGCATTCAGGCTGCTGGCACCAAGGGATACCTTCAGGCCAGCACCCAGCTATGCTCAGCCCCCCATTAGCTTCACCTCTGGTGCTCCTTGGTGCCCAAAGTTTGGAGGGGGCTGAGGTGGCGAGGGGCTGGCATGTCAGCACTGCCCCAAGGGTGTCCCCACCCAGCCAGGCTGTGATATCACCTAGGCTTGGCCAGAACTACACTCCGAAATTGGATTGAGTGCCAGGAGTCAGGAGAGGCCAGGCAGTGGGAGCAGGCAAGGGCAGGGGTGACTTCCCATGTCCCTCAAGAGTGCGGGGATGCCTGGGTCTGTAGTTCCAGTTTGGGCGACTTCAGCTGCCGGCGTGGGGGTGGGGCCACTGCCAGCTCTGTGTAGCAAGAGGCTGGGATCTGGTCTGCGGCCACTGACTTGGGGGCTTGGGTGGCTGCAGTTCCACCTGGGGAGCTCCCACCCTGTCAACTTGGAAAAGGCAGGGCTCCTGCTTGTCCCTGGCTCCTGGGGGCTCAATGAAGCACAGCACCCGGCCACGCCCCCTCACTGCCTGGGGCTGGGTCTCTGGGTCCTTGCATCCAGGGCAGGGACAACATTTCAGTGAACTTCCCCTGTGGCCCTGGGGTTCAGGGGTGGCCTGGAGCTCCCCCTTACCTGGTACATGACCTAGCCCAGCCCCATTGTGGCGGCCCTCTGGGTGGCTGGCTGGGGGATGGGGATGGTGCTGTCTGCCTCCTCCATGTGCTCACCCTGTGGTGGCTAGTGTGATGGCAGTGGCCGAACCAAACAACCCACCGTTGCCATTGGGATAAAGATTCTAAAGTTTTCTTTGAAAAATGGTAACAAGGAATGAAACTTCGCTTTACCAGTACAATCCTGAAGATAAAGCATAATCAAAACAATAACCACCAAGGTGTGGAAGCGGTCCAGTCAAAGCAAAAATGGACCAGTAGTGAGTAAATGCCATGACAACAGTTTTTTGGGGAATGCACAAGGCATTTTTGCTTGTTGACTTTATGGAGGGCCAAAGAACAAGAACATGACTGATTATGATAGTACTTTGACAAAGGTAGCCAAGACTTTATTAGAGAAAAATGCACCAAAAAGCTTCACCAGAGTGGCAATGCTCCTGCTCATTGTTCTCATCGAATAAAGTCAATTTTGCAAGAGTTTCAATGGGAAATTATTAGACATCCACCTTACAGTTCTGATTTTGCTCCTTCTGATTTCCTTTTGTTTCCTAATCTTAAGAAATCTGTAAAGAGAACCCATTTTTATTCACTAATAATGCAAAAAAGATGCCATTTACATGATTAAAATCCCAGGACCCTAAGTTCTTTAGGTATGGACTAAATGTCTGGTCATTGTTTATGAAAATGTCTTGACCTTGATGAAGCTTATGTTGAGAAATAAAGTTTATATACTATTTTTACCTTTTAACCTCATTTTTCCACAAACTTTTTGAAGCCCCTTCATATGTAGATATATAAGAAGAGATTATTTTGTGGGAATTGGCTCATGTAATTATGAAGGCCAAGAAGTCCCAGGATATGCTGTCTGCAAGCTGGAGAACTGGGAAAGCCAGTGATGTAATTGGTTGGGTGTGGGTGGAGGGAGATGCTAGTGTAAGTCCTGGAATCCCAAGGCTGGAGAACTTGGAAGTCTGACACCCCAGGGCAGGAGAAGATAGGTGACCAAGCTCCAGAAGAGAGGAGAGTCAATTTTCCCTTCCTCTGCCTTTGTATTCTGTCTCGGCCCTCATGAACTGAATGATGCCTGTCCGCATTGGTGAGGGCAGATCTTCTTTACTCAGTCTAGTGATTCAATGACTAATCTTTTCTGGAAACACCCTCACAGACATACCCAGATATAACATTTTATTAGGTATCCAGGTGTCTCTTAACCCTGTCAAGTTGACAAAATTAACCATCACAAATATCAAGTCAATCAATCAATTGTTTTTGAGTAGAGTGTTTTAATGTCTTCTTCGAACAGCCTGGGCATTCAATCTTTATTTATTAGAGCAACTTTACCAATTGATGCAGCACAGTATAAATTGTTCAAGTTTTAGTCTGAGTCCTTATTTGAGATCACAGTTTCAGATACTCAGGCATACTCAGCTTGGTTGCAGAGAGGTAATAGAAGGTTAGAGCGTAGATTGTGTGTGTTTGTTTCTAACCTGCCTTTATAATCTCCCCACTAAAGACTCCTTCTCCTTTTAAGGGCAACTTCATATTTGCAGCTTTTATTTTTTTATCGTCTCTGCCAATCATTGTTTTTTAATTGGTATATTTAGATCATTTACATTTAAATTTATTAGGGCTTAAATAAGCTATTTTATTATTTGTTTTCTTTGATTGTTTCTGTTTTATTTATCATTTATTCCTGTGAGTTACTTGAATATTTTTAAGGAATTTATTTTATTTAACATATCTTTTAGTACATTGCTTGGTCTAATTTTTTAATGGTTGCTCTTGCTATTACTATATATATAGATATACATATATCTCTCTATATGTCTTATAGTCTATTGATAACAACATTTTATTGCTTTGAGTGTAGCATGAAAATCTCACTTCCATTTGGGTCACTTTACCATCCTCACTATTGAAATACCATTGTCTTGAGTTTCAGATGGTGTTATGGACTGAATGCTTGTGTTTCCCTCCAAATTCATATGTTGAAGCCCTAACACCCAGTATGGCTATACAGATGACCCTTGAAGAATATAAGTTTGAACCACCTGGGTCTACTTACATGCAGATTTTTTTCAATAAATATTTTTAAAGGTTTTTGGGAGATTTTCAAAAATTTGAAAGCAATGCAGATAAATCCCATAGCCTAAAACTATTAAAAAATTAAGAAAAAGATGTGTCATGAATGTATAAAACATATGTATATAGTAGTATATTTTGTTATTTATTACCATAAAGTACCCCAAGACAGCAACTCTTCCTCTTTCTCAGCCTACTCAATGTGACAAAAATGAAAACCTTATAATTCACTTCCATTTAATACTGAATATATTTGCACTTTCTTATATTTTTCTTAGTAACATTTCATTTTCTCTAGCTTACTTTATGGTAAAGCATATAGTATATAATATATATAACACACAAAATACATATTAATCACACTCTTTATGTTACTGGTAAGGATGTGCCAGTAGTAGGTTCTTAGGAGTTAACTTTTTGGGGAGCCAAGAGTTATACATGGATTTTCAACTGCACCAGAGTTCTGGCAGTCTAACCCTAATGTTATTCAAAGGTCACCTCTACTTGGGAATAGTGTCCATAATTAAGTATAAATGAGGGCACGGCCTCAATCTAATAGGCTTAGTGTCTTTACTAAAGCCTTACTCATTGGTGTCAGTGAGTGCTTCCTCTTCCTCTGCAAGCGCACACCATTGAAAGGCCAAATGAGGACAGACGGAGAAGTTGGCCATTGGCAAGCCAGGAAGAGAGTCCTCAGCAAAAAAACTGAACCTTGTCAGAAACTTAATCTTGAATTTTCCAGTCACCAGAACTATGAGAAAATAAATTCCTGTTGTTTAAGTCATCTAGTCTATGGTATTTTTAATGGTAGCCTGAACTGATGAATACAGATAGTATTATGATTTTTGTTTAATTCCTTAAATAAGATTGAGAAAACTCATCAAGAGAATAGTCTATTGTGACTAGCAATGTATTAGTCCATTTTCACACTGCTATAAAGAACTTCCTGAGACTGAGTAATTTTTGAAGAGAAGAGGTTTAATTGACTCACAGTTTTACATGTCTGGGGAAGCCTCAGGAAACTTACAATCATGGCAGAAGGCTAAGAGGAAGCAAGGCACATCTTACATGGTGCCAGGAGAGAGAGAGAGCAAGGGGGGAAGGGCCACACTTTGAAACCATCAGATCTCATGAGAACTCACTCACTATCATGAGAACAGCAAGGGAGATATCTGTCCCCATAATCCAGTCACCTCCTACCAGGCCCTTCCTCTGACACACAGGGATTACAATTCAAGATGAGATTTGGGTGGGGACACAGAGCCAAACCATATCAAGCAATATTTTGGTTATTTCCATTACTATTTTTTCTCATTTCTCATATTTGACTATTTTGATACTCTATGATTTCTCTTTTTTATCATTTTAGTTTAAAGAATTTTCTTTAGCCTTTCTGTAAGGGTAGGTCTGTTAAGGGACAAATTATTTTAGCTTTCCTCCATATGAGAAAGCCTTTGTTCTCCCTTCATTCTTGAAAAATAGTTTTGACAGTTATAGAATTTACAGTTGACAGTTCTTTTCTTTTAGTACTTGAAAAACATTGTGCCATTTCCTTTTGTCCTTCATTGTTTCAGATGAAAAATCTACTGTCATTCAGATTTGTATTTCTCTATAGGTAATGCTTTATTTCTGTCTGGCTGCTTTCGAGCTAATGTCTTTGATTTTAGTGTTCAGAAATTTAACTATAATGTGTCTTAGCATGGATTTTTAAAGTCTTACTTAAGGTTCTCTCAGCTTATTAAATTCTTAGATATATATCTTTCTTCAAATTTGGGAGGTTTTTAGCCTTTATTCCTTTCATTATAGGACTCTAATAATAGGATATTGGATTTTTAGTTATTGCATAGACTAAACAGATCTGCATTAAAATTCTGTTTAAGCCATTTAGTAGCTGGATTGTCTGAGTAAAATTAATCTCCTTTAGCTATATTTTATTTTTATTTTTTTCAATGAAATGGAATATGATGCCAGCCTATATTGGACTTTTGTTGTTTTGATTAGCAACTCTCCCATCTCTGATCCTATGTGCACAGGCACAAATCATTTTCTTTGAAAATGCCAGTAATATTACGATTTATTCATCTCTGACTCTTGATTAATTTGAATTTTCTATGGGATAATTGCTGTTAATAGAGAAAAAAGTCTCGATCTTTAGTGTAAACATGGGTCTATCATGGTTTTTATTAAACTAAGGCTAAAGCCACCAACAGTGACCGTGGCAAGCAGGGCTGATGACAGTAATGCTGATTAATCTCCATATACCTGAGCATCTGGTTTTAGGAAACTGAACAGAAAGCACTCAGCATCCCGGGTGTTCATTGATTGATGAATATTGAATACGCACATTAGTCATCAGAATGTCCAAATGGAAGAGCACATTGAACCCAGTGATCTGGCTGTGTTGGCAGAGCTATTCTTTGACCCTTCATTCACCCCATTCTTCAGACCTCAGTCGAGACCCTGTTGATGGATTGCTGTAGGGTCTGGCTTCAGCAGAGAAGAGAGAGAGAAGAAACTTCCTCCCTTGTCTCTGCCTGAAGGATGGCAGGTAACATGGTTTGCTTGTTCCTTGCAGTCACTCGTATTGTGGCTCTGGCTGACCCCTTTTACTATTTCCCTCTCTTGTGTTTCTTCTCCTGTGCTAACCTATTCCAAGTACTCAGTACTCTATTCTCTACATCATGGCCCAGGAGAAGATTTTTCTCTCGTTGTGAGTTAATATTATGATCTCTCTCCCAAGAGGATTTTTCAACCTTGAATGTTGGATGTTACTGGGAATGAACAGATCTGTGCCCTGGGGCCCTGAGATACTTGATGCTCTCAATTCCTGCCCTGACTTCCACTCCCATTCTCTGACAGTATTTGCCCAGGCCTTACAAACATTTAATTACTTTTCCTCCTTTGGTTATCCTATAAATAATGAAGTTACACAAGATCTTTCAAAATATTTAAGTGACATTTTGTTATTATACACTTAGGGTGAATACATTTACATCAATTAGATAATTATGTATCAGGATAATTGGCCCCCAATCTAACAACCTTTTATTTTTTATTTTTAAAGGCTAATGTTTGCAGGGAGAAGGTATGTTTTTCAATCAAAATGGGTTCTTCTGGGACAGCATATGATGCTAGATTACAGATTACTCACATCCTTTTGCAATGAGGACAGAAAAACTGAGATCTACAGAATTAAACAATAATTTTATTACATAAAATCTGTCCTTGAGTTATTGACACTCAATTTCCCTGATTACTCAAGTAATGAAGTCAATGCACTGTGCTTTGCAGTAGCATCAGAGAAACTAAATTAGCATTTTAGGGAGATGTTTATGGGTATTGTTGATTTTAGGAAAGAGAGTTCACTGATATGGGTAGCTGCTTAGGCGGAGCAGTTTGCACCCAAATGGGAATGAAACATAAGACTGAGCAGCTGTTAGACCAACTTCTTAGTGCCTGGAATGTGGTGTTATATTGTTGCCTGCTTTTCTACCAGGGAAGTCTAAACTATAGTCACCCGTCTGCCATAGCATTCTATAGCAACATGGCTGCATTTATTCTCAGGAGGGTGTTTAGTCATTGATCTCTCATATGTCTTACTAATCAGTTAAAAATATACAATAAAATGGCCAATAAAAATAACTTTCTTATTATGGAATAATTAAAAAATAAATTGAAATCACTTTGTATACATTTCATAATTATTCTAGCTAATTTTGAAATTGGGGAATGCAAAAAACAAGGATAACAAATAGAGTCTCTTATTTCTAGAGGGCAAATGTCCCAGTAGCAGTCTTTCTGGAAGATATCTACTTTCTGCCTTTTTCTACGTTTTAATGTGACTGAACTACAATAGGAACCAGACAGAAGTGAATTCCAATTATTAGTGTCCCCACATAAGTTGTGTGCCTTTGGGTAAATTATCTCGGGTAAGTTATTGAAGCACAATGTATCTTGGTTTCTCTTTCTTTAGAATGAGGATACATATGTCTGCTTCATAAAGTCAAATCAAAAACATGCAATCATTTGGTTGTGTTTTCAACATTCTAAATACCAGATTTTATATGACAGTCTCAGAATGTATTAATTTGCAAGAAGATGGAAAAGGCAGAAAAAGGACTTTATATAGAGAAACTTTATAGATTGACTATAAAGATGCCTTCTGATTTTAAAAACATGAAAATGTGAAAGGAAAATCTTATGCCTTAGGTTTGGGAAAATACCATAGTGGATGCTAGAGAAATAGCCACTTTCCTTCTCCTTGAATATTCAGAGAGCAGACAGAACAGTCCAACAAATATTCAAGGAGACTGGAATTTCTTGATATTTGTTTAGAAGATACTTTATTTGTAGTATGAGTATATAAAATCCAAAATACACAGATCAAAAAATCCTAACCTGAGATATGTGAGCCTATCACATGGCCTTTATTTCTTATGTTAAGCTTACAAATAAAACGAGACAGCCCGCAGGTTCTGTTTTGTAATCCAGACTCAATCAGTCTTGTTTTTCGGGGGAAATAGAGGATGCTGCAAAAATTATCTTTGACTATAAAAAGAACATTTCTAGCACAATAAAAAATGGTAAATCCAGAAGAATTGGTTGTGTATAATCATCGTGAAGCCTATTTCTATTTTTATCAAAGTGAGGCATGAGATTTTGGATGTGTTTATGTTGTTTTTGATTTTGGCAGGAGATGAGGAAGTAGGGAGAGTTTTGAGAGAATAGTGTTGCTCTATAACTGTAAAATTATTATTTTTTCCTAAGATAGCAATGCTATTTTACTTCACTCTCACCCACTGATTACAGCCAAAGAGCTCAGCCTGGTCAGTGCTGTGGAGAGTGGATTTAGAAACATGGGAGACAGGTAGAAATTTAGGCCTCTTGGAGATAGAGAGATGGGAAAATTATATATATATGAATAAATATTTTATATATTATATAATAAATACTAATATGTTTATATATTAAGTTATATAGAAACATACTGCTAGAAATATAGATACAATGGGTAGATAGATATCAGACAATACAAAAACCTTCTTTCTTGGGAAGCTGTATTAGTCTATGCTCACACTGGTAATAAAGACATACCTGAGACTGGGTAATTTATAAATGAAAGAAGTTTAATTGACTCACAGTTCCACATGGCTGGGGAGGCCTCATAATCATGGCAGAACGCAAAGGAAGAGCAAAATCACATCTTACATGGCAGCAGGCAAGAGGGCACGTGCAGGGGAACTCCTGTTTATAAAACCATCATATCTCCTGAGACTTATTCACTATCCGAGAATAGCACAGGAAAGACTCACCCCCATGATTCAGTTACCTCCCACTGGTCCCACCTATGACACATGGGGATTATGGAAGCTACAATTCAAGATGAGATTTGGATGGGGACACAGCCAAAACCCTATCAGAAGCCTAAAAACTTGACCCTATAGGGGGTTACTTTTAACCCCACCCTCCAGAACTTATAGTATTTCTAAGACACTTTGGCCTCTAGCCTGAGACTTGTTTCGTTAATCCGAGCCACACTGAGCATCTTGCCTGGTCTAGGTCCTTAATAAAGCTGTCACTGCTTTCGGACTCCTCTTTTGTAATCAAGCTCTTACATCTTCAATTTCTGAGTTCCTGGAAGGCTGAAGTACAAATTTTCTTTTTGAGATGGAGTCTTGCTCTGTCACCCAGGTTGAAGTGTAGTGGCGTGACCACAGCTCACTGCAAGCTCTGCCTCTCAGGTTCATGCCATTCTCCTGCCTCAGCTTCCCAAGCAGTTGGGACTACAGATGCCTGCCACCATGCTCAGCCAATTTTCTGTATTTTTAGTAGAGACAGGATTTCACCGTGTTAGCCAGGATGGTCTCAATCTCCTGACTTCATCATCTGCCTGCCTCAGCCTCCCAAAGTGCTGGGATTACAGATATGAGCCACCGCACCCAGCCAAAGTACAACTTTTTAATACAAGATTTTAGTTCTCTTTCTCATTAACAAATAAGTGCAAATAGTAAAAACCTATTATTGTATTGAACAACTGCTATATTCTAGGCAAGCAGTTTAGTTAATTACCTAATACAGTTTTTGCCCCAGTTTTAGGAGGAAATTATTGTTGTCTTTCAATTAAGCACACTAAGATTACTTGAATAATGTAATACCAATAGTGTTATATCATGGGCATTAGTTTTTGGTTGGTGAGGGCTGAGGGAGCTGGTCAGGGGAGATCAGTTCAGATGATTTAGTTCACTGATTCATTTTTACGGAGCAGGAAAATAAGTCTTAGAAACAGAAAGTGATTTGGCCATGGTCTTGCTGGGATATGTGTTGGAAGCTGGGAACAGAACTCAGGTCTTCTGACTACCATTCCGTGGTCTTTTGTGTGAAATCAGCCTCCTTCGAGAAATAGAGTGACAAGTTGGTTGCAGAGTGGCCAGCTGTAACTGCTGATATTCCAATAGTGTTACTGAGACTCCCTGCAAGCCGGACCAAAAAAATGGAGAAAGGCTTTGGGGAGCTATGCTTATCTTTCGTGGATTTAGAGAGCCCATCTTTGTCTTGGCACTTGGGCCCCTTCTCCCCTTTCAGACCCCTTGTTAGAGAGAGGCCTGATTACATCTCCCAGAAATAAGCAATTATTAGCTCAGCTACAGGATAAGAAATAGGGCATTTGTAAAAGCACATTAAATCAAGGACATACAGAGCAAAGTTAAAAATTAGGAAAATACTTTCCTCTTCAGCGCCAGTCTCACCTCTTACCTCCCATGCCCTAGCATCAGCTTTGCCTGCATTAATTTTAAAACCCCAAATAAGAAGGTGCAAGTGCTAAATTCTGGGCACAATGTCCTCAAACACTGTCACTCCCACCCATTCCCAAGGCACTCAGGGCTCTCTTCTGTGCTGCCTTCTTGATAGGGTCTGCAGGGTCTGCTCTCTATCCCTGTGCTCAGTCTGCACTTACTCGTTTCTACAAAGCCTTCTAGTTAATGGAGATGCATGAAAAACCCAGTTTGTTTTTTTCTTTCTTTTCAGCTCTTTAGTCTTCCAAGATAAAAGGTGGGTTTATCAGGGACAGGGTGAGAACTGTGAAGGTGGTAAGGTAGAGAAGTCAGGTGGAAGTTGTCATGTAAGTGGAGGGAAACAAAACACTTTAATCTTATTTCCTCTGTGTCTCCATGGCCTAACCTGGGTGCATTCATTAGCACACTTCTAATTCACTGATACTCTCTTTGTGTTCAGTCTAGAGTTCATCCCATTTACTGAGTTCTCTTTATATACGTATTTTTATTTCCCTAATTTATCTGCATGTTCTGGTTTTATTTCTGCCTTTCATTCTTTCATACTTCTTATTCTGTTTCAGTGGACATTCTAAACCTATTTATTTTATAGTGTTACTTAGATTGTTCCACAAAATATACTATCTCTGTAGTAATCAATGTTCCAATTGTTGATATTTGCCTATCTTTGGTCTATTTAAATTTTTTTACATTGTTTTAGAATTTTGACTTGTGAGCTAATTTTGGTAGGAATATATATATTCTCCTTTTTTTCAGGGCTCAATTCTCACTTCCTAGCAATTTTACATTTGCTTCTACTGTGTCTTTAGTCCTCTAGTCCAGTCTGAACTGCCATTTTAGTGACATAGAGGATATCACAGATGGTCATGTGTAAGACTTGGTTCACTTCCTGATCACTAGGTAGCTTGCATAAAGGTATATCCTTGCCTGTAGCTGGCAGCAGTTTTGTCAACCTCCTTCTGTGAGTGGGGAAACCTCAATGGAATCTCTGGTCTCAAGCAGTAGGGCTGACTCACGTTCCCCTTCTGAGTGGAGCACCTAAGGGCATTCATATCATAGATTTTTTTAACCTATCCCAGACTCTGTGGCCTGGCCAAGCTCTCAGGTTATGTAAAGCACAAAATTACCTTTGTACATAAAATAGAGATAATATCTACCTTCAGAGTCACAATGAGTCAATGAAACATGTAAAGCAGCACATACAGAGTGGGACAAGTAGCAGGCCCTCTCTCTACAAAAGCTTGCCATCATTGGGAGAAATTATCCAGAGGACTCCTCACTCCTTACTCAAAAGAACAAGCGCGTGGGAGACAAGATATCACAACACATTTACCCGCACATAAATGGAGAAACCAACAGAAGTGGAATCTTCAGCATATAAAGTAAGAGAAAAAAATCAACTTTCTATGTCACTCAAGATTCTCAGACCTCAGACTGGTGAAACAAACAAACAAACAAAAACAAAAAACAAAAAAACAAAGAAGATGTGCTCATTAAGTATATGGTGCAAACCAAGAGAAGATCTCTTTGCTAGAGTGATATACTGGTAGCCCAAGACAACTGTACATACAACATTTGACAGCCCTGACCAGTGTCTTCTGGAGGCTACTTTAGATACTGCAATGTAGCACAGAGATAATGTGAACATAGTTGTATGGGCACAGACAAATCACAGAAAAAAAGTGATGTATAGCTAACACAAGAAATGAATTATATGGCCAACACACAGAAAGTGTTAGATTTTGTTCATGCAAGTGACAAATCTTAATTTTTTCAAAATTGTATTTTGATTCTTGGCTTTCCTATTACTCCACCTAAAATACTTTCTATTCAGTTCTAACACCAAACCTTTGCCATGGCTATGTTCCTGGCCTGGAACGTATTTTACTTTCTATTCCTCATTAAAACACTTTCTATCCTTAAAGGCCAGCTAAGATAATTTCTTTTGGGAACTCTTTCTCATTAATACCATCCATAAAGAACTGTCCTCCTCTGAGCTTCTGGGTGCAGGAGTCTGTTGGTGTTCTCTTGCTTGCAGAGTCTGATAATCTGGATATGAATGAAGTTTACGCTTCAGGTCCCCTCACCTGCAGAGGTCCCCCTCCTGGTTCCAGGAGAGGTGCTAGCAATGAATTAACATAGTTTTATTTTTGTAGAAAATATAAATATAAGAAAAGTTGGCTGGACATGGTGACTCACACCTGTAATCCCAGCATTTTGGGACGCCAAGGCGGATGGATCACCTGAGGTCAGGCGTTTGAGACCAGCCTGGCCAACATGGTGAAACCCTGTCTCTAGTAAAATACAAAAATTAGTCAGGTGTGGTGGTGGGCACCTGTAATCCCACTTACTGCAGAGGGTGAGGCACGAGAATCACTTGAACCTGGGAGGCAGAGGTTGCTGTGAGCCGAGATTGCACCACTGCACTCCATCCTGGATGCCAGAGTGAGACTGTCTCAAAAAAAAAAAAAAAAAAAAAAGGAAAAAAAAAAAAAAGGAGAGAGAAATCTGCCTAGTGCCTCTGTTATTTTCCAACTACATGTATTCTTATCGCATCTTTGTGTAGAGTTTGTAAAATAATTTTACATGAAGAGAATAACATGTAATCCTCTCATTTTGTGTGACTGAACAACATTTTTTTAATTCGTTGGTAACTGAATTGTATAAACACTACTTCACATATATATGTATTTGCTGTTTGGAGGACTGCAATTAGGTAAGGCCACCATTCCTTTTCACTCTGACATGTCCTCCATCCTGGGTGGCATTGGAAGTGTTGGCTGAACGTCACTGGGTTTTGGCTGATGAAAATTTAGGGATATGTTTAGTTTGGATTTAGTGGGACATGTCTACATGGCTTACAGTATATATATTGGTGGTCATCTGGTATAGCAACAGTTTCTAGAAACTCTCCCCCTAACCAGTATGCTGAGTTACTTAGTTTCCTGGCACACTAGGTAGAGTCAGGGTTCCATTGTGACATGAACTTGTCTGGAGGTGCCTGACATCGGTAGACAATAAACAAAATTGCAAATGATGAAACCAGAAGTGAGTCAGTGGAAAATTTTTCCTATAACCGGATGTATGAAATTTCAAATAAAGTTATCAGTTTACTTTGATGCCTTAGTCAGATGGGAATTCTCTTCTGTCAAGAATATTACCTATAACGTAACATATACAATTATAAATGGAAGATAAGGGATGTAAAGGACCTCTTCAAGGAGAACTACAACCACCTCTCAAGGAAATAAGAGAGGACACAAACAAATGGAAAAACATTCCATGCTCATGGATAGGAAGAATCAATATCATGAAAATGGCCATACTGCACAAAGTAATTTATAGATTCATTGCTATCCCAATCAAGCTACCATTGACTTTCTTCACAGAATTGGAAAAAACTACTTTAAATTGCATATGAAACCAAAAAAAAGCCCTCATAGCCAAGACAATCCTAAGCAAAAAGAACAAAGCTGGAGGCATCACACTACCTGACTTCAAACTATACTACAAGGCTACAATAACAAAAACAGCATGGTACTGGTACCAAAACAGAGATACATACCAATGGAAGAGAACAGAGGCCTCAGAAATAATGCCATACATCTACAACCATCTGATCTCTGACAAACCTGACAAAACAAGCAATGGGGAAAGGATTCCCTATTTAATAAATGGTGTTGCAAAAACTGGCTGGCCATATGCAGAAAGCTGAAACTGGATCCCTTCCTTACACCTTATACAAAATTAACGCAACATGGATTAAAGACTTAAACATAAGACCTAAAACCATAAAATCCCTAGAGGAAAACCTAGGCAATACCATTCAGGACATAGGCATGGGCAAAGACTTCATGACTAAAACACCAAAAGCAATGGCAACAAAAGCCAAAATAGAGCAATGGGATCCGATTAAACTAAAGAGCTTCTGCACAGTGAAAGAAACTATCATTAGAGTGAACAGGCAACCTACAGGATGTGAGAATATTTTTGCAATCTATCCATCTGACAAAGGGCTAATATTCAGAATCGACAAAAAACTTAAATAGATTTACAAGAAAAAAACCCCATCAAAAAGTGGCCAAGGATGTGAATAGACATTTCTCAAAAGATGACATTTATGCAGTCAACAAACATATGAAAAATTGTTCATCATCACTGGTCATTAGAGAAATGTAAATCAAAACCACAATGAGATACCATCTCACACCAGTTAGAATGGCGATCATTAAAAAGTCAGGAAACAACAGGTGCTGGAAAGGATGTGGAGAAATAGGAACACTTTTACACTGTTGGTGGTACTGTAAACTAGTTCAACCATTGTGGAAGACGATGTGGTGATTCCTCAAGGATCTAGAACTAGAAATACCCTTTGACCCAGCCATTACTGGGTATATACCCAAAGGATTATAAATCATGCTACTATAAAGACACATGCACATGTATGTTTATTGTGGCACTGTTCACAATAGCAAAGACTTGAAACCAACCCAATGATAGACTGGAAACAGAAAATGTGGCACATATTCACCATGGAATACTATGCAGCCATAAAAAGGATGAGTTCATGCCCTTTGCAGGAATGTGGATGAAGCTGGAAACCATCATTCTCAGTAAACTAACACAAAGACAGAAAACAAAACACTGTATGTTCTCACTCATAAGTGAGAGTTGAGCAATGAGAACACATGGACACAGGGAGGGGAACATCACACACTGGGGCCTGTCAGGGGGTGGGGGAGTAGGGGAGGGATAGCATTAGGAGAAATACTTAATGTAGACGACAGGTCGATGGGTACAGCAAACCACCATGTCATGTGTATACCTATGTAACTAACCTGCATGTTCTGCACATGTACGCCAGAACTTAAAGTATAATTTAAAAAATAATAAAAAATAAAAAAAGGCAAATAAATTGCTATTTTGATGGGAATTGTGTAAATTTATCAGAATATACTAGAATTTCTGTGTTTGTATGGCATAAACCTGTTGCAGTCTTACAAACAGCAAATGTATATATGAAGTTGTGTTTATGTAATTCAGTTATCAACTAATTAAACAATTTTTGTTCAATGATACAAAATGAAAGAATTATATCCTATTCTCTCCATGTAAAATTATTTTACAAACTGCACGAAGAGGTGATAAAAACATATATAGCCAGAAAACGTAAGGAAAAAATAATAGAGGCACTAGGCAGTTATTTAATAAAACTAGTATATTATATTTCTGAATGGTGTGATATTTATAGTATTCGTCAGTTCTTTTAAAATTTATAATTTCTTGTTTTTCTTTATCCAATAAATATTCATTCTTATATTTGTTTTTTAACTCTTATTTTTTAAAAGAATCCTCAAAATAGAATATGCTGCAGTCCCATATCGCCTGGATTGGCCTCTGCCTACCTAAGGTTTCAACCCCTCTTGGGGAGTGAGTTCCTGGATAACAGGGGTGATTCTTTGTGCTGTTTGCGAATCTGTTGCTTCCACTCAGTGCTGTACATACATAGCTCAGGTGTTCTTCCACTACTTGAGTAGTTATCAATAATATGCAAGAGGGCTCTCCTTCCATGTGGTACTTGGCGCTGCTCTTGGAGTTAAATAGAATGATTCTGAAGGGTTTCTCTAGTTTTCAAGATTTATACCTTTTTATTTTAAGCAGTTATGCCTAATCCTGTCATGAGACTATGTCAGTATTGACTAGTTTATTAAATAAGATTAGAAGATGCTCAAATGTTGAACTTATCTATACACAGTGTAAATTGATACCACTTCTCCCTCCACCCCCAGAAAGAATCTTAGATAATTATATATATAAAATACTTTTCTATAATCTTTATAATTGTAATATCTG
This sequence comes from Chlorocebus sabaeus, assembly GCF_047675955.1. Classification (NCBI taxonomy): domain Eukaryota; kingdom Metazoa; phylum Chordata; class Mammalia; order Primates; family Cercopithecidae; genus Chlorocebus; species Chlorocebus sabaeus. The sequence continues at coordinate 17,995,707 of NC_132917.1, forward strand.
AGGAAGTTTAACTCTTCATATATTAGAATAGTTTTGAACAATTCATTGTGCTAAAGGAATAATTTCATGAACTTCCTGCTACTGTGAATCTTTTGCTCAATATGTCTCTAAAATGGCTATCAGAGAGTAGTTATGTTAGGGTCTTTGAGGGAGCTTTGCTTAAAGTAAAATATTTTTCTATAGATAAAACATTCTGTTGAGCAAGAGATTTCCTTGCAAGAGTACAACAAATCCGCTTTGAAAAAAATTATCTTTAATCTACAGTTTGCGATTTAATAGGTTCTTGGATTTAGTTAACAGTGGTTGAAGAAACATTGTTGGCAAAAGATACGTGCTCAGAAAGATCACAACATTAATTTTCACTGTGTTCTCTTGAGCACAGAAATTCACATACAATTGTGTTGTATTTTATATTTTAATATCCTGATGTTCTTTTGGGGTCTTTTAAAAAAAGTGTAATCTGTGCTGGAGCAAGTGATGTATGTGAGGTTTTCTAGACTAATATGCAAACAATGCCAAACATCCTAATTACCTTTGGGAGCAAGTGATGTATGTGAGGTTTTCTAGACTAATATGCAAACAATGCCAAACATCCTAATTACCTTTGGGAGGTCCCAAAACCTTGTCTTTCAAAGCCTTGATCCTAGGGTTGCTGGGCTCAATGCTAGGGACTGCGCTGATGAGGACCTGGGTCAGAAAGCCCTAGAGAACACCAGTGGGGCAGAAAAGCCATTGTTGTCTTCTCCCAAGGTGAATGGCAGGGGTCAGGGCTTTAACCTAGAGAAGATGTTAAAGAAAAAAGTATTTATGACACTTGTTAAAACAGTAAAGCAAACTTTATTCAGGCTTATCGCAATAGGTATAGGGATTACAGCAGTGGAGTTTTGCAATAGGAGAGAGAGATTGGGCTCAACTCTGAATACAAGAAAAAATGAGAATTTATAGACAAGGAACAGAGTGGGGTCAGTGCACGGAAAATTATTGAAAAGAAACAGTGGTAAGAAGAGATTCTGGCTGAACTGACCAACAGGAGTCTTGCTAAAATTAAGTGATAAAAAGAAGGACACAGAAGTCCAAAAGTTAGGGTTGAGTTGGGAAGAGGATTCAGAGAAGCCCAACTAAAATTTGGTCAAGGAGAGACTCCATCAGAGACACACCAACAATATTGCAATCAGCAATTCCAAGAGTTATAGGGGGAAAGAGTATTTCAGATTATCAGGCAGCAGTGTCAGAAGCTGGTATAGAACCTTCCCTCCATGTGGGCTAGGCTAGTCTCAGCATATTGGGAAGCTGAAGCTGTCAAGGGTGTTCATTGAGGGGCTGTGTGCAATCACTTCTACTATGTTCAGAAGCTCAGGGAAGGTAGGGATCCTTTGAGGAGATAGAGAGGGACAGACCAAATGCAGTTGTGGTTTATAATGTTCCTATCATTTAGAAAATTAAACAAGTTGGGTTTCATGTTTCTCTTTCTCAGTGACTCCCAAGATGAAGATTTAATCTTCTCTACAAGAGTAGTGAGTTAAGCTTTGAGATATGGTCATGTCGTGCTGCTGATATCTGGGAAGCCTTTGTGCAGTTCGTGTTTAGGAATTTTAATTCCTGGGCCAGTTTAAAAAAATTTTTTAAAATTATACTTTAAGTTCTAGGGTACATGTGCATAACGTGCAGGTTTGTTACATATGTATACATGTGCCATGTTGGTGTGCTGCACCCATTGACTCATCATTTACATTAAGTGTATCTCCTAATGCTATCCCTCCCACCCTCCCCCCACCCCACAACAGGCCCCAGTGTGTGATGTTCTCCTTCCTGTGTCCAAGTGTTCTCACTGTTCAATTCCCACCTATGAGTGAGTACATGCAGTGTTTGGTTTTTTGTCCTTGCAATAGTTTGCTGGGAATTATGGTTTCCAGCTTCACTCATGTTCCCGCAAAGGGCATGAACTCATCCTTTGTTATGGCTGCATAGTATTCTATGGCATATATGTGCCACATTTTCTTAATCCAGTCCATCATTGATGGACATTTGGGTTGGTTCCAAGTCTTTGCTATTGTGAATAATGCCACAATAAACATACGTGTGCATGTATCTTTGTAGCAGCATGATTTATAATCCTTTGGGTATATACCCAGTAATGGGATGGCTGGGTCAAATGGTATTTCTAGTTCTAGATCCTTGAGGAATTGCCACATCGTCTTCCACAATGGTTGAACTAGTTTACAGTCCCACCAACAGTGTAAAAATGTTCCTATTTCTCCACATCCGTTCCAGCACCTGTTGTTTCCTGATTTTTTAATGATCGCCATTCTAACTGGTGTGAGATGTTATTTCATCGTGGTTTTGATATGCATTTCTCTGATGGCTAGTGATGATGAGCATTTTTTCATGGGTCTGTTGGCTGTCTAAATGTCTTCTTTTGAGAAGTGTCTGTTCATTTCCTTGGCCACTTTTTGTTGGGGTTGTTTGTTTTTTTCTTGTAAATTTGTTTGAGTTCTTTGTAGGTTCTGGATATTAGCCCTTTGTCAGAGGAGTAGATTGCAAAAATTTTCTCCTATTCTGTAGGTTGCCTGTTCACTCTGATGATAGTTTCTTTTGCTGTGCAGAAGTTCTTTAGTTTAATTAGATCCCATTTGTCAATTTTGGCTTTTGTTGCCATTGCTTTTGGTGTTTTAGACATGAAGTCCTTGCCCATGCCTACGTCCTGAATAGTATTACCTAAGTTTTCTTCTAGAGTTTTTATGGTTTTAGGTCTAACATTTAAGTCTTTCATCCATCTTGAATTAATTTTTGTATAAGGTGTAAGGAAAGGATCCAATTTCAGCTTTCTACATATGGCTAGCAAGTTTTCCCAGCACCATTTATTAAATAGGGAATCCTTTCCTCATTTCTTGTTTTTGTCAGATTTGTCAAAGATCAGATGGCTGTAGATGTGTGGTATTATTTCTAAGGGCTCTGTTCTGTTCCATTGGTCTATATCTCTGTTTTGGTACCAGTACCATGCTGTTTTGATTACTATAGCCTTGTAGTATAGTTTGAAGTCAGGTAGCGTGATGCCTCCAGCTTTGTTCTTTTGGCTTAGTATTGTCTTGACAATGTGGGCTCTTTTTTGGTTCCATATGAACTTTAAAGTAGTTTTTCCAATTCTGTGAAGAAAGTCATTGGTAGCTTGATGGGAATGGCAATGAATCTATAAATTACCTTGGTCAGTATGGCCATTTTCATGATATTGATTCTTCCTATCCATGAGCATGGAATGTTTTTCCATTTGTTTGTATTCTTTTATTTCATTGAGCAGTGGTTTGTCTTTCTCCTTGAAGAAGTCCTTCACATCCCTTGTACGTTGGATTCCTAGGTATTTTATTCTCTTTGAAGCAATTGTGAATGGGAGTTCACTCATGATTTGGCTCTTTGTTTGTCTGTTATTGGTGTATAAGAATGCTTGTGATTTCAAAAGCTAGCAGAAGACAAGAAATAACTAAGGTCAGATCAGAACTGAAGGAGATAGAGACACAAAAAACCCTTCAAAAAATCAATGAATCTAGGAGCTTGTTTTTTTGAAAAGATCAACAAAATTGATAGACTGCTAGCAAGACTAATAAAGAAGAAAAGGAAGAAGAATCAAATAGATGCAATAAAAAATGATAAAGGGGATATCACCACCTATCCCACAGAAATACAAACTACCATCAGAGAATACTATAAACACCTCTGTGCAAATAAACTAGAAAATCTAGAAGAAGTGGATAAATTCCTGGACACATACACCCTCCCAAGACTAAACCAGGAAAAAGTTGAATCCCTGAATAGACCAATAACAGGCTCTGAAATTGAGGCAATAATTAATAGCCTACCAACGAAAAAAAGTCCAGGACCAGACGGATTCACAGCCAAATTCTACCGGAGGTACAAGGAGGAGTTGATACCATTCCTTCTGAAACTATTCCAATCAATAGAAAAAGGGAATCCTCCCTAACTCATTTTATGAGGCCACCATCATCCTGATACCAAAGCTTGGCAGAGACACAACAAAACAGAGAATTTTAGACCAATATCCCTGATGAACATCGATGTAAAAATCCTCAACAAAATACTAGCAAACCGAATCCAGCAGCACATCATAAAAGCTTATCCACCATGATCAAGTGGGCTTCATCCCTGGGATGCAAGGCTGGTTCAACATATGCAAATCAATAAACATAATCCAGCATATAAACACAACCAAAGACAAAAACCACATGATTATCTCAATAGATGCAGGAAAGGCCTTTGACAAAATTTAACAGCCCTTCATGCTAAAAACTCTCAATAAATTTGGTATTGATGGGGTGTATCTCAAAATAATAAGAGCTATTTATGACAAACCCATAGCCAATATCATACTGAATGGGCAAAAACTGGAAGCATTCCCTTTGAAAACTGGCACAAGACAGGGATGCCCTCTCTCACCGCTCCTCTTCAACATAGTGTTAGAAGTTCTGGCCAGGGCAATCAGGCAGGACAAAGAAATAAAGGGTATTCAATTAGGAAAAGAGGAACTCAAATTGTCCCTGTTTGCAGATGACATGATTGTATATTTAGAAAACCCCATAGCCTCAGCCTAAAATCTCCTTAAGCTGATAAGCAACTTCAGCAAAGTCTCAGGATATAAGGACATTTTTTACTTGATATTTCTTATTTCTTTTATCACACTATGTACTTTTTGGCTTACTGGCTTTATCTCTATCTCGTCTTCTATTCTCTTGGATTTAGGAGAGGGAAATATTTACGCATTTCCATAACTGAGAGTGGAGGAGGGGAGAGGGGGAAAAAGAGAGAGAGAGAGGGAGAGAGAGAAAGAGATCCATCTGCTGCATGTATTGGACCTTGACATGGTGAACCATTGCCTTGTTATCCTGTGATCCTAGGATTTCTTCCTCACTGTGGCCATTTCACAGTAGGGCCTTTTTCCTCTTATATGTAGCTCTTGCTCAACCTAATTTCCTTTCAGACAACTGATCTTATTGGTATATTTAATTTTCAGATTGACATATACTAAAGTAATACTTTTGTCAGTAGTTGCTTAATGTGTATTAACATTTTCTTCTTTTGTAGATTATATTATCTGGATTCTTTTTTTTTTTTTTTTTTTGAGAAGGAGTTTCACTCTTGTTGCCCAGGCTGGAGTGCAGTGGTGCGATCTCCAGCTCACCGCCACAACCTCCGCCTGCTGGGTTCAAGCAGTTCTCCTGACTCAGCCTCCTGAGCAGTGGGGATTACAGGCATGTGCCACCACACCCGGCTAATTTTGTATTTTTAGTAGGGATGGGGTTTCTCCATGTTGGTCAGGCTGGTCTATCTGGATTGTTAAATCATTTGTACGAAATTACAAGTGTAGTGAGAGAGATACAATAGCTTAGGCTCCATATCTTTTTGAACTTTTCCTGACTTGAAATGGGTAGATTTTAAGATCAAATGTTATTTATTAACAAATAAGTACAAATATATTATTAATTTCTAGTAAAACAGAGACTATGTGTGGGATTTACAATGCATTCGATTTACTGTGCAATTCTAGAGACTTTGTGTGATATAGTATTTCCAGAAGGGTTGATACCTGTCAAGGACTTGAGATCTGACCACTGGAAACAGTCATTCTGAGGAGCTGCAGCATTGTCAATGGTGGGAGACCAGTAATTCCCAGGTTTTAGATGAGCTGCTGGTGTGTTTGGACTCATGCAAGAGTCCATGGTCCCATAGGAAACTAGAGGGAGGTAAGAATAAGGTGGAGAGATGCTGGAAGGTGTTTCAGGTTGGCTCCTGGAGTTTATATTTCCACCAGTTAAGTATAAATAATCTCACCACTGAAGTTCTCACTTAACTCACACTCATTCTTTAAAAAATCTCTTAGGAAGAATATATAATTATAATTAAGATACTCCAATAGTAATCCAGATGTGTACATTGAAAACGGGTCACTCATTCTGACTTTCTGGATTGAATGTCACTTTTCCTTTTATAAAAGAATATGAACACTAATTTTCTATTTCCTTTCACCATCTGTTACCATAAGCTCATAGAGAAAATATATCTACAAATCATAGTTACTAAAAATTTACTCTTCTTGTCTCATGGGATGCAATTATGAGTGTGTGTATGTATACATTTATAGATTCACATTGTCACTACTTTCTGTGTGTGTTCTCCAGATAAGCAGCAAAGTAACCTTCTTAGCAGACATTAGTATAAGCCCCAAATGTAGAGAACAGTGACTCTGAACTTCTAACCTAGCCAATGATCTTTAACCAGCATTGTTCAGTTTTGATCAATTTCTATGTGGGTTAGATAAAAATTGATTCTTTTATAAGGCTTTGCTTTTCTCTTTTTAGTAGCAGACATTGGTCATTACAGACTGGACTTTAAGATGGGTCCAATTCTGTGCACCGAAGTCTGTGTGGTAACTCTGCTGAGGAACTCATGTGCCGGCAGATTTGGATTGTTAGCACATAAACATCTTGCTGTAATCTCTCCATGATGCTTTTGACCACATGCTTGTGAAAGAGATACAAGAACAACCAACGTGTTTTTCCTATCTTACACACAGTTAAACAATATTCAACACAACATCCCTCTTCTGGTCAACAAAATGTATATGGAGATTTCTTCCAATTCTCCAGTGGACACCAACTCCGTGTCTTATAATTTAATTATATTCTGGCACTATCTATGTGGACATAGTGTCAGATGCCACAGGCTAAAGGCTCAGTCCCACAAGACTTTTGCCCACTTCGGATGCCAAATGCAAATAGTAGGTTGTCACCTATACTTCTGACTGACCAGCTGTAAATTGGGGGTCCCATTGCCCTCTCCTTGGGTTCAATTAATTTGCTGGGAAAGCTCACAGAATTCACAGGGAAACACTTAGGTTTGTTTACTAGTTTATTATATAGGATATTACAGTGTATACAGATGGGCATCCAGATAAAGGGCAAGGTATGGGATGGGGCGTGCAAAGCTTCCATAACCTCTCTGGGTGCACCACTCTCCAGGAACTTCCACACGTTCAGCTATCCGGGAGCTCTCCAAATCTAGTTGTTTCGGTTTTTATGAAGCATTCATTTCTTAGGCATGATGGAGTAAATCACTGGTCATTGGTGATTAACTTAAACCTCAGCTCCTTTCTCTTCCCTGGAGGCTGTAGAGTGGAGGTGGAAGTCCCAACTCCCAAATCATGTCTTGTTTTTTCTGACTATGAGCCCCATCCTGAAACTACCAGCCATTAACCATCTCACTAGCATAAAAGAGGCACTCACACTTTAGAGATTCCAAGGGTTGGGTTTTAGGGCTCTGTGCCAGGAAACATGGAGAAGACCATACATATATGTACATACATACATATATCTTATTATAAATCACAGTATCACTGTTTGCAATATGTTGTGTAACTCAAAAGCAAAGACAAATGAACAGCAATGGGAAAAAAGTCCAGGACCATTTTCTTAAGGAAAATAACTTTTACTCTTTGGATAAAATATTATATAGAAATCAAAAAAATAAACTCTACAAACTTATAATACCTTGAACCCTGATCAATAATTTAAGAAACAAAAGAGGATAGATAATTCATCTGTGCTTCAAAATGATTTATATGGTAGCTCCTAATTACCTTTAGTCTCTTTCTACTCTGATTATCATCAACAGTACTGTGTGCTAGATTGTGAGAACTATGTAATTCAGCATGAATAATAACTTTATTTTACATGATGTGGAGGGGTGATAATCCTCCCTCAATTTTCCACTGAGCTATTTGCTCATTTCCTTCTGAATTCCACAGGGTAAAAGAATTATCTTTTTCTTACACTTACAACTTTCTGCTGTCACCTTAGCTGTGCCATGGTATTAAAAAATTTAAATTTCTCTGGTGAATATCCAATTGTGACCTTTCTTTTTATGGAAGATGTATTCCATTTCCAATTTTGCTTGGGCTGAAGCAGCTTCTAATGCAAATGGTTAAATGTCTTATAAAATGTCACTAACAAACACCCTGTTATTTGACATTAGTGTAAGCTGTCTAATAAGAAATCATCTTTATGTTTCAACAACAACCAAAAAAAACCTAGGTAAAATAAATAACTTCTGCTATTATGTTTTGATATTAGAGTAAAATGTTTGTGTTTGTGTGTGTGTGCATGGTGATTTATTGTTGTGAATTAAACTATTGTGTACAGAACCACTTTATTTTTAGATTGGGTAAGATGGTTATTATACTTAATCTTTGTTTTTATGCATATAGGCTAAAACAAGAAAAGTAGACATTAGGCAACAAAACCTAGACATCTTAGTGTGAATAAATAAATGCTATATCGGAGTCCAGAGATTTCAATGTTAGCCCCATCCTGGCCTTTTGCTACTCATATGACCTTGAACAAATCAATGTGAGCCATTATTTACTTGTCTATAATCTAGAGCTATAAATACCTATTCTATCTTATTGGGTTGTCATGTGAGATAATATTCTTGGCATTTGTGAAGTACTACACAAATATGAGGTAAAATTATTTTTAAAATTGAGCTAAATTATTTTTGGCTGAAAGGCAAGTCAATAATCAAGTAACTGTTTATGTCAGAGTATCCCTTTTTCAGTGGAAAATTAATCAGTGAAATCTATCATAGGTGGATACTTTTATTCATCATTGCATTTAAATAATAACACATAATTATTTGCTGACTTTGAGGCACATATTGTGCTGACTTTGAGGTTGCTGGTAATAAGTGATAATATGAGCACCTCATTGCCAGTAAAGTGCCAAGCACTGTGGCTGGGGCTTCACACATATTATTTCTGCTTCTTACCAAATCTTTGCAAACAACTGATACTAAGCATTAACAATGAGTCAATGACTTGTTCAGGCTCTAGAATTCTCCTACACAGGGTCAGGATTCATATTTGGCCAGGACATATACTGGGAATAATTTGGAACTCATATATTGTTATGAGGAATTGGAAGGCATCTTGGGGACCAGCATGAAGCCCAGAGAGAGGAAATGACTTGACTATGGTCACACAGCCAGTTGATAAAGTTTCCAGGGGTACCCAGATATTTTAACAAACTATCTTCTTGTTTTCTTAGGTTCTTATTTCCTTTGTTTTAACAGAATCTTCCTGTATAGCAGCAGCTGTTTTATTTACCAAAGTGAGAAATAAGTTGGCTCTAATCCTCATCTACCATTGTTTGTGAATTCAGGGCCCTACACTAACATCTCTCCCAAAATACAAACATTGTTAACTCCTACAGGACCATGGAAGGTCCCTCATGGACTTTTTGTGCTCATGATAAATGTTTTGCTAACTAATTTTAAGCTGATCCTGCCCCCTCACAACTAGTCTAAGGCTATTTGGCTGTGCTCCTGAAGACTGGGCTTAGGTGAGAATCTCAAAGCCTTGAGATGACAATGCAAGTCCATAGAAAGCACAATTCGATTTACACAAAACATTTTAGGACCCCGGCATATATTAAACATACTATTCTTGCTCCAACATGTTGTGTTTTTTACAACTTTTCTACCTTGTGTAGAAAAGGAATGACATATAAGGACAGAATTCCTGTGTGTTATTTAAGAAATTAATCATTCACATGTGAGAAAAAAATTAAGAATATATGTAATTTTGTTTTGATTTCATATTTGCCTCACCAGAATCACTATCCCCGATGTATATACCATTTTCTCAAACTATCATATTGAACAGTTTCTCTGAAAGGTGATTATAAAGATAAGGGCCTGTGTGACATGCAACATAGAAATGTCGCAATTAGCAGTGGTCTATTCATAAACGTAAGCAGAGTGTCAGGCTTAGAATAGAAAAAAAATTTAATATGTAGGTCCTGGTCCTTCTACAATATAATTTATTGCTCAGATGTACCCTTTTGCATTTAAAAGTGGATTTATTATAATTTGCACTTTGCTTCTATTATTGCCACTCTTGAGTGACTCATTAAAATCTTTAATTAATTCTATTTATCTCTTCTTGAATAAAATGGTAAGATTTGAAAAATACTAATGTAGTAAGATTTTTTTGTTTTCATTCTATTTGGTGTTTTAGGTTTGGATAGGTGTGTTGTATGTATGTATATCTGCATATGTGTCTCCATAATTATATACCCATAATATATATTATATATATATGTAATGGATACATGTGTGTATAACAGTATAGTATACTATACATACTATAGTGTGTATAGTATATAATATAGATGTATATATACATATAATATATAATGTTATAGTATATAAAATGCATATTATATAATATATAATATTATATATAATATATAGTGTACTGTATAGTACTCTATAATTTATATGTGTATATATACACATATGTATACTAATATATACCAATATATGTATAAATATGTATATATGTATATATACATAATATATTTGATATATAATAGATATATATTACATAATAATTGATGTATTCATGTGCTTATATATACACATGTAATATATATACACACACACGCACACTTCAGTGTGTCAAAAGTAAAAAACTAAGCAGAGACTTCTTGCAAACACAGAGATTTTGAGACAAATATCCAAAGAGGAGAAAATATATTTAACCAAGGTATCTGTTAACAACTAGAAATTATTTCAATACTGATACTGTTAATCTAGAAAGAATCATAGAAAAACTGAAAAGTGTATTCGACTACCACAGAGAAATAGTAGAGTTAAACAGACAAATGTAGCTAAATCCAGAGAAGAGAAAAATGTATATTTCCTGGGTCCTGATCTTTCTGCAATAGAATTTCTTGCTTAAATGTACATTCCTTTCCATTTCATAAAATAAAATTGTCATAGTATTTATTGAGGAATTCGAATAGAAACACTTGGTGATTATAATAGTATCCTATTCCTGAGCATATTAGAATCATAAGGACCAGAGAAGGCGTGCATTCATCCTCCCTCTTTAGATGTAACCCCCCTGACACATCCAGCATGTGGAATACATACGATTATGCAGAAGCACCTCCCTCTCTATACTGACAGTTTCCTCCATGGATGTCTAATTTACTCATTCAACCAACAGTGAGTGCCTACAAAGTGAAAAATAAGAACCTGTCTCTGTCCTGGAGCCTATCACAGTCCAGTGAGATGAAAAATAGAAACAGCTTATTAGTATTCCAGGCAATAAGCCTATAGTAGGAAAAACTAGAAAATTCCAGATGAAATCAGAGGAGAGAGTGATGGACTCTGAAGTATTGTGAGAAGACTGGACTAAAGAGTTGACATCTGAAATAGATTGTGATACATTACAGGTATCTTATTAAATTCTCCTATTTTGCCTTCTCTGTCTCTCACTCTCTTTTTCTTTTGCCTTATAACACGTGGTAAAATTATGTAGCCCTTTTAAAATTCTTCATAGCCATAATTTTGTTTTTAATCTTTCTGCATCTGCTTTGCTTATGTTCTTATTGATAATCTTATTGATAAATTTTGCCAAAACTATCATATCTAGATAACCCTATGAAGCATGAATTGAGCTAATGTGCCCCCAAAAGGCATAGCACAGGTTTATAGTAAGGTTATAGGACTCAGTGAAAGTAAATATTTTTGTAATAATAATAGATATTCAACAATGTAACAGGCTGCTGTGGAGAGTAGTAAGTTCTCTATCTTCATAACAATTTGAGTAATAGTATACTTCTATTAACGTGAGATCATGTTATATTGACTTTGGGTTGATATAGCTACAAAGTTGTATGTTGGGTCTATAAGAAAATCTTTACATATATTTACTGAATCATCTTAACCTTTTATTCTCTCTTTGGACATAATTTTATAAGTCATGACTTTAATGATAATGTTTCAGGACCAATGACAGTGATTTTCATCCATGGTAACATGGATGTTAATTTGGTACTAAATAGCAGCAACAACAAAACGATTATTTGCAGAGATATTATATAATATGTCCAATTGATCAGTCTAAGTTTCAGAGTTGAGAAGGAGAAAGACTAACATATATTAAGCAACCCACTGTACCATCTCATTCCATCCTCCCCCCAAAATGTGTGGTAAATATTTTATTCATACATATATGATGTATGTGTGTGTATATATGTGTATATATATATATACAAGTGAACACACACAATACTTTTACAAGCTGTTAATTATATGTTTACGAGTGAGGAAGTGAAGCCTTAAAATAACTTTTTCATGGTCACATTATTAGTATTCAGTCCCACTTCTGATTTCAAATCTCATTGCCTTTCTACTCAGAGAAGATAAAATAAACAAAAAAAAAGGAAAGGTTGTATCTGCACAGGCAAAAATAATCATGCAATTTGACCGAATTGAAAAAGGAGAAATGTGCACTTTTATACAGAGTGGAGGAAAGACATTACCGAGAAAGTAACCAGCTATATTTGATTGTTTAAAAACACTTTGCCTTGTAATAAAAATTATATTTATACATACATTGAATCTTTTTTCTTTTTTTGAAGATGGGGTTTTACTCTGTCGCCCAGGCTGGAGTGCAGTGGAATGATCATTGCCCGCTGCAGTGTCAAACTCTGGGGCTGAAGCAATCCTTGCGTCTCAGTTTCCCAAGTAGCTGGGAGTATAGGTGCACACCATCACATTCAGCTAAGTTTTTCAAAATTTTTTTGTAGAGATGTGGTCTTGTTATGTTGCCCAGGCTGATCTCCAACTCCTGGCCTTAAGCCACCTTCCCACATTGGCCTCCCAAAGTTCTGGGATTACAGGCTTGAGTCACCATGCCCAGCCTACACATTGAAACATTGCATCTTTATTTTCTCAAAACAAGCCTGACCCAGTTTAGGTTACCTCCTGAGGTCAAAAAGTTATGGGCCAGCACAAGTAGAAGTCTGTCTACTTCTATCAATGTGTAATCAACCTGCAGAAATTTCTGGAATGCTGGTAGCCGGAATGCCTTTGGTGCTACTCAAGGAGTATCTTGTCCGTAAGACTACTTTTCTAAAGGAAAGGGAAAATAATTCAACCTAAACTTTCTGAATTCACAAAGATTAAATGAGGACAATGTTGTTGTGGGGTTAATGAAAAATGAGTACAGTAGTAAAATAATATAAAGGGAACTAACTCTAGGGTAAGTCCATCAAAATAATTACACATAAAAGCTCACGAAACAAATACAGGCTTTGTAGGAATAAATGCTGTTAGAATGCCTGAACAATACCTTTGAAATAGTTGTATAATTGTTGTAAGGAAATTAGGTGATGGCTTATGCATATTTCAAGAAGTCTGTACATCTTCCTGTGTAGGCATGTGCACACACGGAGGAATGAACAGCAGCCAAAGCACTCACTTTTGCATTTGATAGCAGTGTCAATCTGATCTACAAATGCATCCCACACTTTCTCAATATGCTTTTCCCCATTTTTTTTTTCCTGTAGAAAATTCTACTCATCCTTTAAAGCCTCAGACGTAGCCTTGTTGGTAGTTGGTAATAAATGGATTACTGATTTAAATTTAAAAAGATTGAATTTTGCATATTTCTAGTACTATTGATAAACACCTTTTGAATTATCCAATTTTATGAACTACTACAGGTCTTTTCTATCATAAAAGAACATCTCTTCTGAATGTAAAAAAAAACAAAAACAAAAAAAAGCCACAGAGCCATCTGTTAAAGGTATACTGAACATGAAGTAGTGGAAAGAACATTGGTGGTTAGGAGATAGTGGTCCTTATCCTAACCTGTCATTGATTCCGTGTGCAACTTTTAACAGACATCTTTTCTGTCGTTTCTATTTGTATGACTTAGTCAGGAAAGATGCCTTGTTAAAAGTTGCACAGAGAGTGCAGCTTAACTTACAGAGTAAGTTGCTTACTATATAGCACATTTAGCTTCTTGCCTTTTCAGCTAGACTGTGGTCAACAGGCATTGTTGCACATCTTTTTTGTCCAATAACACCCAGCAGTGCCAGGTACCCAGAAGATACTAAGATATTTCACTTTAATTGATTTAAATTAATTGGATTTTATTGTTCTCCTGTGTGGAGTAGAAACAACCATCCTTGCTCTGCATACTGCACACTTTGTTCTGTGGCAAATCATTGCATGTCAGGTTATGTTAGGGGAAACATCACATAAGTCATTATGTAAACAGACAGGTTTGGGCCAGCATCTTCATCTCAAGAGAAGCAGATCTGACTTACATGGCCTAACATGTGAATTCAGTAAAGGGAAATAAATCCTTCGTAGGTTGAATAACAGCAACAAAAATATCAGCTCTGGAATCTGAATGTTGAAACCTCACAATGCTGCAGCATTTTTTTTCTGCAGTAATATTGCATCTGAGCTTCTCATCTATTTTTCTGCCTTCATATATGGGTGTCTCTGATGGATTCATAAGTATGGAAAGTCGTTGTCCTTATTTAGAATCGGGACCATGTCATCTTTCCCTGTTATACAATGCTGTCTCACAGGGGCACAACATTTTCACCCACAGTGTTGCTTGAGCTTCACAAAAACGGCAATTCAAGTAAAGAGATTCTTCACATTTTTGGAAGACAAACTCAATAAAATGAATTGATTTGCCAGTATCAAAAGGCTGCTTAGTATCAGAACCAAGATAAAAATAAAAGATGCCCAATTCTCAGACCTTGTCATGGTTCTTTCCCATCATAGTACCTTGGACTTGAAAGGAAAAACTGGTTCATGTGACACAGATCCTTGAGATCAATTAGAGCCCATCTCCAGTGTCCATGTTTGACTTCACATTAGTGACCTATGACTAAAGCTATTTAATTACATTCTCAGTCTCCTGAGTTTCAGTTTGATGCCTTGGTTTACTTCCAGAAAAACACACAAGACAGATGATAAGCCATTAGGGAATTATGTTCTTACAACTCTAACAGCAGCTGTTCAACATGAGGTTATACCATCTCTCAGCAGGGACATTGGCATATGATTACCACTCTAAAGACTTCTAAGGATCTTTTTTCTCAGGACCATCCTTACATTGGAATATTTGGCGTTCTGTATCTTCTATAATCGTAGATACATAAAATTTTTGTGAGGTTGGGATCTTTAAGAAATCTATGCTTAAAATATCTTCTTAGAGAAGGCTCCAGCCATTGTAGTGTCTATTCTGACAGCTCATCTTTTCGTATTTTCAAAAATCCCCAAATTATTATGCTAGTATCAGCCATTAAATTTCTTTCCTGTCCATCCTCATAAAATAACAGATGTGATTAAGTAAATATTTTGGATACTTTAACATTATCTGATTCATTTTCAGAGCAAGTGAAGCTTTATCCAGATGTCCATGACTTTGATCTAGAATGGATGGCAAGTACATTTATCAAGACATTCACTGTCTTCTAACCACCAGCTCTTGCATATAACCATGCCATGAAAAAAAACCTTTAAAAATCAAGTAATCCCAGTCTAGAAATATGCAAAATATTTTGTTTGCATACATTGATGATAGACTCTGGTTAATGTTTGATCTAGACTGAACATGTGATATCTTGCATATCACTGATTTTCCAGAATCTTAGAAATATATATTTTTTATTTCTAAATAGACTTATTCAGAAACATACTTATACATTTAAATAATGTATAAAATAAAACAATCTGCTTTGTAGCAGCCTGGTTTGCATCACTTTTGAGATAATCTATGTAATAAATTTATTAAGGTAAGAGTATTATTTTTCTTACTCCTTCCTATTTCTTAGTAGTGTTATGTGCACAAAATGGATTCTGGTGATTTTAACAAATAAATATGTAATACTAATATGTGTAAGCAAGTATTCTAGGTTCCTCATAAGCAAATATCAGTGCTATATAATTTATTTGATTGTATAGATAATTCAGTATGTAGATGTAATTATGACCAATGTTTATAATGTGTTGTGTGCTTCAGTTACTGTCATTTTACTTTAACCAACTACAAAATCTTAAAAAGTATGAGTCAGAAGCTGAGTGCTAATTGGTATTCTAGGTTTTCAGAATGGCAGAAGAATAGAACAAATGTCATTGTCTACTTTTAAGGTACTTGTCACCTATATAGGGTGAAAAACCAAGAACGGGTCAATGCTCTTTGGAGCTCTAGGCCTTACCTTGGAAGGAGTATTAAGCACAGGGGATTTCATCCTTTAGGCCTCCATGACATTGTTCCTGGCACAGAAAAGTCTCTTTATCATTGGCTGACAGACAGGGAAGGTTGAGGGACAGAACAGTCCCGTTCAAAAGCTGGGTCAGCTGAGAGGGAGACCAACAATATGGCCTGGAGTTTTTGGCCACCAGCCTCCATCGATCCTTCTGGAAGGCCAAGACTATTGGCTATATTAAACTGATCTAAAACAAGCCCTATGATCCCAATTACATGTCCATGAAACATGAAACTATAATATGATATATTATCTATACCATATAGCTTTTTGTCAGGAACTCTCATACTAGTGTTTCCTCTTCTAAGTATTAGGGTTCCTTCCATGTCCAAGTCAGCCTCCCTATGCTCAGGCCTGGGAAGCCTCTCCTTCATTTCCATTGACTGCTCCAACTTCCTCTCTTCTCGATGAGAGGTTTTATACCTGCCTAAGATGAGCCTACAGAGTGAGATGTGATCCTCTACACATGTTCTTTCTTGCTGCCATGCATGATAAGCTTTGTTCAAATGGTTTAGCCCTGTGGGAGAACATATGGTAAAGAAATATAAACATACAAAAGTGTGCTCCCAAGTTCTTACCACGGACTTATCAAGTTCTCTTGGTCTCTTTCTGCAGCCTGACTCCTTCTAAGAAGTTAATGTTTGTTTTGATTCTCTTGAGGGTGGTACTGACTGCTCTCTTCCCCAAACCCTTGAGCCTCTTTCATCCTAATTTTGAGGAGCTTATGTGAATTCTTTATGCCTTATTGTCCTTTTATATAAGCCTGAAGTTGACATACAGACAGAACAATGTCTATGAACCTAATTTTATGAAGGGTAAAATCACAGGAGATGGACCTGGTTACTGAAAGGAAACAAAGCTATTTGTCTGAATATCATTTACAGAAAGTATACTGGGTACCAGAAACTGGTTTGGTGATAGCTGGATGAATAGGACAAGGCCTTTGCTCTCTAAAAATTTTAGATTTTAGGGAAATAAGTGAAAAGTAAATTACGTGTTGGAAATAAGAAATGGAAGTGTTTTGGCCTGGCGAATAGAAGCCTGGGAGCAGAGGAGGGAAGGGAAGCAAGGTAGCTGTCTTCAAATAATGGCTGAATGGTCTTAGATAAAGGGGCTAGGAATGGTGATTAATAAGAGCAGATAATTTTGATGCTGCTTAATGTGTTGAAGGCCTTTCTAATAATCGGAGCTGCTTGACTTTGAAATTAGCTCCAGTGAAATGTGATGAGCTTCACCTCTGCAGAAGAGGTGATCTCTCATTGAGACATTATGGGAATCTCAAGGGTGTTAGTGGGGCCCCAAGATGCTATTTATCTACTTAGGCTGTGTTTTGTATAACTTTCTGGCCGGGGCTCTCAGAACTACAGGGACTGAGTGGGAAACTCTTGAGCCTCAAAGCTAATTTCTCACTTACGATTTCTATCCTAGTTTATTCACCTCAATGTCGGCCTTTCTAAAGTAGCACTTCTATTAAGTATTGTAAAAACATTTCCAGAAATGATTTTCTTCTTAAATCTATTTTTCTAGCCTCCCTTTGGTGAACAACCTTGTTTCTTTTGGTTTTTAATATTCAGCCTTTGTTTTGACTCAGTGTATTTTGCAATGTTCTAATAATTATTTCTTTGCTACTATTAAATTACCCCCAATCCCCAGACTTTGCTAGATAGAAGATTGATAAATATTTTTATTGGAATGCTATAGTCTCTAAACTTCAGTGACTTTGTAAAGTTTCATGAGAAGTGAGGCTTTTGAGTTTTTAGTAAATATAAATACTCATTCTCACTGCTGCTTAGAATTTCACTGATTACACTTTGAAACTGCATAATTGTGTAATTAATCTTGAGAGTGTCAGAATGCATATTTTTAAAAGTAATTTCCTTAGGGAAATAATACATATCTCATTATTTTTTACTGTAATTGATATTCATGGGCTCTTAGTTTATAGGTATAAAACTTGACAGACATGGCCAATATCAGTGCCATATATTATTAAAATGGATTAATTTTTCAAACACATCTTCCATTCAATTTCTCATTAAACGAGGCATTGTAAATTCTGCTGTCAAGGGATACAAATAACATGATTATGCAATACTTGCATTATTCAAATTTTTCTTGGCTAGGATGGTTATCTACCATAAACACTGCATTCATTCTTCATGGAAGAGAATTTTAGGACGCAGTTGTCAAACCTAATCAAGAACCAGCTGAAGCTCAAATCTTGAATATTCTCATTGCTTTCACAAGTAAAGAGCATGTGATCATTTATTTATGAATTGCATCCAGGGAGAAACCTAAAGAAAGAGTAAAATTTACTTTACCTATAGTTTCTGAAAAAAAAAAAAAGTATGCCTCATTCAAGGACTACCATTTCTAATACAAATATGAACAAATGGATGGATGAATAAATTAATCACAATGGTTAAAGGAAGAGTGATACATACCAGCATTGACATGGGTAAACTGAAGTAAAAACACATATGTCTGTCAATAAGGGTATCTTTTACTGTGTATTCACTCACAATCACATGGACACCAGTTTGCCATCTACACATAACAATGCTGCCCTGTGTGAAGGCTTTCAATTTCTCAGTATAAAAAAGTTTAGTGGAAATCTTGAAGCATTAGGCCTAGATGAATGCCAGGCATTGGGCCATATGAAGTTAAATAAGACAGGGTTTTGCTGGTGAAGTTCTTATCATGTCATTGGACAGGCACATGACTGAGCACAATAATTCGAGCATGATGTTTTTGCAAGTGCCAGCAAAATACTGTGTGCATCCAAAGAAGACATCATGTCACACTGTAGGGGGTTAGGGGCTAGTAGGGGAAGCTTCTCAGAGGAGGAGAGTTCTGAGTATTGGCTTGAAGAATAGC
This sequence comes from Chlorocebus sabaeus, assembly GCF_047675955.1. Classification (NCBI taxonomy): domain Eukaryota; kingdom Metazoa; phylum Chordata; class Mammalia; order Primates; family Cercopithecidae; genus Chlorocebus; species Chlorocebus sabaeus. The sequence goes on from NC_132917.1 coordinate 18,014,735, forward strand.
GAGGGCTGTGCCTGTGGGAGGAAGGAAAAGAACTCAGAACTGAGAGACCAGCAAGTACAGAGGTATAAGGTAGGACTGGGCCTGGCATTGGCAAGAATCACTATTAAGCTCCTCAGGGATGGAACAAAGGGTTGGTGGCAGTTGTAGGCCTACCCTGGTCCTATTCTGTGGGTAGTGGAGTGGGTCTGGAGGTTATGATGCAGGGAGGAACCTAATCATACTGCTTTCTGGAAGGCCACCCTGAAGACAAGGTGGAGGGCAGATTGGAAGATAGTAAGGCTAGAGGGAAGAATTGTTTTTAGTATAGTGCCAGGAAAATGAAAAGAGAAAGTTCGATTTGAAAGAGATATACAAGATTGAATTCAACAGGATATTGTGACTGATAGATTCAAGGCACAGAATGAGAGGAGTGGAGAATTAATTTTGAGCCTTGGGTAGATTATTAGGCAATTAATGCAAATCAGAAATTGAAGAGTGGTAGAGACATATAAGATAATGAGTTCAGTTTAGGGTATGCTGTGTTTGAATTGCTTATGGCATTCAGGGACACATATAAGATGTGAGATATCTAGCAAGCAGGGTTTTTTTAAACTTTAATTTTTGGAGCATATTTAGGTTCATAGCAAAAATGAGCTGCAAGTACAGAGAGTTCTCATATATCCCCTGTACCCTCCTGATATGGTTTGGCTGTGTCCCCACACAAATCTCATCTTGAATTTTCACATGTTGTGGGAGGGACCCAGTGGGAGGTAACTGAATTATGAGGGTAAGTCTTTCCTCTGCTGTTCTCATAATAGTGAATAAGTCTCACAAGATCTGATGGTTTTAAAAAGAGGAGTTCCCCTGCACAAGCTCATTCTCTTTTTGCCTGCCACCATCCACACAAGATGTGACTTGCTCCATCTTGCTTTCTCGCATGATTGTGAAGCCTCCTCAGCCACGTGGAACTGTGAGTCCAGTTAAACCCCTTTCTTTTCTTGGGTATGTCTTTATTAGTCTAATACTAATACACCTCCTTCTCACACATACAGCCTCCCCAACTACCAACATCCTCCACAGTTGATGGACCTACATTGACACATCATTGTCATCCAAAGTCCATAGTTTACATCATGGTTCACTCTTGGTGTTATACATCCTGTGGGTTTCAACAAAGGTATAATGACATGCATCCACCATCATAGTATCATACTGAATCACTTCATGGCATAAGTAATCATCTGTGCTCTATGCATCCCTTTCTACCCCCAATCTCTGGCAACCACTAATCTTTTTATTGTCACAAATTTTGCCTTCTCCAGAATGTTGCAGAATCAGAATCATACAGAATGTAATCTTTTCAAGTTGACTTCCTTTCCTTAATAATATGCATTTTAGGTCCCTCCATGTCTTCGTGGCTTGATAGTTCATTTCTTTTTAGGGGTGGATAATATTTCATTATCTGGATGTGCCACAGTTTATTTATCTATTCATCTACTGAAAGATGTATTGGTTGCTTCCAGGTCTTGAAAATTGTGAATAAAGCTGCTATCAACACCTGTGTTCAGTTTTTCTATAGATTTGTTTTCAACTCATTTGGATAAATACCAAGAAGCACAATTGCTTGATTATATGGTTGAAATGTGGTTAGTATTATAAGAAACTGCCAAAGTGCTGTACCATTTTGCATTCCCAATAGCAATAAATGAGAGTTCCTGTTGCTTCACATTCTCACCAGCATTTGATGTCAGTGTTCTAAATATAGGCCATTCTAATTGGTGTGCAGTTGTATCTCATTGTTGCTTTAATTTATAATTATATGATGTGGAACATCTTTTCATATTCCTATTTTCCATCTATATCTTTATTGGTAAAGCATCTGTCACATCCTTAACCTATTTTCATTTTTTAATCAGGTTTTTTTTTGGTTTTCTTTGTTGAGTTTTAAGAGTTCTTTGTATATTTTGGATAACAGTCCATTATCAGATAAGTATTTTGCAAATATTTTCTCCCAGTCTGTGGCTTGTTTTTATCATTGTCTTGAACAAGCAGTTTTTTATATTTATAAAATGGTGAAAATAATTATAATTACCCACTGTGACTTATTTAAACTTTTAATTTTGAAATAATTTTAGATTTATAGGAGAGCCATAAAGATAGGACAGAGTTCCTATACACTCTACCCAGCTTCATTTAATGTTACCATCTTATAAAACAAAGGTGCATTCATAAAATCAAATAAATTAACATTAGCATAAAAATATTAACTAAATTATAAACCTTATTCAATGTCATTAGTATTTATTTGATGTCACTAGTATTTCCACTAATGTCCTATTTCTCTTCCAGGATCCATTCAAGGCTACCATGTTGCATTTAGCTATTATGTCTCCACAGTCTACCCCAGTTTGATTGTTTCTTAGCCTTGTTTTTCATGACCTTATTACTTTTGAAGGGTGCTAGTTTAGTATTTTGTAGAATGCTTCTCAATTGTGTTTGTCTGTTGCTTACTCATTATTTACGGGGGTTTATAGCTTTTGGAAAGAATATCACTGTGGTGAGGTACACTTCTCATCATATCATATCAAAGAATACATGATATCAGCATGACTTATCACTGGAAATGGCAACTTTTCTTAGTTAAGGTGGTATCTACCAGATTTCTTAGTAACTGTAACTACAGTAACTCTAAAGTTACTATTTTTCCCTTTCTGTACTCTATTCATTAAGTACAAGTCACTAAGTCCTGCTCCCACAAAGGAAAGGAAATTAGCTCTACTCATAATTTTTTGAGTCTCCAAAAAGTAAGGATCAGTACAGCTATTCATAATAACAATAGTAGTAATAATTCTGCTTTTTTCTATGAAAATCTAACAGAAGTTATTAGTCACTAAGAAGGAACCATAAAGAAGAAACATCATGAAGAATCCAGCAACTCAGGTCAAGATACACTTTTCTTCTGGTTACTTGAAGCTTCCCAGAGAAAATCATCCCTTAGGTGTTTGATGGTATTGTACAGACTAACCATCAATTAGGGGATGATATAGATTGAATATTTGTCCCCACCCATATCTCATGTTGAATTGTAATCCGCAGTACTGGAGCTGGGGCCTGGTGGGAGGTGTTTGGATCACACGGGAAGATCCCTCATGGGTTGATGCTGTCGTCCCAATGGTGAATTCTTGTGATATCTGGTCATTTAAAAGTTTGTGGCAACTCCTGCCCTGACTCGCTCTGTCTTGCTCCTGCTCTGCCATGTGAGACACATGGACCTTCTTCATTTTCCACCATGATTGGAAGCTTCCCAAGGCCTCCCCAGGAGCAGATGCCACTATGCTTCCTGTACAGCCTGCAGAACTGTGAGGCAATTAAACTTCTTTTCTTATAAATTACCCAGTCTCAAGTATTTCTTTAGAGCAGTGCAAGAATGGCTGAATATAAGGGACATTTACAAAACAATGATTCTATACTCAGCAAGAAAACTCAGTCCAAAGCTAGTCATTTTGGCTGTGCCAACTTTATTTCAAAATCTCCAGAGGTTGAAATGTTGGCCAAGGGACTAATCTGAATTATGTACCTGAAGCAGCACCTTGGCTGGGATATGTGAAAACTCAATAATAAACTAATGGCAAACAAAACCAACTCTTTGGCGGAGGCTGCTTAGATTAACTGAATTCTGATCTGAATGTTTATTCATCTCTACAACAGTACTATATTTTCATAGAACAAATATTTGAGACATGGCACATGTTTAGACCAAGAAGTGGGGTAATAAAAACTGAATTTCAAGTTGAATGTAAATAAGACTATGCACAAGTTTCTGAACCGAATAATAAACATCCATATAGCTTTTAGGCACCATATGTGATTTATAGTGTTTAAATATCTAAAATATCTTTTCTCTTTTTATAAGTGCTGATTTTTTCTTCCTAGTCTCTCTTTCCCTTTCTTCTTTCACAATATTTGGCATGTTGTGACATGCTGGAATTCCCCTGAAGGAGCAGCCATACCTTCCCAAACAAACCTGGCCATGCTGTGTTCAGTGATAAGGGACAAATTTCGCCCAAGGGTTCACTTGGCCAAAGGACTAATCTGAATCATGTACCTGAAGCAGCATCTTAGCTGGGAGATATGAAAACTCAATAATAAACAAATGGCAAACAAAACCAACTCTCTGGTGGAGGCTGCATAGATTAACTGAACTCTGATCTGAATGTTAATGGAAGACAATGAAAGACACAACAGGAGGAAGGCTTATGAAGCCGGGACCATGTTTGGGTACTCTTTGTATCTCCTGCTGGGCTCACGTTTTTTTGAGGACAAGAATAAGGAGGGATTTTGTTGCAGAGTCATGTGCCCAGTGAAGAATCTGGCGAAGCCGTCCATTCTTTCCTCCCACAGCATCCATGGCTGGCAACTTCTGTTATGAAAGTGAATGATCAAATTTGAATTGAAAAGCCACAGTCTGAAGGCAAATCCATCTTGGCTAGAATTCCTTGATTCTTGACTATGTAAAACAGCATATTGCTACTTATACCTTTTAAGTAAATAATAACGAATTCTTCCCTCCAAACACAAGAATTTGCTCCTAATATGGCATGTGTTAATCTGATCAACACTTTTTTTTTTTTTTTTTTTTTTTTTTTGCAATGAATCTATCTTTAGAAAGAAGTGAATTTCTTTACTGAGGTCCACACTTTACTATCAAAGTCACTGCTCAGAGATAATTGTAGAATAGTACGAAGAATATAGGATTTGAAATTAAATGATTTGGTTCAGATACTAGTTCCTCAATTTGCAAACTGCATGAAGATTAAAAATGAAACAAAATAGGAGATGATATTTGACCTGGGCCTGGAAGGCTAGGTTGTTTTGTCATCTGGGGAAGGGGCAGAGCACATAAAGGTGTGAAGCATGAAAATACTGGTGTGTGCCTATGGAGGGAAGTGGTGGGAGGTAAATTAAAAAATTAGATTAAGCCTAGATTTGAAAGTGACAGATGCCATGTTGAGAAGTTTAAGACTTAGCTATAGGGCGTAGGAAAGCATTAGAGGTTCTTGAGTAGTTTTAAAAGGGTGATTTTGAGGGTGATGTGAGGTGAGGTCAAAGGAGGTAAGACTAATGGCAGACAGACATGTCTGAGGGATGTTTCAAGAGTCCACAAGAGGGAGGATATATGAGGGAATGTAAAGGAATACTGGATGCGATATTTGTGAAGTCAAATCTCCAGACCCTCCCATCACTTCATGGATATAGTAGAAAGATAGCAGATTCCAGAGCAATGGAAGATACAAGAGACAATGAAGGAAAAGGATGGTCAGGACTGGATGATGAAGTGCGTAGGAAGGAGAAGAGGAAAGATTCTAAGAAAACTTCCCTGTCTCCAGTTGGGATAATCAGAGTGTGGGTGTAAGTGGAAAACGTGATTTGAAAATGGAAAAAGTTGCAGGTTTGGAGTGAACAATGAAAAACAAAAGCCAGTTGCAAACAGAGGGTTTGAAATCTTGCCATTTATAAGGGGGGTTTGGAAGGCTGCTTCCCTTTTCTTTATTCCTCACCTGTGAGAGGAGGGTTGGTCCAGATGGTCTCTGGGGATTTTCTGGCTTTAGCTGTGGATCTCGTGTTTTTCAGCAAGGCTCTGTAAGTGTCCTGGTTCCCTGAGGCTCTCAGGGCTGTAAGAACTTTCTGCTGCTGTTGGATGATTTCAGACTCAATTGTGGGTTCCCACAAGTGTACTTTGAGGCCAGAGATTTTCACACACTGGAAAAATGCTACATGAGAGGAAAACAACCTCCCACTTTGGGGAATGTAATGAGGAAACATGAATGTTTCCAGCTCGCCGCTTTTTATGGGCTATGAATAAGTAAATACAGAGTGAAATGTGAGAGCAAGCATGTGCTTCAGTGGAGAAATATTTGTTTAGTGAGCTAATCGGTACTAGCCCAGTTTATCCTTCAGAACAGCAAAGTTTGATGTGCTCAATGTGGGACCTGGGTCTGAGGCAGACCAGCTCTGGTCCAGATGGTATCACTGGTTCTTTCATTCATTTGTACTTTCACATATCGAACACTTATTTGTCATCAACATCGTGCCAGACTTAGTGCTAGGCCCTAGGACACAGATATGCACATATGACTTTAAAGAACTCCCAGTTCAGTGGGTGAAAGAGGCTTGCATGCAATTAATTACAACGTCATTTGGCAGATCTGAGATGAGAGACACATGTATGCACTTCATTTCCTCAGCTCTTGTCTTACAGGCATTAGCATGTAAGAGTAATTGCGCAGTTCTATTCCATGGAGCTTTTCTGGGACTGGGAGACAATGTAAAACATCTGAAGCATGTTGTGTACCTACAATGTGTTTCTCTTTGCAACAATCCTGCCAATAATCATTTTTATAGTTGAATAGCTAAGACAGAGTGAGGTTAAGTGATGTTCCTCAGATCACAATAGTAAGCATACAAACCTAGATAGAAGCAAATGTTTAGCTCCAGAGCACATGTATTTTTCTCCTTTATTGCATGGTTTGAAAATGTGATCTGAGAGCCCTGCGATACCCAGCCCCTGTAGCAGGTGTGGGTTCAGGACCCCAACATAGCTGAAGATCTGCTAAGATGTCTCCTGTTTACCCCTTGGCCTTTCCCATACCCTTTCATGTCCACATTGGTAGACCAGTCATCGTAGCAATAGAAGTGCCATTCCTTGCAACCTGGTCCTAACTGGGTAGTGTGCTGCTGTCAGGACTGTTTCAGAGTCCTTTAAGACTGAAGACAAGTATTTGAAGCAAATTTAACCTGAAGGCATGACCGGGCAAAGAGGATAGACACTCAGAATCAGCCTCCTGCTTTTGCTGACAGTGCCTGTCAATCTGGGCCCTTGTGATGAAGCAGGATATCTTTTCCTTTGCCCTGGTATGAGATGCTTCCTTGGCTCAGGCTTACATAGTAACCACATATGGGAAAAGAGCCAGGATGTAGGCTACCTCCAGGTTTAAACTCTAAAGTTAGCACAACTTGAAGATAAAGTCCCAACTCACGTGTCTGAGTTTTCTTCCTCCACTGCCAGCAGTATTCCTCCTCATCTTCCACGGCTTCTCATGGATTGGTGGCCTCATGTTCTCTTCTCTGTTCTCACAGATGCCTTTCCAGAGCATCTTGCAGCATGGTGCAGTGAAAAGAACATAGGATTTTGAGGTTGACAGGCTTGGATTTGCAGTACGACTCAGGCAAGAAGCTAAGTCTTTCTGAGTTTCATTTGCTCACCTGTAAATGGGTCATAGCACCTATCTTGAGGAATATGGTGCAATGAAATAACATTCAGTTGGTAAATTGGCACCTTCTTGTGCTATTATAATTGGCCTATAGTTGATGATTTTTTTTCCAAGAGATCTTGCTATTTACTATGAATTAGTAAGCAATTGAATTCCCTTTCACACAATATATTCGGCTTTACTTTTCATCTTTGTAAGAAATGTTTTGTTCTCAGGGCTATTTTCATCACCATAGGAAGGCCCCAGAAGTAATTGTTCAGGGGCAGAGTGACCTTCCTCTTGCTCCTGAAGGACATAGATACTCAAGGAAATGGTTGTTCCTTCACCAAGTACCCCTCCAGTGAAACTCTTGACATCTGTCTCCTGAGTGGCCTAAGGACAGTGCTGGTTTTCTACCTTTCCTCAGGAGCGAGGACATTTCTTGCTTCCTGGCTCTCTCCTAAAGGGCAGTAGACATTGGACGGAGAGTTGGGGGATTAAAGAAGGCATCCTTTAAGGACTTCTTCACAACCATGTAATGATTAAAGAGGAACACTGAGTAATTTGAAAGCAAATATATAAAGAACATTTAGTTCATTCAGACAGCAAGCATTTCTTTGGAACCTTTTAGTGCCAGACATCAAGCTAGAAACTAGGATAGAGAAACTAGTCAGACCCAGTGCCTGCCCCAGAGAAGCTCATAGTCTTCTGTAAGAGGTAGATAAGTAAAAAGACATTTGCACACTTTCTAGAAGGTGTTAGGGTAGAGTTAGGTACAGCATGACAGTGGGTGTGCAGGAGATGGCATTGTAACCCAGGCTTCCTTCAAAGACGTAAGACCAAGTGAGTGAGAGTTAGTCAGGATGTCAAACGGTGATATAATTAACATTGAAAAATTCATAGAGGCAAGATGTGTATAATTGTCTGGGGCTCAAGATCCATGTTAATGAGTGACAAGAACTGAGATTGGAGAATGAGCGAGGCAAGATTTCACAGAATTGTGTTTCCCATGAACCAATTGTAGTGGTTCATTTATCCTGAATATAATAAGATGCTATTGAAAGCTTTTAATTAATTGATTTATTTCCTTCTTCATTCCTCCCTTTACCAGTATTTGTTGAGCATGGGTCCTTCCTTTGAACCCCTACTCTGCATTTGACACAGAGTAGAGGTTAGGAGGAAGAACCTGTATCCAAATCACTTGGGCTCAAATCCCTTTTCTGCTACCTGCAAGCTCTGTGACTAATGTAACAGTTTTTTAACCTCTCATTGCTCCAGTTTTCTCATTTGTAAATTGGATGTAAGAATGGCACTCACATTAAAATATTGTCAGATTAATTTAAGATACTATATATAAAGCATTTAGAATAGTTCCAGACTTATGAACATCCATACATTGTGAGCTATAAACCTTGTGTCTGACAGGTTCTGGTGACAAGCAGAGAAAGGCACCATCTCTGCCCACCACAAGCATGGAGTTCATGGAAGCTGGACTTTCTCCATGCTGTAAAAATGAACATACCCAATATTGTGGATTGTGTGCCTTGAATGGGATACTATGGAAGCACTCAGGAGAGACTTAGACTTGGTAGACCAGAAGGGGCTTTTGGAAAGAAGTGTTGTCTCAGCTTGAACCTAAGAAATGAGTAGAAATTAGCTAGACAAATGAAACAGAAAAAAGTCAAGAGCAAGTCACAGTAAATGCACATTTCAAAATGCTTCCTCTGGCAGCAAGTGTAGGGTGGACCAGAAGGGGAAGAGTCTACAGTCATGGAGGACCATTAAGAGGCTCTTTGTAGGAGTTGCCTACAGCTCGTGGAGCAGGTGGGCCAGAGGTTGTTATCCTTCTCAGATAAAAGAGACAAATTCCAATGGCTTCTCATGCTGTCCACTTGGTGACTGAGCCAGGGTTAGACTCTCCCTCTCCTCATTATTATCCCACCAGTTCTCAAATCCTCTAAAGGGATTTCACTCCTATATATCCTGTAGTAGACTCTCACAGACAATGGTATGAACATTGGTACTTTTGCACAGGAGGATCCTGCCGCTTGAATAACTTTCTCCGTATGAAGCATGTGACTATGGTTACCATTTCACAGATATCAGACGAATATACATACTGTGTACAAGTCCTAAAATCTCACAGTCAAAAAGAGGAGAATAAGATCCATTTGTGGCCAAAGGGCTATATCATTTTAGAAATGCAATTCTTATCTTCTCACTAGCCAAGAAGTTTTCTGCTTGCCCTTCCATAATGTCATTTTTGGTATTGAGGTTTTGATTGTTGGGTGGGGCAGACAATGAGGATGACACAACATAAGTGTTCAATAAAATCCAGCCAGGTTAGTGAATTCCACCCCAAACATGTCCCTGGAGCTGGTAAGGCAATGCCACTCAGATACACACTGTCTACATGTTTACAAAAGTCTTTACAGAAATAGTAAATAGACCCCTAATTGCAGGACTCCTAATCTGGTGTCCTTTCTACTACAGTTTGCTGTGGCCTTTGTGTACAAACTATCACAGGATGCCACCTCCACTGTCAGCCCCGTGGAGGATGGGTGTGACATTTCTGTGTCTTTCTTATTGTTAAGTGCAATTGATATTCAGAACATTCTTGATTAATTCATTTACCACAGAGAAACTGCAAAGATGAGGAAAACATATTTGTTTTGACTCATCAGGAAATGTTTATTTCCTTCCATTTATGTTTCCCTTAAAGGTATGAGCTACTCAGGGGTAAAGTGAGTAAATTTAAATTTGCATTCCAATGTCTTAAACTATTTCATCAATTCTCCCAAGAACATTGAAATACTTTTTTTCCTTAATTCTGCTAGTTTGCTCAGGATTATAAATTACTAATGCTCCTAAGAAATCAATAACCTCCCAAAGGAGATAGAAGTCAGGCTTTGAAATGTTACTATAAAAAAAAATTTCCCACCAACATCTAGACAATAGGCCAGTGAAGTGGGTGAATTACCTGTGTCAGTTTCACAGTGTGAATACAAATTGTGGAAGAAGATGGAAAAAAATCATGCCTGAAAGCTCAGGCTGATGTGTTTTGTGTGTTGTGGCTCTTGCATAGGCCAGTTTGCTATTGGACAGGTCGTTAGCAGAGTGATCAATAAGAACTACCACATACCAGCTAGCTTTGGTTTTTAGAGTTATCAGAAGCAAGGGGCTGGGGTAGGAGAGGGTGTTGGCTAAGAGGGCAGGCTCTCTTGTTAAAAATCCTGTGGTCAGCTGGGCACAGTGGCTCACACCTGTAACCCCAGCACTTTGGGAGGCTGAGATGGGTGGATCATGAGGTCAGGAGATCGAGACCGTGCTGGCTAACATGATGAAACCCCGTCTCAACTAAAAATACAAAAAGTTAGCCGGGCATGGTGGCACACTATAGTCCCACCTACTTGGGAGACTGAGGCAGGAGAATCACTTGAACCTAGGAGGCAGAAGTTGCAGTGAGTCAAGATCATGCCACTGTACTCCAGCCTGGGCGACAGAGCGAGACTCTGTCTCAAAAAATAAAATAAAATAAAAAACTTACGTGGTCAAAGCCCCGCCTAGCCACTTAGTAGTTGGGACAACATATGTAATATATTTTCTCTCTGCCTCAGTTTACTCATCTGTGAAATTATGATAATAGCTATTATAGGGATTAATTGAAATAATGCATTTGAATACTTAGAACGTTTCTGGTACAAAGGACACACTTAATAAAATAAATCCTTGCTATTATGATCAAGTTTGCTTTAAATATATAAACATAAGCTTAGTTTCAGTGTGAGAATTACTGTAGCTCAGGCTTTTCATGTCATAAATGAGGAAATATTAATATTGAGTGAGCAGTTTGCTGGTGTTCATTACAGAGCTGTTTTATTTTGCAATATTTTCTTTATTCAGAATTTGAAAAAAAATAGAATAAAGGAAGAAACAAGTTAATACGTGTCCATAATCTTTAAATTTAGTGAGTTTAAAAAACACATTTAATTGCTTTTTAAATTTACCATCTGTTGTTCCATATAGGTGAGGTTTTTTAAAAAAATGAATTATCATACTTTACTGTTTCAGAACTTCTTAAAAACGTGTTTTAATTAATTTTGCTGTATTTAAGGCCCTGGAGCAAGCTTTTTGTGATGCTTCTATGGCACCATCTGCCAAGTGGAAAAATGACCCTGCTCTGCACATGGACCTGTGTTCCTGTGGGCAGAGACCCCTCCGTGGGGTGAGATGTAACCTATGCCATTCTGGGGCACTGGGCAACATGCTTCCTGGTCAGGGACACTAGCTAATCATCCCTTTGTCAGCAATATATCAAAATCAACAGCTTGTACACCCTTGGGCCTGCATAACATGTTGGGAACTGGCCTCCTTACCTATCAGCAATCAGTATGTGGCACTTCTGGCTTGAGGTCAGGAGATTCAGGCTTTTGAAAGTTACTATTTATATTGCATATTCTTCTCTATGTACAAATTTCCTGGTGTTTACGTTGTTTAAGCTTTTGGAAACTCCTCTAGGTTCTGTCTTGTAACTGTCAACTGTTAGTGTTTCAAGCGGATGTGGGGATTTATCTTAGAAATTTTCCCAAGCTGGTGGTGGTGGGAGAACTAAGCACCCTGAAGAATAGAACAAAAAATGTTGATCTGGGATTGAAGAGACAAACTTTAGTTTTCATCTTTGAACAGTCTCTGTAAATGGGAATACAAACATGAATATCAAATGGTCCTTGACTTAGGAAGTTCACTACTTAGTAGGTAAGACAGGTGTGAAGACAAAAGCCATGCTGGAACCCAGGGTTCCATGGGAACCTGAAGGAGAACCCAACTCAGAGTGGAGGGAAGCTCAGGGAGGATTCCTGAGAGAGGAGAAGCCTGAGTTGAGCTCTGAAGGGAGAGTAGAAGTTTCTTGAGCAAACCATAAGTGAGGAAGGCACAGAAGAAACAGTGTGATAAAAGGGAGAGAGAAAATAGAAGTAAAGTAGGAATATTAGAAAAGCTGTTTCTAAAGCCTGGAATATGTGCAGCCTGAGGAAACATGAGGCCAGAGAATGAGGACCTTATTTGCTACACCAGAAAGCTTAGGCTTTGTCTGGTAACTGAGATCTCTCAATCAGTTGTAAACAGAAGAGTGCCATGATTGCATTGCATTTTGTGAATATTTCTGGTATTGGTATGGGAAATTATTATAGAGTGACCATGATGGGCTAGGAAGGACATGTAAGATATTGTTCTCTTTGATGCCTAAAGCTAAGCAGGAATGATAGGGATGAAGGTTAAGTATAATGACTCAGAGTTGATAGAATAAATGGGATTTGATCACTTATTTCATAAAGAGGGTGAGAGAGAAGGAAATGACCCAGAGGTCTCCCAGGGCCTGATATGCAACAAGGTGGATGGTGATTCTAGTTTCTGGGTAAGAAACAGAAAAAGAACAAGAGGAGGAGGTGAGAAGAAGCAGAAGCATGGGGAGGTGACGGAGCAGGAAGAAAAGGAGGAAGAGGAGGGGGAGGAGTGAGTTTGGGGAAAAACAATGAGTTCAGTTTTAGATATGATGAATTAAATACATCTGAAAGGATTTCTAGTAGGCATTTGGGGTATGAGAGACCTATGGTAGAGATAAATATTTGCAAGTCATAACTAGTGATAAATAAGTCATATGTATGAAGTCACCCTTCATACAGAGGAGAGAGTATAGAGTGAGTGAGAAGAGAGATACCAATAAACCACAGCTATCCGCAGTCAGGTGCCTAGGATGATGAAGTCCCTGGAAACTGTGTAACACAGGAAATTTAAAAATAGCTGGGGATGTTCAGCTTAAGAACAGAAGAATCAAGTGATTATAAAAATATTTGATTATAAGAAATGTATGAATACTTTCATGAAATAAACGACAGGCTTATTTCACAGACCTGAAATGAAGCCGCCAGGTAAAAGGTGCAAAATTTGGTGCTGTATATAGAAAACTCTTTGATGTATTTGAAATGGTCAACACTAATACCTTGTGCCGTAGTGAACACTCCATTAATAGAATTGCTTAAACAAAGTTGGAAGTTTATCTACTCACGAAGAGATAGAGCAGTGAGTCCTAAACTTTGCTAAATCCAAACAACCTCAGGATTGTTGATAAAAAACGCAAACTCCAAAGCACCACTCTACAGCTCTACAGCATTTGGACCAGGAATATTCAGGAATATACTATATACATAGAGAGTATATATACACACACACACTATATATAACTATATATCATGTATATATAATATACACTATATATAGTGTATATATACGATATAGTATGTATACTATATATACGATATAGTATGTATACTATATATACGATATAGTATACATATAGTATATCTATGTAGTGTGTATGTGTATATATAGTATATTCCTGAATATTCCTGATCCAAACGCTGTAGAGCTGTATATAGTGTGTGTGTTTATGTATATATATGTGTGCGTGTGTGTGTATGTGTGTGTTTGTGTGTGTGTGTATAGTTTCCCCAGTGATATTTATATTGCCAGATTGGCACAGGTCATGGAACAGTTTTGGAAATCACTAGGAAGTTTTAGATTTTGGATGTGTACCTGTAAATTTTGTGTGTATGTTTGTGTGTGCATGCACACATATGTTTACGTATGAGTGGGTCATGAAATAGAAATTATTCCAAGTTTTCTTCTAGTCCTTCCAAAGGGAAAAATTTTATGCATCTAAGGTTTAAACCTTGCTTCTTTTGTGTTCTCTCACAGTGCAAAATTGCCTTAGGTTGAGGAGAGGTACATCCTTACTACACCAAAGTGGGAACATCATACTGCTGAAGGCTCTTTGTGAGGAAGACAAACTTCTTTGAGCAGTGTTTACATGTCTCAGAGCCTCTGCTCTGTCTCTTGTGGTTTATAGAAGATTAAATATCTGTTTCACATAAACTGTCTCTACCCAGGAGAACCAGGTGGCACAAAAATGACCCTTCTGAAGCCGTCGCCTCTCAATCTGGCTTCTCTATCCAACACCTTCTTACATCATAGCATCTTCTTTAACAAGATCATCTATTATTACAGACTGTTTGTTGCGCTCCTAAAGGGTTGTTTACTATACTCAGGATTCAGATCGTAGCCTGCATCTTCTCATTTAAAGCACAGGCTCCTCCAGGGATCAATATCATCCTTTTTTTCCCTGCAGTATGCACAACACCTGGCAAGGAACTAAATGCAGAGTAACTGCTAAAGATTATTTATTTGTTGATTCTTAAAAGTTATTGTACCCAGGCAGATAACATATTGAAACAGGTTCCTTTCTCTTTTAAAATTGATAGAACTTACTATTACTCATTGATTTTGAAAACTTAAGGGAGTTTGCTTGCATTTCCAATAGGAGATTGGATCCAACAAAACAAATTGAAAACCACATATAAAAATGAGTCATCTATTTTTTATTGAATACACATTTTCACGTTAAACATCTTTAATAGTTAACATGCATTCTTGCTAGCTTTTGAAATCAAACATGGTTTATGGATTCAATTTAAAACCTTTCATTGAAAGGAAATCCATTTTTAATTTTTATTTTAATCATTTAAATATTTAAAGATGTTGCCTGTGTTCTCCAAATTTCTTTTAATCATACTGGGTAGGTCTACACAGAGGCTTTTGAGACAATGTGCAGTTTTATTAACAGGCTGTTGTAAAGCAATTTTCAGCTTCTAGTTTTGCGTTGAATTTAATAAAAGGTACAAATGAGTCCTGCTTTGATGTGCCCATGAGGAGGCTCTGTTACTACTGGGTTGGACACAGAAGGATACAAATGCCTTGATATTTAGCATTCAGTGATATCATGGGTGAAGTTACTGTTTCAGCTTTGTGCTTTGACTCAACCCACCTCCATTGTCTGGCATTTGCCATTCTCTCAAGTGATAAAATTAATCTGCAATAATTCACTTGGAGTATATCAGGCTCTGAAGATCTATCAGTGGATAGGATCTATCAAGTGTCTTTGCTTCCAGTCAGATGAGGGATCCAGGTTGACTTGGCATGGGCTTCAAACGAGCTTGGGTCCCAAATTCAGCTCTCCCATTTATTAGTTTTGTGATTTGAGTAGTTACTTAACTTCTTTGAAATTCAATATCCTCATCTAAAATAATGTTTACAGAGTTGGTGTGTGGCTCAGAGATAATACGTGTTTGGCTTATACAAGTTCCTTGGTAAAGTGTCACACTTGAAAAAGTCAATTTCTCCTGAGAATGAGGGCCCCAAAATAAGGAGATGCTGTGTGGACTGAAGGGAACCTCAGTTTATCCTTCATATATTTGATTTTCTTGTTTTAATGTCTAAATGCTCGTTATGTATGTAAGAGGACAGCTCTGTAGCCATCTCGGATCTTAAAGTACAGATACGTGGGGATTCTGAAACAGGAAGAGGCTGATTTGCCTGTGAACAATGAGTGAGATAACTGCACTCTGTATTACTAAAGTGAACTCACCTTCCCTTTCAAGAGCAGATTCTGTGCAGAGATATTCTGGGACATGGATGTTGCTGTGGCCCCTCTCCAGCCCGTAACTAGACTGGACATAGCGCATGCCGTTTGCACACTCTGATCAGAAGACCAGTCTTACATTTGTGATGAGGTAGAGATGAGATGTATAGGTGAATGGTGATGTCAAGAGTGCTGGTAAAGGCCCTCTGTCACCGTTAACACTATCCATTCTCCTCTGCCTGTCATCTTTAACATTGCCTTGTTACCTTGAAAAGGGAGAGCAGGGCTTTTCTTTCTTAGTTAGAAGCAAGGATGTAAATAATTTCATCCAACTAAAAATTTAAATTCTACTCTAACTTCTTCTTTGTATGCCCATTGTTCTTCAAAGGAATAAGATCATCATTCAGAAGACATGTCTCCCAGTGTCTCTGCCAGCGTTTCTTCTGGTGCAAGCCATCTTTAATAGCCTTCTGATTTTATAAATTGAGCCAATTTAGGGAATGAACACTTATTAAATGTCCACTATAACTGGCATTACCTTAGGCATCAGGCATTTCTGATCTCATTAAATATCCACCACAATCTTTTAAGAGAAGGTGCATAAACTGCATTTTTAAATATATCTGAGAAAACTGAATATGAGTTTGCAAGAAGCATGGCCAAAACTATGTAATGAGAGAAGGAAAAAGTTGAGATTTAAAACCAAGTCTGTGTTTCTTTCCATTACATAATCCTGCCATTCGCTTTTAGGAAGAACTAAGGTCCCCTGCCTGTTCACTGCTTCACCCCAAGTCTAGAGTGCTTGCACTTTCAAAAATTGGCCAAGTGACCCAAACATCTAAAAATGCATTTTTTTAATTGTTGTGATTTTTAAATTGCTGAAGCATTGGTGTCATTATTATTTCTTTTTTCCCAAGATAGAGTCTTGCTCTGTCGCCCAGGCTGGAGTGCAGTGGCGCGATCTCGGCTCACTGCAACCTCTGCCTCCCAGGTTCAAGCGATTCTCCTCCCTCAGCCTCCTGAGTATCTGGGATTACAGGCATGTGCCACCACGCCTGGCTAATTTTTGTATTCTTAGTAGAGACGGGGTTTCACCATGTTGGCCAGGCTGGTCTCAAACCCTTGACTTCGTGATCCACCTACCTCAGCCTCCCAAAGTACTGGGATTACAGGCGTGAGCCACCGTGTCCGGCTCTGATGTCACTATTTTTGACCATATGCATAGTCTGTATCTTTTATTTATCAATATCCATGGGAAGATTAGAAATATAGTATTAAGAAAAGAGATCTCAGAAGCATAGTGCAGTGGAAATATTCAGACTTTGGAATTAGACATGCATTTGTTCCAGTCGTTATCTATTTGACCATGAACATGTTGCTTGATCCACCTAAGTCTCCAGTTCTTCATATATAAAATGGGAGCAGTGGTAAATGTCTTACATGACTACTATAAGAATTAGACAAGATAATAAACATAACATCACAGAATCTGACACATCGAGACATACTTTAAGTAACAGACCTTATATTAGGACTATTACCATCTTTTTATCAACATAGTAGCTTTAAATATATGTATAATGTGTACAGATAAATAGTATTCAAATACAATTCAAATTGTTCCTATTTCATGCTAGGCTGTAAGCACCTGGACACAGAGCCAAAGCTGTGTTGTCTACCAATGTATTCTCAGCCCTTAGCAAGTACCCAGCATATAATAGGTCCTGAGTAAATATTGGATGAATTGTGGATGAACAGTAATTTACAACACCTAGGCACATGACCTAGGACTTTATTAGGCACTCATCAATTTCAAAATGTATAAAATATAAACCTGGGGCTAGAAAATCTACAAGGTTCTTAACGTATAAGATGGAACATTTGAAAGTTGTTCAAATGAAACTCATGAGGTATTGTTAGCATCAACTAAGTACATTAAAGCCAAGCAAGAGACATTTAGAATGTCACATAAAACCAAGTCTCTTTCCTTTGATTATCTATTTAATGGCAAGAGAAAACATAATGACTTTGCAAGAGTGAATTTGAGGTCATCAACTATATTAATTGGAAAAAAAAAAAACCCTGTCCATCTGATGGATGTGAAATGAAATGTAGATAATGTATACTTCTGAAAGAAGTGATCCAAGATGCTGAGAAGGGCATTCTGATTTATTAGCCACCTTTAATGAGATGTGGAGAGGAAGAACGAGTTGGTCAGCATTACTGAACAGAGTACAGACACGTGCTTGCCTGACAGGTCTGAGCTGGAGTTTTGCTGACTCAAGAACAAACAAAGATCTACAAAATATTCATACTTATTGTCCCACAATTATGTTTATGGTTCAGAATTTTCTTGCTGATTGTACTTTTTAGATATCCTATGTATATGTATCATCTTTACCTTAATATATATTATATTCTTTGAGATCGGAGATGACGTGAGCAGTTTTATGTATTCTTTATAGTTTTACTGTAGTCACAATGAGACTGAAAACTTTAAAGCAGGTATAATTATTTCTACCTTGTAGTATGTTTCAGAGTTATGAATGACCCTGAAATGTAAACACTTACCTTGGTGCTCAGCAGTTCAGTGAATAAACTTACTGTTATTATTGTTGTTAGTATAATTATTGGTATGCCAACAATATATTGAAGCTTTGTCCCCTTCATTTTAGTCATCGTTCTTAAAGACATTTTAATAGAATAGCAGAAATTAGGGAAGCATAAGTGGAGGAGAACCATAAAGCAAATATTTCCACTGATGATGTTCTCATATTTTCTCCACTCCCTAGTACTTTAAGCCCTGGTGTGTTATGTCAGCATCAAATAAATTGGCTAATTAAAAGCCCTTAATTTGCTTCCTCGTAAAAGAAGGATTTTTTCCCCTCTCTGATTTGAGTCACTGACATATTTGTGCCTTACTACTTCACTTCTTGATGAAGAAGATGTTTTCTAGTGCATGAAGCTTCCCTTAAGCAGAAGTTTAAGTACTGCTCTCCCGTCTTACCCTCAGCCTTCACTGGGAATGAGACTTTGCAATGTTCTGTTTCTGATCAGGATATGTTCTCTGGAATCTATTATTGGATTGCTTTTCCTCTGTGTATTTGAAACTTAGGTGTATATCAAAATAACTTTGCCATGAAAAGCAGTATATTTAGTACTTATAACTCACTTTAATTCAACTTTGCTTCAACTCTTTTGGAGAACATGATAATGCAATTTTGTGGATCTCATTGCTTTATTCTAGAGTGTACATATTTAAGTATTTAGAATTATTTAAAAGAGATGCACATAAAAAAGAGATAGATAAAGACATACCACACAATGACATTTTGTTGAAAAAATCTTATAAGAAATTAAGTATGAGAAGAGAATCCTTTTTGATTCGTTATTTTTTCTCCTCTTATGACTTGATGTTCAAGTTGCACAAACAATTTTGAGATATTTGTTTGACATGCAGTTGTTGTATCCATCACAAAATACTTATTCCTTTCTTTCACTAGTATTTTTGAAACCATGGCAACAGAGTATATTATTGCCTAGTCGAGACTGTCACAGGAGAATGCATTGCTCTTTTCACATAGTGAGATCTGTTTAGGGAATGATCCAGTCTCAAGAAAACCAGTCCATGTTTCACCCAGATAGCCTTTGTGTTATAGCAGAGCACTCAGCTGTTGAATACTCCCCACCCTACCTATTTTCCCTGCATATGCCTGGGGAGCAAGGACATTTTAAAGTAACTCTTCCCTGGGGTAAGTGTAAGTGGAAAGGCAAAAGAGGTAAATGACATGTTGAGTACTAATGGAAAGGTTTCCCCTTACAGAACTTAGAGTAAGCACTGTGGCATATAAATGATTCAGCTGAAGTTAATAACCTGAGGCATTGGTGCCTTTTGGAGTTAGAGTCCCTTTGGAATAAGTCTGCTCCTGCCCTTCCACAGTGTCACCCTCTGAATGATTTCAGTTTGTTCTTTTGGTGCAGGCTCAAGCTTAACGTGCATCCAGGAAAACTCCATTGAAAAGTGGAATTTGAAGTTCTATGGATGTTCAGGATGTTTGGTGGTTTTGAATTACTGATGGGATAATATCCTCCAGACCTTGATTACTGAATTTATTAAATGTCAATTTTCTGCTTTATAGAGAGTCTGGTGTACATTTTCCAGATTAAGATCTGGTAGAATTTTTTATGAACATCAAGGACATCTCATTACATAGGAAAACTTAAGTCAGTATTTGGAAGGTTGTGGAAGCTCACAAGTCACTTGCTTGGCTCTCTTTCCTGGCTGCTTTAAGACCCCCTACTTCATACCTGCCTACTTAGCCCACAGCAGGCTCTGCTACTAATACTATTCCCTGTGATAGCTACTAGTGGATGGGGGCGGGTGGAATTCCAGCTAACATTGAGGTGAAATCTTTATTAGTGTCACTGTGATTTGCTTTTCCTGTGCCCAACATTCCATCTCATCGCTGGGAATTCTAACCAAGTTTGTTTAGTTGTAAGAAACAGTGATCTCCTTCAAACACCTCAAATTGTAAAAATAAAAGTGAATTATTCAAAACCAGCAGTCATCAGAAACCACAACAACTTCAGCAGCCAGCTATTCTTCTGTGCTCCCTTAGGGCCGCCTACTTTCTGTTTGTAATGGCATCTCTCTGCTGCCTGTGGCCATTTCTCTTAAAAAGACCAATATGTTGTCAGCAACAAGAAGCCCACGAGCCATTCAACACAGGTTCGAAATATCATTGTGAATTTGGCCTATTGAGTGCAATTTTCCTCATCTGTAAGTAGGCTAGTGACAGTATCTCAGGGCTTTTGTAAGGATTGCAGATGTAAGTGAGTAGCACAATGTTTTCCATTTTCAATCAAGAACTCTGTGATTAGTTGAAGTAGAAGTGTTATTAGTAATAATATCCATATGATTTTAGTAGTAATAGTTGTAGTGATAACAGTAGTATTTTAGTAGTAATAGTTATAGCATTTGTAATAAGAAGTAGTAGGAATAGTGGGAATAGCTAAAAAGAACGAGTTTAGTGGAGTTCTGGTCAGGAGGAGAAGCTGTGTCTTTTTGCTCTTGCTACGTTTCTACCTCAAAGACCTGGCCAGAACTCCAGTTTTTCAGACCAGATCAGCAAGTGATGAAAATAGAACTCAAGCAAAATTAATAGGAGAGAGAGAATTGATGTGTTTGCTTTTATAACTGAAGAGTCAAGCCATAGTCTGGCTTCAGCTGGTGGGTATAGTGGATGAACCAATGTCATAAGAATTCTGTAGAGAGCTTTTATCTTTTGGCTAAACTTTCCTGTGGGTTGATTTTACTCTTGGTAGACTTTCCAGACATAGCAGGAAAGATGGCCATTGGCATATATAGTTTTATCTTTTTAGTTATTCATCCTAGAAGAATAGTGCATACCTTCTACTCACCAGGCAAGCATAACACCTATAAAAGACTTCATTCTGGCTGGATGCTATGACCATTCATGAATCTGTTACTATGGCCATGATCAGTGAGGATTGGGTACTCTTGTCTGATATGGGTTTCTAGGTCTGAAAGTGGGTTGTGGGAAGACTTAGTCCCACTTAAATCACATGGAGTTAAAATGGAATTAAACTGGCTAGATCCTCAATAGCAAGTGAAAAATAGGAGCAGAAAAAGAGCAGGTGTCTACCTCACATGACTTACAAGTTGCTGTAAGGTTTCCAGGAGATGATGCATACAAATTGCTGAATGAAGTAGCTAGCTTATAAGTAGATATACGATTAAGTTATCCTTGCATTTTTCTTCCATCACATTTCTAATTGTTATGTCGCATTTGGTCTCAGCCCCACTTTTTAAAAAAATTGTCTTCCTTGGTATAAATTAGATGACTACTTGGCATTGATTTTAAATATCAGATAACAGTGGGTTGAAGCCTTAAAGGTTTCTTTTTTTCAACCCAAAAACTCTGACCTGAGACCTTGTTAAAGGCTGAGGCATTGGTCCATGTTCTGAGTTACACAGCTCCAAGCCCCAAAGTCAACTCTAGCATCTCTGTCTCTTTTTGAACATTTTCTTGTTTCTACCCCTATCCTAAATATTTTATGCATTTTCTCTACCTGTTCCTATGGCTAATACCCAAGTTCAAGCCTTCATTGCTTCTTCTTCTTCTTTTTTTTTTTTATTTGTTTTTGAAAAAGGAGGTAAAATTTACATAACTTAAGCCATTTAAAAGTATACAATTCAGTGGCATTCAGTACATTCACAATGTTGTATAGTTATCATCTCTATCTACTTAAACACATGGTCATCATCCCAAAAGAAAGCGCCATACCCATTAAGCAGCCACTCCCCTTACCTTCTTTCCTCCAGCCCCAGGCAACAACTAATCCATCTTCTGTCTCTGTGGGTTTATTTATTCCGGATATTTCATATAAATGCAATCAGACAATCTGTGATTTGTGTGTTTGGCTTCTTTCACTTAGCATGCTGTTTTCAAGGTTCATCCATATTGTAGCTTGTATCAGCACTTCTTTCCTTTTTACGGCTGACTTGTATGGCTATAACACATTTATAAAAATTCATTCGTTAGTTGATTTTCCATTTTTTTAACCCTTACCTTGGCTACTGGTAGAGCCTCCTGTCAGGGGGTCTCTATTGCTTAACCACAAGGAACAATGTTCACTTCATATTCTGTATTCTGGGGTTGTCCTACACAGGGACTCTATTCCTAACCAGAAGCTTTGTCACATCTTATCTCAAATGCAAGGCAACTATGCTGGCTTTCTACCTTCCTAAATCTCATTTTTGATCATATCGTCCCTTACTCTAAATCTGTTGTTGATTCTCTATTACTTGTCAATTACAATAATAATAATAGCTATAATCGATTCTAGGTTTGCAACATTTTCCATAATGTTTACATGAATACACATTTAATTATCAGATATATGTGTATATATATATTTTTTTCTCATTTTATAAGTGAGGAAACTGAGTCACACTATAATTAAGAACTTTTTCAAGGTCACACAGAAGGAAAGTGTTGGAGCCAAGATGGGAACTCTACCAGTAGCAAACAGATCCTAAAATGACTCCCAGTAATCTCTACCTCCTGGTGTTCATGCCTTTCTATAATCCTCTCTTCTTGAGTGCTGAATGTACCATGATTTGTTTCTGACCAGTAGGAAATGACAGAGGAAATATTAGGATGGGATGGGATGTCACTCTTGTGATTGCATTATGTTGTGTGAGTCTGTATTTAGCAGGCTAGAGCTAGAGACTCCCTTTCCAATCTTGATGAAGTAATTGGTCATGTTGGAGAGGCACACATGGCAAAGAACTGTAGACAGCCTCTAGGACTTAAAGATGGCCTCTACCCTCCAGTCAGCAAAAAACCAGGACCCTTAGGCAGTTACAAGGAACTGAATTCTGCCAAACTCTTAAATGATTTGCGAAGCAGATACTTCCTCAGTCAAGCCTCCAGCTGAGAATGCAGCCTGCTGAATGTCTTGATTACAACTTCGTGGTGGGACCCAGTTAAGTCATGCCCAGAGTCCAGATGCATGGAAAGTGTGCGATAATTAATGTATGTTTTAAGCTATTCAGTTTATGGCAATATATTATACAATAATAGAAAATGAATGTAGATTCTCGTAGCTGAAAGTGGAATACTACTGTAACAAATACATAAAAATGTGGTAGTAGCTTTGGAATAGTAGTAGTAGTAGGTAAAGGCTGGAAGACATGTTGACGAATATGAAAAAGATTAAAGCGTTTTGAACAGACTGTTAGTAGAAATCTAGATTTGGAGGACACTGCTGATGACGACTCAGAAAGAAGTGAGGAACAAGTCATTGGAAACTGGAGAAAGAAGTATGCATGTTATGTAGTGACAGAGGCATAACAAAATTGACACCTGCAGTTAGACAGAAGCAGAGTTTGTAAATGATGAGTCTGGATCTATAGCTACGGGGAATTTCTCATTTATTTATTAGAGCCAAGGTCTTGCTCTGTCACCCAGGCTGGAGTGCAGTGATGTAAACATGGCTCACTGTAACCTCAAACTCTTGTACTCAAGCAATCCTCCCACCTCAGCCTCCTGAGCAGCAGGGACTACCAGAGCAAGCCACCACACCTGGCTAATTTTTAAATGTTTTGTAGAGACAAGGGTCTTGGTATGTTGCCTAGGATGGTCTCAAACTTCTGACCTCAAGTGACCCTCCCACCTCAGGGTGCCAAAGTGCTAAGATTACAGGCATGAGCCACCACACCCAGCTGCTAGGGCCACAGCTCTTCTCTCCTTCTCTTTGCCTGCAATGTGGTGAGCAGGGGGCATGTTTCAGCCCTGTTTGTATTACGGTAGCTTTTTTAGTCTAGATTAACCTAGTGTGGCAATAAAGCTCCTCTTCATCTTGCTCACCCTTCACTTGTTTGCATACCTTATTCTTCCTGGTCACAGGACAAGGACTCAGATGAAGAGGAACTTTATTGAGCAATAGAACAGCTCAGAGAACACCAGCAACGGGCAGCTCCTCTCCATAGCCAGGGTGTCCCGATGAATGTTCAGCTCCTAGCAAAGAGGGTAGTTCCTCTCTGCAGGCAGGTCCTCCCAACAAGTATTCAGTTCTCAGCAGAGACAGCTCCTCTCTGCAGCTAGTTGTCCTATCATCTGCAGCTCTCAGCAGAGAGGAGACCCTAGAGTGGTTGGCTCCTCTCTGCAGGCAGTTCATTCCATCATCTGTGCAGCTCTCCACAGAGAGGAGGCCCTAGAGTGGTTGGCTCCTCCCTACAGCCGGTCATCACATCATCTCTCCACGCTCTGCTCTGCTCTGGCTGAGCCCAGGACTTCTATGGGCCTCAGAGGGGAGGAAGTGCATGCCAATTGGTCCATGGGTGGCCATGGGCAGGCCGGAAAAGGCACCACAAGTCCCCAGTCTGGTCCGTGGGACTGGCAGCCCAGCTTCCATCCTTCAGGCCCTCCCTGGCTTGAATTGGGGCCTCAGAGGGGACCTGTCTCCTTCCACCTAGGAGCCTGTCTGCCTTCTGCCATCATTCATAGTGCCCAGGCTGCTCGTACCAAGGGACACCATCAGGCCAGGGCCAAGCCGCCCTCACCCCCATCCTTGGCTTCCCTCACCCTCACAAAGTCTGGAGGGGGCTGTGGCTGCAGGGCCCAAGCATGCACACACCCGGCTGGGCTGTGACAGCACCTGAGCTTGGCCCCAACCCCACTTGGAGATGGAGCAGGTGCTGGAAGTGGGGAGAGGCCAGTCAGTGGGAGCAGGCACATCCTAGCCTGGGGGGGGTCAGGGTTCCTGCCCACCCTACTGGCTGGTTTCCTGAAGTGGGTACAGCTCCTTGAAGCACGGCCCCAGCTCCACGCCCTGGGTCTGGGCCCTGTGCTCTGTGTGCAAGTGCAGCCCCAGCCACATTGCTGTCCTGCCAGGCTGCTCCCCTACCAGCAGGTGACCTGGCCTGGCCCCATTGCAGTGTCCCCAGGGGGCTGTGTGCCTCCTCCTCAAGCCCTCCCTGCAGCGACCAGTGCGATGGCAGCAGCCTCTTGAGGGCAGTGCACTGCTGCCATCAGCACTGGTACAAAAACAGGCACATAGATCAATGGAACAGAATAGAGAACCCAGAAACAGAGCCACACACCTACCATCATATGATCTTTGTCAAAACTGACAAAAGCCAGCAATGGGCAAAGGATTCTCTTCAATAAATCATGCTGGGATAACTGGCTAGCCATACGCAGAAGAATGAAACTGGGTCCCTTCCTTTCAACATACAAAAATTAACTCAAGATGGCTTAAAGACTTAAATGCAAGACCTCAAACTGTAAAAATCCTGGAAGAAAAGCTAGAAAATACCCTTCTTGACACTGACCTTGGCAAAGAATTTTTGGCTAAATCTCCAAAAGCAATTGCAACAAAACTAAAAATTGGTAAGTGGGACCTAATTAAACTCAAGAGCTTCTGTGAAGCAAAATAAACTATCAACAGAGTGAACAGACAGCCTACAGAATGGGGGAAAGTCTTCACAAACTATGCATCTGACAATGGTGAAATATTCAGAATCTGTAGGGAATATTTGCGCATTTTTAAAACTGGGTTGTTTGCTTTATTATTAGTGAATTTTCAAAGTTATTTTTTGAATAGAAATCTTTCATCAGATACACTCTTTGCAAATATTTTCTCCAAACCTGTGGCTTGTCTATAATATTCTTAACAACCTCCTTTCAAGAGCAGAAGTTTTTCATTTTGATGAAGCCAAAAAAAAAAAAAAAAAAACCAAAAAATGCAGATTTCTGGATTTGTCTCTTTGTTAAGCTCTATTTGTCTGGTCCTGTGTCCTGCAATTCTAGTTGACTTGGTCTACCCTGGATCTTAGCTTTATTCTCTCAAGCAGTCTAATGAACTCTGCTTTGTTCCTCACTCCCTGTACTATGACCTAGAAACTATCTCAACACAGTGTGCTGAGGAAGTGGTAGGGATTACTTCCTCTATTTCCCAAAAAATCAGTGTCCTTCATTAGTTTATGACCAACGTTCAGAAATCCATTGGTTCACATATGATTTTGGTCTTCACATTGTTTCAGGCGAGAAGATGAATCCAGCCCATGTTGCTCCATCTTAATTAGAAGTAGAAGTTCTCAATCATAAAGTTCCTGAATGTAGGGAGCGGGTCTTTTATTATCTGTGTCCTCCACCTTATGTAGTAAAATATCTTGCACATGCTAAATATTTGTAGAGTAATTGAAATTTGCTTAAAAAGTGTAAACTAAAATAGTGTCACAGCTTCTTTGTGTATCCATAGCGTCTTTCTCTTAAAAGTAGAGTACAATGAAATGAAAATTCAGGTTAGTTCAAATCCTAGTCTACTAGGAATTTAGTTACTGACGCTTCGGTCATTCACCCTCAAGGCAGATCTTTATAACTACAGAACATTTTACATTTTTTGTAATTAATGAATAAACATGATTATTTTACTGTA
Organism: Chlorocebus sabaeus; assembly: GCF_047675955.1. Classification (NCBI taxonomy): domain Eukaryota; kingdom Metazoa; phylum Chordata; class Mammalia; order Primates; family Cercopithecidae; genus Chlorocebus; species Chlorocebus sabaeus. Next base: position 18,041,405 of record NC_132917.1, read on the forward strand.
CTAAAATCAATAATAAAATAGCCTTTATACAAAATTGTTTTAATGATAAGCAAATGGCTCTTAGATAAGTTAGAGTATTCTCCTGTCAGTAGTTTTCTTTATCTGATTTATTAACTCTTAAACATGAGAAATACAAGAGTTTCAATGTTTTTTCCTTTTTAAAATTCATAAAGATTCAACCATACTGACCTGTTTAATAAATTCAATGACACATAGTTAGCATCCTAAAAAGCATATTCTCAACCAATGTTTTATTATTGGGATAAAAGGCAGAAACTGTAACTCGGGATTTTCTTTTTGTCATTTTATTTGAAGGATGGGATGGGTATAAGGCAATACTTAAACTACGTGCTGTTTTTCAGATAAGTTTGTTCAATAAATGGTATGTATTTCCATTACCTAACATAAAGTCTAGCGTATAGTAGGTATACAAAATTGATAGTACTATTTATTATTATCAACATGATCATCATTATCAGTATTAGTGTTATTGGCTATACTGACGAGTTGTAGTGATTCTATTCAATTTTGAATACACATTTTGCCTTCATTTTGTGCTGTGGCAGGGCTGGCTACCAGTGCTTTAACTCCTAGAACTGTTCACCTCATCTCTCACCACAGAGCTCTCACACAAGCTGTTTTCTCTGTCTGAAAAACCTGTCTCCCTCTTCTCCTGGTTACCTCCTATTCCTCCTTCAGCTCTCAGATTAAGAGTTACTTCTAGAGGGCAACTTTTCAGAGCACCTAGTTTAAGTCATATTTCTTATATACTCAAAGAATTGTTTTGTTTAATCTTAATTTGGAACAATAGTTCCATTCATGGGACTATCTGATTAATAGCTGTCTTCTTGACTTAACTGCAAGCTCCATGAGAGTACAAGTCTGGGTTTTGTGCACCACAATGCTTAGCACATAGTAGGTCATCATTAAAGTATTTTCTGATATGCCAGAAATAAAAATGAAGGATAAAAAGATTTTTGATGTAATTCCATACCTCCCAAAAGCTACTCATGCACAAGAAGGCTTGTATTTGTCAGTTTTCTGTAGCTTCTGTAGAAGGACTTGCTGGTAGGGCTTACTTCTCAGAGAAGCTTTGCAGTCAAGCATGAGGCGCATGTGCTGCCTCTGTTACATCTGGGTTTTTCTATAAATCCTCCTTATTTGGGTTCTATGTTATCTTCCATTTGTTTCCTAATACCTTCGCTGCCAGTAGTATCTCTTCTCTCTTTGATGCTTACTGGTTTTGGACATTTGTTTGGATCAATGGGATGTTGGGTGTCCAGCAAAATTGGTTTGTCTCATTAGGGACAAGGAAGCTACAGAAAATAACTGACAAATATAAGCCTTCTTATATTGCTCCCTTGCTGACACTGACTGCGTCTCAGTCTCCCTGTTCAGTGCCTCTCAGTTGCACTGCGCTGAGCACTAAAACCAACACCCAGGCTCCCTTGCCTTTCATCTCTTCTAATTGAAAACCTTGGGTTTGTAATTAAAATTCCCTTCATGTACTCATGTTTTGATTACATAGCATAGACTGATACCTTTTAAAATAATATTGTGCATAATAAAGTGACATGCACATTTTGAAATCTGTTTTAACTCCATAGTATCATCATGATGGCAATATTTTATCACAGTAGCACTTAGAGATTAAGATTTTGCTCTTTTAAATCTCAGAAAATGTAGGCACTTTGAAATAGTTGCCTAATTTTTTTAGTAATCTCTTCCTTCTATTAGTTTGTTTGTCATAAGGGTTATGTTGAAAACCCTGGAGGGCACATTCTAAACTCAATTCTTGCTTTTTATAAAAGGGTTAGGGTAGGAGATCTTTATTTGATTACATTTCATTTTTTATCGTTTATTTTGGAGGAAATAGAGTGGAGCACGGGGTGAGACTTGAACAGCATTGGGTAAGCACCAGAAGTTCAAAAAATGTTCCTCAAATTGAAATGTGTCAGGCAATAGAAGCTAGTTAATTTACTTGCACTTTCTTTTGCTTGTGTGCTAACATTTGTTTGAAGGATATTACTTTAACTCTTACTCTGAGTCAAACATAGTAGTAGATGATTAGAGTTTAAAAAGTTAATTCTACCTTTTCTTTTTAAGGCTCACAGCCTAGTTTGCGTGTGGTTAACATGAATGTAAGGAGGTGTTTCAGAGTTTTCAGTGAACTTTCTAAAGTGCTTTTGTATGCTTTTTAGGGGATGGGCTCTGAAGGGAAGAGAGAACAAAAGGAATTTGGCCTATTTTATTACATATAAAAGAAATCTTCAACCCCTTCCTCCCCTCCCTGCCAAGGATTAAGAGCTGTTGGTCTAAGATAATACAGACAATGCAAATTAAAAAACTAAGGCATCCTATGATAAGTTCTTAAAAGGTGGTATGTACAAGATGTCCTTTGTGCAGCGAAGAAAGGGACCTCGAAACTTTCTAGGTGAGTCAGGGAAGACATCAGAAAGGAAAGGGAGCAAATCTATCTCTGCCACTTCGTGGAGGGAGCAGTCACCTCTCTTATCCCTGTCCTCTCTTCAGTCCATGGAGAGGAGAACTTCACAGAGATGACAGTTCCATCAGGAAAGATCTGAGGACTAATACTTCATTCCTTTCCCGACTTACGGATGCTTCCCCATGGTAGAAACCTATTGTTCTTACCAGTTATGTGGTAAATGCCTGACACATACTGAAACATGCTTGCTTGTAGGCAGAACAGCTTTGCTTCAAATGCAGAGGAAACAGGCTGAAACGTGCGTCTTGATGATTCATGGGTGATTGCAATAGGGCAGCGGGCTATCTTCTGTTTCCTGCCTCCATGCAGTGAGAACCCCTGGGGTCAGAGCTCAGGGCCTAAAGTCAAAAGCAGAGCAGAAGACTGCTGTTCTCCTGTAGGTTTTGTTCTGGTGGCAACTGGGGTCAAGAAGCAGGCTTTCATATGTATACTTGTGCCATGTTGCTGTGCTGCACCCATCAACTCGTCAGCACCCATCAACTCGTCATTTATATCAGGTATAACTCCCAATGCAGTCCCTCCCCCCTCCCCCCTCCCCATGATATGTACACTAGAACTTAAAGTATAATAATAATAAAAAATAAAAAAATAAAAAAAATTTAAAAAAAGAATAATAAAAAATTAACCAACACACACACACACACACACACACACACAAAAAGAAGCAGGCTTTCCATGTTCCAGGGAGATGACTAGGTAAGTGTTCTTAACAGTGGGGGACTGAGCAGTGCACATCCCATATTTCACATCCCAGATGTAGGGATAGAGGGAGGAGGCCCAAAGCCTTCCCTTATTTAGTCATTAGCATAGCTCCCTGGGTAAACCTGAAAATTTACTTTGGTCCTCATTTAGTTGTATCTGTTCAACTGAGTTTTTCCCAATGGGTAGAAGGTAGGGAGAGATGAGTAATTAGAATCCTAAGCATTGAATAGTTACTTTCTTACATAAAATTTATCACTTATTTTTCATTGTCCACAGTAAAAATTTATGACTTAAACATAGTCCCTCGAGCTCTGGGCGCTGCCTTCCCCCTCATCAACTGCTCACATTTTCTACTGAGATTCTTTCATGCACCTAATGTCTGTGCTTTTATAATTTTGCTGACTTAGACCTCTCTGCTTGGAATATTTTCCATCCCTTATCCTTACCCTGCAAAATCCTTTCTAAGATATGTCTGTGGAAGTCTTTACAAAAGAAATATTTTGTTTATGATGATAACTATTGTTATCCAAAAGGCATCTCTGTCATGAAGACTTTTTCTGGCTTTCTGCCCACCCCACCAAGTCCAATGACCACTCCAACTTTGGTCAATCCATTGCTCCAAGAGCAGACTTCCAATGCATCACTTGTACACTTTACTGTTCTCACCAATTTACACATCTGCCTTCTACTTCTTCACTTTATATCTCTACTGTCCCACATAGTAATAGAACAAATAAATTATTGAGAGAAAACCGCAAGGCTGAGGATGAATTTGCCATAAGAAAAAGAGGACAGTTCAGGTAAAATAGGAGTATGTATATGAGGGAGAATGATTTGTGTTCAGGAAATGACAGTGATATGTAGAAAATGAAGCTAGAGATACACAGTGGAAACGTGTCATTAAAGACAAGATAGGTCAGGCTGAGAGGCATAAGGCTAATTTATCTTGTAGATGGTGAAGAGTAAATTATAGGGTGATCAGAATAAGAATCTTATATATTAAAAAAACATGATGATGATGACAACGATGATGGTGATGATAGCTAAGATTTAATATTCACTTACTAGGTGCTAAATTCTGTGCTAGATGATTTACTTGCATATCTTCTGTAATCCATCACTATCCCTACATCCATATAAAACTAGCTTTTATGATCATCCACATTTTGAAATGAAGAAAACAAGGTTTTGGAATATTAAGTAATTTTTTTAAAGCCACATAGCCTGTTAACAGCAGAACTATAGCTTGAATGCAGTGTTTCACTCTCCAAAAACTGATTAACCACTTCACTTAACAAAAAAATGTGAGAAAAGATAAAGAACACATTTCATTTGCATTCTGATAATCTCAATAACTTAGAACTTCCAGGCTGGCCATGTATATTAACTGTCTTTATTTTATTTTATTTTTTTGTAAGAGAGTACAGATGAAAGCTTCCATGAGATATGTGACAAACTTTCACAAAATCAATGAAAGCAATTACGTAATAAATGTTTATGCAAAGTTAATAAAAAATTGTTGATCACTCTGTGATTGCTTGAGATATCAGAACTGGTTATAAACAAATAAACAAGAGCAGGCATTAGACTTTGTGTTTCCTTGCCTGCTTGTGCAGCTCAATTAGCTGTAATGTGTAAAAATTAAAATATGGGGTCAGCATTTGTTGTAGCAACAAAAATATCTGGAAACTATCCAAATGTTCACCACCAAATTAATTAAATAAGTTGTAATATTACTGTTAAGCAGAATAATTTAAACCCATTAAAAGATTGCTATAAACTTATAATTGCTAACTTTTAAAAGCTGAGCATGTATTATTAAGTGAAAAAAGCAAATTATGCAATGCATGAAAACATGTTTATATTTTGTTATTTTACACAAAGTGTGAGGACAGTGACTGCCTCTAGTGACACTGAGGCAGGAAATTACTCGGTTTATTTTATACCATTCTGTACCACTTGATTTTTAAAATAACAAAGTATATTCTTTTTGTAATACAGTTTAAAAATTCAGGTTTCCTCTAAGAGAAAAACAAGATCCTTTGGCATTTTCTGCATTTTAAGACAAAGTATAGAAAGAGGCTGAGAGATCTCCTTAACATCCTGTCCAAATGTTTCCAGATATTGCTAGAGACAAAAGTAATATAAACATTTACACGCAAAACTCTTATATTCGTGGAGAAAAAGACTACTTTTTGTATGACTCATTTTGAATTATCTAAAGCATAAGGCAAATGTGCAGGCCTTCTATATAACTCACAAAGACATTTTAAAAAGCCATGGGAATATGTGTTTATTACGATTTTGGAAAAGTGGTATTATTGTGGGAAATCAGAGAATATTCTACAGTAGCAGTTTAATTTAGTTTCTTTGAAGTAGTAATAAAGTTCTCTGAGAAACTTGGTAGATGGTTTCAAGTTTAAATTTCATATTGAATTTACTGATATATTGAGGTAGACATAATTTCATACAAAATCAGAGAAATACTTTTCTTATATTTTTATGGCAATTCATTTTTCTTGCAATTACTGAAGCAGAGTTTGTGAATACCCACTTTCTTCAATTAAAAAGAATTATCCTAAATTCAAACTTGGCTAATTAACTAAAACATTGGAAACTGTTTAGGAGGAAAATTTGACTCAGTGCTCTCAATTTCTGACCTAGCACCTCCCCTCATTCTCAATTTATGACAATGCTGAAGGGAGTTAGTTTTCTCAGACTTCATATGGAACGTATGGTGGTGCCTTTCAATGATCAAATTAAAATTTCGTGGCCAATGATAACCCCAGAAAATGATGATGTTTAATTTTTGAATCACTCAGTTTATTTTAAGAATATGAAAAAACATCACATTGCTTCTTGGCCACAATTGTTTAGCTTATTTCTTGAGATTCATCTGACTTTCTGATATGGAGAAAGCATAAATTGATTCTGCAGTTTACCCATAATCTCCTTCTATTGTCAGATGGTAGAAATTTCTGGAAGCTCAAAGAACAATGAAACAGTGAACATTTATTTAGTCTTCTTAAAAAAAGATGCTAAGTTTTTTTTATTATCTCATTAAATTTGTACAACAAATCTACCAAATGCTGTTATCCTCAATGCACATTGTTGTAGACTCTATTTCCTTCTCCAAAGTGTGGCCAACAATGAGAACTTAAGGCATATTTGTTGAATGAATGAGTGTATGAATCAATGAATGAATTTTTATTATAGCCTTTTGAGTAAAATAAAAGTATCATAACTTCTCTTATCTGATAGGCAAGAAAAGAACAAAAGTTAAATAATCTGCCCAGAGGGATCCAGTGGTGATGGAGATGGAACTTGAGATAAGATCTCCACCTTCTAAGATTGGGTTCCTTCTGATGTAGCAATCATTCCTTATTTATTCATTCTATCAGTTACTTACTTATTTATATTTATTATTTGGGGGCCTTCTACCTGTCAAGAATTATTCTAGAAGCTAAAGATATATACAAAGGTTATAATGACAAAACATCCCCCCATGATCTCAGCCACTCATGCTGTATTTATGACAGAGACACTTAGGCCTTGCAAATATTCCATATGCTCCCCTACATTCTCAACTTCCTTCGTAATTTGGTGAGTGACTCATGACTAGTTACAACCAGTAGGCTGAGAGTGGAGGTGATGTGTGTCCAAGCCAAGGCAATTAAAAGCTGGTGCATGTTCTTCAACTGAGTCATCTTCAACTCAGTCTTCACCTATGTAACAATGTCCACATTCAGGTATTGAGACAGCATGTCACAGGAATGGAAAAGCCTTTATCACTATCTTTGATGAAGGAGAGTCCTCATTGACCCACAGTGGACTTGGATGAGCAAGTTCTAAGTCAATAATATTTAAGAATTCATTTGTTAGTATAATATAACCTAGATTATCTATTTAAACACACATATTTAAAAGTTTTCTATATTTTCTTCAAAAAGCTATTTTCCTTATTGTTGTACTTCTAGATAATGCTGGCAAAGGAATAACTTAGTAGACTTTTTATTCTGTTCATTGGTTATTTTAAAAAGTATTGCTTTATTGATAGGTGTATACCTAACTAGGAGGTACTAAAAGACAATTTAAGAAAATTTAAGAAACAGGGAAGCGAAGGAAAAACAGAATACATTGCACAGAATAAGATGGAATATATGTTATCACAATAAAGATAAATGGACTATATTTAACCAGTTAAAAGATGGTGATTGCCAATTAGTAATAAAATAATTATCTATATGTTGTTTAAAAGAGACACATATAAAACATAAAAACAGAGAATACAAAAAAGAACATTATAAGAATGAATAAGCTAATAAAAAATATATACCAGGACAATACTAACCCAACCAAACCATACCCATACAATTTCACTATTAATGGCATATAATAGATGGAACAGGTAAAAGTTTTATTAGGGCTATACAGTCATGAAACCTATAATGACATTTCATTCAGTGATAAACCACATATATAATGGTGGTTCATAAAATTATAAAGGAGCTGATGTGGAGGTAGAATACACTGAAATTAATTATTCTGACCCTGTGGAGGCTTAGGCCAATGTGTATGTTGATGTTCTAAATTTTCACAAAAAAAGTTTTTAAAAAAATAAAAAATTAAAAGTATAAAAAAGCTTATTTAATAAGAATATAAACAAAAATATTTTTGCAGCTTTACAATGTGTTTGTGTTTTAAGCTAAGTGTTATTACAAGAGTCAAAAAGCTAAAAAAAATAAAAATTTATAAAGTAAAAATGTCACCATCAGCTAAGGTTAATTTATTAATGAAGAGTTGTTTCTAAACAAATTTAGTGTAGCTTAAGTAAGTGTGCAGTGTTTACAAAGTCTACAGTAGTATATGATAATGTCCTAGGTCTTCATGTTTACTCACTACTCACTCACTGACTTTACCCAGAGCAACTTCCAGCCACCAGCCCAGCCTGCTCCATTCATGGTAAGTGCCCTACAGATGTAGCATTTTTTATCTTTTACATCATGTTTGTACTGTATCTTTTCTGTGTTTAGATATATTTAGATACACAAATACCATCATGTTACAATTGCCTACAGTATTCAGTACAGTAACATGCTGTATAAGTTTGTAACCTAGAAGAATAGGCTATAGCATATAGTTTGGGGGTGTAGCAGTATATACCACCTTGGCTTGTGTAAATGCACTCTATGATTTCACAAAATAAAATCTTCTAAGGACACACTTCTCAGAATGTATCCTCATGGTTAAGTAACACATGATTCTAGATGATCCCAGCTTAATGTTAAAGGGAACAATTCAGAAAAAAATTTAAATGTTAAACCTGCAAACACGTCACTATATCTAAAGAAATTTGATAAATTACCAACATGGGAGATTTTTAACACTTCTATCTAATAAAGCAGACAGAAAAATAGGAAAGATACAAACAAAATTTAAACCACAAGATTGATAAGCCATATTCAACAGAGAGTTATCAAAATCTGTATTCTACAATTTGAGAACATACATTCTTTTCAAGTCCACATGAGGATTAACAAAAATTGACCAGATTTTCATTCTCTAAGAAAAATGGAGCAAATTAATACAAATTAAGATCTATTACCATATTCTCTGAATGCATCAGAGGCATGTGAACCAGAGCAACTCCATCTTAAATAGGAACTGGGTAAAATGAGGCTGAGACCTGCTGGGCTTCATTCCCAGACAGTGAAGGCATTCTAAGTCACAGGATGAGATAGGAAGTCAGCATGAGATACAGGTTGCAAAGACCTGGCTGATAAAACAAGTTGAAGTAAAGAAGCTGGTTAAAACCTTCCAAAACCAAGATGGTGATGAGAGTGACCTCTGGTTTTCCTCGCTGCTATACTCCTATCAGCACCATGATAGTTTACTAATGCTATGGCAATGTCAAGAAGTTACCCTCTAAAAAGAGGAGGCATGAATAATTCACTCCTTGTTTACCATGTCATCAAGAAATAACCATAAAAAAACGCAACCAGCAGCCCTCGGAGGGCTGGTCTATCTATGGAATAGCCACTCTCTTATCCCTTTACTTTCTTAATAAACTTGCTTTCACTTTACTCTATGGACTTGCCCTGAATTCTTTCTTGCATAAGATCCAATAATCCTTTCTTGGGTTCTGGATTGGACTCCTTTCCTGTAGCAAAGGCAACTACATTAAATTTTAAATATTCAACCAATAATTATTAACATTAAAAATTACATATGTAAACATCAAAACAGACTCTGAAATTATATGTAGGTCAAATAAGAAATCCTAATGGCAATTAGAAAATACTTAAGACAATGAAAATGAAAATACTAAATAAAAAGCTTGTAGGATACAACTAAAGCAGTATTTAGATGAAAACTTATAGCTATAAATGCTGACATAAGAAAAGAATGGCTGAAAAGTAATAAATATTCAATTTAAAATGTTGAATAATAAAAATAGAGAAAACCTAAAAACAGGAAACAGAACATAAAGGTACAACAATTAATAGAAAAAAAAATGATGGAACCAACAACAAAAACAAAAAAATATGTTTCAAAAAGACAAATAATAAATAGACAAAAATGCTAGCAAGATTGGTTATGAAACAGAAAGCACAAATGAACAAAATTAGAATTAAAAAGGAGAATATAATCTTGGATAGAACAAAGATTTACTTTTGAAAAATTAGAGATGATTATTAACTTAATGCCATTAAATTTCTTTTTAAATTTCCAACTTTTATTTTAAGGTCAGGGGTATATGTGCAGGATGGGTAGATTTGTTACATAGGTAAACATGTAGTGCCATTAAACTTTCAAATAATAGGTGAAACAATTTTTTCAGAAAAACTATAAATGAATTCAAAGGAAAATTGAAAATATGAATAAGCCTGTGTATATTAAGGTAAATTGAACTCACTATAAAATGTACAAACATTTCTATATCCAGATAAGAGAATTATATCAAACATTCATGGAACACAAAATACTTAGCTTGCCTTGCACAACTGTAGAAAATAGGGATAGACAGAATAGCTTCTATCTTATTTTAAATGACTGATATGATCTTGATTTTGAAACCAGAGACTATAAGGAAAGAAAATAATAGGCAATGTTGCGTAAAGAGTAGCAACATAAAAATTTGAAAAAAAATTAACCAACATTCAACAGCACATTGAAATATATCTTATGATTTATTCATATTTATCCTACAAGTACTAGAAAGCTTTATCATTAGACACCCTATTAATGTAAATATAATTCATCAGTTTAACTAATTCAGAGATAAAACATAAACAATTATTTAAGAGATATAAAAGTCTATCACAATACAATATCAATAGTGCTTCTTAGGACTAAGTACAAGGTGCTATGGAAGCACAAAGAGAACATGATATATCTAGTCTCCTAAGATTTAGAAAATATTTTCTAGAACAAGTAGCATGAATTCTGAGACTTAAAGGATTTTAATAAGATTTAGCTGAGCTTTAGGTTCTTGGGTTGCCCTGGAGGCAAAAGGATGGCTTAAGGAATAGAGATGGAAGGAGATTTGGGAAGCAAAGTGCACCAAGTTTAAGGACAAAGTCTGAAAGGCAAAAGTAATTTTGACACGTTAAACAAGTAGGTAAATACCAGAAATTGTTCAGCATGGTCAGAGATAGGAACAAAATGAAGTAAGTAATGAAAGATGAGGTTGGTAAATAGTAGAGACCAGAACAGAAGGGATCTTCCAAGCCATGTTAAGAAGTTTAGACTTCAGTCTTCCAGAAAAGAATTAAGAAATTAAGTAGTGTGTATATGATCAAAACATTACTCTGACAGTGTAGGCAGTGAATTACAAGCAGGGAAAATTAAGATGAGAAGATAAAGGCAGCAACTATCATCCAGGTGAGGGATTAGGGTGACATAAATATGGAAGTAATAGCAAGGATGGAGAGATGAATATATCCCACTGATATTTGGTGGATGGTTGATGGTGTAGACCATGAGTGTGCCGAATGTCATTTGAAAGTGCTCTTGGGATCAATATATGAGGGGAAAGAGAAGGAAGCAGAACTATGGAGAGGGAGAAATAGGGCTCTAATGAAGACATGAGGCATTCACTGGTAGTTCTGGAACTAAGACGGTCCCATAGAGTTGTCTGGAGTTGGGCCTTTAAATTCTCCATGAACTGGTCACTGGGCATGCGCTGTACTCTTGAATGAGGTAGTGCTCTAGGGTTGGGGAAATCCCAGAGAGGGCAGATGGCTGCAAGCTCTCAGCCGGCAGCATTCTCACCAGTTGGAGAAATGTGCGCTTAAGTCCTAAAGGGCAATCTGGGCAGTACAGACAACAGAGTGTTTGCTGCTATTCAATATTGAGAGTAAGGGAGTGGGAGGGGTGAAATGTAGCTTTAAGTTTCTGGCTGAGGCATTTGGTGGATGTTAATTCTCTCCAGAGAGATAGGGGACGTGGATGAAGCTGTTAAGTTGGGTGAAGAAGGGACTGGCTCAGTTTAGGTCATGTGGAGTTTGATTCATACAGATGGAGATTCACATTGGCAGTTAAATTTGTAAAGCTTGATATAATTATAAAGATTTGCACTGTGCATATGTGTTTGTGTGTGTGTGTGTGTGTGCATGCATGAATTTGTAAGTGTCATTTAAAGAAGGGCAATTGCTCACATATGGAATAATTTTGTATAAATTAGAAAAAGCCCTCCTCTAGGTAAATACTGGCCCTGGAGTGCACATCCTGGCAAGCAGAACACAGACTGAAATTCTGCCAGCACTCACTCTCTCTTGGCCTAGCACTTTCGGGCAGTGTACAGACTGCACAGCCTTACTTAGAGGCCATGAGTTAAATGACAAGTGAAGTCATAGGAATGAAATACATTGTCTAAAAAGAGTAGTGAGGTGAGAAGGGATGTCTTCTGAAAGATGCCTAAGGAAAACCAATATTTAAGAAGTAAAAAAAAAAAAAAAGCAGGTGTTACCCACAAAAATATTTAGAAAGATCAGTTAGGGAGGTTGGGGAAAATGTGTTATTAATACTAAAATTACAAAAACACTAATATTCAAGAAAGAGTTTGAACAGTGTCAAAAGCTGCAGAGAAGGCCAGTAACATAAGACTGTGAGATGTTTCCACTGAATTTATCAATGTGATGCTAATAAAAACTGATTAAATACATTAGCACTAAAACCCTTTTGATCACCATTTATTACTTGTGGATTAAGAATCCCTTAGGGTCTTAACGGGCTAGCCTCAGAGTCATCAATATGAATATCACTTGTCAGGCACTGGCCATGTTGAAATGCACAGTCAAATAAAGATACATTAACATAGACTATGCAATTATTGGACGACTGAGTCTCAATAGTAGCTATGATTTATCTGGCTTTCTTTGTATGTTAGACACTCTACATAGCACCTTAATTAAACCTCAAAACCACCCTATGAGGTAGATATCATTATACTGATTTTACAGATGATAAGTTTGAGATTTCAGAGTTGTGAGTTACTTGTCAATTAAGTTTCTGCTCCACATCTGATTATTCCATGGTCCCTGTCTCTTCCTCTGTCATTATGACTGCAGAATCCTAAGATTCCTTTTAAAACTTCCCTTATCCTATAATATTCAAGTCCTGAATTCCTGAGTATCAAGCAGTACTAGCTAATAACCGCAGGGGCTTTTTAATTATTTAATTTAATTTTTAATTTTTTTAAAAAATTATATGACCTCCTGCCATGGAAGCCTGAAGTGACCCCTGGCAGATGACTGCCACATTCCCCATCAATCCAAATGCAATATAAACACAACTCGGGCTTATTTTACAATGCAGACCCTGCCAGGCAGTCTAAGTAGTGGTGTTTATTTTCACAACTGCAGTGATTATTGTCCTTAAATCAAGAATGTGTTATTGGTATGTACATCAAAGGTTGGATTTTAAATTACTGATCTACCAAGTTAGAAGTCAAGAAGAACAAACAGCACCTTAAAATGTTGTAAATTTTTCACTACAACCAAATTCTTCATGAACACTGTACCTTAACTTTGCTCTCCAACATATTATCTGTAGAGGACTATGTGCTCGCAAATGAGGCGTTCCCGATAAGTCCTGCTCTTGCAAACGAAGCAGGGCATTCCCAATGAGTCCTGCTCTTGCAAACGAAGCAGGGAAGCAGGGCGTTGGGGGCTTGTTTATGTGTAAACATCTTGAAAATCCAGAAAGTCAGGGAAAGGTCAGAAAAACAACGTGTCTTGTGACTTGGCAACATTCCACAAATGACTGTATAAAATAAAGCAGAGCATGCCATTCGAGACGGCCGCCATGTTTGTCTTGTCTTGTGTTGTTTTGTGTGTTCATTCCTTTGTTTAGGAAACACGCGGACCCCAACATCTGGCGCAGCGAGCAGGGTCCGTGGCTCCACGAGAGCAAGGAACCGGAGGGGGAACACCCCGGGCAGGTAAATAAAGAAAGGGGGACCCACGGGAAAATTATGGGGAATTCCACCTCTCTAGCCTCTGAATATTTGCGGTTACTCCAGGGACTGTTGATGTGTATAGGAGTAGAAGTTAGTTAAGCAACATAAGACTTCGAAGCGATTGTTTGCCCATGTTGAACAACATTGTTATTGGTTTCAATATCAAACCAAAGTGGGTTAAATCGAAAGGAATGGTTACAAGTGGTTAAAGCCCTGCGTCGAGCTCATCAGCGAGGGCAAACGATGCCTCTTACTTTGTGGACTTTGTGTAGTTCCATTACTCAGGCATTAGAGTTACTTGAAACTGACTCAGAGCATGGCGATACTGCCACAGGAGGTGAGGCATCTGAAGCTTTAGAGAGGAATGATCCTAGAAAGGAACATATTTACGCCCCGGTTGTTGAGGACAAGGAATTGGAAAAAGAGCTAATGCCTCCTTCATCTGAAGGAAATTCTGATTTGCAGCGCATTTTAGAGATGTTACAACAGTTGTTAAAATTGCAAGGTACCGCTGCTCCTGTTTCTCCTATCTCTCCACCATGAGCCTTCCCTGTTACCTTCCCTTCTGCTCCTTTGGAAAAGGATTTCCCTTTGCCTCTACTTCCAACCTCTTTGCCTATGTCAGGTCAGGTTTTCTCTGTGCCTCTTTCTCCTGTAGGAGAAAATAAGGAATCGAAGGAAAAGGATGATTTCGAGGAATTAGATTTATTCCCAATAACACGGGCTGCTTTCGGCCCCAAAGCTCAGTTCCCAAACGGTGGCCAGAATGTGACTTTTACAGCCCTACAATTTAAATTTTTGAAAGAAATGAAAGCTGCAATTTCTAATTATGGACCTCAGTCACCATTTGTTCTTGGCCTTCTCGATTCCTTCTCTTTAGAACATATGATGATTCCTATTGACTGGGAAACGTTGGGACAGGCTGTCCTTGATCGTTCACAATGGCTTCAATTAAAAAGTTGGTGGTGGGAGGAAACAAGAGTACAAGCTAGAAAAAATGCTACCCGAAATCCCCCAGGACCTACTGAAGAGCAGCTTACGGGTTCAGGACAATACGCTACTCTTAATGCTCAGGCAGGCCTAGATGATACTGCTGTCACTCAGATTAAAGCCTTGTTTATAAAAGCGTGGACTAAGGTTGAAATAGCGGGTAAAACTTCTTTATCTTTTGTAAAGATCCTACAAGGAGCCACTGAGCCGTATCCAGATTTTGTAGCCCGTCTTCAAGATGCTGTATTAAAGACTGTAGGTTCAGGTCCTGCTGCTAAAATTCTTTTGGATACTCCGGCTTTTGAGAGTGTTAATCCCGAGTGCCAAAAATTGCTGCATCCTCTAAAAGCTAGTGGAGCTGATTTAGCTGAATACATTCGGGCTTGTGCACGTGTTGGAGGAGCTATTTACAATGCTCAATTGTTTGCTGGGGCACTTTCTAAGGCTTTAAAAGGCAATTCTAAACAAGGTATATGCTATCAATGTGGGAAACCTGGTCATTTTAAAAAGGAATGCTGGAAAAAATTAGGCTCTTCTGCTCTAAAAGAAAAAAGGTTACCATCTGATATGTGTAAACGATGAGGCAAGGGTCGACATTGGACCAATGAATGCCGTTCAAAAACTGATAAAAGTGGGAATGTATTGTCACCCCTCTCGGGAAACGGGAGCCGGGGCCCGCAGGCTTGGGGCCCCAACAACTACAATGCAGGCCTACCCCAGTACCCAGTGAGCAGTGACTTACAACATCAAGGAATGACCTCGAGTCCTCCTTAAAGACATCTTACCCTACCCCAGTTTCTCAGCTTTCTGCTGCCACTAAGCAGAGTGCCGCTGCTGACCTAGCTATTGTCCAACCTTGTACTTTATCTCCTAATGGAGGAATATATAAGTTGGCTACCGGAGTGTGTGGTCCTTCGCCAAAGGGACATGTAGGACTTTTACTAGGTCGAAGCAGCAGCGCTATGCAGGGGTTAATGGTGGTCCCAGGAATTATTGATCCTGATTTTACTGATGAAATCCTTATTATGGTACAAGTCTCACAATTTATGCACCTAGAGGCAGGGGAACGTATTGCACTATTGCTTTTATTGCCTTTTTTTTTTTCCTTTCTTATCTAGAGATGTGTCTCGTCAAGGAGGTTTCGGTAGTACTGGGAAAACTGTTTTCTGGGAAACTTTAGTTTCTGATCAAAAACCTTTACGTTCATTGCAAATTAATGGGTTACTTTTTGAGGAATTAGTCGACACAGGAGCGGATGTATATAATAATGTTTGGCTCAATGGCCTGATCATTGGAAAAAGAAACAAGTATCGGTTACTCTATCCGGCCTAGGTACTGCTTCTATAGTCTACCAAACAGTCGAGCCCCTGAGCTAGTAGGACCTGAAGGACAACAAGGAAAAGTGTTCTTTTATATTGTTCCCATTAATATTAACCTTTGGGGCCATGATCTTTTACAACAATTTGGTGCCTTTTTAAGCATTCCTCATATTTCTTCAGCTGCCAAAAATATGATGTTCAAAATGGGCTACAATCCTTTAAACTCTTAGCCACTGTCCACAAGCCTCAAACTTTACAATTGAAGTGGAAAACTACAACTCCTGTTTGGGTGGAACAGTGGCCATTATCTAAAGAAAAACTTAAGGCTTTAAAGAATTTAGTTAAGGAACGATTGGCCAAGGGGCATATTGAACCAAGTACTTCTGCATGGAATTCCCCTGTGTTTGTCTTGTCAAAAAAAAAAAAGGAAAATGGCACTTATTAACTGATCTTAGAACTGTAAATACTTGTATTCAACCTATGGGGACTTTATCCCCTGTAGCAGAAGAAGAATTGTCATTTGTAGAAAATGGAATTAGTGAAGCTCACCTTGATTATATTGCACCCAATCTTCCACTTTCGTTGTGTCTTTTTCATACTCCCCATTCGCCAACGGCCGTTTTACACCAAGATAATAATATTCTGGAGTGGCTGTTTTTGGCTAATAAAGCCATTAAGAAAATTCACCCATATATTAATAAATTGGCTGAATTAATTATTAAAGGACGACATCGAGCTCGTCAGTTGCTTGGTGCTGACCTCTGTTTCTAGTAATGTATTGATTGTTGTTCTTGCCTTTGTCATTTTCACAGTCTGCTGGAGACGGTGCCAAAGGGCAAACACCGAATCCCAGCGAGCCCAACATGTAATGATGGTTTTAAAAGAAATTCAAACTTGTAAATAAGGAAAGGGGAAATGTAGAGGACTACGTGCTGGCAAAGAGCTGTTCCCGATAAGTCCTGCTCTTGCAAACAAAGCAGTGCGTTCCCAATGAGTCCTGCTCTTGCAAACGAAGCAGAGCGTTGGGGGTTTGTTTATGTGTAAACATCTTGAAAATCCAGAAAGTCAGGGAAAGGTCAGAAAAACAACAATGTGTCTTGTGACTTGGCAACATTCCACAAACGACTGTATAAAATAAAGCAGAGCTTTGAGGCGGCCGCCATGTTTGTCTTGTGTTGTTTTGTGTGTTCATTCCTTTGTTTAGGAAACACGCAGACCCCAACATTATCTGTACTAGGGACAGGTCCTAAATTTATTAATATGATGTCTGGGAGGAGTATTGAAGTCCCCAGCTCCTGTTATACTGGAGAAAGTTTCTAGCATTGACCTATCAGACAATTACATGAGTAGATAAATGCCCTTTTATTCTTTAAACTAGTTCAAAACAGATAATTACTTTTTCCATTTTAAATGTGTATTTTTTTTTAAATCAGTTATTATGCCACTGACTATTGTATATTTCAATAGTATTTCATAGTTTAGAATTATGCTCCTATATGCAATTATTTCTTTTTAATATTTACCATAACTTTAACTATGTACTTTTCTTATATTTAAATTAATCATGGTTAATCCCAAAAAACACAGAGTTCAATGAAATAATATACCACAGTCACAGATTTCTTACAGTTATTTAAATAAATCTTTTCCTAGGAAGACTGAATATTAAAAACTGTCTTCTTGTATAGAAAAGGGTATATAGGATGCTACATTTTTTATAAGAAATGATAAAATGTAAGTATAGTTATATGTATTTGATTATTTTGCAAAAGAAACACTGGAAAAAATAAGCCAGAAACTAATAAAGACCATTGCTTTTATGAGCAAAGTGGTGATGGTAGTGGTGGTATGGGGAAAAAAAAAATGGATGGAGAGATTAGGTTTGAAAAAAGGACATCTGTGAATGCATGCACCTTTTTGTATAATTTTTTGTTTTGAGTCATGTAAATGTTTTAAAATAAACATTTAATGATACAAATCCCCTCGAAGAACTGCTTTAGCTGCATGCCACAAATTTTGATATGTTTTTAAATTTAATTTAAAATATTTAAAAATTTCCCTGTTAACTTCTTTTTGAACCTATGAATTATTTAGAATTGTCTTACTTAATTTCTAAATATTTTGGAATTTCCCAGCTATGTTTCTGTTTTTATTTCCAGTTTAATTGCATTGTGACTCAAGAAAATATATAGTCTATTCTTTTGTGCTTGTTAAATTGTTTTATGATTCACATTAAGTCTTTCTTGGAGAAGATTTCATGCACACTTGAGAAGAAGGTATATTCCACTATTGTTGGATTGGAGTGTTCCATTAATACCAGTTAGATCAAATTGATTGATAGTTTGTCTATAACCTTACTTGACCTTATTTCTACTTGTTCTACAAATTTTTGAGAGAGCAAGTTTGAACTCTAATTTTAGAGATCTATACTTCTTTTTAAAATCAGTTTTTGAGGTTCAGTTGTTAGAAGTATATTCGTTTAGGATTATGTCTTTTTGGAGAATTGACCCATTTGTGGTAATGCAATGAGTTTTTTGTCTCTAATATTTCTTATTCTGGATTCTATGTTTTCTGAAATTAATAGAATTATACCAGCTTTCTTTTGATTAATATTTTCATGGCACATCTTTATTTGCAAAAGTTGTAGAGATAGCTGATTTAAAAATTAACAAGTTAGGCTATTAAAATAGAAATCACTCTTGTACCTCTGGAAGCATTTTAAGTTTTCAGAATTAATCTGATCAGGAATGTTTTTAAGTATGTGAGCCGTTAAGAAGACTGCCATCCTCCTGGGTTTATATAATGTAAATTAACATGGGATGACGGATAACATTGATAAAATTGCCAGATTCATTTGAGGAAGAGAAAGAGTGTCACAAAGAATGTACAGATATCTCATAAGCCTTCATTCAGAGAATCACTGTTCAGTCAGTGATATTTGAAATCTACTTGTGCCAGGCACCATTCTAAATGATGCGGATACAGCAGTGAATAACACAAACACGAATTCCTTTCCTCACGGAACTAGCAGTACATTCAAACAGGCTAGCCTCAGAGTCATCAATATGAATATTACTTGCCAGGCACTGACCACGTTGAAATGCAAAGTCTAATAAAGATATATGAACAGAGACTATGCAATTATTGGATGATTGGGTCTGAATAGTAGCTATCATTTATCTGGTTTTCTCTGTATGTTAGACACTCTACATAGCACCATAATTAAATCTCAAAACCACCTATGAGGTAGATATCATTATGCTGATTTTACAGATGAAGAATTTGAGATTTCAGAGTTGTTGAGTTACTTGTCACAGATGATAAGTGGATGATTTAAAATTCTGCCCCACATCTGAGCACACCAAACAGGACATTCAAACAGGAAGTCTAGCTAGGTTGTGATGTAGGACTGGAGTCTTCACTCTTCTATTCTGTCTGGGTACCAGTCTTGATAGAGCCAATGGGGCCCATTCACAGGTAAGTGGATCCAGTTAGGTTATTTAAATGGATTATTTGACTTGGGACATTTGGATACAACACAGGGGTTTTTTAGAGTCCTGCTTTGGAAAAGAAACTACAGTTCACAAAAATATAACTATATGCCATACAAACTGTTGGTATATGGTAGAACTCTGATGTTAATTTTCAATCCATCTTAGCTCAAGACCTTTATGCTGCTCGGGTGATGGGTACACCAAAATCTCAGAAATCATCACTAAAGACCCTACTCATGTAACTGAACAGCACCTGTACTCCAATAACCTATGGAAAAATAATTTTTTAATAAAAGAAATCTTGCTCTACGTGACTGCTATAATGTAGCTAAGGTTTATTTCTAGTGTCATCTGGTATCTGCTGATCTTCCTCATGCTGCTTTTGTATCATTCTATATCAAGTTGTTTCCCGAATGCATGAGGGACATTATTACTGATTTTTAAAAACTTTAGTCCTTCATCTGTAATAGCCCAAAGTTAATGTGTTAGATAACTGCTCCCTGTCAACTGTTTTTAAAGGAGGCTTTTAATCACTCAATATGCTCTGAAAAGATGTCTTCTGCTAGTTACTTCTATTTTATAAATATTAGCTTTGTCTTTTACTGACTGTTTTTCTTTTTCTTTTTAACTTTTAAGTTCAGGGTGTAAAAGTGCAGGTTTGTTACATAGGTAAACTTGTGTCATGGGAATTGTACAGATTATTTCCTCATGCAAGTATTAAGCTTAGTACCCATTAGTTATTTTTCCTGATCCTCTCCCTCCTCCCACCATCCACCCCCTGAAAGGCCCCTGTGTGTGGCGTTCCCCTCTATGTGTTCTCATCATTCAGCTCCTATTTATAAATGAGAACGTGTGGTATTTGGTTTTCTGTTCCTGTGTTAGTTTGCTAAGATTAGTGGTCTCCAGCTCCATCCATTTTCCTGCAAAGGACATGATCATGTTCTTTTTTATGAATGCATAGTATTCTATGGTGTAAATGTACCACATTTTCTTTATTCATTACTGACTGCTTTTCACACTACTGTCTCCTGTTAGTCTTTATTGCATGTTTTTTCCTGTTTGCTCCTGACGACCTATAAAAGTACTTACATCACATATGTTTGGGGTCTCATTGGGAGATAAACTGATTTTGGAATAGACTTGCATATATGCATTAGTATTTTTCCCCATGTTTTTCATTTGCTCATAGTGGGCAAATATATTAATATTTATGGGAAACAAACGAGAAAAAACTTATTACAATCCCAATCTCATAAAATTAAACTATTTTCACTTCTTCAGTCGGTGTTCTTTCTGCATCTCTATATTATTCTATCCTTCTGTTATTTTACTGAGCACTAGCTCTGTGCTGGGCACCAGGGTGCAACAGTTGAACATACTTGATCTTGTCTTGATAAGCTCAGAGTCTATTATGAGAGACAAAGAGTTAAACATGCAATTTAAATACATTGTGTGTCAGGATACCTAAAACAGTCTTGATTGGCTAGGCATAACTTTCAATATGATATAGTGTCTGTCTCAAGACTTGAAGGGGAAATAGACATTATTCCAGATGAAGGGGTGAGAGAGGAGAGCCCTCCATGAGGCTTAAATGACTCAGAATAATTATTTTTTAAAATGTGTTTGTGGAGTCCAGATAAGGTGAAAGGAATGGTGCAGCACATAGTGAGAATGAAGCTCTCTACGTAGGCCAGGTTTCTTGGGAGCATCTAAACTTTCTTTTGCTAGTTTTTTTTTTTTTTTTCACTGTTTAAGAATTTTTTTTTCTTTTTTAAATTATACTTTAAGTTCTGGGATACAGGTGCAGAATGTGCAGGTTTGTTACATAGGTATATATATGCCATGGTGGTTTGCTGCACCCATCATCAACCCGTCATCTACATTAGGTATTTCTCCTGATATGTTTTACACATTATTCTTGAATTGATTTCTAAATATTTTAATTTTTGCAACCAACAGAAAAAAATTGGGGTCTTTTCTGACATTTTCTGTTTTGCTGTTTATATAAAAGGCTGCCAGTTCCTCTATATTAATTTTATATCTGGTCACATTACTGAATTATTTTATTTGTAGTAGTTTTCAATTGATTCTCTCAGGGTTTTCAAATACCTAATCATGATTATCTGTAAATAAAAATAATTTTACCACCTCCTCTTCAATTTTAATATGTTTAATGTATTTCTCTTGTCTAATCATGTTGGGTAATACCCCTAGGACAATGGTAAATAATAATGAACATATTAAATAGTAGTAAACATCCCTTGTTTCTGACTTTCTGCCTTCTCTCTTCCACACCACAATTTGAGTATACTGTCACCACAGTATTCACTTTTATACTATTAGCTATACTTAGACTCCGATTGCTTGATTCTTGGCTTACCTTCTATTTTTATATTTTTTCCTATTCATCTATTAGTTAAACTAGTCATCTAGGATTTTCTTCGAGGACTAATGGAAATAATTCTCTGATGTGTTTCATGTTTAAAAACAGTTGTATGGGGCAGGGCGCGGTGGCTCATGCCTGTAATCCCAGCACTTTGGGAGGCCGAGGCAGGTGGATACCTTGAGGTCAGGAGTTTGAGATCAGCCTGGCTAACAGGGTGAAACCCTGTCTCTACTAAAAATACAAAAATTAGCTGGGTGTGTTGGCACACACTTGTAGTCCCAGCTACTCGGGAGGCTGAGGCAGGAGAATCGCTTGAACCCAGGAGGTGGATGTTGCAGAGAGCCGAGATCGCGCCACTGCGCTCCAGCCTGGGAGACACAGTGAAACTCCATTTCAAAAAACAAAAACTAAAACAAAAACATTTGTATGTTGCTTTTATACTTGAATACAGTTTGGCTGGATATAACATTTTTATGTTGTACATCTTTTCCTTGAATATTTTAAATGTTTTGCTTCTTGTGATGAATGACGACTAATGTTTTAAAGAGAAACTGATCTATATTTATATCAATAAAGAGAAAGAAAGATAAAAGAACAAAAGAGCCATAAAAACAGGTAAGAAGGCTTGAACATAGACCCACTATATTTCCATACATGGTTATGCAGGTTAGGACTTTATTCAAATGAATAAGCAGAACAGGTTTTTAAAATTACAATGAAAAAAATGTCAAAGATTTAAAAGATGCGCAAGTCCAAGGAAAGACTGACTCAATAGTCAACGCCAAGAAATATATACACATATATGTACATATACACTTATATATTTAAATTTATATTTAATTTTACCTTCATTTATGTTTTTCGCTCCTCCTCCTTGATGTGTGCAGCTCATGTTTTATCTCTTTTTATTGTGTCATTACCTATTCCCCAATGTTGTGTACTTTGTTTTTGCATTTTTAAAACAGCTTCATTAAATTTTCTCTTTTGTAAAATCTGTGAATGTCACTCAGCGTCTTTAACTACAGAAAATAATTTATACTAGATGATTAAAGCAAAAGGGGTTTGTTAAAGAGTATTTGGTAACTCACAAACTCTCCTAAGGAGCTAGTGAACTAGCCTTGAATACTACACATTGCCAGGGTCAATGCAGCTGGGACAATGCCCAAACACACATCCCCAGTGTCCTAGCAGAAACTGTTTGCTGCTGTCACCCATACTCAGCACCCAGGGCACTGAAGACTATGAACCAGAATCTCCACTCCAGTACCCCAGAACCAGTGCCCTCCATCCACGTGCTTGCCAGAAGACCAGTGCTCCATATGTGGATTCCACTGTTGCTTTCTTTTCCAAATCTCAGGTGGTGATTTTCCTCAGTGGATCTTTGTCATAGGCAAAACTTGAGCTACAAGTCTGAGAAATTATACTGTGTGGTTTCTCAGCCAGCTAGAAAAACTAGAAGGGAATGAGAGTGAATATTGTTTTAGCCAATTTATGATATCAGTCACATTCTAATAAAATATTTGATCACAATTTTTA
The DNA here is from genome assembly GCF_047675955.1 of Chlorocebus sabaeus. Taxonomy (NCBI): domain Eukaryota; kingdom Metazoa; phylum Chordata; class Mammalia; order Primates; family Cercopithecidae; genus Chlorocebus; species Chlorocebus sabaeus. Next base: position 18,064,800 of record NC_132917.1, read on the forward strand.
TCTCTGTGGCTATATTTTTCTGATGAATGTTTTCTATATATCATATGCTTTCTCTGTTTCTTTCACCTTTTTGTTGTTTTATTTCTATATAGCACTTATTGTGCTTCCATATGTATTTTAAGCAGTTGACTCTTTCCTGGATCAGCTACTTGGACCACCTGCTTATGGTGAAGAAACACAGAAGTATTCCAGGTTAACCAAAATTTTTCTTAGGGCCCATTGTTTGTGAGTTCTTTTAGTTTTTCTTTCTTTCCACTCATGAAAGACAGGCATCTGTAGAACTGTTCAAAATGCAAAGTTCCTCTTTTACCTTGTGCCCATTGTGTGATTTCTCATTTAGTTCTACCACCTGTTTCTTGATGAAGCAGCACCAGCAGTGCTCCCATTGCTGGATGTGCACCTGGGGACCAGGCTATGCATCCCAGAAAAGTGAACTGTGATGGCTCTTTCCGAGATATGCTATCAAGAGTTTCACCTTTCTGCTTTCTCCTATAGCCCTGTTCAATACTCAACTGCTTTTGGCACACTTTTGCGTATTTTGTGGTTATAACTATATGCTAGTTCCATTAAATATGTGCTTTATGGCTTTCTTTTTATTCTACTTTTTTGATTTTATGTGACATATGGGAGGTAAGGGAAAAGGCTGATTTTACACCAATATTTTCCAAACCTACTCCCTTCCTAATGCACTTTCTTCCCTCTCCTCTGTGTCTTCACTTGCTACTGGTTGCTGCTTCTCAGTCACTTTTGATGGATTTTATGTGTTTTTCTAATCTCTAACTGCTGGAATAGTCCAGGATTCAGTCCTTGAAACTCTTCTTCATCTTTGTTCACATGACGTTCTAGGGATTGATATGTGCTGATAACTTCCAAATTTGCATCTGCTTTCTCAGCCTCTTCATTGAGCCCCAGATTCATATACCCCTCTGCCTACTCGACATTGTCAATTATTTGTCGTGTCCAAAAGTAAGCTGAACCTTACCCAACTTAGAGCAATTTTACCTAGTTGCTCAGACTCAACCTTAGAATCATCCTTGACTCGTCTCCCTTTTTTTCCCCATTCCATGTCAATGCTATTAGCCAATTTTATCAGTTCTAGCCTCAGCATAGATCTGGAATTCTACACTTCTCACTATTTCCACACATAACTGTAGTTTATGTCAATCGAACATAATTTCTCCTTTGGCCACTATAATAATCTCTGTGAGTTCCTTTTTTCCATTCTGCTCTGCTATGGTCTATTTTCCACACAGCAGGCAAAGCAATTCATTAACCTACATCAAATTATATGATTTTTTTTTTTAGTATAATGGCTTCCCATCACGTGTAGAAAATAAATCCAAGCCACTGGCCTCTAATGCCCTTCACAACCTGTCATCTCTTTCATTGAGTCATATTCTGCTACTCTCTACAGCTCATGTCTGCCTCCTTCCTGATGCTTAAAGAACCCCACATGCTCCTGTCTCAGGTCTTTTGCTCTTGCTGTTCCTTCAGCCTGGAGCACTTTTCTCCCAAGCATTAGCCTTGCTGTCTCCTTCACTTCCATCAATATCAAATTGGTTCTATTTATAGGGAACTTCTCTGTCCATTCTATATAAACATGTATGCTGATCAAGCTCTATCCCCTTAAATTATCTTGCTTTTTTTCCCTAGAGCCTGCCGAATAGTAGGGTTTCAGTACAATATTGAAACAATAAATGAATAAGTATGCATGCCTTGTGTTTCTTACCTATGAAATCTGATGGTAGACTGTTGTACAGATCTTGGATTCTTTTTATCTTTATTTTAAAGAGTTGGCCACCTGAACCAAAAGCCTTTTTCGAGTGCTAAGATGTTTGGCTAAAAGTGTAGAACATTGGCAGTTGCCCTTTCTCTTAGCATCTGTGAATGGCTGCACCAGAATTAGAACTCAGTGATTTAGTGGAGCTTACATGTCTATCCACTGTTCCATCCTGCCTGCATCCTTGAAGCATCAACATCTCTTGCTTGGATGGTTTTAGTAGCATACCTTAACACCTTATGTCCATCTGGCCTCCTGAAACCCATTCTACACCCAGAAATAGTGATCTTTCTAACATGCAAATCTTGTTATGTCACTTTGTTCCCTAAAACCCCAATATAGAACTCATCCCATCAAGAAGATAATCCAACCATAGCGTAGAAAGCCTGAATCCCCATGACTTGGGTTTCACAATCTACCTCTCCCACCAATCCCACTACACCTTTGGGGTGTTGACAACCTTACTAAACTTGATACATTTTTCCATGCATGCATACATTTTCCCTCTCATTCTTTCTTCTCAGGGTCCTCACATTTGATGTTCCTTCTGACTGTTTCTTTCTGTCCATTTGTATCCCACCCACTCCTCCACTTATTATCTAAATCCCATCCTGCCTCGAAGACTTAGCTTAGAGACTATCCCTTCTAGGAAACCTTCCCTTATGTTCTTCTACTCCCACATACAGCACATACTGAAAGGGAGAGAGAGAAAGAGAGGGAAAGAAACCACAATAAACAAGAGAAGAATAAAGGATGGTAAGAGAAGAAAAGAGAGGAGGGAAAACTAGAAAATAAAATGAAAAGTTGGAAAAGGAAACAGAATGAAGAAAACAAGTCAGGAAAAACTAAACACAGCTAATGTGGTCTCAGAGGCTGCCCCTGGATTTTATACAGCTTGAGAAATGACTCATCTCTGAACCAGAAACCTTTTTGCCTGTGATGTCTTCCTAGGCTGTGAGCTCTGTGGAGACTGTGCCTTCCTCATCGACAACTCTGGCAGCAGTGCTTGTGCACACTCAGCTCTGTTAATATTTCCTGACTGAAAGGATAAGTAAAGTACCATCGGAGGGATCAGAGAGAGGAAAGCATGATTTCTTCTGGGGAAGAAGCAGGGGATGGTTGTGAAAGGGTTTTTAGAGGAAGGGGCATTTTAGCTGAGAGTTGAAATATTTGCAGGAGTTTGCTAAGTGTGCATGAAGAGCATTTTTGAATGGAAAGGGGGATGTCATTACAATAAATGTTAACATTTTTTAGCACTACTATGGTGCAGGTACTCTCCAAAGTACTTTTTGATGAATTCTCTGATTAAATCATTGCAATAAACCAGGAAGATATGCTTCATTACAGTTAGCATTTTGCGGATTGGAGAACAGAGGCAAGGAGAGGTTCCCTACTATGCCCAGCATCACAGAGCTAGGAAGTGGTGATGGAGACTTCTAACCCTGATGGTTGCCCCAGGGCCATGCTTTATTTCATGTCTCTGTTCGGCCTCTTCTGAGAGTAAAGCACTTTATGCAGAGTGCTGATCCAAAGGTGTGGTAGTGGATGGAAAGTTTGGGGTCTATTGTTGAGGAAACCAGACTTCTAACCTTAGATTTATTTTCAGGCCAGTGTTATTTCTACTCCTCTATGCTGCCTCCTGAATAAAAATAATATTTGGAAATTAACCAAAGAAAAAACCCAAGTCAATAATGATTATATGAGCAATGTGATTGATATTATTTACACTAGCTAGATTAAAATGTTCCCTAGGAAAAAAAAAATCTACAAAGACAATATGAGCCATTATATAAAGATATGTGGAGCCGTCCAGATAGTAAAATTGATGTTATAAATTATTTCTGCCTCTATGGAGAAGGTAAGTGTCCTTGTCAATTTAGCAAGCTTAGAAAACAATGGAATTACAGAGCTCATCATATCAGATAAAATTCACCTTGTTCTAGAATTTCATGCCCCTCTCAACACCCTTCCTAAGTACTTTCCTTTCAGGGGCCACTAAACCAAGCATAAATTGGAGATCTTCAGGGAAATATGTGGGAAAGAGAAATAAAGCTACTTTCTCTAACTCTTATAGAACGCTTGATGTTAAACAAAAACAAAACAGGCCAGGTGCAGTGACTCACGCCTGTAATCCCAGCACTTTGGGAGGCCAAGGCAGGTGGATTATGACGTCAGGAGATCGAGACCATCCTGGCTAACACAGTGAAACCCCATCTCTACTAAAAATACAAAAAATTTAGCCGGGCGTGGTGGTGGGCGCCTGTAGTCCCAGCTACTCGGGAGGCTAAGGCAGGAGAATGGCATGAACCTGGGAGGCAGAGCTTGCAGTGAGCCGAGATCGCACCACTGCACTCCAGCCTGGGCGACAGAGCGAGACTCCGTCTCAAACAAAACAAAACAAACAAACAAACAAAAAACACAAAACACTGGAGGAATATGACCTCAGTCACCAGACAGTTGACTTGATCATAACTGTCAAGCTCTTCAGGGACATGTGCACATTTATTTATCATTGTATAACCTGCTGCAACTGTCCCTGTATCCTTCATCCTAATGGTCCATTCACCTTCATTTCCCTCACCAAATACCAACCCACCATATGCAAGCCTTTATTTTTTCCAATGAGGCATAATCTCAATGATTTCCCTAGGCCTCAGAATGCATATCTTATCTTCCTGCTCTGCCTCCCATGAGACGTGTGTTTGGAGATGCAGCACCAAGGTATCCATTCATTCACTGGGGCAAGGAAAAGGACAAGGTCTTTCCAGGTGACAGATAAACCTTGCTTCCAAGCCTGAATTTGCCCCAAACTTGTGTGGCCTTGGATAAGTTAACTCACTTCTCTGAGCCTCCGTTCTCCTATCTACAAAAAGAAGGTAGCAGTTTTTTCCATTTCTACACGATTTTTATAAAGATTAGATGAGGCTTCACTGATGCACCAACATGTGTAGACATGCAGTCTATATATATATACACACACATATATATACACACACACATATATACATATATATATATATAGAGAGAGAGAGAGAGGAGAGGAGAGAGAGAGAGGGACAAAGTCTCACCCTGTGGCCCAGGCTGGGGTGCAGTGCCATGATCTCGGCTCACTGCAACCTTTGCCTCCTGGGTTCAAGCAATTATCCTGTCTCAGCCTCCCAAGTAGCTGAGACTACAGGTGCATGCCACCACGCTCAGTTAATTTTTGTATTTTTAGTAGAGACGGAATTTCACCATATTGGTCAGGCTTGTCCCAAACTCCTGACCTCACGTGATCCACCTACCTTGGCCTCCCAAAGTGCTGGGATTACAGGCGTGAGCCATTGTGCCCAGCCAACATGCAGTCAATATTAATTGTCTTCATTACTTTAAGATGTGTGCATCTTGCATTCACCTAACACATCCCATAGTTAGTGTTGTTTTACTGAGGAAAAAGATAAAATAGGATATGGTGAAATTTTGTGCAAACCTGAGAAATTACTGCTGTAAGCCTGGGTTCTTTCTTGAGTTTTATTCAAAGTATCCAAAAAGAAGAATAATGTACAGTTGGGAGGAACTTTATTATCCATCAATAAGGCAAAAAAAGGCTTATACTCTTTGCCAGTAACTGCAACAATTATTCCCCAAATCATTAAATTATATTACTGAAAGTCACAGTGAAATGATCCTTAGTTTTGTAGCATAAAAATTCATAAATTTATCACAAAAATTAAAGGGACTCCTTTTCTGGGGAAAAAACTCATAACTACAAAGGTATGGTTGTCCTTGCTATGGGAAGAAAGTTTAATCAGTCTTGCTTGGGTTGAAACCATTCAAGGGTACTCCTAGGTGGGTGGGTGGTTGATGAGGTGAGGTTGAGAATACAACAGATATATGGCATCTTGCCCCAAACTCCATCTCCCTTGTCTTCTCTGAGACAGGGCTAACCCAGGTTACCAGCTGGTTGGGACAATGTTTTACTCTAGAATGTTTTTTTTCCCAGATTCAATACTACCCACAGAGAAAGTCATACAAGAACTTGTGTGATGTCTGTATCCAGGACATTAGGACATTTCTGAAGTCTCAAGCATGGGTCAGGGCCATGAAATCTACATGGCTTGGCTTGTCATCGGTGTTCCTTAATTAGATTTGCTAGAAGATTCTTTGAAGATGAGTTCTCTTGCCCATGCAGTGGAATTAAACTTGTCTAATTCCAAGTTTAAGTTGGACCATTAATCAATCTATGGCTGGAGACTGTTGTCCATCTCTCTATCTTGTAATTCTTGTGTCATTCCTCTTTCTATAGTCTGAGTTTTTCATACCTTAAAAGACAGCTTAGCAAGCAACCATCAAAATGATGAGTATGCAGTGGCTCTATTTAAGCTCACAAGCTATAATTGGAGATGGGGAAGGTTTGACCTTTAGGCTTAAATGCCTTGGAGGCTGAGGGCAGTAGACTGACACCTCAGCAAGAGGGAAACATATTGCTCTTGGGCAGATGTAAGCTGTAACCTTAGAATTCTGAGTTACTTCACTATCCTTTTCATTAAGTACTGGGGAAACCTGAAGACCACAGAAGCAAAGGAAATTGCTAGAGATCCCAGAGTTGGTGGTCAGTGTAGCCACTGTTTATTATGTGCCTGCCATATTCATTTTCTGTAATGATCACGAAAATCCTATAGCATGTGGGTAATGGGCCCATTTTTGAGAGAGGAGAGCTGAGAGACTGTGGGTAAAGAGTGCGAGCCCTGTAATCAAACTGCCTGCCTTTGAATCCCAGCTCTGCTTCTTACTGGCTCTTTGATTTCTGGAATAGTGATTAAGCTCCCAATGTCTCAGTTACTTTTTATGTTTAGTGTCTGTGTACCTACATGTATCCCATAACATCATGCTGGAATTCTCAAATATACACAATAAAATGTATTTAAAGAAAAATACAATAAAAAAATTAGCCCCCTACCTCCCTGCTTAGTGTTTTTAACACTGCACGAGAGGATGAGAAATGATCAATAAGGTTGGCTATCATCATTGCCCAGTGCCCACAGCCAGTTCTTTTGGGATTTGGGATTCACTTGTACCGACCAACAGCCATGCTCTTACCTTCCTGCCAAACTCCCTGAGATCCACCACGTGACCTGCACCTCCTGCTGCCCAGACGCTGCACTCTCCTATCTTCTGAACCATCTCAGCTAATGAGTAGTATAGAAAGTGAAGCTGTTATCTGTTTTGTATTTTTCTCCATCTTCCCCTCATTTTACAGGGGAGCGAGAGAGAATGTGGAGGTACTTGTGGAATACGTTTGAGGAAGGTTTACAATGGGATATTTGGGAAGAGGAGTGACTTGAGAGTTCAGAAAACCAAAATTTTAAAAAGCAATGTTACCTTTAGTGATTTCACCAGCACACATGATTGCATCCTCAGCCCTTCAAGTTCAATACTCCGAGAGTTGAACTGTTTTGGAGAAACTGACTCCGTAATAGATCTTATAAGAGACTAATACACAAAAGGAAAAATGACCATTTAGTGACGTTTAGAAAAGTATGGTTGTTAGTTGTATAAGATGATTTTTTTTTTTTTGGTTTGTTTATTTGTTTTGTTTTGTTTTGCTTTTGGTCCTGGCAAGGTTAAATTTCCCCTAGTAATCAAATGACATAAGAAATCAAACAAAATTGAGATGGCTGCATGGAATGTATGAAACTCATTTTCTTATTTAACAAATACTTATTGAGACTTCTTTTTGCCATGCACTGTACTATATTCTAAAGTTACAGCAGGAAAAGAGGTGTAATAGTAACAATAACTACATGCATAAGTATGATTTTATATTCTATGTATGTGATTTCTTATGTTATATATAAATAAGCCCTCAGATAGTTATTCTCTGTCAGAAACTAAGTGTTCTGTGGTCAATAGCTTTTTAGATTCTCATTACAGCTCTATGAACTCACTGCTGTCCTCATGCCTGGTTCTCAGATGGGGAACCTGGAACATACGGGGGAAGCCACGATTTCTTCATTTACAAGGATTACAGTCACCTTGCCAATGAGTCACAAAGGCAAGCAAGCAGTCCCATCTGATGTGCAAAAGGCAGACATGAAGGAAGGTGCTGGAGCTGAGAGCACACAGAAGGGGCACCCAGCCCAGGAAAGCGATATTCACAGGAAGAATTGAGGACAGTGTGACAGATCACCTGAGAAGCAGGGCAGGTGATGATGCCATAGGGGAGGCAGGCCTTTGTGCAGTGTGGCAGGAGATTATATCCAGAGGGGAAAGCAGGTTGGAACAGGTACTGCAGAGTGTGGCAGAGTCAGCCTATTAAGCCCCGAACCATGTCAAGGTATTCAGATTGCATACTGAACATAATAGGAAACCTATCTGAAGGGATTTAGCAGGAAAGTAACAAGAAATTCATGATTTAGAACTATTTCTCTGGCTGTGGTGCATAGAATTATTGGAAGGGAGATGCGGGTGGGGTGGGCCTGGAAGTACGGACAGAAGTGAGGAAGCTGATGCAGTGAGAAACACTGGTGACGTGAAATATAGTGGGGGCAACGGGGATGGTAGAGGTGGACATATCTGAGGAATGTAGAAGGCAGAATGATAAAAGATCAGATAAGTAAACTCATAACATGGAAACTCAGGCAAATTATCAGGAAATGCAACAGTATCAAGCTCTGAAGTGGCCGCCTGTGTTGGGGGTTTTCCTCCCCGGCAGAGTGGAGATGGCCACAACCATGTTAGCCATCTCTAATCCCTTCTCCTAAGGGCAGTACCTGGGTGACCTTACTTTTATTGTGCTTTGGAGGCTTACCAGTACCTTCTGATAAAATATTGGTGCCTTTGGAAGCTTTTACACCTGGGAGGTATTCTATTTTCTTAAGGTGGCCCTGCATGACTGTGCATGACCCATTGAGTATTGGTTTTGCAGTGTAAGTCCCAGAGGTAATCATAATTTTCTCATTCCCGAGCTCTTGGCGTCCGCCACATGCCAGTGTCTATGGCACATACTCTCTACATTGTCTTAGTTTCATGGACGTCTTGAGGAGCCACAGGATCATCACTGTTCCATGACTATTGCTTGAAATGTTCCTCTGCAAGGTACATCCACCCATTGCCTTCACAATAGCCCTGCAATAGGATAGATAAGTGTGGAAGTTGGACAGGGCAGGGGAAATCTAAAAAGTTAAATAACTCCACGAACGATGTGAACAGTTAGTGGCAAGGCTCACATTTCAAAGCCCTTGCTCATTCCATCACAGTGTATTGTATTGCTTGTCTGAAATCTTTAGGCTGGTCTCCCAACACATTATTTGGCTGAAAGCTATGCACTTATTAAGCTCACATTTATGCATGTAAACATATATATGTATGAGTGTACACACACATATGCACATACTCATACTTGCTTATCTAAGTAAATTCTATGAGAGTGAAGAACGTATTTCAATCCTCTATCTCAACCGTTGTTGCTCCCTAACACTTAACACAAAGCCTGAAATTAATATTTTGAAATGAATTATGATATGACAGATTACATCATCCACCTTCCTTACAGATTTCGAGGCAAATTCTACATGAAAGTTAGTCCCTATCCTAAAGGAAATTGCATGACAAATCTGTGAACAACCAGTGCCATGGCTGAGTCTATAGAGATGCTGATGCCACCTTTCTGGGACAGTCAGCACGTCTTCCCATCTCATCCCCCTTATGATGCCCAGCATGTGGTGGGCCTAAAATTGCTGCCCTGTGCATGCACCCATCTTTATTCATCTCCCTCTGCAAGTCCATAGACTCCTAGTCCTGACCTCCCTGCTCTGAATCACAGACAATCTGATATGCTCCACACAACATTTTTATTTCTGTCTCCCTATTATGATGGGAAAAGGTTACAGGCCCTCAGCTGTCATTCATCCTATGACAATGCGCTGCCAGGCTCTTGCCTGTCAGTCACCTCCCACAGCCAGGGACATTTATCAGTCTGGATTCCTGAAAGGTTATGGAGACCAATAATAGGAAGTGTCTGCTTTTTTACCATATTGAGTACAGTTACAGTTTGCAGCCATGACACAGCTCAGCTCACAAAAATCCTAAGGAATCTCGAGAAGTACTTTGAACTAGAAGAAGCTGAATGAAAGGGGGTTATTCCTATGGGGCTGGGGCCTGTTGGGAGAGTCCCTGGATGAGGTTCATAGTCCTGAGTTAACGGTCATGTAGTCCTGTAAATGTCAGGGAGCGCGGACATAGCATCGGCCCACAGATCAAGGATCAGTGGTTCTAGGCTGCCATTCATTCACCTGCAGGTGCATTCAGCAAGGTCCTTAATCCTGTTGTTCCTGTAATTCCATTTGTAAAATGAGGTGAAGAAGGGTGTGTTTGGAGGATGAGAGAGGCTGGTTAATGGGTACAAATATACAGTTCGATAGAAGGAATAAGACCTAATTTTCAATAGCAGAGTCGGGTTACTATAGTTAACAACAATGTATTTCATATTTCAAAATAGCTCGAGAGGACTTAAAATATTCCCAACACACAGAAATGATAAATACACTCAGTGATAGCTAGCCTAAATACCCTGACTTGATCACTACACATTCTATGCATGTAACAAAATATTATATGTGAAACGGGAAAAGTTCCCTTATCCCCCTCACAGCGAGTGTGATGAGGGTGTGACTCACTTCTTCGGTGCCCTGCTGCTCAAACCTCTAAGGGGAGCATGCAGATGGGCAGGTTGTGGGGCGTGTGGGTTCCGATCTCATGGAAGCATCTAGAAGTGAATGCTTACAGCTCCTGGGGCGTGTGCCCTTTTAGTTTTTCTGTCTGTGGGCAGCTTGTGTTAATCAGCTCAGTTTAGACCCTCTGCCTTATCACAAGGACAGACGGCTGTCTGTATCCCTGGGTTCTTGTCTTAGTGTACTGGAAAAATCGGATCACATGTGGGCTTGGAGAATGAGTTCAAGCTCTTATTGAGCGGTGAAAGTAGCTCTCAGCACACAGATGGGAGCCAGAGGCGGGGTGGTCTTCCCCTGGAGACAGGATGCTCAGCAGTGGCTCTTCTCCGACTGTCCTCATCCGAACTTTGTGTTGTCCCACCGTAGGTGGCCTGCCAGCATCTGGTGGTGTCTGCCACTGTCTCCTCATGTTTGCCGGTATGTTCTTCTGCCCCTCTGTTTCTCTCAACATCCAGCCACTTGTGTGTTCTTCCACTGGTCTGTTCCTCTTGATGTCCAGCTGCTCGTGTCTGTGCCTGCTAGGGCCTCAGGATTTTTATAGACACAGGATGGGGGTGTGGCAAGCCAGGATGTTCTTAGAAAATGCAACATTTGGGCGCCAAAGCAGGAGTGCCTGTCCAAACCTAGGTCCATGGGCATAGGCCCAGGGATGGAGCCCTAGCCAGGGACGACACCTTTCTCTACTCAGCACTTCCCTGCCCCCCTTCCATATCACATGTACTCCATAAGTATGTACAAATATTATGTAGCAATAAAAAAATAAGGGGGTAACACTAGATCTCTAAAGCCCCAGCCAGGGCTGACATTCCACTTTTGATTTCAGAGAACCCACAGGCATCATAAAAAAGAAAGTAGTCCCCCTGTGGTGGGAGTACCAGACCCTGGTGTGGTTAATGTGGAGAGGACTAGAATACAGGTTTAGGTTCATATCAGGGCCTGCTTTAGGATAAATGATCTGGATAAATGATCTAATCACACACAATCCTATGCACTAAAATATCTGGATAAAAGATTCTATTTCTCCTCAGCCCAAATTTTGCAGGAGAATCAGATGAAAGCCATGTGTGATAGCCTGTCACCCAGAGAATGCGGAGGCAGCCATTGCCTTCAGTGTAAGCTGCCAGCAGGGCAGATGAATTGCTGCTCTCCTGTCTGTGGTTCTGGGGAAAGTCGATAACTCATGCTCCCAAAGTAAAGGCCAGAGCAGGAGGAGAACGTGTGAAGCATTCATGAGCAGATCTATTAGATGTGTGTTATAAACTGAATGTTGGTGTCCACTCAAAATCCTTATGTTGAAATTTTAACCCCTACTGTAATGGTGTTTGGAGGAGTGGCTTTTAGGAGAAGGTTAAGTCATGAAGACAGAGCTCTCATGAATGGAATGAGTGCCCTTATGTTATAACAAAAGACCCTGGAGAGCTCTCTCATGCCTCCTGCCACGTGAGGATGCAGTGAAAAGATGTCCAGCTATGAACCAGGAAGTAGGCCCTCATTAGACACCGAGTCTGCTAACACTTTGATCTAGGATTTCCCAGACTCTAGAACTGTGAGCAATAAATTTCTACTATTATTAAGACACCCAGTCTCTGATATTTTTGTTATAGCAGCATGAATGGGCTAATGCACTATAATTTACAGCTACCTTCTAGTGATAGCATACCACTTAATAAGACCTATGGCATCATGCCTCCATTTCTCCCTTCTTGCTTTTTTATGCTATTACTGTCATATATTTTACTTATACATAGATCAAGTACAAATTCCGAATATACTGTTATTCCTTATGCTTTAAGTGGTCAATTACCTTTTGAATATATTTAAGTAATAAGAAAAATAGTATTTATATTTATTCATGTAGTTATCATTTCTGGTGCTTTTTACTCCTTTGTGCAGAACCGGATTTCCATTTGACATTATTTTCCTTCTGCTTGAAAGATTTAGTTTAATATTTATTATATTATATGTATGCTGGTGATTAATTCTTTCAGCCTTTGTGTTTTTGAAGGCTTCCTTTTGCCTCCAGTTTTGAAAGTATTTTCATTGGGTAAAGGATTCTAGATTTTTCTTTTTAGAATTTTAATGATGTTGTTCAAGTGTCCTCTAACTTGCAATTTTTCCAACATGAATTCTGATGTCATATTTATTTTGCTTCTGTGAGATTGTTTTATTCAAGTATCGTTAAAGTTAGTTCCCTGGCTAGGGCTGGAGTTACAACTAGGATCTCAAAGTAGAACATGTTAATGATTAAGCTAACCATGGGTTGAGAGGGCTGAAATCTGGCTATCAGATTCCATTCTACATCAGAGAGAAAAAGATTTTAGTCTAGGTTCTGTACAGTTATGGTAGAAGAATTAGATTATTCAAAGAATTCCATTTGATTTTGTTAGAAATATCCACCTCAGGTATTACCTTTTGCTAGATATTGGCTGCCTGTTTTCTGTGGGCTGGAGTGGGTGTGGGTTGTGGAGGGGTGGGGCAGGAAAAACTATATAACATTTTGTTCAGCTGTCCAATATACTGACCTTCAATTATCTCTCTGTCCTCTACTCAACTTTTAATTCCTGCCTTTGTCCTCCCTGCAGCAACACATATGCTGACTCTGAACGCAGTGCCTTTCTGAGGTCCTGTGGGCAGGTGGGCTTCTACTGCCCTGGCGGCTCTCATGGTGTATTATCTGCTGGGCATTCTCCTTCCAATTTTATTTATCACCTCATTTTATATCCAATTGTCTTTAGAATTCTCACAAGTATATATAAATAACATTTCTGTCCTCCACTTCTTTCTCTTCGTCACTATTGTTTTACTCTTTTTTGTTCTTTTATTTTTTTTTTATTTCAGTGGGATCTCAGGAAAAAGGAGGCACACTCACATACCTTGTCTTTGACCTTAAGTTAGCTCTGTAACCTCTTTAAGATTTTTTCCTCTTCAAATAAGTAAATATGTTTCAAAGGAATTATAAGACAAGTCTAAGAATTCATAGTTTGCTGTTAATGGAATTTAGGCCAGATCCTTTGGCCACATCATTGGCCATCAGTGTGTAGCATTATGTGGGTTAGATCCATGCATTGCTCCTTCCATAATACTGGTCTGATCATTGAAGGTAGGGATAATTTCTGCTTCATCCCGATATCTCTGATTCTTGCAAGATGCCTGGCACAGATTAACATCTCATTGATAAATTAATGAATCCTCGTGGACTCAATGACCTCAGAGACTTGCTGCAGCAGTAAGGATCTGTGATCTGTCAATTCTACTTTAGAACTACATTAATTCTGTTGTAGAGAATATTGTCTGCCTTCTCAATCTGCCTCTATGGCAAACTGTTTCTGTGTTTGTTTAGCACACCTAACTTAGAAAAATCTCCTAAAGCTGCATATTTCTCCAACTTTGGCTTTTTCCACAAATAATGGGCGTGTGCTTCTTAGTGGCTAACGTTCCATCTTTACAATGAGATTTAGGGAGGACATAATGTAGAGAAATTAATTGATTAATTACATAGGCAGAAAAGGCTCTACAATAGTCTGAATTTATTTCTGGGCACTAGAAATATAAAACTGTATAAGATATATTTTCTGTCCTAAAGGAGTTGTTAGTTGAGATATGTAAAATGAGTCTTACTAATATAATGTCCTAAAAAATTAAACTTCAATTTGAATCAGCAAATTTAGAAGGCAAACAATATAGATAAGTAGTTCTCTCAGATGACCAGTTCCCCTGGAATCATCAAAGCCAACAAGAAACCTCTTGCACACCTGACATCTATAGCTTCAGAAATAAGTCAGATTTGGCACCCGTTTTCCCCAGCTGCTTTCTCGGAATGGATTTCCAGAGTACAGGCCAAATGAAGAGAAGGAGCTGAAAGGCTCCAGAGTGGTTGATCAGTGACACTAGGTATTGCTGCCTTTGTTCAAGATCTGCTTAACTTTTAAACTAAGGTGAAATAAGCATACCTATTTCTAAGTTATCTTTCTTTTTTCCCAGATTAGATTTTAAATGATGATAGAAGAACATGCAGCATATTCTGGATATTAGGGGTAAAGCTAAAGCTATCTATCTCTATCTCTATCTCTGTCTCTACCTCTGCCTCTATCTCTGTCTCTCTCTACGTATCTAAAGGACCATAAATGCAATGCAACAATGTGATAAGTAGGACCATAGGGTCCTTGGACCCCATGGAATTGCATCTAGAAGAATCATATTTTACTACCCTACCCATGTTGTTTAATAGGAAGGGAATAAATTTTCAGATCACTCAGGGAAATTTTTCTCTTAGCTTTAATTTACCATAATGAATCAATTATAAGAAAGTATTTGTTAAGGGGGGCAGAAGAAAACATTTGGAAGTGATAGATATGTTTATGACATAGCTTGTGAAGATGGTTTCATGGTGTATACTTATCTCTAAACTCATCAAGTTGTATACTTAAATAGGTGTGGCTTTTTGTATGTCAATCATACCTCAACAAATTGTCTTTTTTTAAAAGAATGCATTATAATTGACCACACTAAACTGATTTCATTTTACCTTCCATATCTAAACAGTAAGTTTCTAGACTTGTGGAAAGAAAGAACCTATTCCTCTGGAATGTGCTCTTAATTGCCCTGTGCTGAGGGCATTGCTACTGGTTGTGTTAAATATTGCATTGCATAGTAGCGTACATTTTTTTTACAGTGAATATCACAAACATTTGCATTTTAATGTGCACAATGAATCTCAATTAAATCTCTCTTGAGTCTTCTTAAAGACTATTTTTTCCTCACATTTCAGTCTCTTTGGAAATATCAATGTTACAGCAGTGATAACCTTGAAAAGGCTGCTGGTGGGTAATTATGTTGACTTAATTACAGAAAAAGGCAAATTACCCCAAAGGAACTCAGAGCTACAGACTTGAGACGAACAAGAAGTATCCTGAGTCCCACTTTGCTACATTGATGGGAGAGGAAAATAAGGAAATTGAAGAATTTGATTTCCTTTTAAAAATAATTTTGGAAGGCTTCACTTTTTGTCCAGCAAGTGTGACAAAGTTAACCATACATTTACAAAAGATTTCACGGTCCAGCACATAGGCATGAAATAGAAAGAAAACCTCAGCTATGCTGAAACTAGGAAAGGTCCCTAATCTCATACTACAAGTTCTGAGAAATATCTGTCAGATGCGGTCTTACTTTATTTTTATCATCAAATTGAGGCTGACCTGAAGCTAACAACAAACAACTCTCCTTAAACTCAAAATTGAAGTAAGTGTGAAGAAAAAAAGATTTCTGCAGGCTACTACTAATATCTCTATGCTCCTATGCTTGGAGATAATAAGCTCAGAGCTTAGGTAGACCACATAAAGGGCAGGGGAAAGAAACAAAAAATAATAATATGGAGTGCATTTCAACTTCTGTAGATGAGCAGAGATGGTCAGTGAGAGAAGAGATTAAATGACCATTCTTTACTGTTGTTTTCTGTGGTCCAACTTCCAAACAGGACAGAGGAAATAAGGACATGAGTCAACCTCCTAGCAATGGGCCCATCCAGGGTAAACTAGACATCTATTCATCAGAGAGAAGAGGTGATGATGCATTGCTGCCCCCACTTCTCAACAAACTCAGTATCTGGTTCATGGCTATGGGATGAAATCCATAAACCTAGGGGATTCTCATTCTTGAAAGAATGAGGTATGTACTGAAAACAGCAAAGATATTCTTTTATTTACAGAGAAACTCAGTAACAGAATTCCCTGGTTCAATATTTTCCATACACCAGTAATCTCCCCACAGCTTAAATTAATGGCCTCAGAGAAATAAAAGAACAGTGAATATCCAGCTTTTCACCCAGTGTCTAATGGAGGAGCCACTAATGACCTCTTGATTAAATGGAGAGGGATGTTAAGAGTATTCACCCTACTCTATTTTAGGGAAAATAATAGGCTGGATGGTAACTGCTGCGTTCAAAGATAATTGAGCAAAAACACATCAGTATGTATTTAGAAAGGGACAATAATGCCATTCAGTAATGCACTAACTGGGAACAGATGTACCTTCTGCCATAAACAACACATTTTGAAAATTGAGCTAGTCATTGACTTTTGATGATTCTATTTATGATTATTTTTCAAGTTTATGATAGTGCAAAAGTGATATGCAGTCAATGAAAACTGTACTTTTTTGAATTTTGATCTTTTCTGGACTAGATATATGCAATACGACAGCCTCTCATGATGTAGGGCAGTGGCTGGCAGCAACAGCTCCCAGTCAGCCATGTGATCATGAGGGCAAGTGACCCCTGCTCTGCAGTGTACTGTCTTTCCATCTGATTTTGCTCAACTGCAAGCTGATGTATGTTTTCTGAGCACGTTTTAGGAAGGCCAAGCTAAATTGTGATTATTTGTATCCACAGATCCAACCAACCATGGATTCAAAATATTAGGGAAAAAATAAAAAGAATAAAAACAACAAAAAATATAAATAAAACAATATCTTATAACAACTATTTTAACAACCTTTATATTGTATTAGGTATTGTAAGTCACTTAAGGATGAGTTGAAGTAAAAAGGAGGATGAACATAGGTTGCTGATAAACGCTGTCCCATTTTATATAAGGGACTTGGGCATTGGTGGATTTTGATATTTGAAGGAAATCCCAGAACCAAATCTCTACAGATACTGAGGAATGACCAAATATTTAATGAATTTTCAATTTACAGTATTTTCAACTTTTGATGGGCTTATCAGGAAATAACCCCATTGTAAGTCAAAGAGCTTCTGCAGTCAAACTGCTAAAAACAGGTAGCAATAAGGAGAAAATATTAAAAGTTACTAGAAGAAAGTCACATAAAGTAAAGATGAACAAAACTGAAAATAATCATAGTCCTCTCACCAGAAACTAAATCTAGAAGACAATAGAATATTTCTGCTGAAAGAAAAATATATTTTCATCATAGAATTCAATACCTAGTGAATAATATTCTTCAAAAATAATGGTGAAAATTATTTTCAGGAAAGGAAAAGGTTAGCAAATTCAACTTTAGCAGATACACATTATGGAAATAAGAAAATTTTTAGGAAGAAGAAATATGATATCAAAGGGAACTCTAATTTATATAAAAGAATAAAGAGTGCTAGAGATATTGAGTAGACTGATAAATATAAGAAATATTTTTCTCATTTAAAATTTAAAATATAATTGCTTAAAGTAAAAATAACAGTATATTACAGGGTTTAAAACATATATAAAAGTAAACAAAATGACAATAATAGCACAGAAGATAAGGAAAGAGGAAAATGGAACTATATTGTGGTAATGCTCTTACATGGTAAGTGAAGTGGTAAAATATTATTAGAAGCTAGCATGTGATAAATTTTATATCAATACTGTAATCCCTATAGCAACCACTAAATAATAAACAATAAGATATAGTTAATAAATCAAGACAGAGATACAATTGATTACAAAAATAATGTATTCAAAAGAAGCCAGAAAAGGGGAAAAAGGAGCAAAGAAGACATGGTTTAAATTTTAAAAATTCATATATGATAGATTTAAACCCAACCACATTGATAAGCACATTGAATATAAATGGTCTGAATACTCCAATTAAAAGACAGAGATTGTCAGATTGAACAGGAAAAGTATGACCTCTGATTTCAACTTCAGCATGTAAACAGTTTGGAAGTCATCACTCTAGTCATCAAAAGAAGAAGGAAAGCCAAGCAAACTAAAAATCCATGTCATTTCTGTGATCTGTCAGAGGATTAAGATCACAGGGCAAACTACTACCCTGACATTTGGAAAGACTGGCACATACGAAGAACCACAGCCAAGATTAGCCCAAGAGCAGAACGAACTGCACTCAGTAACTGGTAGGACCACCTAAACAATAATTTTCGTGAATTGCTAAAGGTAGAGTCTAGACTAGCTTGATACTTGAACGCTCCGAAAGAACCCAGTGTTAGGTGGTGCTCAATACCTAACAGGAATTGAGTGGTTAGTTTGACACCAGAACACCCACCAGGTTCTCAAGGTGAGGATCAGAGAAATATCTCCTATGCTGCAGGCAGGAGGAGTGGGTATAAAAACATTCTGAAATACATCCAAGAATAAAGAAACCATTTTGAAATATTACCAGAGAATTCTGTGTAACAATAGCCTGTCCTCTAGGGCAATATACTGCTTCACACCTTGGGGAAAGGCAATTAGACATTTTTGGACCTCTCCAGGCTTCTTGTCTCATGCAAGGCAGGGAAAAAAAATGCCCAAGAAATGCTTCTAAAGCTCTCAGCCCAGGAACTCAGGCCCACTAAAAAAACTGAGATTTAATCATAAGAATATACAATGCTTCTCTTTCTCAGCAGCTTACCACAACATGAACAGGACTCCAGTATAATAAAAATGAATTACAACAGAGAACAGCAAGCCACTGACTGTATTTATGAAGAAGTTCTTAGGAAAACCCAAACAACAGAGGAGAAAAAAACCAAAATATACAAGGAAGCTGGAGGATACCAAAATCTCTGGAGCCTGAAACTACAACAAATAAACACATTGCAGCTCCTTGCCAAATTAACATTACACTATAAAGCCTAATTCACCTCATTTCCTATTACCCAATATGTCATGTCCACTTTCAATTAAAAATTGCAAGGTATACTGAAAGACAAGGAAAAACACAAGAAGAGGGGAAGCAAGCAGCAGACTTAGAAATGAAACAGCTTTTGGAATCATTGTATAGGGAAATTATGATAACTATGTTTAATATGAGGGGACTTCAAAAAGCTCATGAAAAATGCATATTATGAGAAAACTATGCATGGATTTCTAAAACTGTCTGTACCAATTGTCTTGTAATGGCTTTGTACAACATGTCAGAACAGGATCTAGCCTGAGGCACTCAAAGAAGGATAAGATATCAGTTTGAAAAGAGATCCTATTAGAGCAACATGAATTCTACTAAAATTGAAGCAAGAATAAACATCAAATCTATGGTGAAGCTTTGGTGGAAGAATGGTGAAGTCACGAGTGCTTTACAAAAAGTTTATGGGGACAATACTCCAAAGAAAACAGTTTACAAATGGACAACTCATTTTAAAGAGGGATGCGACAATGTTGAAGATGAAGCCCACAGCGGATCATCCACATCGGTTTGAGAGGAAACAGTTAATCTTATTCATACCCTAATTGAAGAGGACTGACAACAGCAGAAACAATAGCTGACACTACAGACATCTCAATTGGTTCAGCTTACACAATTGGGATTGAAAAATTAAAGTTGAGCAAATTTTCCATTTGATGGTTGCCAAAACCACTGCACCCAAATTAGCTGCAGAGAAGAGCAGAACATTCGATGGATTTTTAAAAAATGAGATCAAGATCCTGGATCCTGAAGCATTTCTTTGAAGAACTGTCACAGGAGAAGAAACATGGCTTTACCAGTATGATCCTGAAGACCAAGGACTATCAAAGCAATAGCTACCAAGAGGTGGAAATGCGGCCCACAAAAGTGGGCCAGTCAAGAGCAGAGGTCATGGCAACCATTTTTTGAGATACTAAGGCGTTTTGCTTGCTTACTTTCTGGAGGGCCAAATAATGATAACATCTACTTATTATGAGAATGTTTTGAGAAAGCCAAAGCTTTAGCAAAAACAAAACAAAACAAAACAAATAAAAAAAACCTTTGGGAGAGCTTCACTAGAGAGTCCTTCTTCACCATGACAATGCTACTGCTCATTCCTCTCATCAACAAGGGCAGTTTTGCAAGGGTTTTGATGAGAAATTTTTAGGCACCCACCTTATAGTTCCATTTGGCTCCTGACATATTTTTGCTTCCTAATCTTAAAATACCTGTAAAGGGCACCCATTTCTCTTCAATTAAAAAAGTAAATAGACTACATTGGCATGGTTAAATTCCAAGGGCCTTAGTTTTTTAGTGATAGACTAAATGGCTGGCATCATTGCTTACAAAAGTGTCTGACCCTTGATGGAGTTTATGTAGAAAACAAAGTTTATATTTTTTATTTTTATTGTTGAATTCAAATTTTCCATAAGCTTTTGAAGTCCCCTCATATGCTAAGGGCTTTAATGGAAAAGCAGACAATATGCAAGAACAGATGGTTAATCTAAGAAGCAAGATTGACACTTTAAGAAAGAATCAGAAGGAAATGCTAGAAATAAACACTGTAACAGAAGACTTTTAAAAATTTATTTGATTGGCTCATCAGTAGGCTAGACATGGCTGAAGAAAGTCAGTGAGCTTGAAAAGACGCCAAACTGAAATGCAAAGAGAAAAAAGAAATGAAAAATGGGACAGAATATCCAATAACTGTGGGATAATTACAAAATGTATCACACGAATATAATGGGAATACCAGAAAGAGAAAAAGAAGCAGAAGAAATATTTGAGTTAATAATGCCCGAGAATTTTCCAAAATTAATGTCAGACACCCAACCTCTAATCTAGAATGTTCACAGACCACCAAGCAAGATAAATACTGAAAGATCTATAGCTAGGTATACCATATACAAATTACAGAAAATCAAAGACAGAAAACAGTGAAAGTGGCCATAAAATAAAACACCTTATTTAAAAGAAACAAGGATACAAATTGCATAAGACTTGTATTCAAGAGCCATGCAAGGAAGAAAACTGTGATTTTTTTTTTTTTTTTTCCCGAGACAGAGTCTCGCTCTGTCGCCCAGGCTGGAGTGCAGTGGTGCGATCTCGGCTCACTGCAAGCTCCACCTCCCAGGTTCACGCCATTCTCCTGCCTCAGCCTCCTGAGAAGCTGGAACTACAGGCGCCTGCCACCACGCCTGGCTCATTTTTTTGTATTTTTAGTAGAGACAGGGTTTCACCGTGTTAGCCAGGATGGTCTCGATCTCCTGACCTCGCGATCCTCCCACCTTGACCTCCCAAAGTACTGTGATTACAGGCTTGGGCCACTGTGCCAGGCCTGGAGTGAAATATTTAAAGTGTGACAATAACCCACCAAGCTACAATTATTATCCATAGAAATTATCCTTCAAAATTAAAGGAAAAACAAAGACTTTCTCAGACAAACAAAAACTGAGAGAATTTGTTAGCAATAGACTTGCCTTGAAAGGAATGTTAAAAGAAGTTCTTCATAAAGAAGGGAAATTGTGGAAGTTAGAAACCTGGGTCCACATAAAGAATAAAAAAAGTCAGAGAAGGAATAAGTGAAGGTAAAATAAAATATTTTATTTTCCTTATTCTTAATTAATGTAACAGATAATTCTTTAGAGTATTAATAGCTATCAATGTGTTGCATCATTATAGCATATGAATACCTGAGAGAAGTGACAGCAAGGGTATTGGGGATGAAAGAGAGACACTGAGAATACTCTGTTACAAGGCACTGGCAATACCCAGGAAGTGCTATAGTGATGCTTGTAATGGACTAAGATTGGTTGTGAGTGTATCCTGGAAACTCTAGGGCAAACATGGAAGAAACAACTTAGGGCTCTACCCTTCACAGAGCTACTATACCAGTCCTGGAGAGTTTATGTTTATGTGAAGGAGAAATTAATTTCAATTTTATTTAAGCCTTATTTTTTTGATCGTGACAAGAACATTCAACATGAGATTTAGCCTATTAACAAATATTTATGTGCACAATGCCATGTTGTTAATTGTAGGCACAATATTGTGAGCAGAGCTCTAGAATTTATTTATCTTGCATAAGTGAAACTACATACATTGAGGAGCAGGGGCCTGTTTCTTAAAATTGTTTTGTTTTGTCATTCACAGCCAAATAAAACTAATACTAATAATAAATAATAAAAACTGGCTTATGAATATATAGAAAAACTGAAGGGTTTTATAACTATTAAAAAATCGAATCGGTGCTTTAGATCTTCCCACAGGGATCAAACAGGGTGCAAATGAATAAACAGGTGAATTCTACAAAACTTTGATAGAAGAAAGAATTGCAGTCCCATAGCAACAATTTTAGGATGTGTAACACAGAACACTCCCTAACTCTTTGAGATCAGGATAGCTTTAATAGAAACTTCTGAAAACAACAGTATAAGGAAAGAAAGTGCCAGGCCACTTCTAATGATAGAGGAAAATCCAAAACAAACTCTTGGCAAACTGAATTGGACAATGTATAACAAATTGATAACTAATACTTTATGATAAGCTGTCTTTATTCCAAGAGTGTAAGGTTGGTTCAAAATAGGAAATCTTTTCATGTGATATGCCATATGTATTAGTTTTCCATTACTGATGTAATAGATCCTCACAATTTATCATATTATACTTCTGAAGCTCAGAAGTCAGATGCAGGCCTCACTGCACTAAAATGAGGGTGCCAACGAGGCTGAGTTCTTTTCTGGATGCTGCAGTGAGCAATTTGTTTCCTTGGTCATTTGGATTGTTGGCAGAATCCAGTACCCTGTGGTTGTAGCACTGAGGTCTTTGTTCTCTTATTGGCCATAAACTGTGTGCCGATTCTAGCTTTGGGAGACCATGGCATTCCTTGGCTCATGGTTTCCTTTCTCCATCTTCCCAGCCAACAATGGTGGGTGAGTCCAATACTACATCTCTCTGACCCACTCTTTTCCCCCTCTTCCATTTTTGAGGATCATGTAATTAGATGGGGCTCACCTCTAACACCCAGGATGATATCCCCACCTCAACATCTTTCAACTTAATCCCTTCTGCAGAGTTCCTTTTGCCTTGTGGGCTAACAAACTCACAGGTGCCAGGGATGAGATCATGGACGACGTGCCTACTGCATCATACTAAGAGACAGAGGGAGGAAAACTGTGGAATCATCACAATGAATTTTAAAGTAACATTTGAAGACATTAAATATTTTATCATTATTAATATATCTTACAAATGGATAAATGATGTATTTTAAAGAATTCCTTCAGAAAATATCATGCTTAATGATAAAACACTAAAAGTATTCTCCCAAAGATATGAGGAAAGACAAGGATACCAGCTATCCACTCTTCTTTTAACCATTTACTGGTTGTTCTAGCCAATAAACTAGTATAAGACAAAGCAGGAGTATGAGGTTTGGAAAGGAGAAAGTAAACTATCATTAATTTCAAGTAATATAATTGTTTTCACAGAAAAGTCAAAAACACCTATAAAAATTGTTTAAATTAATAATTTATATTATTTTTTCTAATATTAATAAAAGACAATTGTATTTTATACACCAACCATAGTTTTAAAACATGCAGTTTCAATAAAATACATCATTTGCAAGTTAAGTAAGGAAATACAAGGTATTCAAATCTGTATAAATCTGTGCAAAGTATGTACAGAAAAGTTATAAAATACTTTTCAAATACTTTTTTTAAAATGCTAAATAAATTGGGAGACATATGTTTATGAATAGGAACACTTTCCTTCCTTCCTGAGGTCATTTGGAGCCATAGCTGTGATTTGTTACCTTTGCTTCCAAGAGGCCTTTGTCCAATCAGTTGGGGAGGAGCAAAAATGGACTGAATGGGAGGGGGATGGAAAGCTCATGGAACCACAGCTTCACCTCAAATTCCTTTCACTCCTGGGCTCAGAGATTTCAGAAGATGAGGCCCTGAGATTAGAGGATATCTTGAGTTTGATTTACCCTTGTGCTTTTGGGTTTATTCCAGGAGTCAGTATACTTAATATATGCAAATTTTGTTTTTTACTAATTCTTTATAATCTTCACTCCAGAGTGATAATTTAATTAACTTTGATCTTCAGTAACAAAGTTCTTTGAAATTATTTGCCCTGAGACTGAAAATTCCCAGCAAAGAAATCTCTGTTGTCAGAATATAGGCTTTGCTGCCCTCTGCTGTTGGATGGGGGCAACTTTTCACTGAAGAAGACTGGAGCCAGGAGACCCTCAAAGGGAGGCAAAGGCCAAGGATGAAGAGCCAGGAGGAGGAGAATGGCTCTTATTCTGGACACTGGCATAGGTGATGCAGCCATGCACATCTCTTCCATGGAATGAGGAGGAATTTCTGCAAACTTTCAAGGACTTCATGGATGTTTGATAAGAAATTTTGCAAAAGAATATATTTCCAACTAGAAAGTACAACATAATTTTAAAATATGTAATACCAGTATGCTTATTAATAGTTGTGTTTTTTCTGTATCACAAACTACCACATGCTCCTTCCATTTATCTTTGGTCCACATCTTAGATCCACCTCTGACACCAACTGGATTGACTGGATTATCTGGAGAGCATTATGAAACAAAGGATAGCATATCGATGGTTTATGGGTGATTACTCTCAGAAGATGCACTTATGAAGAAGTTACACAGACAGAATTGTGCAGAAAGAGAAGCCGACCAACAACGAAGTTAGAACTGATGCCTCAGCCAGTCCTATGGGGAACTCTGGAGCTGGGATGGCCTTTTAGAATTGTCCCAAATTAAGGAAGACTGGGCCTTTGTGTCCCTGCATTGGCCAATTGTTGGCCATGGGCGGGCTCCTGTGAGGTGTATAACCTTGGACAAACCAGTTCCCTAAAGTCAAGTGCAATTTTCTGTCAGGGTCACATTATAAATTAGCAGCTGATATTTCCAGATGCTGAGACCCAGGGTATGTTGGCCCTGAAGTGGGGATCTGGACTGTGTAACACAGTATCTATTCAGTGAGTCTTGTTAGCAAACTATGGAATCTAAAAATTAATGAAATCTCTAGTTGAAGGGTGTCTATATCCCAGTGTTAGGTTTGATTTGGTGTTACTTGAACTGAGCTTGGAGAAATGGAAGTCTTTGCACAAGAGGATGCATTAGAGAAGGTCAGGCATATGATGTAAATGACATAAAGGGGCAGAGGAAGAACATTACAGAAGTCTCTGCAACAGCAAAATTCTGAACAAACAACTCTTGTGAAGAGGAACAGGAAGATGTAAGGTTGGTAAGATTCAGCCAAATCAAAGATATAAAATAAGTTTTGGAGATTGTTCATAGCTGACTGGAGACCACCACCTCACCCTACCAGAGTATGACTAGCTGTGTGGTATTAGGCAAGTTACTCAATCATTGAGAGCTTCAGTTTGCTCATCAATGTGAACAGGGAATAATAATAGTACCTTCTTCAGACAGTTTCAGTGAAAATTCGAGACCTACATAAAGCTGGAACCCCAAAGGCTACAATTTAGTGTTAGGGATGAAGAGCAAGTAAATCTCACTTTGTGTGTGTGTGTGTGTGTGTGTGTGTGTGTGTGTGTGTTATATGTGCACATATTTACATATGCATATCTACATCTATGCAATGTTCATCTGTATCTATATATCAGTGGTTTTCAATTGCGAGTGATTTTTCTTCCATGGAGATATTTGGCAATGTCTTGAGATACATTTGGTTGTCGTGGAGTGGGAGTGTTGCTGGCATCTAGTGGGTAGAGACCACAGGGGATGCTGCTGAATACCTTATGGTACACAGGACAGTCCCTGTCAGGAAAAAAAATGACCCAACCCAAAATGTCAGTAGTGCTAATGTTGAGAGATTTTGACCTATCTCTATATCATCTGTCTGTATTTCACATCAGAGGTCTCTAACCCTCAGGTCACGGACCAGTACCAGTTTGTGGTACTGGTTTGTGGTACAGTTTGTAGGAACCAGGCTGCACACAGGCAAGGGAGGGAAGCATAATCTGTATTTACAGCCACTCCCCATCGTTCACATGACCGCATGAGCTCCGCCTCCTGTCAGATCAGTGGAGGCATTGGTTTCTCAGAGGAGTGCGAACTCTATTGCAAACTGCACATGCGAGGGATCTAGGTTATGTACTCCTTATGAGAATCTAACTAATAATGCCTGATGGTCTGAGGTGGAACAGTTTCATCCTGAAACCACTCACCCCCCAATCTGGAAAAACTGTCTTCCACAAAATCAGTCCCTGGTACAGAAAAGGGTGGGGACCACTGTTTTGCATCATATTTCATTTGTCACTGTGTATAACCCAGAGTAAAAAAAACACTATATCATAATAATTCTGATGATTCCAGGGAATAGAAGACACTTCCAGGTTCCTACTGCAACACCTATTCCCTAATTCTTCCTTATTAACAGAGCCCATTTTTCATAATGCAACATGTCCTGCTCATTTCTCAGTTTTCTTGCACCAAGGGTGGTCATGTTGCACAATTCTGATGAATGAACTGTCAGTTGAAGTCTTCTAGAAATGCTAATATTTGCCTGACAAAAAGGAAGATACTAAAATAATACACGTTTTTTTCTTTCCATTGTCCTTTCCATGCCTTCCTGCCTGCAATGCCCAAAAGACTGTTAGAGGTATAGCAGCCACCTAAAAATCATGCAGGTAAAAGCCAAACATAGGGCCAATAGAGCAGAAAGAGAAAAAAGAACCATGTGGGACGGGTGGGAGGTGGGGGTTGGATTCTGTTTCCTGCAATATTCTGCACTAGTTATCCCAAAGGAAACACCCCAAGAAAAAATAACTTAAAAATCCATGTAATATGTTGGAAACAAAGATCTCTTCCTTTAGCTCATTCTGCAAGAAAGTAACGATTCCTTAGAAACTCCAAAATAAGTGAGATAAGTGAATGCTGATCCTAGCTTTTATTTCAGGGAATCTGTCAAGCCCTGTTGCCTTTAAACTTCCCTTTTTGTGGCTACATGTGGTTCATAAAACAGGAAGTAAACCCAAAGCCTGTTCAAGGTGGTGAGTCAACTAGGAATTGCCCACATTAAGTTGAGACCCCAGAGAAACACATTTTTTTTTGTGGTAAACAAAAACAAACCTACAGCACAGAACAAGATGGCAAGAAAACACACATATTTCAATGTTAGCATTGCAGGAAAATAATGTTTAACCTAAGAATTTATAATCATAAAGCATTTCTCACAAGCAGATAATTTGCATTAAAGTTGGCTTTGATTGATAGTGTTCCAGGAAACTGGAAGAAACAAACACAAATTCCCTCTGGAAAAATGCAACTTCAACCCAAGCCTTAAAGTATTCCCAAAGATGAAGTTACAAAGAATGTGAACTCATGGTGAAAATAAAATAATCTATCATGAATAAGAGCCAGCAGTCACAGATAATAGTGTTAGATCCACAAGAATTCCAGAAGCCTGTTTACATTTGTTTAACAAAAATCTTTGGAACTAGATATGTTCCAAAATTCAAATCTTTTTGGGATTGCAGAAATGTAATAGAGTTTATTTAGGGTAGATTCCAAAAGAGCTTGCGTGGGGTCTGTAGCAATACTACATAATCAAAAACGTCAGAGCAGAAGTGGTTAGAAACAGAGCCTCTAAATAGCCTATGGCAATGCGGCTACAATTTTGCTCATGAACAAATATTGTCCACCCTCCTGATGAAAATGAAATTGTATTTTCAGAACTTTTTAATGGAAGAATCTCACATAAGGGGTTGTGAAGCTGAATTGGAATATCAGATGCAGGATGTAAAATAAGTATATTTAATATGTTTTGGTAATAAAGAAGAGACTTGAAAATATGAGCAAGAAACAAGAGACTATTAAAGCAGATTTGTAAAACAACCAAATAGAACATCTAGAAAAAACATAAATGAAACTTAAAATATGATAGATTAATTAAACCAGAAGGTTAGTCAAAGACTAGTCAAAGAAAAAAACTAGTAAACTGGTTTTACTCAGGAGGAAGGTCAACTAATTAAGAGTTTGTTAAGTATGCATATGAAATTATCTAAAAATAGTTACAAAAGCATAACTACCAAATTAGCTTAGGGAGTAAAAGTATAATTAGAAAAAGCAAAAATAAAAGAGAAATATAAAAGAAGGAAAAAAATTCCCTTTCCAAACAAGTTTTCACAAAAGTGAAAACTTCAAAGAACAATTTTAATTACCACAAATGTAAATGCATCTTACTTTCGCTAAAAGAAAATGACTTTCAGACTGTATTTTTAAAACCTCAACTATGTGCTGTTTAAATAAAATACTCCTGAAATATAAGGACGGAGAAACGTTTAAATTAAAAATTTAGAAAAATAAATATACTAAATAATACTAACCTAAGTAAAACTGGTGATCCTATATTAATATCGGGCAACTGGGGACTTCAGCTTTTGGCTATGAGGGAGCGCCTGGTTCCAGACTTTCCCTCCGCTGCAAACAACCAGACAACTAAGCTTTTAAATATATGAAATAACAACATTCACACTTTAGACAACTGGCAGAACGAAACTAGTACCGCGGAGCCAAGGGAAATAAGCAAAGTAAGCCCTGATGGCGCCACCTTTCGGTACGGAGGCACTTTCTGGGCAGCAGTCCAAGGTGAGAATGATTGCAGGAGCACAGCGGACTCGCCGAGATTAGGAGACAGGTATTTGAAATCTGGGAGGCTGAGTTGGTGGTAATTTCCAGGGCAGAATACAGGACAGGAGGAAGCTATGCAGAGAAAGAGGTCCAGATATCTGCAAAGGGGCTTCCTTGAGTTTTTGCTAAATATTAAGCTATAAACACATAGCCTAGGCAAAGAAGGAATACCAGGTTGTAAACTGGATAAATTACTCCACACAAGACTGCTGGGAAATGTTCAAGGTGCCACCTCTCAGTAACTGATAGAACAAGTAGACACAAAATTGATGAGGTTCTCAGACACCTGAAGATCAGTATCAAACACTTTGTTTTTATCAACATTCAGAGGGTGATACACTAACAACGAGCTACACGTTCTTTTTGAGAACATATAAAACAATTATGAGAAAGATCATATGCAAGTAACTATACATTTTAAATGGCCAAAATCAAAGAGAGTATTTTCTATGACTTCAATTGAACCTAATTGGAAACGAGTAACAAGAAGATATCTAGAAAATCTCCAAATATTATTTTAAAAAACACAATATGCTTCTAAACAATCTCTGGGTCAAAATGAAAATTATAAGGGAAACTAAAAACTGTTTTGATTTGAATACTCATGAAATCACACATATCAAAATTTGTGGAATAGAGAAAATGGTGTCTAGAGAGAAATTTGTACCATTAAATATTCACATGAGAAAAAAAAGAAAGGTCTGTAATCATTGATCTAAACTTCTACCTTAAGAAGCCAGTAACAGATAAGCAAATTAAACCCAAAATAATTAGAAAGAAATAAATGATACAGATTATAGGAAAATCAATGCAATTGAGTACAGAAATTTAATAGAGAGAAAACAATGAAACCAAAACCTGGGCTGATCAGGAAAAAAGAGAGAAGACAGAAATTACCAATATCAGGAATAAAAGAGAGAGCATGACTACAGACCCTAAAGAGATTACTCAGACAACCAGGCAATAGTATGAGCAAATATATTGTGTCACAAAAAAATCTGACAACTTAGATGAATTTGACAAATTCCTTAAATGATACACGTTTTAAAAACTGGTGTAAGGATAAATAGAAAATTTCATTCACTTCTATATCTATTAAAAAACTTAATCTATAAATGTTCTCCTGCAGATAAATGTTTTATTGTTTCAATTTTTGCATTAAATATTCAATGAATCTTTTTGTGCAACATCTGTACAGTTTGGCAAGTTATCTCTGAACATCCTAGAATTGTCAAGGTGATTAACATTTCACATATTGATACATATTATCAATGCTCCTCTAGAAAGCTGTACCAACTTACATTCCCACCAACATCTATTGGAAGAGGCAATTTCCAATGTTTTAAATTTTTCTCAGCAGATGACAAATTAAGACTTTTGTGTTGAATTACGTATCTCGGATTCATAGTGAGATGTAACTTTTTAATTATATTTATCATAAATTTACCTTTTATAATTCTTTTTAGTATGGACTGAGTCTTCTCCTTTTCTATTGGGTGTTTGTTATTTTCTGAAAGCTGTTTGATTGGGATATAACTCTTCTTTCATATGTACTGCAATTTTTTTAAAAAAAATGTATTTAAATGTCAACCTCACAGGGGTGTGTGTGTGTGTGTGTGTGTGTGTGTGTGTATGTGTATGTATGTATGTGTGTATGCTACCATACAAAAGTTTAAAAAATACGTAGACAAGTTTATCAGCCTTTTTATTTATGATTCTGATTTTCCTAATTTTGAGTCACTTTTGAAAAACACCAGATTCTTGGACAAAAATCAGGCCTGTCTTCCATATGTGCTGATAGTGTTATAGTATTTATTTTCATGTGTCTACTTTCATCTGATAACTTTCAGTTATTTTTCAAATCAGTTTTATTTATTTAATCTCAGTGTGGTATATAAAAGGCCCAATTTTTCTTATTAGCTTCTTCTTTTTTGTGCTTACCTCTTCTTTGATACCTAGATAAACAAAAGAAAAAAAAAACCTTAAAAACTGCGTCCTTGATCCCTCCCAAACTGATCCTGTGGTGTTTTTAGCCAACATTTTTTGAGTACTGCTTATTATGTGTTGGTCCATATGCTAAGCATCGTACTGGTGTAAGCATGAATGAGATGTTTTCCCAAACACATTATTACCTTATACTAGGAAGGTGTGTTCTGTTCTTTATGTGGGGAGTAAGGCTCCAGCTCCAATGTGTCACTTCCTGTAGGAAGCCGAATCTAAGACTCTAATACCCACTGCTTGTGTTTATTACTCTATTATTTCTTAAGATAACCTTTGGCAATTGTCTGTATCCCCCATGAGACTGTGAGAGTATAGAAAGCTTGTGTAATTTACGATTGTATCTCCTGTGCCTCATGAGCTCCTCACACACAATCGGCCTTGGTTTGTGTTGAATGAATTAGTGAATAAGGAGGTGCAGAGCCTCCAGCTGACTCATAGGTGGATGAAGGATCAGCTTCTCCACAAACGCACGAACAACTGTGATGGCTGGATTATGTCCGCCCCCACCAACATCATCTGTGGAAGCCCTAACGCGGTACCTCAGAATGTGACTATATTTGGACATAGAGCCTTTAACAAGGTGATTCGGTGAAAATGAGGCCAATAGAAGTCCTACTCCCATATGCTTGATGTCCTTACATGAGGACATTTGGACATACAGGGAAAGGACCAGGTGAGGACACAGCAAGCCGGCAGCCAGGCCTTAATCTTAAACCCTCAGACTTCAGAACTGTGAGAAAATCAACCTCTGTTGTTTAAGCCACCCAACCTGTGGTGTTGTGTTATGGAAACCCTAGCAAACTAACGCCCAAGACCATCTGAGATCAGCCCAGCCACAGCCTTGTGTCCCATGAGTAAATAAAGGCGGATCATTGTAGGCCAGCAAAGTTCTGTGGCTGTTATCCCACACTTCTGTGGCCACAGTTAGCTGATAGCTACTTTATCTCTAGGAGCCTCAGCTTCCTTACATATAAAGTGGGTCTTTTATGTGTGTTCTATTGGGTTTGGGGGAGTATATTTAAGAAGCCATTAAATAAGCCATGTTTTGCTTAACACTTGGCACACAATAAGCATGAAAATATTCTTATTATGGCAATATTCTTTTTCCTAATATTAATCATATTCTGCCCAATGTTTTCCTGAACTTTATGGTGGGGTTAGTCCCCACTTGGAACTGTTGACTCCTTTGTAGTCTTCCTGTTTCTTCCAACCAACCACTGGAAAGCCACAAACAGTAGACTTTGCTTGAGTTGGATGAAGAAAATGTGATACGTATGCACCATGGAATACTATGCAGCCATAAAAAAGAATGAAATAATGTCCGTTGCAGGCACATTGATGCAGCTGGAGGCCACTATTGTATGTGAATTAATGCAGGAACAGTAAACCAAATCCCACATGTTTTCACTTATAACTGGGAGCTAGCCACTGAGTATTCATGGGCATAAAGATAGCAACAATAGAAACTGGAGGGAGTGGGAAGGAAGGGGCAAAGGTCAAAAAACTACTGGGTAGTAAGTACCTCGGTGACAGGAATTCATACCCCAAATCTCAGCATCATGCAATATACTCAGGTAACAAACCTGCACATGTACCCCTTGAACCTAAAACAAAATTTAAAAAGAAATAAATAAGAGTAGAATTAGCACTAGCAACAATAGCAGCAGTGGTGGTAATAAAGTGACAATTGTTCTGAAAAAAGTCTCAGAACAAATAGGGAGATGGGAGGGAGGGAAACATCTCAGGCTGAAGCCTTAGGGAATAATGACAGTTTTGTGGAGCAGGAAGCATTTTAGTTGAACTTTGATGGATGACTAGAAGTTTGGGAAATTAAGAGGGTGCAAGTAGACAGGGTGGTGGCTATCACTGAAATGGGAAGCAGTGATTGGCTCCTTTGGGCTGGAGGTCTTGGAGTAAGTGCTGATAGTTTTGGGAAGATTTATCTGGAAGTGTAGCCCAGGGTCATACTGCAGATGCGATGTGTTTCAGAGAAACACAATTTTCCTCTTCTATTTCCTGTAGGATCCTAGGGTAAGGCTGCAAAAGGAGTCTGAGAAGATGACTTACTGAAATCAAGTTACTATCTTAGTCATTGTGATAGTTAATTGTAGGTGTCAGCTTGACTGGATTTAGGGACACTTAGGTAGCTGGTAGAGCTTTATTTCTGAGTGTGTCTCAGGATGTTTCTAGGAGAGACTGGCATTTGCATCAATGGATTGAATAAGGAAGAGTCATCCTCACCTAATGTGGGGGCACCATTCAGTCCACTGAGGGCTCTGACAGAAAAAAAAAAAAAAGGCAAAGTAACAGTGAATTTTTCTCTCTCTCTTCCAGAGCTTGGCTGCCCTTCTTCTTCTACCCTTGGACGTCAGAACTCCAGTTTCTCTGGGTTTTGGACTGTAGGACTCACACCAGCATTCCCGGTCCCCACCACCTCCACTACCCACCGGCTCTCAGGCCTTTGGCCTCAGACTGAGAGTTACATCCGCTTCCTTGGTTCTGAGGCCTTCATACCCGGACTGAGCCATGCAACTGCCTTTCCTGGTTCTCCAGCTTGCAGATGGCCTGTCGTGACACCTCTCAGCCTCTCTTACAAAGTAAGTCAATTCCCTTAATAAATCCTTTCTCCTCTCTCCTTTCTGTCTCTTTCTAGCTTATTGGTTCTATCTCTGAAAAACCTTGACTGATTCAGTCATCTTCGAAAAAGAGTTCAGCATTTAAGAAAATCCCTCTTCCACAGACCTAGTCCTCTAGGTTCGTTGCGTTAAGGGATAGAAAGTCTGGAGAAGACTTTCCAGTTGGGTTTTGGGGCGCGTCAGTTTAAACTGAAGTGAGCAGGAGAGGGCGCTGTACCCAAAGCTGCAGGGTCTGCGGATGCTCAGAAAGTGCTGTCAACCTGGTCCAGGCACAGGAGAGAAGAATCAGTGTTCTGGGTGAGAGGACCCGAAGTCTGGAAACAGCCAGTGTACCCTGGGAAGGGTGGGCAGGAGGTGCAATGGCAGTCCAGCGAGCACAGAGGGACTGTTGAGGAATAACTGGGTGGGGCAGTTACTGGGGGTAGGAAGTGAAGGAGAATTGTTTGTGACCCACGTTGCACAGTCTCCTTAGAGTTTTCCAGAAGCAAGTCCTGAGAGGAGGTACATGCAATGACCAGTCATAGCCACTAGGGGGAAGCATTTGCTCGTGAAACCAACGACCTGCCCGACCAGTAACAGACTCAGATTCCTATCACCATACCCTTGAACCATACCAAGAAGCGGGGATTGAAATTTTCGAATGAATTATAAACTAAGAGACACTACGGCTGACTCCCCAGGCTAGGATTCTAGTTTAGCCGCAGGATGACCACAACAGACGACCCTCGCCTTCTGTTTGCCCGTGAGTAGTCACACCCTGGTGATTTGAGGTGCATCCCGGGCACGGTCTCAGAGGTCAAGGTCTCTGAGCCGTCCTCATTACTTACTGGCTAAGGGACTGTCATCCTCCTTTTCATCCCGTGGGGCAGCAACATCCAGCTGCTGTTTGAGAAATCTGAAAGGAGACAGACATAGGCCCAACTACTGTTGGGACAGCTGTTTTTTTGTTTGTTGTTTGTTTTTGCTTTGTTTTTTTTTTTTTGGGGGGGGGGTAGCTGTTTAATGAATCTCAATGACAAACTTCAGCTCTTCGATTTAGTCCCCATCTTGGCTCTTAGGGAGTAGGGTTCACATTTCAGCTTTGCTATTTACTAGCTACATGAACTTGGATCCATCTCTTAACTCTCAAGCCTTTGGTGTACTCATGTAAACCACGGAGCTGCTGTGAAGATTAAATTAGAGCCATGTATGTAAAGCATCAGCACATAAAAAGAGCTCCAATGTGAGTACCCTTCATTCTTTGAATGATTTTCTCAACCAATCAGCCTTCCCTTAATGGGCTCAGCCTGGTGCTGTTGCTTCCAGTTATCGAAAGGATTATTAGGTGCTTGTGTACGTTTCAAGTTTCCCTGTGGATGAAGATTCCATAATTTTCATTAGAGTATCACCTGTCAAACTTCAGCTATTTTGATACCAACTTTATAATTGTTGTTATGTTTGCTGTCCATTTGCACAATTATTTACTAAATATTGTTTTAAAATCAACTCTTTTTTAAAAAACTTAATTTAAAAGGAAACTTTACATCATTTTTGTAACTGGAAAACTAGTATCACATGCAGTAAATAAAAGGTTAGCATAAAAATAACCATTAAAAGAAACCAAGTGATTAAATAGTGCATTATGTAAATAATATATACACCAATCAATATCTTAAAATATTCCTGAGGCTCTGCAGTAAGCTGTGCCAGCCCTAGGTAATTTTAATAAGTCATTTAATACATAGATACAACAATTAGTGCATTTCAGTAATCATAACAAGTCACAAACATACTTACAGTTGTAATTAAATAAATAAATTCAAATAAAATATATATTTACTGTTCTTTGATAACTGATTTCATCTTTTGTATATGCCCCTCTCTGGTCAATTCTGTTCGTTTGCATAATTAAAGCTACCTCTTCAAATAACTCTGTTTCTGGTCAATAATCCAAATAAACTCTCAACTTTTGGGTGTTTTCTTTCTTCCTCTGTTTTTCTCCAAGCTGGCAGCTGAGTTTATGGCAGAGGGGTGTGTCTTTGTGATTTTGTGTTGATGGCTATGGGAGCAGGATATGTGTGAGGTGTGATATTGACTCTCTGCTCTTCCTGATTGTAAAGTAGTTGCTTGGCTGGAGTCTGGGTCCGCACTGCTTGGCTCAAGCCTCAAAGGCCTGACTCTGGCCTTTGCTCTGACCCCATACCTTTGCTGGTACACCAGCCCTTTATTGATATGTCTGTGTTCCTTCTTCAGAACATCCAGTGCTTGATCACTTTGCTCTCCTTTCTCCCTTTTTTGTCCAATAATCACTGGCCACAAAGGGCAAGTTCTCACCTCTTCTTCTTCTAGGCCAATCAGTCTTCCTTATGTAAAACTCTACATTGGCCAGACGCGGTGGCTCACACCTGTAATCCCAGCACTTTGTGAGGCCGAGGTGGGCAGATCACTTGAGGTCGGGAGATCAAGACCAGCGTGCCCAACACAGTGAAACCCTGTCTCTACTAAAAATACAAAACTAGACGGATGTGGTTGCATGTACCTGTAGTCCCAGCTACTTGGGAGGCTGAGGCAGAAGAATTGCCTGAACCCAGAGGCGGAGGTTGCAATGAACCAAGATTGTGCCACTGCACTACTGCCTGGGTGACAAAGTGAGACCCTGTCTTAAAAAACAAAACAAAACCAAAAAATTCTATATTTAAGTCACCCAGGCCAAGTTAAAGATGGAATTTGCCATTAAATTGTAGTTTTGAGATAGAGTCAGAAGTTACCTTTTCCTTTCACTTCACATTTTTACTATAATGGTTATAAACATCTTTGAGGCAAATGGATATCCTTGGCAGATTGAAGATTGATCAGTACAAGAAACTGTTACCCAAGTGACATTGGAGAAAAGACCACTTCTATTAATTATACATCAAGCTCTGTCCAACTTTTAAGGAGCATATCTCAAAGATCCAAATAGAAGAATACACTAAATTATATGCACATGAAGACTTACATGTATTGCTGGGTTTCTTCTGTTGTTGTTGTTTTACTTGCTGTCCTGTGTTGTTTGGGGTGATTCAGAACACTGAATGTTCGTCAACACATTAAAAGGCGTAGAACATTTTCTGCTTATCCTGTGACACACAATTGTACAAGATCTTTGCAAAGAGTTTTGAAAATGCATAAATGGGGAAACAAACCTATGATCATGAAAGAAGAACCAGAAGATTTCAATGCTCAACCATGAGTCAGTAGAACTATGCAGAAGCAGGGGAGCTTCTCTTTGGAGGCCCCACTTCATGTCAGTCAGACTTGTAGGAAGGGACTTTATTTCATGTAGTTATATGGGAAAGATTTGGTTTTCAATCCATCTTAATTTCATCAAAAAATGGACTTTTAGGAAAAACCATAACTCAGTTTGTGCTAAAACCAACTAATAGTTGAATCTGAGTGGAAAATAGAAGCCGTATAGAATGTGTTACACTAAATCAAAATTCATTCTTCATCTGAAGCCTGCAGCTTGTAAATCAGGAATTAAACTCATGTCAGTAAATCCAGGCAAATGCACACAAACCTGAGAGTTAGCACATCTGAAACAGAAGCTTGAAAGGCAAACCTGCATAAATCAAATCTCTAAATCAAAGTGGGAAACAATGATTTTTCTTGTCCTACAGAGCAGGAGAAACGAACTCTCTAAACCCCTGTATGCAGATAAAAGTTCTGGTTTTTATACAGCTTGATGTATTTATGTACGGAGGAAGCACAGCCTGAAATTAAGCAAGAAGAATGAAATATTGTAATGACCACTCCAGAGCAGCAGCCCAGCAAGCAATTCCACAGTCGAGTCATTAACAAGCACTTTGAGAAAATATGCCTTTAGCATTCAGCTGTTCTTTGCCAAGAGATGGCAGGGGGTGAAATGTTCTCAGAATCCCTAAAAGGTGTTTGTCAAAGAAGCTGCCCAATGGTCAAGAAGGGAAAGGGCTCCTGCAGGTTTGGCATTAAGCTACTATTCCTGATAGGTTTGACCATCCCCATCTTAAGAGTGATCTAAGTATTTGCTGTGCTCTGTATAGATCCCTACCTGGCTCAGAGACTCTGCAGTCTCAAGGAGGTTCTGGTGCCTTGGAATGTTAATGTCACATTTATAATGTAATTTTCTCTCATTTTAGAAAATTTTTAAATCTAATTTACTGCCCGGGGTTTCCACAATCCCCTTATTAAGGGAGCCAGATGCTCAGATCACTCTAGTTTATTGATTAAATGTTAAAAAAACTGTGTGCACAGAGAACTCTGTTTTGGTAAAAGGGCAGTGGAATAAGCCAATAACGTTGCATAATTTATTTGCTTTAGTTAAATTGACATTAAAGAAAAGTCTTAGTATTTTCATGTAATACATGTTTGGAAGCTGGGTCCCCACCAGTGCTTCCTATGTTGCATTTAATTTCTGATTTTGAGCTGATCTGTGCACACAAGTGTTTCTAACTTAAAATAAGAAACCATGTGTAACAGAGTATGAGTGAACACATAAACCACAGACAGCATTTCTGTGGATGCAGGTTGCTTATATAACTGTGAAAAGGAGAGAGTTGAACTTGGGCCTCTTGCTTACCCATCACAGACAAAAATCCTTTGCAGTACATGAAAACCAACTGCAGCTTGCTAATGATTCTTCTTTGTGAAGTGGCTTGTTTTGAAGCAAAGTATTCATCAAGTGCTGCAGGAACCTGCCCCAATTGTCTGCACTTAACACCTCTCCTAGAAACCTCTAAATTACCTAGAGTGTATGAAGAAAATGTTTGTTTAATTCATAAATTTAGTCAAAAGATTTAATGAATACCTTCTAGTGACAACCACTTTTCCAGGAGCTGGAGATACACCAATGAAAAAAAAAAAAAAAAACAAGTTTAACACCAGATCAACTTGATTTCCTGACTGAATCATTTTGGGCTAAATATCTTCTTACTATGTAGATCAATAAACGTGATTCATCACATAACAGAACCAAAGACAAAATTCGCATGATCATCTCAATAGATACAAGAAAGGATTTCGATAAAATTCAATTTCTTCATATTAAAAACTCTCAACAAACTAGTGTTGAAGGAACAAACCTCAAAATAATAAGAACTATTTATGACAAATCCACAGCCAACACCGTACTGAATGGGCAAAACCTGGAAACATTCCCCTTGAAAATCAGCACAAGACAAGGATGCCGTCTCTTACCACTCCTATTCCACATAGTATTGGAAACCCTGGCCAGATCAATCAGGATAGGGAAAGAAATAAAATGCATCCAAATAGGAACAGAGGAAGTCAAACTGTCTCTGTTTGTAGATAACATGATTCTGTATCTAGAAAATATTACAGCCTTAGCTCCAAAGCTCCTTAAGCTGATAAACAACTTCAGCAAGGTTTCAGGATACAAAATCAACATACAAAAGTCACCACCATTTCTATATACCAACAACTGCCAAGCTGAGAGCCAAATTAGGAACACAAACCCATTCACGATTTCCACAAAAATAATAAGAACACAGCTAACTAGGGAGGTAAAAGATCTCTACAATGGGAATTACAAACCACTGCTCAAAGAAATCAGAGATGACACAAACACAAATGGAAAAACATTCCATGCTTATAGATAGGATGAATCAATATCGTTAAAATGGTCATACTGCCCAAAGCAACTTATAGATTAAATGCTATTCCTATCCAACTACCAATGATATTCTTCACAGAATTAGAAAAAAACTACTTCAAAATTCATATGAAACAAAAAGAGCCCAAATAACCCAGGCAATCCTAAGCAAAAAGAACAAAGCAGGAGGCATTATGTTACCCAATTTCAAACTATACTACAGGGCTACAGTACCTAAAGCAGCATGGTACTGGTACAAAAACAAACACATAAACCAATGGAACAGAATAGAGATCCTAAAAATAAAGCCACACAACTACAATAATCTGATCTTAGGTGAAACTGACAAAAGCAATGGCGAAAGGACTCCCTATTTAATAAATGGTGCTGGGTTAAATGGCTAGCCATGTGTGGAAGATTGACACTGGACCTCTTCCTTACATCATATGCAACATCAACTCAAGAAGGATTAAAGAATTAAATGTAAAACCAAAAGCTACAAAAGCCCTGGAAGACTAGGCAATATCATTCTGGACATAGGACCTAGCAAAGATTTTATGGTGAAGATGCCGAAAGCAATTGCAAAAAGGCAAACATTGACAAATAGAGATCTAATTAAACTAAAGAGCTTCTGCACAGCAAAAGAAGCTAACAAAAGAGTAAACAGAAAACCTACAGAATGGGAGAAAATTTTCACAAACTGTGCATCTGACAAAGGTCTAGTATCCAGCATCTATAAGAAAATTAAACAAATTTACAAGGGAAATAACCCCATTAAAAAGTGGGCAAAGGACATGAACAGAAACTTCTTAAAAGAAGACATGTGACCAAAAGTCATATGAATAAAAGCTCAACATCACTAATCATTAAAGAAATGCAAATCAAAACCACAATGAGATATCATCTCACATCATTCAGAATGATTATTGAAGTCAAAAAAATAACAGATGCTGGAGAGGCTGTGGAGAAAAGAGAACACTTATACACTGTTGGTGGAAGTGTAAATTAGTTCAACCATTGTGGAAAGCAGTGTTTTTATTCCTTAAAGAGCTAAAAACAGAACTACCATTCAACTCAGCATTCTCATTACTGGGTATATACCCGGAGGAATATAAACCATTCTACTATAAAGATGCATTCATGCATAAGTTCATTGCAGCACTATTCACAATAGCAAAGATATGGGATCAACCTAAATACCCATCAATGACAGACTGGATAAAGCAAGTATTGTTCATATACACTATGGAATACGATGCAGTCATAAAAAAGAATGAGATCATGTCCTTTGCAGAAACATGGATGGAGCTAGAGGCCGTTATTCTTAGCAAACTAATGCAAGAACAGAAAACCAAATACTGCATGTTCTCATAAGTGGGAGCTAAATGATGAGGACACATGGACACATAGAGGGGAACAACAGACACTGGTGCCTCCCAGAAGATGAAGGGTGGGAGGAGAGAAAGGAGTAGAAGAAAAATAACTATTAGATACTAGGCTTAGTGTTTGGGTGACAAAATAATCTGTACATCAAACCTCTATGACACAAGTTTACCTATATAACAAAACCTGCACATGTCCCTGAACCTAAAAGTTAAAAAAAAAAAAATCTTCTTAATAATGCTCCACCTTGTAGAAGAGTTAAGTAATTGTTATTGTGCCTCTTAGGACATCTTATCCCCAAACTCCAACAGGTCCTTTTATTTGGTGATAGGGGGTAGACTCTTTATAATTCAGAAAAATAATTAAAATGCACAAATTTCATATACTAGGATAATAACTTTGGAAAACGATAACATGCAGACAAATACTTGGGAAAAATACTTTAAAGTAAAAGTGTTAGGATAGGGCAGAGATTTTCAAAGTGTAAGCAGCAGCATCCTTATTGCCTGAAGACTCATTAGAAATACGAATTATCAGGCCCCATCTGAGAAATACTGAGTCCAAAACTGGAGTGGGGGATGAACACCAATGCTTTCACAAGTCCTCCAGGTGATTCAGATTCACCCTGGAGTTTGAAAGCCACTGTTGTGAAGAAATGCTGAAAAT
This sequence comes from Chlorocebus sabaeus, assembly GCF_047675955.1. NCBI lineage: Eukaryota > Metazoa > Chordata > Mammalia > Primates > Cercopithecidae > Chlorocebus > Chlorocebus sabaeus. Next base: position 18,105,873 of record NC_132917.1, read on the forward strand.
TCTTTAACTTTTTAAAAATTATATAGTTATAAGTACAGTTTTTGTTTTGTTTTGTTTTGTTTTAACAACGCTTGCGGAGTTACAGACATAAAAAAGACCCATCTATTATTTAAGTCAGATCTATACAGGCAAAATGGAATTGGTGGCAAAACCAGAAATTTGAAATGTTTTTGGTTTAGAAAGTTGCTCTTTCTACATCAGAAATGCCTGATTCAGGAAGTCATTGATCAGCATTGACCTAGGAGTTCAGACATAGGTGCTCCTATATCACGTTCTTGGGCTGGTAAAACATAGTCTCATCTTAGGGTGATCAAGGCTTAAACTATGAAATCTGGTCCTCTGCCAGCTTGCTGATGGAATTAGAGAGAACCACTGAAAGAATCAATCAGCTAATGAAATTTTATACAACAACTTCCATGTGCTGGGCACCCAGCCTGGTGTGGTTGGCTGGGAGGGGATGGATAGGATACAGTTCCTCTGCCCCTAGAAGTCACAGACAATTTAAGACTTTCATCTATGAACAAAAGCACTCTGCACCCCAGGCTTTGTGCAGCTGGTGCAGGGGACCCCTCAAAGGACACATCACAGTAGCCTGGAGCAGTCAGAGATAGCTTCACAGAGAAGGTCTCATAGTTGGGCAAGGCATTGGTAGGAATAAATCATTTGAATATGGTGTGAAGGTAGAAAAATCCATGGCATGTTTGGGAGAGAGAGTTCTGCCTGCATGTGGGAGAGAAGGCTGGAATTGTCTAAGCCAGATGGAAGTGAATATTAGATCATATCCCAAGCACAAGAAAGAATCATTGTAGGGTTTTTTTTTCCACAGGGGCATGGTAAGACGAAGATGGAGGTTTAAGATGTCAAGTTAAAAATAATTGTCTTCATTTTCCTCCTATGCCACACTAGGTTAATCTAGACTTCCTAAAGCAGTCATGAGTCACTAAGGCTGTGAAATGGGTCCATTTGTCAGGAAAGAGGGAAGGTGACAACAGCTAAGAAAACGTAGAACTGCAGGCAACCCAGTCAGAACCTGGCCCCAGAGTGAAAATGCACACGTGTACTGCTTGAGGATAAAAAATGCTTTCCTTGGCCCATCCATCATCATCATCAGCCTCGGAGACAGTTCCCCTGTCCAGGAAACATTTCTCTTGAAGGGAGAGGCTGGGCCCTGGGGAGGCTGTGGTGCCCAGCCCTAGCCTCTGGGTGATGGATGGTCCTGGACTTCCCTAGGATGAGTGTGCAGAATGGCTGGAGGAGCACAGGGCAGAGAGTCTTCGCTTCTCAGCCAGCAGCAGAGAAATGCAGGCACAGCCTCCAAGTCACAATGAACATGTTTGCCTCATTCCATTGGGAGCTTCTGGCAGGTGGAATCAGCATCCTAACCTTGTTAACGGTACTGTCTACAAGCCCAGCACACATTTGGCTCTCGGTTAATGTTTGTTGGATAAATGTATAAGTCTAATAGTTGGAACACAGAATGATCCCTCCTCTCCCCCCACGTGCTTAAACCGGAAACTTTAAGGGCCAGAAGTGTCCTCAGACATCATCTAGTCCAAACCCTTATGCGAAGATGGGGAAACTATCAGAGAATGCATACAGTCCTCAGCAAACTAATAAAATTGCAAATTAGTATCATATGAGTAATACCTTGTTTTCTGTAACACCTGGACGTCTAAAAGACATTTTTTTAAAAACTGAGGTTCCAATAAGAATTGCGCCTTCCAGATCTCTGTGCAATTATCACCTTATCACTGAGACCTTCTATGACCATGCTATTTAAATAACACAGCCCTCCTATACTCCTAACTCCTGCCTCCCAACATGGCATTTCTTAGCTCCCTTCCTGATCTGCCCTCCTCCATTTTTCTCCATAGCACTAATCACTTTGTTATATTCTGAATATTTTATGTGTTCACCTTTCTGTTGTCTGCTCCAGACCCCAAGAATGTGAGCTCCATGAGGGCAGAGGTTTTGGCCATTTTTATCACTGTTCTGTCTCACTTATAACATGCCTGGTATGTAGCTGACCTTCCAAACACATTTACTGAGTGAATGAAGAAAGTAAATTAATTTTCCAGAATGCAAACTATCCCCTAAGAATCATGGTTAATGATGATTTATTTATTTAATGTGGTGGTTGTACCATTACATTGGTTCCTAGAGACTCTGGCTAAGAGCCCTACCCTGCAGGCTGTTCTCATGATAATGAGAGAGTTCTCATGAGACATGGTTGTTTAAAAGTGTGTAACACCTTCCTCTTCACCCTATTCCTCCTTCTCCAGCCACGTAAGACTTGTCTGCTTCCTCTTCGCCTTCTGCCATGATTGTAAGTTTCCCGAGGCCCCCCCTCAACCATGCTTCCTGTACAGCCTGTGTAACTGTGAGTCAATTAAACCCCTTTTCTTTATAAATTACCCAGTCTCAGGTAGTTCCTTATAGCAATGTAAAAATGGACTAATACAGTCTTGTATATTATTCTGAGTTATGATTCTAATGAGTGCTGAGTATCGCACTTTAAAAATAGATCACATTTATTTAATCATGTCATTGCACGTTGTTAGGTGTATATGTTGATTTCAGATTTTTTGCTAATAAAAACAACAGTGTAATGCCCTTTTATGTACTCTTTGTGTACAACTCTGGTTTATTATTTGGGCTTAAATAATATAAGTGTAGCAAAGGATATGAATGTTATTAAGTTTTCAAAAATTCACAATATCCTCTCCAACTTTCCTTGAAGAAATTATAAAACAAGGTTTTCATGGAGGGCCTTTAATTGCTGGTTCCTGTGTTTATTGGCTCTTTAAGGCTCTTACAGGAACCTCTCTTACCACTGTCCCTTCAGGATTTGCAGATGCTCTTTCTCCTGTGCCTGGGTTGGATGGGTGAGAGGACAAGGTAGGGTACAGATAAGGAACACAAAATTTTAAGAGAAAGTTATAAGAAAATCTAAAACTACAGAGATTTAAATAAGAGAGAAGGATGCTTGATTTTCATGTAAAAACCTGAAAATAAACAGGAGGCATTGCCATTCTGTAAATGTGCCTTCTAAGATTGCCCTAGCTGCTACAAAATTGTAGATAGTAGAAAGGGCTAGAGAACCCAGGATAGAAATCCTTCAGAAGATTATTTGAAAGTTGCACACATTGTTTCTGCTTTCTTTTCACTGGTCTGAAATTAATTCATGGCTGCATCTGGAAACAAGGAAAAAATTATCAAGTCCTATTAATCAGATGTACTGAGTATGGTTATACCTCAAATCTATCCACTTACCTCTATTTCTACTGCCATTTCTCCCTTCACACCCTCTTACCTCTTGCTTAGATCAGTATAACTACTTTCTAGTTGGCCCCCTCATTGTCAATCTTATCTTCCTCCAATCCATCCTCCACAAATATAGCCAGAGTAATCCTTTTGAAATGTAGACCTGATCACATCTCTTCTGCTTTAATTTTTAAATGGCAGACTGCTGACTTCACAGAAAAGAAATTCAAAATGCCAAACACCTTCTATTGACATTCAAGGCTTTTCTTTTTGACCCTAACTCTCCAGCCTTATATTGCTCAAATGTCTGGGATGCAGCCAGGTTGGCACATGTTTGGTCTTTTAAGGTGGAAGAAATGGAAACTAAAAGCTCAGTCTTAGACAGCCAACTTCCCTGGGACATGAAGCAAGACAACACATGTGTTTTCGATCACTCTGACGAAGTTCAGCGTTTGTCCTCTCTTGACATAAATGTGGAATCTACCCATTTTGAGACCTACAGTTTCCCAGGGCTTCCAGAAGCCTGGCTTTTTATTGTTTAGGCCTTTTTGGAATTTTAGAGATTACCTATTAGGAGACATGCTTCCCATCAGAGTTCATTGCTGAGACCAGGATGTAGACCTGACATGTCCCATAAGGCACTTTCACAGAAAATGGAATAGGGTTTGTGTGTATTATTTTACATGCAGAGCTCTGGTATTATTTCAAATAAAGAGGATTCTAATGGCATCAACCGGAAAGAGCCTTCATATTGCCCACAAGTGATTCTGAGTAAACAACTATTCCTCTTTAGGCCTCAGTTTCCTCATCTGTAAAATGAGGTTATGGGGCTCAGTTGATCTCAGAGGTCCATTCTAGCACCCTAAGAAGCTCAGTTGGCTCATTCATTACTTATTTCTGAGTCCCCACTATGTGCTCAGAACTGTTCTATGTGTTGAAGATACATAATTGTAAAAGGATGGACAAAAAACCTAGGTGAGAGTTGGGTGGTCAGATAAACATAAATACAGGCAAATAACATGAGGCTGCCATGTAGAGAATTATTAGGGGATGGTGTGATCAACACAATGGGCTATCTCTGAGTGACATCTAAGCTAAGAGGTAGCCTTGTCAAGGTCCAGGCATGCAGAAAAAGCACCAGGAACACTGAGCTTTTTGTGTTTCATGAAATGAAAGAGACTTAGAGTATGAGGTGAGGTTGTAAATAGTCCTAAAGGAGGAAAGAAGTTGGTCCAGGGCCAGATGAAGTAGGATATTTACATCAGGCTACAAGATTGATCCTAAGTGCTATTGAATGTCTCTAAAGAACTTTACAGTTGGGACAGACATAGCTTATTTAAGTTTTGAAAATAACACTCTTGGAATTGTATAGAGTATGGATTATGAGGGAGTGGGAGTAGTTGGGGATGCTATTTAGGAGGTTATTACAGTGGTCCAGGAGAGAGATGGAGGGACATGAACAAGAATGGCATCTTTGGATGGAGAAAAAAATGAACAAATATGGAACCTGCTCATGGAATGTTTGTAGAGATGAGTAGAAGAATGGTCAAGGATACCAACTAGATATGGAGGAGTCATTTACTGAGATAATAAGGATTAGGTTTAAAAGAATGAATAAAGAGTTCTTTCTTTTTTAACACGCAAATTTTGAGATACCCATTCCACCTTTAAGTACAAAAGTCAAGTAGGAAATTGAGAGATTTCATTGCTGGAGAGGTAATTGTAGAAGCCATCAGCAAAGGGATAGTTTTGCAAACTGTTGACTGGATACTATAGGCTGGATATAATCACCAGAACTCAAATAGAGAAGAGAACCAGTCGGTTAGCGTTGGGTATTCTTTCATTTAAAGATTTGGTAGAGGAGAATATTTCAGCAAAGGTCACTGACAAGGAGCAAGGTATGGGGTGGGGGCAAAATCAGCAAAGAGTGGCTTTACGGAAGTAAGAACAGGAAAGAGTTTCAAAAATTTATTTATTCTGAATGTTTCTGAGAGATCAAGGCAAAAACTAAAGAAGCTGTTGGATTTGACAGCTCAGAGGGCATTGGTGACGGAAAAATGCAACTTCAGTGGTATGGCAAGACAGGATCCCAGTTAGAAGAGACAAAGGACAGAAAGTGAGGTGAGAAGGAATGAGGAGAAAGAAATTAAGAAAACTTTCAAGAACGACAGCAGATATGAGGTGTTAGCTCCATGGGGATTTGAAGACAAAAGACAGTTTTGTTTTGTTTTTGAAGATGGAGATATTATAGTATGACTGTAGGATGATGTAAATGATGCTGTAGAGAAAGAAAAGCTGATGATGCAGGAAAGAGATTAATTATAGGACTCTTAAGTATTCAATGGAGATGAGATACAGTACACAAGTCAGGGTGTTGCCCTCAGACAGAGACAAGCACACTTCTTCCCAGGTGATGGGATGAAGACAGGGAGTATGGTCATTGATACAGGAGGTTGGGTGGTTTGGCTTGTGGGAAGATAAATGAGTTCTGCTGTAATAACTTTCATATTTTAGTAAATCTGGAAACAAGTCATTAGCTGTGGAGAAGTAGATGGGAAAGCAGGGCTAGTAGAGGAAGGGAGTCTAGGAGAGCCCATTTCAGAAACTGAGAGACTAAAGGGATTGATCGTCTCTTCTCATTGTTTATTTACAAGTAAAATCAACAACATATTCAGGATCAAAAGCCTGCCTTGTCCTTTTCATATATTACATCAAATTATCCAATCACGATCCAAAAAAGCAGACGTTACCTTCACTTCAGCAGGATCAAATAACAGCCAGATCTTGTCAAGGCTTTTCTGAAGCCTCATTATCAAGTGAGAATGCCAGAGAGAGTTATCAATTCACTTCAGCAGGCGTTTCCAAACACCTATTATGTGCACAGCCTACCTCTATTCCTCCTGTAACTTCTGCTTCTCCTATTGCTAATTACTCTTGAAGACTCTAAGCTCCAGAAACAAAGCAGCCACTATGGCACCGTTCCTCCTTTCAAGGAGCTCAACTTAAATGAACAGACAATGTGTGTGCTATAATCATAATGAGCTCAAGGAGAGTCAGTGGGAGGGTCCAGAGGAAAGTACTGCTAAGCTCCAAATCCTATGGATGTTTGGGCCCCACTAACTTTCTACTAACTTTGTAGCCCATATGTAGAGGCTCAGCACCAACCTTCCCTGGTCTTCCCCGCTGATATTCTTACGCCACCCTTTAGGGAGAGACTTTCCTGAAAGCTAATTCAATCAACATACTCCCCTGCCAAAGACCTTCCAATACAATTTCAAACCCTAATTCTTTAACTGAGCATGACATTCAAGGCCCTTTATGGGATTTCATCTCTTCCCATCTGTCTCTTCTATTTACTTTATCTTCACACCTCTTCTGTCATCTACTGCCCCCACCATCACCCCTTCCCACATAATCCAACCTCCAACCAGTACTACTTGTAATTTTTGCATCCCACCAATTTTCGCTAGCTTTGGGTCATTTCTTCATATTGATCCTCTACCTGGGAGACCCTTTCCTCCCAGTTTCCACATAGCTACATTTTCTTTGTTCTACAGGACACAGTTCAGATGCTACATTTTCCTGGGAAGACTTTTCTTGCTGATACCGACCCCTTTCCCCTCTCCTTTCTATTTTTTCCACCACTGAGAAAAGGACTCATTCTTTTCTCTGTCTAAATCTTAACCTACTATGTTCAAATTATTTGTATGTCCTTCTCTTCCGCTGTATTGACTATTGCTTGATGCCAGTTATGTATTGTATCAATTACTTGGTATGGTACCCAGCATGTAGTAGGAGCTCAATATATGCATGAAGAATAAAGAATAAGTTAGCAAATTAATTAATTAATTAATGCTTATGGTTCTTCCAAACTAGCTCTGTGTTCAGAACCTTCATGTCTTTGAATTTGCTCATCTATCTAATAAATTACTCTTTTTCCTTCTCAATCTTTTTCCAAGTTCACCTGGCAAACTCTTGTACTTCTTCAGACCCAAAATATTTGTGATGCACCACAACAAAGCCTGCTCAAAAAAACAAAACAAAAACAAAAAAAAACCACAAAAAACAAAGCAAACAAACCAAAACAGGTTTCTTAAAAAAAAAAAAAATTGCCTTATTATGAACTAATTATCCCTAGATCATTTGGTTTGGGATCCTTGGAGAAACCTGGCTTTATTAAAAGTGGTTTTTGAACACTGAGTTTCAGTCCTTTTGGGCTACTGTTGCAGAAGTTTAGATGTGCATTCCAGAAGGTCAAGGATCTTTTAAGTGTCAGTACATACTTCCCTCCCCCCAACCAATCACTCCCTTGAGAATAGTCTACTTTACAAAGCATTTTTTTTTTAAAGCAAACCTACACTTCTGGACCAATTCATCTGCAATTTGCTATACTTCATAGGGCTCAAAGCCCCCGCGTGCCTAAACTACTAGGAAAGATTTCTGGACACGTCAATAAAAGTATCCTAATGAACAACAGCTGCAAAGAACATGTCTTTAAATAAATTGATTCCAAATTTTCCTGCATGTTTCTGTGATTTTGCTTCTTAAATGGGCATCACTGACTTTTAACTTGGCTATCTAAAAAAAACTGAAGGAAAATAATTATACATTGTTGCAAAAAAAAAAAAAAATTCATTGTCTTGCATTTCTTCACTGTTCTTTGAGGAAGCCAATGTACATTCACACCAATTACTTCACCTCTGCTTGTAATAGCTCTTTGGAGCAAACTTAATATATCTTTCCTATTTTGCATTTGGGGAATTGCATGAGGTACAGAAAGTTACAGACTCATCCAGATTTGGGATTGGGATTAGAACTCAGGTCTCCTAATTTTGAGGATTACATTTAGAGTATGGGCTCTCTTTTCTTTGAAAACAAAACTAAAAATTTCTTCCACCAGCAGAGAATGTTTATAAAGAGAATGTCTGTGTTATACCCCGTTTAGTCTCAATCACCTTTGTGTTTAAGATATATTAATAGTATTTGGTTCAAAGTTTGCGTTCAGTTATAAAATGAAATGAGATCTGAATTTTTTTCTCTAAGAAGTACAAACTCACCAATTTATTTTAATACATCAGAATTTTATATAAGTTACTTACCATCTGAAATCAAATTGAAACTTTCAGTGATATTTAAACTTTATAAGGAATAAACTTGTTTTACTAGTCATCAGAAAATAAGGAAGTAGCACTTGGAAGAGGATTGTGAGAGATGCTCCCATATTGGGTTTTAATAGCCTCACAGATGGCCGTTTTTTTTTTTTACTTACACAGGAGGCTAGAAATCAAAATTTGGCTCTACAGACCCATGATATTCCCTCTCTGATCTACTTCTCTGGACATCTGGGTTTCCTGTGGATTGTATTCAATCAGCAATGTTGAGGTAATAAATATTTCACCTTCCAGTTCCCCTTTTTTATTCTTAGTATATAAAAGGAGAGAGAGCATGGTAGATTCCTGTCTCCAAAATCTTCCTCCTGCCACCTCGCACATACTGTCCTTGCTGTTAGAAGAAGCAGCTTGTGACATTGTTTTGCTAATACAAATTCATGGTAGTGGGAGTTAGGATGGAGGGAGGGAAGGCTTGAATTAGGACCCAGAAATTGTTGAACAGAACAAAATGAAAAGCTGTTCTCAATTTGAAAAGTGAGTTGACGTCTGCTACTCTGGTATGCAGTAAAACATGTTTCCCATCTAAGACATAATAAAAGCTGTAAGCATTTTACACTGCGCATTAAGAGCAGCATCTTTAAGGGAACATCTTTTCATATAGAGCACGTACAGAGTTCTCTATCTGATGATACTTTTGAACATTTTATCATTACAGTAGAAGAAATACAGCACAATCATGGCAAGTCCCAAATGAACTGACAAAGCACCTTTCTTGAAATGACTGTTAGGGGTATATTGACATTTCATTTTTTAACTGTTTCCATAAATATAGCATTTCATTTCTGTACAAACTGTATGCAGAACTGGGCTGCATCATCAGGAAAGCATTAATAGAGTAGTTGGCTTCCATGATATGCAGAGGACCTAAAGAAACCTCTTTAAAGTGGCTGAAGAGTTTGAGGTGATAGTGGGAGGGAAGTGGGAGCAGAAAGCTTGTTCTTAATGTTTATAAATTAAAACAAATGCTTGTTCATGAGCATGAAGTCGAATGGTAAAGGGGTTGGGGGAAATACACCATTATAGAGCTGCGCAACTCCCTGAAGGGGCCATTTACATTGCATCCTATGTAAATGGCACCCCCTAGAGGTGTACAAATGTAGTGTCCCTGTTGAGAAGAATGCAAACAATTTTAAACATCCATTGAATGGAGTAAGAAAGATGAATGTCCAGGAAGACATCTTTTTCCTGCTTCTGCCACTGTTTGTTTTTCAAGTTCCTACTTAGTTTCTTTCTCTGACAATTCTTTCTTTACCTGTTCTTTAAATATTGGTGTTCTCTTGGGTCCCTTACCAGACTCACTTTTCCTTGGTTCTTCATAATTGCTCTGCACAATCTAATCCACCTGTACAGTTTTAACTGCTAACTGTATATTGATGACTTCAAACCTTTATTTCAGGCTTGCCACTCCAAAGAAGTTCAACTCAACAAGCATCAAGCCTATCTAAGTCTATCTGGGTATTCCTTGGGTCCTATCCTAGGTATTTCCTAAATTAAACTAATGGTCAATCCCATTAGTCCTGCTTTTTACCTGTACTTCATCATCAGTTTAGTTTAGTCTAGAGACCCAGATTGCTAACTTAGGGGTTTTCCTAAGCTGTTTTCTGCCCTGTACTCTGACTATCTGATCAGTCATTAGGCCTAGGAAATTCTTCATGTTTCTGCTTTCTTCTCTACCCTTCTGCCTACTGCCTTAGTTCAGGCCTGCATTGTGTTTTGCCTAGCTTGGAAAACTGCTTGGAATTCTCCAATCTTCTTATGACTTATATATAGCAACATCTATGCTTATTGGCTGGCACATCACTGGAATTCAATTATTGTTATGAACCAGTGACTAAATTAATGCTGTATACATTGACTGTTGTGCCCTTGATGATTTCACAACCCAGAATATTCACCAATAATTAGATAATATTCATTCAACATTTTTTTATTGAGCACCTGAGTAAATACAGTCCCTCTTGGCTCCCCCTGTGTTATATGCTTCCTAGTAGAAGATGTAGGACATTTCATACAGTGTCCAGTGCTGCACACATTTAAATATATAATCCACATTAACAATACAAAATGGAAAAAGATAGAATAATGACTAATATAAGCAATAATTTGAATCAGAAATTAAATTTTGGGTAAAATGAAACCAAGGCAGTCCAGAGATAAGAGTTACGTATAGTTTAATGTATTCAAGGAAGGAGGCAGGATGTAAAGAAAAGATGGGCCTTGGTGAAGAGTGGTAGAAACGGGGTGCTTTGAGGAAATTGGTTTCAGCCAGAGCATGAAGACAGAGGATTTACTGCTGGCACCATTAGTAAAATGGGGCAGTAGAAATATGTATGTTGAGTGTTGGAATAGAAAGTTAAGGAAAGAAGAGGCAAGAAGGCAGCTCTACAGTTGAGACGGGTTTATTGAGAGTAAACCTGAGAAGGGCTGCTGGCCAGCAGGGTCAGGAGCAAACTTTTCTTACAGCCTGAGGCTTTTTTAAAGGGCCAGGTGGAGAAGTGTGCTTTGAAGCAAGATTCTATTAGGGAGGGGTTGGGAAAGTGCTGGCTGTTCTGTTACAGTTAGGGCCCTTATGCTCTTTTGAAACTGTGGTCAGGGTTGACATTTGCAGTTTGGCCAAATGTCAACAGACAGTTCTGAGAAGTGGAAACTTGATACTTTAAGATGGTGCAGTCTCGTTAAGATGGCGATACTCTTGTTCTACCATTGAGAATATTATAAAAATAATGATGATGCTGTTGTGTTTGGGAAAAGCACTATGGTAAAGTTAAAGGGCTCTGGTATTGGATTAATTTGACTTCTAATCCAAGCCCAATACTTACTAACTATGTGACTGAAAAACCTCCCTAATCTCTCTGAATTTTCATTTTCTTATTTGTTTTTACAATTGATCATAAATGGCATTTAAAATTGCCTCTAATTTACACTCTTCAAATTAATAAAGTGATTTTATGCACAAGGATGTATACGTATAAGGGTATTCAGTAAAACTTCACTAATTAAAGTTGTGCCAACAATAGTGTTTTCAACACACTAACAGATTTGGTTATTTAAAGAAAACCTGAGTATGCTATAAAGCTGAGAATCTGTTTTAAAATTAAATAATTTGATGAAAATTTTGTTTTTTTCAAATGTAAATGTTTTATTGTTTCTCTAAATTACCTATTAAGGAAAAACTCTTTGCATATTAAAGTATACTTCCACCCACACTATGCTTTCATCTACAGAAATATATAACTTTTTTTTCTCACAATTGCTTGGTCACAGGAAATTTTGCATCCCTTTTCTTTGGAATTCATTTTTTAATTGAGATTTTTTTGCTTTAGAGAATGTAAGAGTTGTATGGTATAAAGGGAATGGGCCTTACATCTAACAAAATTGCATTGAAATCCCTGCTCAATACTTTTAAGTTCTGTGACCATGGCATGTATTATTTTTTTTCTCATCTCAGTCTTTCATTTATAAGATAGCAATAACACTATCATTCACATAAGACTGTTATGAGAAATTATTGAGGCTGCACATGGGATGGTGCCTGCTGCAGGCACTCTTTTACGTGCTCATCCTCTTCTCTTCTAAACACTTGTGGACCCTGTGGACACCCAGATGCAGGGAGGAACCCCAGTGCAGCTCATCCCAAAACAGGCCAGATGTTCACTTAACATTCTCACACCCTTTCTGGAGAACCCACCGACAGCCTGTGTGAATGATGTGATGTTGGTGGGAAGAGAGTAGATCCCTTTAATATGCTGTGTTTGTAAGTTTGTTTATTTTCTTAAATACAAGGCAAATCACAAACTCTTCTGGATACCAAGCAATTTTTATTGAAAGACTATACAACAAATATACAGTTTTCTCTTTAAGATGATCTTTGGCTCCCCCAAAAATAAAATAAAGTCCACCAATGCAGGTAATTTCCAACATAAAAGTGCAAATAGATGAGAGTGTTGTATTTAACGTAACAATACCAGCATTTGAACATTTTGAAAACCATATTTTATTAAAAAATTAATTCAAACAGATTGTTTCCTATGTTAAACCCATGAAAAGATAAATTTGTAAGGAGATCTACTACCTGACCAGGGCCTGTGCACCAACAGAGAGGATGTAATGCCTTATGGATGAAGCTTATTTATCCTTGATCAATTTTTAATTCCAGAAGGAAGGATAAACAAAAGAAGAAATTCTAAAGGCTAATCCAGAAGGACAGCAAAGTGTAGGCTAATTGTTTCCTTGTTGTCTTAAGACTTTAGAGTCATCATTTATTTGATTTGCCTCGTTAGGTAATTTTTGGCGTATTTTCAGGAGAAATATACATGAGAAATGTATATGAGAAAACTACCTTCCATGTGTTCTGAAGAGCCAGAATATGTTGGTCAGAATTTGAATTCTTTCTTTCACTTTCTTTTATGGTATTAGTACTTACATGGAAAAACAAGCAAGCAAACATAAAACAACAGCAACAAGTCGAAGCAGGAATTCAGGTTACAAGACAAAGACTTCAATTTTTGCTCAGTAAGTACAAAAATCCCTGTATTACATCAGCTATTACAGGCTTAAGATTTATTTTAAAATTTAACTTATATAACAACTCTGCAACAAGTATTGCTATTTATTGAGTGCAATATTAGTCAGGAAATGGGTGTCCTGGAGTTGGCGCTCATCAGCTCATGAGGACCAATTATGCACATCTTTTTGCAACTCCACGTTCAGTAATGTCACATTGGTAACTTGAAATTGGCCATGGTGGGAGTATTTACACCATGGAAACTGGCAAACATTACAAATCAGGAATCATTTTTCAGAGTGCTGATTCTTAAACATTTTCCAGATTGTCATTGATTATTGCTCTAAGAAAGAATCCCAAAACCTAAGTAGCTTAATACAGTAGAGTTCTATGTACTCACTCAAATGATTTTCAATGTGGGGATTTGGCAGGCAGCCTTCATGCAGTGATTCGGAACCCAGCATCTTTCCATCTGTATATCTACCAATCCCAGGGCCTTGGAGTCCTCTGCTGGATGTCCAGCATCTCCAGCTAGCAGATGGAGGAAGAGAATGGAAAATCACACAAGAGGTTTTCACAAGTCAGTGCTGGATGTGCTATACGTTACTTCTGTCCATTTTGAATTTTCAGTCCTTGGCCACACATAAAGGAAGACTGGAATGGTAGTTTAGATTTATATTACAGAGGAGAAAAACAGTTTGTAAAATAACTAGCTGGCCTCTATCATGAGTACTTTGCAATGGTCTAGGCACAGTTGCAAATATCTGTGAATGTAGTTTATAAATCTTTATCCACAAAACCCTTTAAGGTAGTAGCTATTATTATTCATATATTATAAACAAACGAGGCTCAGAGTGATTAAGTAACCCCTTTGGCTAGACACGTGCTAAGTGGCAGAGATAGGACACATCTCTATGAATTGATATACTGAACCTACAGCTTTAATAGTAACAAGATTTACTGGAACCAGCCATTTTGAAAGCTGATCATATTGACATTACAGGATAATTCCTGCCAAAGGCAGATCTGAGAATTGTGCTTAACCTTTCTGCCAATAACAAACTTTCAAACTAGAAACCTCAACTTATTTGTTGCATAGGGTAAGAAAGAGAAGGAGACAAATGCAGCCAATGGTTTGAACTGTCTCATTATTTCTGGAAAGGCAGTGGGCTTCTCAGAACATCTTTTATTTACTATCGGTTCTAATCTCACTGTTCCTGTCTCCAAGATCATAAGCTTGGCTCTTACCAGTCATGAGACCCATAGCCTAAAGAGAGCCTGAGAGCTGGTTTAAAGATGGAGCATGTATTGGAGATGAGAGGAGAGAACAGGAATATATTAGAATACAGACTCCGTTGACGTGACAATTTCTTACGATGTCTATTTCTGAAATGCTTATCCTAGTAGAATTAAAGCAGTTTTCTCATAACATCCATCCACTGAGTCCTTTATGTGCTTCAGACCTCTGGAATTAGAGCCACACTCTGTAGAAACGGATTGTGTGAAAAAGGAAAAAATGGTTAGCAGTAATGCATGAGAAAAGGATCATGAGCTTCAGAGGTCTACAGATCTGGGCCTGAATACTATTGCAACTTATATCACTGCCACCGTTAATACTATACTTCCTTATGTTTATTGAGCTCATATAATGTGCAATGCATAGTTTTGAGGACTTTGGACCATTATCTAATTTAATCCTTGCAACAATTGTATGAGGTCAATATTAGCCTTATCTCTACTATACAAACAAGGAAACTGAGGCATTAAAGGTCTAAGTACCTTTACAAAACTTACATAGTTTATAAGTGGATAATTAAATTCATATAAAACATTAAGCATATAGTTAATAGCTGATTAACCTGAACCATGTTAATGAACCTCTATTAAATGGAGTTGAAATACCTACATTCTTTAAAGATTAAAACAAGACAGAGAAGTACCTTTGAGAGTGCCTAACACATAATAGGAGCATGATACATGTACACTGTTTCTCCCTCAATTGAAATAAATCTAGACAGAATAAAGGTTTTTTTTTTTTTTTTTACAGTGGCAGACATTGGACACTTTATTCCTGATAGAGGTTCGAGCATTTATGTAAAAGGAGGAAAGAAGAAGCCTAGGAACATAAGAATAACTCAGTGGCACATGGGAAAGAGGGGAGTCTCACAGCATCAACTATTGAGGCTTCAACCAGGATATAGAAAGGGTTTCACACCCAAAGTGACGGTGACCTGGCTCTCAGCATAACATCCGAAGGTGCTGCTTCTCTGAGGTTCTTTGTCAGTTATCAATTTATTACCTGTCAGCTTCATATTTACCCTTTGTTATCTGTTTTGCAAAAATATAAATAGGACTTTTAAATAATTATTTCCCCTGCTGTCTGGCATGATGTTAAATTTTGTCAGTAGGAGACACTGAAAAGTCCCTCTAGGAGGAAGCAATAGTCCTTTCTAGTTCTGGTGTGCTCTCTTGGCAGACTCCTGCAGCATGCCTAGGTCATGTAGTATACACAGCTTCCTTAGTGCCTGGCTTCTGCAGTGCATGGATTCTCCAGCAACAGGCTCCTGAGTATGCACAGCTTCCCCAGCACCAGGCTCTTGCAGTGCACTGCATCCCCAGCATCAGGGTCCTGGAGCACATACAGCTTGCCCAGCACCAGGCTCCTGCTGAGCACAGCTTCCCCAGCACCAGGCTCCTGGAGTATGACAACTTCCCCAGCACTTGCGCGCTATCCTCAGTACTCAGCAGCAAGTGATTTTGTGACACAGTGTCTCAGGCAAGCCACCTTTTCCCAGTACCCTAGAAGATAGATGAGTATGCATGGCAGAACTTTTCTGACATCCTGTGAGCCATCCATAACCATGACCTCCACCAAGGTCTGGATTTCAGCCCTGGGGCAATGGGTGAGAAACTCTTGATAGGGTTCTCTATTTCAGCCCTGGGGAGAGTGGTTGCTCCTTAGCTCTTCTACACCTGTGTTCTGTAGTGCACTCTTTACCTCTTATTAGCTAATCCCTTACTACTTTAGTGCTCTGTTACAGATAGTAATTTTTATATTAAACTTTCTCTGTTCAAATTTCTACATAGTTCCTGTCTTGTGATTGGACCCTGACTTATGCAGGTACTCACAATTGTCCTTACCTAGGTGGTGGCTAAAGGGGCTCAGGACTGATTCCTAGGCCAGTAGCAAAGGCTTTAGGCTCAAAGCAAAGCCACAAAGCAAGTTAATCCATGACATCACTGGAAGCTTCTATAACTTCCTGAGTTCAAACACTGACATTCTGTCTTCCCCAGAAGAAGGGGTGAATTTAGTTCTATTTCTCAGGGTGATTGGAATGTTCTTTGTCTAATGTATGTTTCAATACTAACTTAGATTCATCTATTTCTTTGTTAGAAGGAAGATCCTGAGAAAGCTAGCTTTATAGATGAGGAAACTTTCTGAACAAAATCTCTGTGGCCGAATGGTATTACAGTGTCCTCTATGGGCTCTATAATTCCAGCTGGCCGTGTCTTTTGGCCACTGAGAAAATCTGGCTTTGTATTTCAGTAAAATGTTGAAATTAAGTTACTTTTAACGAAGCTTGAATTTGGAAAATATGATCATACTGAGTAAGTAAATCATTCTAAATAATGCTCTAAATGCCTTCTAGTTTTTCATTTCTATGGCACTGAGATAATCCATATAGGATTTCTTGGCTTTTGCAGTAGTGAATATGCCAGTGTACTCTGATTAAATTATTGGAAAATGTAGAGAAAATTCCTCCTTTTGGAAATAATTGTATTAGGTCAGAATCTCATCATAAGAAATTTCTTGCTAAGAAATTTAGAAAAGCAAAACAGAAAAATCAAAAAGTTGTTTTGCTCTGTCCTTAAACTCTAAGTACATTATTCTATGTAATCTTAAGGAATGGGTACATAGAAAACATGAGAAAATATTTTCCAGATAGAAAGTTGATAGCCCTAAATAGAATAAGAACTTAGTGTATTGTTTATAAACATGCACGTTAATGTAAAATATTGTCACTATTGGAGGAATATATATGGTAACTCAATTAGGGAAATTACCATTTTCTTATAATCTTTTTCTTTAAATTGAAATATTGGAGTGTAATTTAAACTTTGGAAACTTTAAATTCTAGCTCTTCTATCACTACATACAGAACAGTTTCCCCCCAAAATATTTTCAATTAGAACATTTTTAAATTTCATCTTACAATAATATCTAGGCTTTTCCCTATGCCCATTTCATTCTCTCAGAAAAAGATTGTCTGCTTTAGGAATAAAAATAGCTCTTTCAGGTCTCGTTAGCACTAATAACAATTTTTAGAAATAATGTTAAACAAACATAATGCTACATTTCAATGTAATGTTATTTAGTGCAAGGGCAATGCCTTGCAAACCTCAGAAGAGCCTAGAAAACAGCAGAATCTAAAATTTTAAGTTGTTAAGAAAATACTAGATTATAACGAATGAGATTATTCTAATGAAGGGACAAACATATATAAAACAATTTTAGAAAGATTTATATTTGAAATAATGATTTTTTTAAAGTTTGAACCCTATAACACAACTCATTCCCTAATGGGTTTCTGTACCTGAGATCTTCCCAATTAGCTTAAAACATGACATTTTTAACTATCAGTATAAGTCAAAATAGTTACTGTTTATTGAGTATTTGCTTTAAAATAAGTTCTTTATACATATTATCTCACTAAATATAATTTCTGGTTTCTTGGTTTAGAAGTTGAGGCACAGAGAGGTTAAAACATTTCCCCAAAAGCACATAGTTGGTAAGTGGTAGAAATGGAATTTGACATAGAAATATATGAAAATATGCACCTTTCCACTATCTTCACTATCCTACATTGCTTTTTCCTGATTCTATGGTTAATATGAGTCATTATGGAACATAATGAGTAACTTGGTACTATAAAGGAATTTGCTTGTTTTTGGAAAAAAAAAAAAGGTAATTACATTTCAAAGCAACGAAATTAGAAATATTTTTTTTTAAGCTTCTTTTTTAAAGCAGAATTTTTGGTTCGTTATTTGAGAAACTTAATGCATGTTTTCATTTTAAGTCAAAAAATATTCCGATTTCAAGATGTATTGCCTTGTCTAATGTAGCTATGAGCCCTTCTCGAAACTGTCTGGAAGCCTGAAGAAACTGTAATGCAACTTCCAAAAGTGTCTAACCCTACTAGGGAGTAGCTTTGGCAGTAGGAGAATTTGGCTCTGCAGATTTCAGCCAAGTCCCAGCCCAAGAAGTTCAATTAGCTAGGAAAGATTAAACATCTGAAAATGTAAATTATTAGTTCAGTTGCAACTCTATGTGTTACATGTGTAGAAATGCAAAAACACATTTGTTCGAAGGATTTATCATTAACTGCCACATTGGACAGTACGAATACTTAGATATGCTTGCATAAACACATGAGTCACCTTTTATAAAATACGATTTTCCATGTAAGCAAACTATTGATGAATGTGGAGTCTAGGACATTTTCTCTTTGGCTGTTGTAAAAATTTTCTATGAACGATAAGAAAGAACATCTTTGAATGCAATAAGTTCAAGAGGATAGCTTGTCACTGAGGGGAAGGGAAGCCAAGGGGTCCCAACATCTCTCACTCCCTTGTTCTAATGCAAGCGTGCTTGCCAGGAAGCTTTCACTGTCTGAGATGAGTCATGGGTCTTGTGAGTTTCCTCCAGTTTAGGAAAAGAGAGACACAGCTTCCTCCTGATGTCTTCTGAGGTTGACACTGTTTAAATGTGTCTTATCATAGAATTTTGAGGTCTTTTCTTTCTTTCTTTCCTTCCTTCCTTCCTTCCTTCCTTCCTTCCTTCCTTCCTTCCTTCCTCCCTCCCTCCCTCCCTCCCTCCCTCCCTTTCTTCCTTCTTTCCTTCTTTCTTTCTTTCTTTCTTTCTTTCTTTCTTTCTTTCTTTCTTTCTTTCTTTCTTTCTTTCTTTCTTTCTTTCTTTCTTCCTTTCTCTCTCTCTCTCTCTCTCTCTCTTTTTCTCTCTCTTTCTTAATTAGAACAGAGAATGAAATGCAAAGGGGCATTGAGGGTATGTCCACTCTGTGGATCTTATTCCAGGTGACTCATGTTTCTGTATCTCTTTCAAAATAAGTGCTTAGCTGTCTTAGTGGAATTAAGAAAGATGAGAAAATTCTGTTGTTTTTCAAACTCTTTTTTATTTTGAGGTCTAGTTCTGGAAATAATGACTGTCCAACAAATACCACCCAAACACTGATACCAATTGCAGCTTTAACAAAAAGCAGCTTCCAGTCCCACCCTAACTTCAGCCCCCTGAAAGTAGTTAATAGCTCTTCTTCTCCCCTCAAAATTTCCCTGCACTCTCTTGCTGCCTCTTTAGTTAGGATATATTTGTGTTTGATCATACTAGGTGGTACTCATTTTCCAATTTGTCTGTCTCTCTCCTCTGAACTATGAGACTCCTGAAAATGCAAGCTATTTTATACATATTTTTAATAAACTAATCCTCTGTACTACTGGAACTGCCATAGAGACAGTGTTTAACATTGGAGCAACATTAAAAATTTGAATTCGTTAATTAGACACTTATTAATAAAGATAGGATAATTTATTATATTAATTTGATTCTAGACTTCTGGTATTGAATTCTAAATTTTGTTAGGATGGAAAATTTATTATAAACATTATCTTCATGTTAAATGCTATTTACCTTTTAAAATACTATCATTTTTCTATTCTAATAAAATATGACTTATTATAAATGCAATGGCAACATATAATACGATTTTTTAAATAGAAAAAACATACATAATTCAACATCTTAATAGCATTTCTACCTCTATTCTTATGGGGTATTTTCCTGCAATTTTTGTAAAAATATTTATATTGAATTACTACAGACACAAACAATTGTAACCACAATTAAACTAATGGTGAGGAAATTGTTGAGCAGTAATTTATAACATTGCAAAAAACATATTCTGTACCACATGGAAAGCAACAGTGAAATGTCCAACTTAACTCGTGTGTGTGTGCACACATGATACATATTATTAGATCTTCTTAGATTACTTTAAGTGTTAAATTTTTTATTATAAAAGAAATGGATTATTAAAAATGTGAAATGTGAAAAACTAGTTTAAAAGAAATGAAACAAAACCCAAATAGAAATTAGTAAGCATATAGACATAGAGAAAATTACTATTATTATTGAATACATTTTCTTCCATACTTTGTTTTACATGTTAAATTAAAATTAATGTTATATATAAAACTCCATCCTGAGCCAGGCACAGTGGCTCATGCCTGTAATCCCAGCACTTTGGGAGGCCCAGGCAGGCGGATCACGAGGTCAGGAGTTCGAGACCAGCCTGGCCAACATGGTGAAACCCCATCTCTACTAAAGATACAAAAAAATTAGTTGGGCGTGGTGACATGCGCCTGTAATCCCAGCTACTCGGGATGCTGAAGCAGGAGAATCTGGCAGGCGGAGGTTGCAGTTAGCCGAGGTCGCATCATTGCACTCTGGCCTGGGCAACAGGGCAAAACTCTGTCTCAAACAAACAAACAAACAAAAAAACCCTCCATCCTGGATATTTTGTCAGTTAGTGTTAAATACTGAATGTTTTACCATGTCCTTAAAGGGTCTTAGAAAAAGCTATAATTTCAGACTGTTATTATTTAGAGATAGCATTGGTAGTTTAACCACCTTCTTAGTTTAAACTTTTTGGTCAGATCTGACTTTTATTATATGTAAATAGCTTTAAAATATATATTTCATTTGACATATTTGTATGAATTTATGACTATTTCCATTAATTAGATGCTTAGGAACACTGTTAATATTCTTTCTACATATCACAAATTGAACTTCAGGGGACTGGATAAAAGTCTTTATTTCCACCATGAGAGAGAGCACCTTAAAGCTTAAAGTTTCATACCTTTAAACTTAAAAAGTTTTTAAAAGAAAGAAAACAAAACCCAAATAGAAATGAAGAAGCATATAGACATAGAGAAAATTACTATTATTATTTAAAAATTTTTTTAAGCTTAAAAGTTTGAAGATATACCATACTTTCTTGTAATTAGAAGAAAACCTTCATAACTATGATTATAAATAGACTTTTGGTTCCCATGTTGTTTATTTGTATTTTTTCTATTTTTTCTTAAAATTAGTTTAGTTAAAATGCAAAATATAGCATCAAACAAAATTTATGCACACTAAAAAATGTACACATAAAAAGAAAATATCTCCATTTTATCATTGCCTTGTCACTATTTCTTCATCCCCATAGTAATCACTGCTAACAATTTCTTAAATATCCTTTGGGAAAAAAAGAACATAGCTGCATATATATGGAGATCCCTTTTCAAAACTTATATAAGTATGCTCTTATGATGCAAACTCCTCTGTACTTCACTCGGTTCATGTAATATCTTGGACCTCTTTTCATATCATCATATATATAAGTCTTCCCCACTGTTTTTAATAACCACTAGAAATGTTATAGCTTTCAAAAATGTATTAGCTTAATAGACAAAGCAGTATTTCATTGTTTAAAATGTATATTACTTGTAATACTTATATCACTTTGATTTTTAGTATTTTTTTAGATATTTATTTCTCCTTTATATTTTATTACTTCATGATATTTATCCATTATACCTGGTGTAAATGACTTTAAAAGCCATTTTAGACGAATTATTACATTTCGGAGATTCTGGAAGGATGCCTTGCCTCTATTCTAATCCCAAATCCAGCCCAATCTTTTCTTCTTTACTAAATAGATCTTCTAGTGGTAACCAGGAGGATAAGCAGCTATAGCCATGTTTCTGTGCAGTCCACAGGTTAAAGCACTCCAATAACATCCATGAGCACTTCTTTTGGAGTTAAAACTCAATTTACACATCCACTTGTATCCTAATGAATGAAAATAAACAAATACACAAATGCCTTGTATTCAACATGGGACAAGACAAACCAAGCTACCAAGGAAAGTATTAAAATTTTCAAATACAAAAATGAAATAACTATGTATAAAAAATATGAAGTGATGGAGTCATAAAATAGTAGCTATCGAAAGACTAACAAAATATTAGATATATCTGGAAATGAACTAATTAGAATTTGAAAACATATAATACTTATGAATATACATTACATGATATATATCACTATGTAGGTAATATAATAAATAAATGCAATGAATCTCTACCTCTACCTATTTATCTATGGTGAAAGTTAAAAACTTGGTGGATTAATCAAAGTAAAGATTAGAAATAAAGAATTAGTGAAACGAAGACAATCTGATAATATTAATCTGATATAGTTAGATGAGGAAATGAAAAATATAAACAGGATATTTTAAAAAATCTAAAATGTACCTACTGCGAGTCCCAGAAAGACAGATTAGAGATGTCAAAAAATAGGTAATATATGAATGTTTAAAAGCCAAGAATTATCCATAAATGATTAAGTATATGGGTTCATAGATGTAGGAAATATTATATGGCAAGCAACATAAATTTTAAAATTTACATAAGACATATTTTGGTAAACCTTCACCCCCCCAAACCTAAAAGACAAAGAGAAGATCTTAAAACCAGTGAGAAAGATGAAACAAACCAGTTACAACTCTCAGCAATGAGAACATCATACTCAATGCTGAAAGATTGGAAGCTTTACTCTGAGATCAGAAACCAGACACATAGGCCCACTTTCACTACATCTATTCGACATAGCACTGGAAGTCCTAGCCAGAGCAATTAGGGCTTAAAAAGAAATAAAATATATCTGGCTTGGAAAGAAAGCAGTAAAATTATTTCCCTTCACAGAAAATATAATCTTGTATGTGAAAAATCCTGAAGATCACACACACACCCATATACATACAGATGCATACACAATACTGTTAAGACTAATAAGTGAATTCGGCAGTTTGCGGTATACAAAGCTAACAGACAAAAATTAATTTCTTTCTATACAGTAATACTGAAAAATCTAAAAAGAAAATTAAGAAAACAATTCCATTTACAAAATGTATCAAATACTTAGTAATTAAATTAACCAAGGAGGTGAATAACTTTTACAATTAAGACTACAAAACATTTTGGAAAGAAATTAGAGTAAACATCAGTAAATGGAAAGAACGCCCATAGTCATGGATTGGAAGACATAATTAATATTGGCAAGATGTCAATAGTACCCAAAGCAATCTACAGGTTTAGTGCAATTTCTATCAAAATTCCAATGATTTTTTTTTCAGAAATAGAAAAACACATTTTAAATGGGATGAAATAGTATCTCATTATAGTTTTGATATGCAGTTCTCTAATGACTACCGATGTTAAGCATTTTTTCGTGTACCTTATGGTCTTTGTATGTCTTCTTTTAAGAAACGTTTGTTCAGATCGTTTACCCATTTTTAAATTAGAATATTTTTCCTGTCAAGTTGTTTAAATTCCTTATATATCCTGGTTATTAATCCCTTATCGGAAGGGTAGTTTGCAAATCTTTTCTCCCATTCTGTGGGTTGTCTCTTCATTTTGTTGATTGTTTCCTTTGCTGTGCAGAAGCTTTTTAGATTGATGTGATCCCATTTGTCTATATGTGCTTTGGTTGCCTGTGCTTTGGTCGCTGTGAAGTCTTACTAAAAAAAAATTGTTGCCCATACAAATGTCCTAGAGAGTTTTGCCAATGTTTTCTTCTGGTGATTTTATATCTAGTTTTATAGCTTCTGGTTTTAGATTTAAGTCTTTAGTCCATTTTGATTTTATTTGTTTGCATATGGTGAGAGATAGGGGTCTAGTTATATTATGCATGTGAATATCCAGTTTCTCCAGCAGTGTTTATTAAAGAGATTGCCTTTTCCCCAATGTATGTTATGAGTGCCTTTGTTGAAAATGAGATGACTGTAAATGCATGAGTTTATTTCTGGGTTATCTATTCTGTTCCCTTGGTCTATGTGGTGTGTTGTGTTTTGTTTTGTTTTGTTGCCAGTACATGCTGTTTTGGTTACCCTAGCTTTGTAGTATAATTTGAAGTCTGGTAATATGATACCCACAGCTTTGTTCAGTTTTCTCAAGACTGTTTGTTCAGCCATTATAAGGAATAGTATAGAGGTTCCTCAAAAGCTAAAAATATAACTACCATATGATCCAGCCGTCCCACTGCTGGACATGTATTCAAAAGAAAAGAAATCTATATTGAAGAGACATCTGCACTCACATGTTTATTGCAGTACTATTCACAATAACCAAAATGTGGAATCAATCTTGGGAGTCCATCGTAAAGAAAATGTGGTACATATACACAGGAATATTATTCAGCCTGAAAAAGAATGAAATCCTGTCATTTTCAACAACATATATGGAACCAAAGGACATTATGTTAAGTGAAATAAGCCAGGCACAGGAAGACAAATATTGCATGTTCTCACCCATATGTGACAGCTAAATAAAGAACACATGGAAATACAGAGTAAAATAATGTTTACCAACAGCTAGGAAGAGTAGTGGGGGGCGAGATATAGAATGGATGGTTAACTGGTACAAAAACATAGTTAGATAGACAGAATAAGATCTAGTGCTTGGTAGCACAATAGGGCAACTACGGTTAATAATAATTTTATATTTCAAAATAACTAAAAGGGTGGAACTGGAATGATCCTAACACAAAGAAATTATAAATGCTTGAGGTGATAGATATCCCAATTACCCTGACTTGACCATTACACATTATATGCTTGTATCAAAATATCACATGTAACTCATGAGTATATAGAGCTATCATGTATTCATGATAATTAAAAAATTAAAATATTTAAAAATAGTTAATAGTAAATTTAATGTTATATATATTTTACCACAATAAAAAATAGAAATGAAAAAAAGCAAAATACCCAGCATGGATATGATACCATTTATATAAAATGTAAGTATAAGTATAAAACTTTAGAAAAAAGTCAGTTCCCTGATCCAAACTTATAGGAATATCTATGATATATTTCCAAGTATAAAAAGTAATTTGTAGGCTAATATGTATGGTATTATATTTTAATAAAAAGCAACTGGGAATATTTCAATATATCTGTAAATATAAAGGTGGTAGAAGGGATAATTTATGTTGAATATGCTTATATATTATAGCAATTGTTTCAACAATCATACATTACTATCATAATTTTTAAAATTAAATGCAGAAAATATAAAAGAAATCATTTTGGTAAGGTTACATTATATAGTAAGCTTTGTAAACCATTGTCTTTCACATTGGGTGAATGTATATTCCAAGTTTGAAGTATGCCTTTTACTTGTGTAACAGTACGTAAGGTATTCTCTGTCATCTATTTATTCAACCCTGTTTACAGAAGTTTTGCCATGGTACATCAAGAGTGGAAATATGGCAGACAAGCTTTGCATAATCAGGATCAGCAGCTTTGAGTAAGAAATTTATATATATATGTGTGTGTGTGTGTATATGTGTGTGTGTATATACATATGTGTGCATATATATATGGCACAAACTAATTCATATAATCTGTGATATTCAGGATTGGGGCTTTTCTGGTTTTCTAAAAAGAAACAAGAAATTAAAGACTTGTTAAGTCACTCAAGTGAAGAACTACTTGGTTGTCCTTTTCTGGTGTGCAGATTGTAGTTATTACCCGAATTGTTGTCATTTCTCAATATTCATGCCTTTTGGTAGTTCTCTCTCATACTGACAACAGGCCTACATCATATGATTTTCTTTGGTTAATAGTGCAATTAGCCTCAAGCATCATGTTGATAGGCTTGAAACACACTAGTGGATTAGGGTTTGCAAGCTTGCTATTCTTAGAACTCTGAAACCTCTTATGTGAAAACTTGGGCTAGCCTGTGGAGGATAAAAGATCATGTGGAGAGAGACCACATGATCTCAGCCAACCCACTAGCTTATTGTAGACATGTTAGGAAGCCCGCCCACCTAAGATCAGCAAAACCTGACCCAGAAAGAATTGCTGCTTAGCACAACCCAAATTACTGATTTGCAGAATAATCAAGAAAATAAATAGTTATTGTTTTAAACCATAACTATTTTTGTTGGTTAGTTACTCAGCAAAAGAGGGCTGATACACCTGCCCTACCCCCACAATCTTTTATATTTGCATTGTTCCTTCTCCATTGAACTGAAATTTATTTTTAGTAGCTTGCCTCTATCTACTTTTCATTTAAACAATAATTCTTTTGCATTCATATTTTATCACTTAGATAACTTTCAATCTTACTATATAAATACAATGGCAAATAAAACTATCATAAGCAGGTTTGAGAATAAAAACAACTGATTCCAGGTAATCTTAGAACTCATTAATGGAGAACAGAAGTACATGGGTGACCTACAGAGTGACCTGCAATCATGAGCATTTATCACATTGTTGACATCAGTAAGAGAATGTAGCATGGGCTACGACAACACTTTAGGAGCTCTATTACACTAAGGTCTCATTTCCTGTCTGACTTTACTACACTACTAACAGTTAAAAAATCCTAACATCACTGCATCTCCTGTTTCAGCCAGTAAATGAGTTTTCTTAGTAATTTTAAAATAATCAGGATCCCATGCATACGTAATCTAAAATTGCATATGCATTTATAAATATAAAAATATTTAAAATATTAAATTTTTGAGAGTACATACTTTTATTATATTCCAAGACATTTATTATGTTACTATTACTCATGGTAGGAAGACACTTGCATTGGACTTCCAATTGATTTTTAATACAGATTGGAATAAAAATATACATAATTCCTGACATTCAATTGAATCAACCTAAGTAATTCTGTTAAGACCATTGTATTAGTAAAAAGAAATATTGCAAAGCTGACATAACAAATAATACCAAAATATCAAAGGCTTAAAATAATGTTTTCTTGCTGGTGTATTATAGTCCAAGGCTGGTAGGCTGTAATTTCTGTTCCCTCAAATTGGGGCCCAGACCTATTCTATCTGATAGAACTAATGTCATTTTCACTTGACCTCTATGATCCCCATAGAAAAAGAAGTGAGAAAGAGAATATTGTGAAGCTCTTACCTTAGTTGAGAAGTGACACCTGCCAGTTCTAATCATATTCTTTGCTCAAAAACTATCATATGACCTAATTATCTTTAGACTACAGCTAGAAAATATGATTTAGCCCAGAAAAGGGAAACAGGATTGGCAACCATCTATCTAGTCTCTGCCACAGCCATTAAACCGGTTTTTCATACCACAAACCTGAGTACATAAAAATTGTATCTAAATATAAAAGGGGTTTAAACAACAATTGAAGTTAGTAGCAACTAAGTGATTCTCATAGAAGTTAAAGTGGCTGAGTGATATGGATACAGTCAAGAAGTCAGCCATGTGTTCTTGTGTTCATGGTGCTTTAAGATATGTGAACATAATGATGGCCTTCTCTAGAGTTCAGATTCCTTTTTATACTAGAAATAAGGAATTAATCAATTTCCAATTTTAAAGAGAGATTGGCAAATGATTCTAGGAATATTCTGAGATGATGCTGGTGACTAGGAAAGGGCTGAGACAGGCTCCCTGACCTTCCTGATCACTTCCTCACTCCACATCTACTGACACTCTAGGCAAAAATTCAATATTGTAGTTTATTAAGAACAGATTTTTCCTTTCTGTACATATTTCTTTCTGACTTCAAAGCCTAAAAGGAAGAGACTTATAAGCATGCTATATGTGTGTGTGTGTGTATGTACATAAAACATCTTCATTTCATTCCTTCAACATTCATGCAATGTTTTTAGTGACTTCATTTAATTTATTTTGCTTTTATTGAGAACTTACTATGTGACAGGTTTTATGTTGGGAAATGGGAATACAAAGATAAATAAGCTATAAATATGCCTTTGAGGAACTTAGAGCCCAATCCAGGAAAACCCATTTAGTCGTTCAACAAAGATTCAATGAGCTGCTACATAGGAGTCAGGCACTGCTCTTACAAAACTGTTCAGGGGAGACAGTAAAGCAAACACATCAATCACATGGGCAAGTGACAAGCGCTAGGGAGAAAGTCAAGCATAAAACAGTGGTGGGAGGGTGACTGAGGATGGGCAGGAAGACCCTCTAGTACTTGAGTTAAAAGCAAAAGACACCCTTGCCAAGCTGTGTAGTCAGAGTGACCATCCAGTTAAAAGACAGGCAGAAATGGATTAAGTTCAAGAAAAGAATATAGGCCAGGAAGGCAGGACATTCATGGCTGAGGGAAGGATTCTGTCAGCGAGGGTTCTCGTCCTCATCATTGCTTCCCACCCACTTTGACCAGGTCCCTATGGAGATCTGAGTGCTCCTGGTAGAAACTGAGTTAACAGTTTTTAACACTGTATTAGTCTGCAAGGGTTGCCATAAACAAGTGCAACAGATGAGGTGGCTTAAACAATAGAAGTTTATTTTCTCACAGTTCTGGAGACTAGAAATTCAACATTAAGTGTCAGCAGGGTTGGTTTCTTCTGAGGCCTCTCTCCTTGGTTTGCAGATGGCTCCCTTCTCCCTGTGTCCCCACACAGCCATTCCTCTGTCTATGTTGTCTATATCCTCATTTCCTCTTCTTATAAGAAAACCAGCCATATTGGACTAGGGAATACCAACATGGCGTCATTTTGCCTTAATTACCCCGTTAAAAGCCTTATGTCCAAATAAGGGTCACACGCTAAAGTATTAAGGGTTAGGACTTCAACATGAATTTTAAGGAGGCACAATTCAGCCCGTAACACATCCCTTAAGTTAAATGTGCAGGCTGAGAGCAGGAGGATTGTTTACTATTATAATATGATACATTTAGCCAAGGGCTGGGTCATGAGGACATGATAGGCTATGAGAAAATATACATTTTAAGAGAAATGGCAAACTCTTGGGTTTTTGTCATGTTATGTTTCTTTAAAGATCAGTTTTGTTGCTGTGTGGAGAATGAATTCTCTGAATAATCAAGAAATGTAGGTGATTTGAATTAGGGTGTTAGAGAAGATGGCAAGAATTACTCAGATGCAGGATCTATTTTGAGGTAGAGTCAGCAGAATTAGCTGATGAAGTAGATGTAAAGATTAGTAGGAATAAAGGAATTAAGAAGGACACAAATGGTTTTAGCTACTGAGTGTAGTCAGTGGATTCCAGCGTCTACTCTTTCTAGCTATGATCTCCAGCAAGTGACTAAATCTCTATGAGTCTCTGTTCCTCACATGTAAGACAGAGCTAATAATATTTTCTTCCCAAGTTAGTTGTAAGGATCAACTAAAATAATGCCTGTAAAATGCCTTGCAGAGTGCTTGGAAAAATAAATTGTCAGTGAGCATATTAAGTGCCAGTCACATCTAGTTAAAGATATGTTCATGAAGCAGCTAGGTAGTATCTGATTAAATGTTCAAATGAGAGGTGCCCACCTCATGTTTGAAGTAAGGGAAAGCAACATGGACCAGCAGGAGAAGCTCCCTCAGTGGGGTGAATGTTGGAGTGATTGTGGAGTACTATAATAGGACTTCATTTCATTGAAGAACAAGAAGCCCTGAAGTTTTAACTGGCTTATCCAAGTCAGAAAGTAGTTTGTCCTAAATTAAAGAATCCCAACTCTGCTACCCCCAGCAGAGCATGGACTTGTGAAGTAACCACTCTCAGCTACAGTTTCTTCTAAGTAAAATAGATCTGTAACCTGGAACTGTATCTTCAATTTATTTTTAAAATCTCAAAAAATTCAATCTTACTTTATAAGGTTAAAAAACATAGGTTGATGATCCTAAAAAATATTTAAAATATATATTTATTTCTTGGAGCATTGTTAATGATTCATTTACATTTTTGAAGAATATTAAACATGATCTAGAGAAATATTACCATATTAATACCCCCCAAATATCATATCATTGTATCTGATGGACTTTGTGATTTTAGCTCTTGTATAATTATCTACTCACCTGGAAACCACTGTTGGGAAATGGTGTAATATTGATCACAAATATCTAAAAAAATGAAATCATTGAATGAGGATCCAGAATTACTAAAGATGAAAACTTTACCTACTGCATATATCAGTCAGCCAGCTCTTTTGTTACTTTGTCCTTTTGAAAAATAATATAATTCTAGCTTCTCCAATAGCTGTCAAAGATGGGTATCTGTGAGTGCTGGTCTACTGCCTCCAAGGACTAATCCTGACCAGGTCCCCCGTCCTTGCCAGCCCATGGTCTGGTGATAATATCAACCTCTAGAGGGAGCACTGCAGATTTCTAAATTCCAGGTCCACAGAGGAACTGCCCCTCTACTCAGTTCCCCTTGGTTCCAGGCCAAGTATGAACTGAAACTTCTGGGCACCACGGTGAGGCAGAAACAAGCACTATGAGCAAGACTGGAGGTCAAGTATTGTTTTCCTTTGACTACGTGCTTGCTGCTCCCCTGGAAACTGCTGCAGGGAGTGTTCTCTCCCTCACCTAATCATTGCCCTCCACCTCCTTAGCCCATATCCCCATGGAGACCTGAATGCTCTTGGCTGAAGCTGGGAAAGCATTTTTCACACCTTAAATAAAATGTGCAGATTGAGGGTAGAAAGATTATTTTCCATTACAATATGAAACATCCTGGCCCTTTTCCCAGAGCTTATAATAACCCCTGGAAAAGCTTTTTCCCCTGAAGTATAGTCCTAGAAACCAGCTAGAAATAAACTGGGAAGCCTGGACGACAGATTTGCTAGTGAGGGAGAGGCCATGCTGTTGGAAAGGTTGGAGCACTGGCCTTGCTACTTGCCTTGATCAAGATGATAAATAGCTAAGTCCCTCCATACCTTTGTCCCCACTCTCAGAGTCATACAGAAGTAAATATGTTTAACTGTAGGATACTAGAGATCTCAAAGATAGCTAAACACAATGAAAAAGACTTTACCCATTGATTCCATCCCTTTAATTATCTTTGATACCAGTTGAAACTAACTGGTATCCCCTACTGTATAACTGCTGTAGAAAACAACTCAAATCCCAGTGGATTAATGCTATAAATGTTTATTTCTTGCTCATACTGTGGTAAGATGATTATATGATGGGCATGCTTCCACAAAGAGGTTTAGGAACCCAGGGTCCTTCCATTTCCAGGGCCATGAAGTCTTCCACCACATCCTCTTCACCTGGTGTGAAGGACCTTGTGTGAGAGTTGAGGAACCAGGCACAAACATAGTGCACCTTACTGTACCAAAATAATATTGTCTGAAACTCAATCATATGCCACCACACAACTTAAGAAAGTCTACAAAATTTACTATACTGAATGCCAAAGGATAGGAAACTCACAGAGGTTGATGAACACATTCTCTGCTATATCTCACAAAGAACAAAAGGGTCAGTTTGAATCATTAGTCATGGCCTATCAGTGGGAATGAAGAATTTAAGAGAAAGTTGAAATAAAAAGAAAGGAGACTTTGGGGGCTGGAGAGAGAAGAAGGAACTACTGGTAGAAAACTTTCTCACATCATCTTTCCTGTCCACTGTCACAAACTTTTATATAAAAGCTTATAGAATTTATTACTGTACATTGTAACTATGTAATGTTTACCTATTTATCTCTTCTGCCCCCAACTTGAGGGTAAAGGAAATCTGCTATTGATTTTTGAATCTCCAACACCCACCCCAGGACCTGAGTTACAATAGAGGTTATGTTATTTTTCTATGCTAAGTTAACAAGTTACCACACACATAGCATCTTAGAACAACATCCATTCACTCTCTCACAATTGCTGTGGGTCAAGTGAAGACACAGTTTAACTGGATTCTCTGCTACAGGCTTAATTTAATATGTAGGTTGGGTTGTGTTGCCATGTGAAGGCTCAACTGGAGAAGAATCTGCTTTTCAGCTCACTCAAGGTGTTAGCAGCATTCATCTTGTATGGTTGTGGGAGTATGGTCTTGGCCTCTTGTTGGCTGTCACCCAGGGACCACTCTCAGCTCTAAGAAGCCACCTGCAGTTTCTTGTCATGTGGCCTTCTTCATAGACCCTCTACAACATGACAGTTTACGTTTTTAAAATCAGTAAGGGAGAAAGTTTCTAGAACCAGTCTCCTAGCAAGACAGTCATATAATGTGACATAATCACATCACATGATTGAGTGATATCCCATCACTTTGACCATATTCTGCTGGTTACAAGCAAGTCACAGATCCCACCCATACTCAGTGAAGGGAACTATGTAAGGTGTGAATATCAGAGGGCAGGAATCATAGTTTGTCTTCTACAGAAGATGTTTTAATTTAATGAATAGATGAACAGATGAGGAAAGGACCACATATAGGGGGCTGGAAATGAGGCAAGATAATACTTTCCAAACTTTCCAAACCTGGAATCTTATTATTGAATATCACCTATAACATGATAATGATTATATTCACCTCACAAGACTATCAGGAGATTTAAATAGAAAATACAGATAAAATATTGAATAAAATGCTAGCAAAAGAGGTTGTGCAGCAAGTCTTCCTTTTCTCTAATTTTCTGAAGGCCTTCACAGGTCTTTACTTCACGCTGGGGCTCAGCCGGCTCATCTGTAAATGAGTGCACTAGCTCCAGAAGATATTCTGTTAGTCACTACCAACTTGAAAACTCACATCACTGGACAGCAATGACTTAACCCAACAGTGACTTGTACACAGTCTCCTCATGAAAAAAAGAACTTGAAAAAATAAACTGAAGACAAAAGATAAGGGTCTTCCCTCCTGCCACATAATCATGGCCTTAAGGACAAAAAAAATGTAATTCTTCTTGGTCAGCGTGTTGGAGAATGTGAAAAGATTAGCCATTTAAAACTTTGTATGGAACACTTAGAGATTAGATCATCTGGCTCATTTTACATGTTGCTGTCTTCCTAACTGGTTGGAATCTTCAGGGAGAGAAGTTTGGCTTTCTTTTTCCTTTGAGTAGCTGTTTACAAAACATAACTTTGATGTAAACAACGACTCTAACTCCATTACAACTGAGAGACAGGAATTTCTAACATTTTAAAATCTAGAAATAGAAACTTACATTTCTGGTTAATTGGCTTAAAATGAGAGTCAGTTACTCTATGTTATCAAGGAGCAGATGGGGAGAAAAACAAAGGAGGATCAAGTCACACTTGGACTGATAACCACGCTGGCTGAGGATGCTCTCAACTTCCTGGGCTCCATCTGTGATTTTTCTCTCTCTCTATGATTTTCTCTCTTGGGTTTCTATTTGTCCCATTCAGAAATCCCTGCTTTCTCTCCAACTCTCTTCCTTGCCATGTATGTCTGGCACACCCAAAAGAATTAGGGGGTAATAGTAACAGAATTATTATTCAGGTTGAGACTGTTTCCTTTTTTTTCTTCGCAAAATGAGGTGTCCGAGTGTTTGAAAAATTTGGCCAACTGTTTGGATAGACAGTCTTGCAGTTTATTGTCCCTCACGAGGCCACCATGAACATTTCTGGGACATTCTGAGGTACTCGGACTGCAATCAGAATGTCTTACATCTATCAGCTTGAAAATAGACCTGTAGATGTAACTTGAACTTAGAATTCAAGACAAAGTTACACTTACAGGTGTATTTTCTTTGTCTTGATTTCTTAAAGCCTGCATAGATAATCACGGATACTGCAGGAGTAGGAGACATGACTGTGCTTGAGTGTCTCCTGAGATGTTTCACCCCAGGTGCCTCACCCATTTTGCCCCCGTTCTCTTCCTGCTAAATGGGGCAGGAAGCTCCTCACTGAGATCTAAAATGAGCTGGACATGAAGATTGTATATTAGCTTCCTAGGACTGCCATAATAAATTCCTACAGATTTGGAGGCTTCAACAACAGAAATTCATCGTTCAATTGTTCTGAAGGCTAGAAGTTCAAAATCAAGGTGTTGGCAGGGCCATGCTTCCCCAAAAGACTCTAGGACAGAATTTTTCCTTGCCTATTTCAGCATCTGGTGGTCCCAGGTGTTCTTTGGTTTGTGGCAATATAAGTCCAACATCTGCCTCAGATTCCAAATGACCTTCACTGTCTGTGTCTTCTCCTCTTCTCATAAGGACAACATTGTATTAGATTGGTACAAAATAATTGTGGTCTTTGCCATTGCTTTCAATGGCAAAGACCACAATTACTTTTGAACCAACACAATATTTAGGGCCCACCTAGGTAATCCAGGATCTCATCTCAAGATCTTTAATTATATCTGCAAGGCCCTTTTAATAAAGCAGGTCACACAGACTTCAGGTGAACACAGCTTTTGGGGACTCACCATTCACCTCAAGACAGATTGGAATCAAGATATTGAAATCCAGAACTTCAGACCATAAGATGATCTGTGTAGGATTATTTATTCAACATGTCTTTGCCCAGTGCTAGCTCTGTCCCCAATACTATGGTCTTGTTACAGTAGGTAGCTAGTCAGACATGAACGGAGCAGGAGAGGGCTCCCCTCACCCCCACCGCCACACACACCAGGAATATCAGGTGACCATCAGGTGACGGTCAGGCGGTTGTTAACTGCCTCTCTAAAATAATATTTGGTTGCAGTTGGCACCAGGGAAAGACAATCTCTTAACAGGTAGGAAAAACCTGAAACTGGCAATCAGTACTTCCCAATAAGATCTCAGGAGCTGGGTGAGTGGACTCACACATGTGTGCTAAGAGGCAAAATGACAGAGTTTAACTGGTATATCACCTCCTAGAAACATTTGACTTGTCAGGAAAGAAAGCCTCGATGGAGCATCTGTATAACTCCAATAAGCACACTGAGCATGCTCCCCTCCCAAGTGCTAGCAGGCCACTGTGCATGCAGACAGCTCACCCCAACAAAAGACCCCGGAAGTATGCCAACGTATAAAACCCCAAGTCAAAGGTCAAACAGAGCCCTTTATCTCTCAAGTTGCCCACTTGGCCCTCCTCCAAGCATACTTTACTTCCTTTCCTTCCGGATCTAAAGCTTTCTAATAAACTTTCATTCCTGTTCTGAAACTTGCCTACTCTCTTTCTGCCTTATCCCCCTCTGTCCAATTCTTTCTTCTGAGGAGGCAAGAACTGAGATTCCTGCAGGACCCTATGGATCCACTGCCGGTAACAGCCACCAAGTGAGACAAGGTGGAAGATGGCAGTGATGAAACTGACATGGTTTCGTCTCACATCTCCTTAAAACAATACCAAAACAAAAATATTTTAGCTGCACTCTCTCAAGAAACTTAAAATCTATTGGGAGAGAAAGACAAAGACCAGTCAACAGAATGTTTGATTCAGGGCGGTGAGTGCTAACGAAGGCACACAGCATTGGTTTTAAGAATAGAGTGGCTGATGGCATTTAACTCAGTGCAGTGTTTAAGGAGCTCCAGCCCAGTCAGTGCCTTGGTATGATGTGTATTTTAAAAATATATATTATTTAATAACAAAAAGAAAATGCTTCAATTTTTAAAAATATGTTAAGTAAAAGTACGCTTGATGTGGCCAAATAAGTCACTAATGACTGAAGTTGGTGAAGTAATGAAGCAACAAATTTTAGTTACTCGAAAATCAGTCTCAGTAACATGTCGCTAAGTATTCAAATTCTACCCATTCTGACAGGTCAAACTCAGGTTCACGTTTTAGAAACTCTTCCAAACAACCAGCACTGGTAAGAGTCACACAATTCTGATTTCATAAGACTCCCAAAATTACGTTGGCATTTCTAAGCCAGTTCCTGCCTGGGCGTCTTGTCTCAGTATAAGGTACCACTATTCAATTCCACAGCAAGTTCTGCAGGCCCAACTGCCAAACATATCTGGATTTTCTCCACATCACTGGTAGCACCTTGTCCAAAACACCGTGATTTATTGCTTGAAGAATTGTGATGTATCTTAACTAGTCCTCCTCCTTCTATCCCATTCCTTCCATCATCTATTTTCAGCAGAGCAGTAATTATGATCTCTTGCAAGCATGAACTATGTTAATCATCTGCTTAAAACTCTCCAATGTCTTCCCATTGCACTTGAAATGAAATTGAGGCACTTTGCCTTGACCTAAAAGGCTTTATATGACCATGTCACTATGGACCTCTCTGAAAATGTCTTCTGTCCTTCTCTTCCTTGCAATTGATAAGCCCCAACCACAGTGGCTTTCTTTGTATTTTCTGAACAAAGTTGTTTTTAGCCTTCGGGCTCTTGCATATGGGTTTCCCGCCTGTAAACATTCTCGTTTATCTTAACAGGTCTATCTTTGTAGTCTTATCTCAAACATCACTTTCTCAGTGAGAATTCCTCCAATCCTTTAGTCTAAATTACTCCATCCTCACTCATCTTCTATCATTCACCCACAGTCATGCCTCTCTGCTCCATTTTCTTTATTGCTCTTAACAACTAAAATCATCTTCATTTATTGTTACTTGTTTATTATGTATCTCTTCCCCACACAGACACTAGAATATAAATGTCATGAGAACTGGGACCTTGTCCATGTTTTCACCATTGTGTCCCAGTGTCTAGATCAATACGAAGCACACAATAGATGCTTTACAAATATTTGTTCAATGACTGGATAACAAATGCAGTGTTCTCTCTCTCTCTCTCTCTCTCTCTCTCTCTTTATCTATCTATCTGTCTATCTTTCTATCTCTCTATCTCTATCTCTATCTTTTTGGAAACAGCATCTCATTCTCTGTCATCCAGTCTAGAGTGTAGTGGTGTAATCAATCATAGCTCACCACAGCTTTTTTGAACTCCTGGACTCAAGTGATCCTCCAGCCTCAGCCTCTTGAGTAGCTAGGACTACAGGTACGAGCCACCGTGCCTGGCTAATTTACATATATATATATATATGTACAGGTATATGTGTATGTATATATTTGTAGAGACAGGGTCTCAATTTCTTGCCGAACTTGGCCTCAAACTCCAGCTTCAAGTGATCTTCCTGCCTTGGCCTCCTAAAGTGCTGGGATTACAGGTGTGAGCCACCATGCCCAGATGCAGTGTTGTCTCTTGTTCTCAATTGCTTAAATATATTGATTGTGGTCTTTTAACACCATACGCTCCATGAAAGAAGACATCATTGTATTGTTCTCCACACGTGTAGTTGCCTTCAGCAAATACACATTTAGCTGCTTTGGAAAGAGGAACAAGGAATGGTGTTCTAGGATTTCTGCTGAATACCCGTTGGGTCCCTTTTGTGTTTTAGAGGCTCTGTCCTTGGTCGGCTTTCCTTTGTTGTTTATTTGAAGAGATTAAGGCCATTTCTTGTGAGTGGTTTCTATTTCTCCTTTGGTAAACTCATATTGGACCATCTAAGAAATCTAGTATGAGCAGGTCTTCCCCTTCTTTTGGCTCTCTGGTCCTGTGGCTCTACTTCCACTTCTAAGTGTCTTACATACCACAGGAAACTCCATCCTACAACAGCTTCCAAGCTCTTATCTATAGAAATAAGAAACAAGTAAAAAAAAAAAAAAAATGTAGCAGCAATGACTAGCATATGTAAGCACTAGCATGTGCTTTACCAAAACTTCAACTTTGAACTTCTAGAAATACTTGCCAACTTTCCTTAATAGCCATCATCATTGCATTTATGGCACTTTGGTCCTGTCTCCTTATGGCCAAAGGAAGTTCTCTCTGTATCTCTTTTACTGTCAGTGTATGCCTGAAACCAGCAAGATTTGTGAATGACGTGCCTCAGGAGATTGTGTTAGGGTAGCCTGGGTCAGGCAGACTCTGCTCTCTGTATGAAGTAATCCTATCTGTGTGTGCTCTGGTTTGAAAGTTGACCCTCATTAATCATGGCCTCGGTTCCCTTAGACGTTCCAGAGCTGATCTATTCTCATTTTCCCGTGAGCAACAATCTATATAGACCCCCAAATACGTTATTTATTCCTGAAATGACTTGGTCTGGCATCACCCAGCCCTTCTATAACCTCCTGTGTATGAAAGAGAAATGAATGACTTGGGCAACATCAAAGTGTTGTTTTACTTTCCATATAGTCATTAACTTTAAATGTTCCCAAACTAATAGTCCAAGACATTGTAAAGAGGTAATAAGTTCAAAGGAATATGAAACATAAAGCAGAACTCCAGAGTCATTTGAAAGTATTTTCTCTAAATGTGTGCAAGCTTTCAAGGCTGCTCGGCAAAGAAGCCTGGGTCGGCATGTTGGCTAGTGCTGAAAAGAATTTTCCCCAAGTGGAGTGTGTAAATGAGTTGCCAGGCCAACCTCCTTGAGAGAGGAGCCACGTCCTTAGAGGATCTGCTGTTCCAGAGAATGCGGCACTGAGCTGGCTCATTCTTCCTTCTATTAAAGGCTAATTTGTCTCTTTCTTCAATCTCTTTCCTTGTTTGGATCTGGATGCCCTGGGTCACTTAGGGAGGGTTTGTCAATTGCTCTCCAAACTAGGGTGTCTCTGTATAAGAGAAAATTACAAAGGGATTAAGTTATATAAACTCAAGATCCAAGTTCCTGCTATAAAATTTCTAGTCATTGAGTCCATTCGGGTGTAGAATAAAGGTTAGAGCCCTATATATTGTTCGGTGACATCAGAGTTATAAAACAGTTTGTTTGAGCAGACAAATCTCATCCTTTGAAAAACCCACCAGAGAATGGAGTTTTTCCTCGAGCAGACTTGTTTAGGAAGCTGTCGTGGACACAGTGTTTCTGCTGTTGCTCAAACCTTCAGATTCTCATAATTTTTCATAGCACTGAGCAACTGTGGATTTTCATTCTAGCCACTCATTTGAGGCAGGGATTCAGAGCCTAAAAAGAGCATCGCTGACTTTCATTTCGAGAAAAAAACAGTGAAATTCAAGACAATTTTGATTGTTATGTCTTCTATTTATGTATTTTCATCTCCCCTTTCTTTGCATGCAGACTTATTTTTATGTACTCATAGGAAGTCAACTGCATTTTGTTCTACTTATTTTCACTTAACATTATGCCATGGGCATATATCGTCCTGCTATGTCATTTCCATAAGAGTTATTTTAATTAGTGCTTCAGTTTCCATTGAATCTACTTAACCATTTACCTATTACTGGATATTTAGATTGCTTCCAAATTTTTCATTATTAATGATAACTCAGCAATAAATATTTTTGAGCATGGATATTTGTCTTCTTTCAAGGTAATTATGTCAGAATGGAATCCCCTTATAGTGGAATTATTAGGTGCAAATATATAACTATTTTCTGGCTCTTTATGTAAGCATATATGTTGCCTTGCAGAAGGCTTTGTTCATTTACAGGGTTTACTTGCTATTGTTCAGGTACCATTTCACCACACCCACACCCACACCCACACCCACATTGGATATAGTGAAGAAGGAAATATTAGGTATCCCAGAGATTTTGAGCTGTGGTAGGCACTGACCAAAACCAAAAATCAAGACAAGCGGAATTCAGTCAAATTGAATATTATATACAGTTACCACTTAATAGACATCTTCCTTTTATTGGTTTTTTATTATCATTTTCTTTCTTAAAACTAGTATGATGGTTATAAAAGAAATATATGATTTATTATAATACATTTTAAAATTTGAGAAAGAATAAAACAAAAATAATTTATAGTGCTGCCACCTGAATAAGACACCACTGATCTTGTGTAGTAATTCTGATTATCATTCTATGCACACATTTTAAAGACAAAAATAGAATCAGACACAGAATGTATTGGATTTTAATCTGTTTTTCATCTGATAGCATAATATGAACACTAGACATGTAATAGACACTTTTGCCATAATAACAGTTTTAATGACTATTTAAATTTATTATATGAATATATTAAATCTCCTATGGTTAGCCATGCAACTTGTTTCAATGTTTTCTCTATAATAATTGATGTTGCAGTGATAATTACCATTCCAGTAGATATTTCTTAGTATAAAACTGCGATAATATCCTAAAGTTTTAAAATTGAATTTCAAGATTATAATGTAAGGATAATTCTCAGCTTGTGCTGAATATTTGCAAATTGCCCTCCAGCAGTGCTGCCTTGCAAAAGTCGATGAAGTTGCCTATTTCCTGGGCCCTTACCAATATGGCATCACCATCAGTGTGAAAGGAATCTTTTCAAGTTTGATGGACAAACATAATATTGCTTGACTTTACCATGCATTTTTGATCATCTGTGAATTTAGCCATCTGTTTCTTTATATTTATTTTATTATGTACATTTTGTGTGTGTACTTATGTCCTTTAATCTGTTTTATCTATGGCTAACTTTGCTTCTATTTCAACTTCTAAATAGCCACAGAGAAGAGCTGTCTTCAGGTTGCTGTGAGCACTGAGTGACCTGCATAGTGTAGGTATGGGGACATCCCATGCCTGCTAGCCATTTTCATTCATACTGAGACTCTGACCCTGAATCCCCTAAACTGCTTTGTGTTTCTCTCTGGCTTATTGCATTGAATAATTGCTGGATTTGAACATTAGAATGCAGACAATTCTGAATTTATTCTGGGGAGTGGCACAGATTACCCACGTAGAATGTCAGTAGATGAGACCTGAACATAAACTTGTGTTAGATTATAAAAGGCCTTGAATGCTAAAGATTTTAGACTCTTCTGTCAACAATAGGGAGCCACTGAGGAATTTTGAGTGGGAGAAAAATACGAAGAAAATATGTGTTTTGGGGAGTATCCAGAAGGTGGCGCCATTGTAACATATCTTCTGCCTAGAGTTTCAAGAATTTGAAGTTTGTAGGTAAAGCCCATGTGTGAAAACACATCTATTTAGAAGTATCCACTGTGGATGGGACTGGAATGGTTCCTCCTCAAGGCTAAAAGAACTCTAACACAGCAGCTCTGTCCTTTGTTATATTATTCCCTTCTCCCCATAGCTTGTTTTTTATTTATGTATATCTCTTGTGTCTCCTTGAAGACCTGGCATTTGGAGGGGAAGTTTGCACAAATGCTCACACCAGGGCTGAAATCTATAAATCCTTGAATAAGAACAAGTTTTCTGAGTTCCAGTTTAGTGCCTTCATATACGTTAGGCTATTTCTACTTATATTAAAAACTATTTCTAGCAAATTATTTTGGGCCTATTTAATGAAGACTAGAGTAATAACTTCCAACTCTGCAAAGTTGTGAAACCATCAATGCAGGAGGAGAACTGGGTAGTGCACAACACACTAAAGTATGGTTGACTTCTTCCTTATTACCGTAAGTAATAGTTATAAGTTCAAATGATTATTTTCTTAACAATGAACATCTTCTTACCAATTAAATGATGGCAGAGTATTAACTATTGGGTATCTTAGGATATATGAGCAAATTCAAGAATCCCTGCATTAAAGTTATTTAAAATTTTATTATGTTTTATAGTTTGACTTAATTTGTTTGAAACGTCTCCATTGACATAAAAATGAAGATTCAGGACAAAATATGAGTTCAAAATGTTTTTCACCGAAACCCTCGATAGATCCACTCTGAAAGACAGAGAGGCACATGTTTGTAGTTGGGAATCTGGCAGGAAGGAGCTTGAGTTCTGATGGTCAAGATGTTT
This sequence comes from Chlorocebus sabaeus, assembly GCF_047675955.1. Classification (NCBI taxonomy): domain Eukaryota; kingdom Metazoa; phylum Chordata; class Mammalia; order Primates; family Cercopithecidae; genus Chlorocebus; species Chlorocebus sabaeus. The sequence goes on from NC_132917.1 coordinate 18,147,275, forward strand.
TGGTTCAGAAGTTAGAAAATAAATAATTCCTGAGAGGAAGGATTCTTCAGCTCTGGGCAGCTGATACGGCAGTAAAATAAATAGGCAGTAAAGCACACTTCCTGTTTTGAGAGTTCACATTTCATATTGGCAAAGAGCATCTCTTAAATTCAATCTCATGCTTCCATAAATAAACCTGGCACCTTTTTAAACGCTTTTCCATCTGCTTCAGAATGAGGAGTGCATTATTGAATACACCTCAGGGAGTCCGAGAAATGGGAAAAGACTACTTGTGAGGAACACACCATTGCAGTTGGCCTTGGCCCAGCGAAGCCATTGTGAGATTGCTTGAGTTCAAACCATTGTAACAAGACCCCGATGGTGTTTCCCCACCCCCCTTTTCTTCTACTTGAAGTTGTCATAGTTGGAGCTTTGCACCAGGAACCAGGAATGATCTTGGGTTGAGTCAGAGTTAGGCATCTTTGCAGATGATTTGCTATATTACCTGGGTAGTTCGCATCCAGCTTCTGAGATTTTGCTCCAATATATTAATCCAGTTTCCTAGGCTGGGTAGAAAAGTCCATTATCCACACATAGGAGAGCCCAGAGGAAGAGGTCTGCTATACTGACTATAGAATAATTCCTGGAGTTTTCAGGGCTTGCAGTAATCAACTTATGTTCATCGAGTTGATAGTGAAAAGCATGAATTTGGTGTCATGAAGAAACAATTCAAGATCGAGTGTTCCTATTAACTGTGTGATCTTAGACAGGTAAGTAGATAATTGTATCCTAAGAGGTTTGTGAAGAGAAAGTGAAATAAAGCTCATAAAGTCAATTGGCACACTGTCTGGCAACAAATAAGCAATCGTGAATAGTAGCTATTTTTATTATTCTACTTTCCCAGGTAATCCTTGTAAGCTAAGAACTGGGGACAATCCTGCCTGGGTCAGGTGGCCAAGAGGGGGAGTTATTTAATATCTACATTTATCATTTGAGACAATTCTCATATATCTGATACTTTTCTAAGTTTTTAAAAATCTTATCTAATTTAACCTTTGCAGTAAACTTCTGAGCAGGTTTCTGTATGTCCATCTAAACAAAATATCACAAATACCAATAATGTTGCCAAACCTAAATTGCCATTGGTTGTGTTAACAGAAAAGCTTTAGCAAATGAAATTCATTTATGTTCCTTTGAGACAGGGTTTTACTCTATTGCTCAGGATGTAATTTGGTGCCATGATGATGGCTCACTGCAGCTTCGAGCTCCGGGACTCAAGCAATCCTCCCCACGTGTCACTATACCTGGCTAATTCTTATATTATTTGTAGAGATGGGGTCTCCCTATGTTGCCCAGGCTGCTGTCAAACTCCTGGCCTCAAGTAATCTTCTTGCCTCAGCCTCCCAAAGTGTTAGGATTACAGTTGTGAACCACTGCACTCAGCTAGCAAATTAAATTTAGCAGTCTTTTATTTGAGCAAAGAATGATTTATGAATTGTGCAGCACTCAGAACCAGAAGAGGTTGAGAGACTTCTGCCCAGCAATGTGAACAGGGAGCTTTTTTGTAGGGTACACAGAGAAGCCAAGTAGAGAAATCACTGGATTGGCTACTACTAGGTATCTACCTTATTTGGGCATGGTGTGATGAGCTGGCTGCCTATGATTGGCTGAAACTGAGCTGTTTGTTTTACTCGTAAATAACATTGCAGTTTGTTATGCAGGGACCAAGTTATGGAGGAAGCCTCAGGCTAAACTTAAATGAATTTAATAGTTGTAAGGAATGTGCTGTGGACTGAATGTATGTTTTCCCCAAAAATTCATATGTTGAAATTCCAATCCCAATCTGATGGGAGATAGGAATCTCTAGCAGGTAATTAGGTCGAAAGGGTGTAACCCTGATAAATGGGATTAGTGCCCTTATAAGAAGAGGCTGGAGAGCTAGCTAGTGCTCTTTCTATCATGTGAAGATACAAGCAGAAGTCAGCTGTGTACGATCTGGAGTAGAGCCCTCACCAGAACCCAACCATGTTGACGCCCTGATCTCAGATTTCCAGCCTTCGGAACGGTGAAAAGTAAATTCCTATTGTTTATAAGCCTTTCAGTTTACGACATTTTGTTATAGTAACTTGAGTTGACTAAGACGGTACTGCTACCTAAGGAAATAAAAAAAACCCTGCCAATTATAACTGTAAGATGCTACTGTTAATAAGGCCTATCAGAATTTCAGAGATTTTAAAATATAGGGAAAAGAATGTGCCTTTAAAGTCAATGAAATAGAGTAAGGAGTTTCCTTGACCTCATATGGAGTTAGTAGCAGAACCAGAATTTTATTTTATTTATTTATTTATTTATTATTTTATTTTATTATACTTTATGTTCTAGGGTACATGTGCACAACGTGCAGGTTTGTTACATATGTATACATGTGCCATGGTGGTGTGCTGCACCCATCAACTCATCATTTACATTAGGTATATCTCCTAATGCTATCCCTCCTCCCCGTCCCCTGACCCCACAACAGGCCCCAGTGTGTGATGTTCCCCTTCCTGTGTCCAAGTGTTCTCATTGTTCAATTCCCACCTATGAGTGAGAACATGCAGTGTTTGCTTTTCTGTTCTTGCGATAGTTTGCTGAGAATGATGGTTTCCAGCTGCATCCATGTCCCTACAAAGGACATGAACTCATCATTTTTTATGGCTGCATAGTATTCCATGGTGTATATGTGCCACATTTTCTTAATCCAGTCTGTCACTGATGGACATTTGGCTTGGTTCCAAGTCTTTGCCATTGTGAATAGTGCCACGGGGAACTCTGTTTCAAAGTCAATGCACATTAGTTATATCAGCCTCTGCCAAACACCAAGTTCCAGTCTCTGGGGCAGGTCTGACCTCCTCTGGAAGTCCTGCTGTGCTACCTGAGGCAGCCCTTATAGTCTTCTAATTTGTATCACAGCCCACCCCACTCCCATCACCTCCTGATGAGCTCCAGGAGCTCATCAGTTCTGAGCTCCTGGAACATGGAAAGCCAGGTGCATTCAAGCCTCGCTCACCAGCACTGGTGCCCAGCTCTAGTTCTTGCACCTAGTCACTGGTCATCTCAGAGGAGAGTAGAAGGCAGAGGCTGCTGAGTATTAGAGCTGACTGTAGTCCTCAAGGGATGGTGAGTATTCAACAAATGCTCATGATAACATTGGTGGTATCATCAGGTCATGTGCCTGCAATTAGATTGGATTTTGATTTAAGTTGGTTTTCAGCATGATAAGATCCCCTTTCCTCTCACAGACATAGGATTGTCTGTCTCTTTTTTCCTTGAGTATCTGGAGTTTTCAGTACTCTCAAATTCAACTTGACTCTCAATCGTCTGTCTCAGATAGTGGTTTTCTTTCTTGACTTTTGTTCTTCTATGAAACAAGTTGCTCAACTTTCTCTTTGCTTTTGATAAAATGACACAAAGACAATTAGAACTTGGGTTGCACATTCCAAAATAGGATGTCTGAAGGTAAAAAAATATATAGATTTTCTTACTCCAAAATCATGTGCTTACAGTAGCAGAACAAGTTGTAGAGTTAAATTTCATCTAACATGTGCAAATTTTACTGAAGTTGAAAAGTAAGTATAAAATTATACTGCCTCTCAGAGAAAATAAAACTAGATTATATCTAATTCCCATTCTACCATTGGCCAGCACCAGGATCTTGGTAAGGTGGTTCTCCTTGCTGAGCCTCAATTTGTAATCAGGAGAGTTGAATTGGCTATTCTTCCTAATCTTTCTTGGCCAGACATTCTGATTCTGAGACATTTTTTACCTTACTGGTATGGATATAGTTGTTACTTATTGTACATATTTTAACCATGAGGTTTACCTAGCACTCTTGCCTCCAGGTTTCTATGAGTCCGTATAGTGACCACTCTAGAATTCATTAGCTTTTGTGGTATTTATGTTGCTATTCAGTATTTGCCTATTATTTTACTAAGTATTAACATCATTTCCTGGGGAGGAATTATGACTCTCTTTGAGAAGTTGCAGCAATGGTTCCTTTATTTGTACCCCATGGATTCCCTTTTACTGCCCTTCAATTTGCTTCTGGAATGAAGCTCCAGTTATCCCAGTATCTCTCTCAGCCCTCTGAACTTGCCTTTGCTTAATTTTCATTTTAGATTTTTTTCTGAGGATAAGGAAGCACCTCACTTTTTAGTTATGTTCTTTAGAAGACTTTTCTTGATGAACATGGTTATTTCAGTATTTGAGTCATCTTGGCGATTTCATCAGCTATCCATGTTGCAAGTCCCTTTGATTTATTATGAGGCTTCATCAGGCACATTTTCCCTTGCTCCCTACCTCAGTAGATTAATCCAAACTCATCTGCAAGGCTTGTTCGAGAGGCCAAATCATTCCCACTTTTTTGCTCCTTTTCAGGGCTACAGAGATAAAGCTCTGGTACCATGCCAGCCACGTCTAACAGGGTCAATCAGCCTATTTTAGCCTTTCTCAAAAGTTCACCCTGCCAGATGTGAGATTTGGGAGGGGTGGAAAAAGTGAGCCTCCTGGAGAACATTTGTCTTCTCCTAGGACCTGAGTTCGGGCAAGTCTCGGAGGGTCAGAGGCACATCTCAGGCCATTGGATGCAACGCATGTATTAGGAAAGCATCTGCCCCATTTTTGAAGCAACCTCTGCCCGCAGCCTGTAACACGCAGAGAGCATCAGTCCTTTTGATCCAAGAACTGCATCAAATCATTTTGACCCTTTTAGGAGATATGTAACCTGGGCCAAGTGGAGCCAGATGACTTTTTTTTATTATTATTACCACAGCATAAAGTAATATTAAGTGATTTCATGAGTTGTAGCCGGAACATCTGTTATTAAACATCAGAAATCTGATTTATTCAATTTATTCAGAAACTGGCACTCAGCCCTCTCTAAAGTAATGCCTCGCCTTTGGGGCAAGAAGGTGTTACTGACCAGTTTTCCTTTGAGCTTACAATCCTTTCCATGTGTCACGTGACTATGCTTCTGCTCTCTGAGAGATGTTGTCCTTGTAGCAGAAAAGGAAGGACTTCCCTGGACAGAGAGCTGACTGGAATGTGCCACATACTCTGCTCTCTCCAGGGCAGTTCATTGACCCAGAGCCACATCCCTCTGGAAAGGTAGCTGGAGTGTCATGAGTGGGGAGCAGGACATCAAGGAGGAAAGGTTTATATGTAGACCTCTGAGGGCAGATGGGTCCATATTTTAATGACCAACTCCCCACAATTGGCCTGTTTTATCCTTAAGCTACCACTTCTGCAGCTGTATGTGGCATGTGTTCTATCCCATATGCAACTTTAAGAAAAATTTTCCCTTTTCAGATCCTTTATTTATCATAGATGACAGAGCATTTCTTTCAGAAAAGTAGGCCGTTGATCCTTGCGACATCAACATTTTGCAAAAATTAAAGTAACAAATGGAAACTATGACATTCTACTGGTGGGATTTCAGGCTTTGATCTCCTTCTGGGTGTGTGTTGGTGGCACTGGAATAAGCAACAGAAATAAAAGGATAAAATATTTTGGAAAATGGAGGCTTCCCCAAGGAATCAAGTTACCCGCTCATTTTATTCTTTCATTCCATCATTCTTTTATTTACACATTTGTTCATTAATTACTTTATTTTTCAAATATTTACCTGTGCCAGTCATTGTTCTAAGCATTGAGAAATGGGAGATAAAAATATAAAGAAGCGGCAATCCATCAACTCAAGAAGTTGACAGATTGATAAGGAAAGTAAGACACTGGCACCAACTATAAAGTAGAAAGTTATGAGTCATAAGAGAGTCACAGAGAAAGGTCTGTGGAAAGTTTAAGGGGAAAAGGAATAAAATGTTGACTGGAAGTTTCCAGGAAGGGTGTAATGAAGGATGTAGAAGTTGGGCTGTGCCTTAAGGGATCGGGTGTTGGAAGAAAGAAAGGAGAGGCAGTGGTGATTGTAAAAGGAAGCGGTGGCTGGAAACAAGGCATGGCTATAGAACAGCATGGGGAATGCTTGAGTGTTGGCAAATCATCAGCTTCCCTAAAAGACACAGTTCATGTAGAGGAATAATGGGAGAAGGTGAAAGACATGCTGAGGCCACATCCTGAATGTTTCCAGTGCAAAGCAAGGCCCTCAGATTCAGGAGGCTGAAGTATTCTGAGTAGGTGAGCATAACTATAATTTAGGAAGATTAGTCTGAGACCATGAGTAGGATAAATTGACAGTGGGGAATCCTGGAAAAAAAATGCAGCTGAGCTATGATAAAACTTCAACTGGAGCAGTTGGTTTGGAGAAGAAGGGGTGCATAGAGTAGATGTACAACAGAGGAATTGATCGGGCTTCAGAAGTTATGTGTTGCTATAAGAGGAGTATGGCTTTTGGCGTCAGAGAGACTCTAAGATGAGCTTTATTTTTTCCTCACTCTTAGAACTACCTGGAGTAACTCACCATTTCTCCAGACCTCCTTCTCCACCCCGTTGCCAAGGTTTGTGTGCATGTGATATTGGAAGCATGGTGGGAGGGGAGGGTTGTGATAATATATGTGAAAACACTTCATAAACTGAAAAATCCTAAGAAGTCCATTGTGGTTAAGTTACTACCTGGATCTGTGGGACAAATGGAAGGGAAGGATCTCAGATGGACCTTATGTTTTGAGCCAACATGACTCTGAAGGTGGAGAATCACAGTGCCAGAAAATGAAAGGAAGGAAAAAAGGAAAAGAGAATCAGCACTCACCCATTGCCTCAAATTAAACTCCAGATGGATCAAAGACTTAACCGTAAACTTGAAACCATAGAAACACTGAAGATATTTTATAATGTCGCAGTGGAGAAATTATAAGAATTCCAAGAAAGTTAGAAACCAAAAAGGGAAATATTGATCAATTTAACTACATTAGAAGTTACGATTTTTATATAACAAATGATAGTAAGTTTGAAAGAAAAATGACAGAGAAGGAAATGTTTGTCAATCATATGATTGACATAGTTAATTTCTGAGTACATTAAGACTTTTACATGATGATTAAAAATATAAACAAATAGTCCAATAGAAAAATAATGTGAATTAGTTATTTATAAGAGAAGAAATAGAAATGACCTATATACAAAATAAAACATATTAAAACTTAATTAAGAAATTCAAATAAAATGAGGTGTTTTTTAACCACTATATTTGGTAACTTAATTAAGAAGATTGAAAATGCTATATTTATGAAGGGTTGGGAAACAATTACTTGAATGAACTATTGAAGTGGAGATGAAATACAAAATATAATAGTCTTTCTGGTGTTCAATTTTGTGATACATATCAGTATATAAAAGGAATATACCCTTTGACCTGTCAAATTCACTTTTGGGAATTTAAGAAGATAAATATACACATGTGAAAATATAAATGAATGAATATGTTTATTGCATTATTGCTTAAATTAATAAAAATAACAACAATAAAATATAGAATAATTTAGGTAAATACATTTTGATATGCCTAAAATCTTTAGCTCCTAAAACTAGTGAAGTAGACCTTACTTTATTGAAATGTAAAGCTGTAAACCACATGTTTTTGAGAGATGTGTGACATTATCCCATTTATTAGAAATATATACATATACACATACATATATGCAGTGTATCTATATTTCTATACAAAAGAGATGTCTAGAGGGATGTTCATCAGAACATTATCCGTGTATTTCTCTGGATCTTAAATCTTCTGGTGCATTTAAAAATATTATTGTATTTTCCATATTATTTCAATTTTGAAATAAAATTTTAAAAGTTTATTTTTTTGCCAAAGCAATAACATTTTCAAAAGAAATATATAAAATAAATTAAGAAAGAGAAAGAACCAAAGAGAGTGAGAGAAAAGAAGAGAGAGAAGGAGAAAGAGAGGGAGAGAAGAGGGAGGGAGGTAAGTTAAGATGCACCCACAAGGCTTTAGCCTATGGAGACAACTGAGTGATGACACAGAGAGGTCATTGCTACTGAAAGAAAAGTTTGTTACGGTTTTCAAGAGAAGGGAGCAGGCCACACCATACAGGGCCACGGTTCCCACATCAGGTTTGGTCAGGAAACAAAGGCAGGACCATCAGGGAAAGCTTGGCTTGGTGCTTTTATTGTGTTTTCTGTGGGAATGGCAAGCAGGGCAGGGAAACAGCTTAGGACTGGCTCTTGAATAATGTCGGCAGGCTCTGGGCTATGGGATGGTTGGTTCCTGGGTTGATTTAGGGCAGGGGAAATATTGGCTTGGTATGGGAAAGCTAGATAACGAAGGAGGTTAAGGACCTGGTCTCTCAGGACTGGTTGATTTGCATGGGAAAGGTGTGTTGGCAGGCCAGTTGCCTGTTGTCTCTGGAGATCAGCTATCCCTGCGAGGGGCAGTCTCTCCCTGTCCAGTTAGGCCCCCCAGAATGTCAAAGCATCATAAATACATTTAGAAATTTGGATTAATATAGGATAAAGGAAAAAGGAGAAAGGGGAAGAATAGCTGTTGGGGTACGGCCCCTGAGAAAGTGGAAATGATGGGATTCTGAGGATAAGTAAAGTGTGTCACCATGGTCTGGAAGGGCAGTACTTTCTCTAAGGTTGAAGGGAAGGTGCGAGAAGGCAGAAAAACTTCTTCTCTTCTGCTATGTGGAGAGAAAAGGACATCACCCTCAGATGGCCTCAATCTTAGCAAAGAAGGCAATCTAAAATTCTTCTGGGAAATGATCAAGACAGAGTTTGGTAAAGGATTTGGAAAGAATGGAGACACTTTTAAATAGCTGTTGGGGAAAATTCAGTGAGTAATTTTCTAGGTGTGAGTAAAAGAACAGCTATTAGGGTCCAGCTGAGGTTATATTCAGACACAGATGAGAATAAATTTGACTCAGGGTTAAGCTTGAATCGTTGCTAAGAATGGACATAGTCCTTTAGAGTTTTTCAGCCTTGTTCTTAAACTTCAAGTCCTTGGACAAACAAGTATCTGCACCAAGAATTGCCAAGATAATACAACAATTGATGTTGGCTGCCATTCAGATCCCCATTGCGCTTGGCTCTTGACTTATGTGGGAAGCATCCTGGGATGCTTCTTCCTCCTCTTTTGTTAACTAGAAGACCTACCCATCTATCCGCCAACCCCTCCTCCTTACATATCCACATTAGGAGATGGTTAACAACAACTCCCCTCCCAATCCCTGCCATGACATGAGAAAGGGGTAAAAGAAAAATTCTATCATCATTTTTCCCAATATGTGATATCCTGAACATTTTCACAGATCTGCTTAAGTCCTTGTCTTTAATGAAATTAGGAACAACCTCTGCAACACCCCCAGATGAGACTCACAGTGACGGGAAATGAATTTGTTAATGAATTCATTAATTATTCCATTATTTATTTTAATACAGCTTTACCATGTGTACTGCACTATAGAGGATGACCTAATTAGCATTGCTTTCTTCATGCTTGGTTTAGTAACTGATGTCTCCAAATGCTTGAGTGAGGGCAGATGAAGAAGAGAAACATGAAACAGCCCCCAGATGTCAACTGATTCCACATGACAAAGGCTGGCTGTGTGAGGCAATAAATGTGTTCTGCCGACATCGGGCTGAGCAGTGCCAATATAGACATCTTCAGAAAAATAACGAGCCAACGTGGCCATTTCTCTGGGCCTTGTCTTCTCTCCTTCCAACTGAGTTGCATTTTTTACTCCCGATTTGGAAGCTATTTACAGTACATCTCAACGAGCCAGCCCATGGTGCTGGCTCTACTTTCTTTTGGAAATATTAGAATTTGTCCCCTGGGAGAGTCAGAACAATTGTTTGTTAGTTTAAAATAAATCATACATTTGATCATGATTGTGCAAGACTCTCTCCTTCTCCCTAAAGTCTCCATCTCAGGGCTGGTGGAAAGGGAGATGTCCACTGGGAGGCTAAAAGCAGCACCATTGTCTATGGGGACATACTGTCTCTTATCTGGAGATAAAAGAGCCAAGAAAAGAAGCAAAATAACACTAGAGGGATTGCCTGAAGTGTAACTGATGGCTTTTACCAAGAAATGAAACCAAAGGGGGAAATAATTAACCATCAGTGGGAGGGGCTGGGGGAGTAATACCCAAGCCAACTTTTCCCATAGCTCTCTCCAGTGGATCCTGTGAAGTAACTAAGGGCAGGCAAAGCAGGCAGGAGTTGTGCAAAACTCACAGACACCCCAAACAGAGATTTCAGCAACTCCAGCCCAGCTCAGTGATTGTTGCATTGTGTCCCTTTGTCTGGGCATCAGCCTGGACCTTTTCTCTGATCATATGAAAAACATTTCTGTCTGAATCACACAAATAATTCCTTATTTCTTCTCCAGTCACACATTCTCTCTGGACAATCTCATTCATCTTTGAAGCCCAATACCACATGCGGGAGGATGAAACCTCATTTATACATTGTAGACTCAACCTCCTTTCTGGGCACTAATTATTTCTGTAAAGTCTTGCCTGATTATCTCAATGATACCTTAAACACAATGGATTCCAAACCAACCCCATCATTTCACCCAAAGCCTGTATCTCCTTCTTCCTGATATCTTAGTCAATGGTCACCATATGCGCAGTCTTTCAAACTCAAAATATGTCCATGTTACTACATAATTATTGTTCTAAAGTCTTGATCATAGCAGACCTCTTTGAAAAAGGACAAAATACATATCCCAGCCTGGAGTGATCAGCTTCCTGAAGTCTCAGAGCTGTGCAGATTGTCTTTGTTACCTTATTTGCACTCTCTGAGGCATTCAATACCTTTGACAACTACCCTCTTATTGGAACGTCTTCCTTAATTCTTGTAACCTTCTATTTCTTTATCTATTCTCTTTGCAAGTTTCTTGCTTTGGCACTTTCTCCTTACTCCCTTTAGTAATATTATTCCCCAATAAAGGTATTATCTAATCTCCCTTGTCACTCTACATTAGCGTGCCTAAGAAACATGCTGGGAGCTCCTTATTTAGTAGATCTGAGATTTGTATTTTTACCAAGCTCTGGGATTCTAATTCAAGTGGTATGCAACACTATTTTATATACAATTTGTGAGATAAACAATTGCAAGGTAGTACTATATTTATAAATAGTATGCAGACTATAATATGCCTGCAACCTATATTTCTCCTAACACAGCTGAGTCACAGAGACTGTCTAGATGTTCACCAAACCTACTTCCTATTCTTCTAAGACATGCAGCTCCTGTATAGTCCCTGTGGCCATATGACTGATTTCTAACCTGTGAGTGGAAGTAATATACCCATGAAAATCTTACATATATGTGTCTCCAGGCTCTTTTTCTCTTCTAGCTGCCTGGAATGGAGTCTATATCCATGGAAAACTGGGAAGTAATATGATGAAAATGACAGAAGCTGTGTCATCATGAATCATTAAAATATTGCATGGAGAAGGATTTCCCTGCTGCCCTGTTCCCTTCTCCCAGCATTATTCTATGACCAAGAAACAAACATATTGTTCTAAACCATTGAAATTTTGGTGGTGTTATTGGAGCTGATATTTTGCTAATACAGTTAGATGAAAGGTAACAGTAAATCTGCCATTCCTTATGTGTATCTCAAGAATATCTGACTACTTTCTGATCTTCCATGCTGTGATGGTTAATATTGAGGGTCAATTTGATTGGACTGAAGGATGCAAAGTATTGTTTCTGGGTGTGTTTGTGAGGGTGTTGCCAAAGGAGATTAACATTTGAGTCAGCAGACTAGGAAAGGCAGACCCACCCTGAAGCTGGGTGGGCACAATCTAATCAGCTGCCAGCACAGCTAGGATAAAAGCAAGCAGAGGAACATGGAAGGACTGGACTCGCTAAGTCTTCTGGCCTCCATCTTTCTCCCATGCTCTCAAGATGCTTTCTGCCCTCAAACATCAGACTCCAAGTTCTTCAGCTTTTGGACTCTTGAACCTACACCAGTGGTTTTCCAAGGGTCCTCAGGCCTTTGGCCAGGTACCGAAGGCTGCACTGTTGGCTTCCCTACTTTTGAGGTATTGGGACTCAGACTGCCTTCCTGACTCCTCAGCTTGCAGATGGCCTATTGTGGGACTTCACCTTGTGATCATGTGAGTCAATTCTCCTAATAAACTCCCTTTCATATATACATCTATCTTACTAGTTCTGTCCTTTTAGAGAATGTTGACTAACACACATGCCTTCTGGATTTTTAGTCACTATAAACTTGCTTTGCCTAAGTGTTGTTAATTTATCTTGTCTCACAGATACCTCTGGAAACTTGGCGAAGCCTATGGATAGCTTAGAAAAGAAAATGTTTTTAAATATTTAAATCATATAGGATTACAAAACAAACTCTAATTTGATTGAAATAGTTATCACAGTCTGAAAAAATAAAATTTATGAATAGCTATTAACATGTGAAGTAGAAAAACAACACATTTAAAGTGTAAGCAAGTTAGGAGGGGATCTTATTTTTTCCAGACATTTCAATATGAAGGCTGGCTAGTCTTGCTTGCATTGAATAAGAATATTGAACTATGAGATGGTCTTTGTCAAGGCAATATACATGTCACGTTGGGCATTTAGTCAGTGTTGATTTTTTTGTTTGTTTGTTTTGATGGCTGCAAGTGCAGAAATTCCAATTCACAAAGATATATTGAGGCATTTGGAACAAAAGCTTCCATAGATGGTATTATAAGACCAGGAGAGGCTTCTCTCAAGAAATGCCAGAATTCTCCAAGGATTTTTGAGTTAGAATCCAGTGTAGTAAGATTTTAGTTTTGAGATCAATGAGCTCATATTTGGCCAGATTAACATCTTTCAGATACAGTTTGTATCAGAAACTGTTCAGCAACACATAATGAAAATGAGTCATTTCCTTCCACATATTGATCAGCAAACAATTGTAGAGAGAGAATGTACTGCAGATGTCTGGGTAACCAGTAGTTGATAACTAAACAATATCTGGCCTTGGATTGCTTGGACATTGGCTGACAACATTGCGCAATGAGACTATGATCAACTGCTAGGTCTAATAGCTGCCATAGTTCAAACGAATTCTGAGATCTATTTTCTTAACATATTTTCTTTTGAGGCAGAGTATCACTCCCAAGCTGGAGTGCAGTGGTGCAATTATGGCTCACTGCAGCCTCAACTTTCTGGGCTCAGATGATCCTCCCACCTCAGCCTTTTGAGTAGCTGGCACTACAGGTGCATGCTACTATGCTTGGCTAATTTTTTTGTGCTTTTAGTAGAGGTGAGGTTTTACCATGTTTCCCAGGCTGGTCTAGAATTACTAGGCTTAAGCAATCCACTCACCTCGACCTCCAAAAGTGCTGGGGTTACAGATGTGAGCCACTGCACTCAGCCTTCTTAGCATATTTTAAAGTGCATAATACTATCCTTTTAATTATAGGTACTATGGTGTACAGCAGATCTCTAGAACTTACTCACTTGTGTAACTAAAACTTTATTCTTATTGAGCAACAACTCCTCATTTCCCCCTACTCCTAGTTTCTGTAAACCACCATTCTATTTTCTGCTTCTATGAGTTTGACAATTTAATTAATTGATTTTTTCCATAAGTTATTGGGGTACAGGTTGTATATGGTTACAACAGTAAGTTCTTTAGTGGAGATCTGTGAGATTTTGGTGCACCCATCACCCGAGTAGTATACACTGCACCATATTTGTAGTCTTTTATCCCTCATTCCCCTCCCATTCTTTCCCCCAAGTCCCCAAAGTCCATTGTATCATTCTTATGCCTTTGCATCCTCACAGCTTAGCTCTCACATATCAGTGAGAACATATGATGTTTGGTTTTCCATTCCTGAGTGGCATCACTTAGAATAATATTCTCCAATCTCATCCAAGTCACTGCAAATGCTGTTAATTCATTCCTTTTTTATGGCTGCATAGTATTCTATCATATATATATGTGTGTGTATATGTACATATATACATGTACATATATATGTATATATACACACACACATACATACCACAGTTTCTTTATCCACTCATTGATTGAGGGGCATTTGGGTTGGTTCCACGATTTTGCAATTGTAAATTGTGCTGCTATAAACATGCATGTGCAAGTGTCTTTTTTGAGTAATGACTTCTTTTCCTCTGGGTAGCTATCCAGTAGAGAGATTGCTGGATCAAATGGTAGTTTTTCTTTTAGTTCTTTAAGGCATTTTTACACTGTTTTCCATAGTAGCTGTACTAGTTTACATTCCCACCAGCAGTATAGAAGCGTTCCCTGTTCACTGCATCCAGGCCAACATCTACTGATTTTTTTTAAGTTTTTGATTATGACCATTCTCACAGGAGTAAGGTGGTATTGCATTGTGGTTTTGATTTGCAGTTCCCTTATTATTAGTGATGTTGAGCATTTTTTCATATGTTTGTTGGTCATTTGTATATCTTCTTTTGAGGATTGTCTATTCATGTCCTTAGCCCACTTTTTGATGCGATTGTTTTTTCTAACTGATTTGTTTGAGTCCGTTGTGGATTCCGGATATTAATCTTTTGTCAGATATATAGACTGTGAAGGTATCTGCACTCTGTGGGTTGTTTGTTTACTCTGCTGATTGTTCCTTTTGCCATGCAAAAGCTCTTTAGTTTATTTATTGCTTTATCACTTAACCCTCTTCATTTTTTCCCCTTTATCAACTTTTATTTTAGGTTCGGGGGGTACATGTGTAGGTTTGTTACATGGGTAAATTGTGTATAATGGGGGTTCATGTGCAAATGATTTCATCACCCGGGGTAGTGAGCATAGTACCCAATAGGTAGTTTTTTGACTCTCATTCTCCTCCCACCTTCCACCCTCAAGTAGGTCACAATGTCTATTGTTCCCCCTTTGTGTCCATGTGTACTCAATGTTCAGCTCCCACTTATAAGTGAGTACATGCAGTGTTTGGTTTTCTGTTTTTGCATTAATTTGCTTAGGATAATGGCCTCCAGCTGTATCCATGCTGCTGCAAAGGACATGATTTCATTTGTTTTTATGGCTGCATGTTATTCCATAATGTATATGTACCACATTTTCTTCATCCACTCCACTGTTGATGATTAACACCTAGGTTAATTCTGTGCCTTTGTTACTGTGTGTAGTGTTGTGATAAACATACACATGCATGTGTTTTTTTGGTAGAACGATTTATATTCCTTTGGATGTATACTCAGTAATGGAATTGCTGGGTTGAATGGTAGTTCTGTTTTAAGTTCTTTGAGAAATCTCCACTACTGGATTTCAAGTTATACTACAAGGCAAAAATGGCATGATACCGGTACAAAAACAGACATACAGACCAATAGAGCAAGTTAGAGAACCCAGATATAAAGTTGCCTACCTACAGCCATCTGATCTGTGACAAAGTCAATAATAACAAGCAAAAGAAAAGAACTCCCTATTCAATAAATGGTGTTGGGATAACTGGCTAGCCACAGGCAGAAGAATGAAACTAGACCCCTGCCTTTCACCATATACAAAAATCAACTCAAGATAGATTAAAGACTTAGATGTAAGACCTAAAACTCTAAAAATCCTAAAGGACCTAGGACATACCATTCTGGATATAGGCCTTGACACAGATTTCATGAGGAAGTCTCCAAAAGCAATTGCAATGAAAACAAAATAGACAAGTAGGTCCAAATCAAATGAAGAGCTTCTGCAGAGCAAAAGAAACTATCAACAGAGTAAACAGACAACCTACAGGATGAGAGAAAATATTTGCAAACTATGCATCCGACAAGGGTCTAATATCCCGAATCTATAAGCAACTTAAACAAATCAACAAGCAAAATATCAAACAGCCCCATTAAAAAATGGGCAAAGGATGTGGACAATTCTAAAAAGAAGCATACATATAACTATCAATACGAAAAATTGCTTAACATTACTAATCATTAGATAAATGCAAATCAAAACCACAATGAGATACCATCTCACACAAGTCAGAATAGCTATTATTAAAATGCCAGAAAATAATAGATGCAGGCAAGGCTGTAGGGAAAAGGGAATGCTTATATGTGATTTGCGGTAATACAAATTAGTTCAGCCACTGTGGAAAGAAGTTTAGAGATTTTGCAAAGAGTTTGACAATTTTAGATATCTCATATAACTGGAGTCATACAATATTTATCCTTCTGGGACTGGCTTATTTCATGTCACATAATGTCCTCTAGGTTCATATATGTGTCCCAAGTAGTACGGTTTTCTTATTTTTTTAAGCTGGAGAATATTACATTTTGTTTATATACCACGTTTTCTTTTTCATTCATCTTTTTATGGGTAGTTTGGTTGTTTCCATATCTTGACTAGCGTGAATAATGCAGCAGTGAACATGGGAGTGCGAAGATATCTTTGAGATCCTGATTCTAATGCTTTTGGATACATACCTACAAGTAGGATTGGAGGATAGATCCCATGTTGTGTTCTCACCACAAGTCAAAAACAACACAAGGAAATTTTGTAAATGATGGATATGTTTAATACCTGGATTCTGGTTATGGCATCACAGGTGTAAAAATATGCTAAACTCATCAAAGTATATACATTAAATACGTGCAAATTTTGTATATCAATTATATCTCAATAAAGCTAAAATATTTTGAAATATCTGCAACAATTATAATGCAATAGGGTAATATCTCATATTGGTGAGAAGTCACAAGTTCTGCTAATACTCCCATGGCTTATTGTCTATATTTATAAGGAGAGGAAATGCTAAATTTTAGTTAAAACTATAGAAAATAAAGGTATAATATTGTTTCTCTCCCAAGTCCAAGAACCCACTGAATTTTATTCATGGATACCTTGGAGAGAAGTATGGGCTTATGGTAGAAACCTTTGCTCTAGCCCTTGAAATTGCATTGTGCTGAGATGGAAAGCTCTTCTTGCCCATGCTGCAGGCTGTGCATGGGATTTGGCTTTTATGTGGCCTGGCATGTTTCCTGAAAAGTGGAAACAATTCACTCTTCATCTTCTTCTAGCTCAAATGGCCTCTTCTACTTTTTTCCCTGATGTTTACTCTATGGCAGAAGCCCCTACCAAAGGAATAAACTTCTAGGACCCAGGCTCCAGGCCAGGCCACATATACTCCAGTCTTGCCAGTGTCAGGCTTTCTCTTTCTTACTGTCTGCTCAGTGATGGGACTGGAGACCCCCTTCAAGTTACTTGCTATCCCATTTCTTCCTTGAAAGTCTTTTTTTTTCTTAATTTTTTTGAATGCTATAGAAAATAAACAGTGCTATATAAAATGAAGTGGAATTCACTAATACAGATACAAAAATGCAAACAAGTACCATTGTTCACCCTGTGTGTCCTTCTTTAGAAAAAACAGTTAACCTAAGAATTAGTTTTAGTGTGTGTGCGTGCACACACACACACACACACACACATACACACAGAGAACAATTTGGCATTATCAGCAAATCAGATTTCTCACGTGAGACATTCACAAGATCTTGAGCTACAAGAAGAGTAGAATTGAGTCTTACATATCTCTGAATCCCTGGTACCAGGCTCAATGATTGACACAGAGCATGTACTCAGTCAATGTTTGTTAAAGTGAACTACAGCCTGTTAGGTTAGGAATGATTTCAAAATATCTTGGTCTGCCAAATATCTATAATAACTGACACAATTAGTTTGTAACTGAAGTAAGATTAGTTGAATATAGTAGAGTCTTTCAGTAATCCTGTAGCCTTGGAAAATTAGTTAAGCCACCTGTGCCTCACATACCCCATTGGTAAAATGGGGATGATAATGCCTGACCCTTAGAATGGTGAGGATTAAATGAGGTAGCACAGGGAATGTTCAGAGAATGATACTTGTCATATAGCAGGCATTCTGCAAACTTTAGCTATTGTAATTATCACTAGAAGTAGTGGTTTTCATAGTAGGTATTTCACAGTATTCATTTCATCACTATAAGAAGCGTCAAGGAGTATTAAAATGCTCGGGGCTATTTTTTCTACAATAAATTCTATTTATTGTAGGTAAATCTAAATACATTTATTATTCTACGATAAATAGATCTGAGTGCTTCTTAAACTCTTGTATATGAGTTTGAGTTCACCTTGTCTTCCACCTTCTTTGCCTACCAGCCAGCTGTCACTGAGGTACTCTAAAGTGTCCTGTTCCTAAAGTTCCCCTTTAAATAGAAATTTCTAATTTGACTATGAACTTGGAATCAAGATAATGCAAGAGGGCCAGGCATGATGGTTCATGCCTATAATCCTAGCACTTTGGGAGGCAAGGAGGGAAGATCACTTGAGACCAGGAGTTCAAGATAAGCCTGGGCAGCATAGCAAGAGCAAATCTCTACAAATAAAAAATAAAAATAAGAAAAACTATCCACATGTGATGGTGTGCACCTGTAGTACAGTTACACAGGAGGCTGAGGCAGGAGGATCACTTGGGCCCAGGATCCAGGGTTACAGTGATTGCACCACAGCACGCCAGCCTGTGCAACAGAGCGACAACCTGTTCTTTATAAAGCGTCTATTTTCTGGACATCTGGGTATCTGGAAATAATTGTTTTCTGGATCAATGATGAATATCCCTGTAATATTTGTGTTATAGCTGTACATTTGTGTGTGTACTAGCATCACTTTCCTTTCACTCTCTTTATCATGATTGCGTTTCCCATCCTCACCCTTGGTCATCAGGCGACAAACTTGCTCAAAGCACCACAAGGCCATGGTTGGAAAACAGAGAACTGAGTGGTTTCAGAGATCAGGAGCTACTTCAGTAGTCTGTGATTTATGTACGTGAACAATTCCAGATCTCAGGTATAGTTAGAGATGAGGGACACTGGCCAGACACTATGGTGTCATTTCTTCTTATACTTTGAATTCCAACTCATATAACAAAGAATGATGTTTTTCCTTGTCAGTGCATTGCCGTGCTCAATGTGACGGCTGGCTCCTGCTAGTGGGCAGAGGCAGGGCTATGGCTCAGCCCCACTGGTAGGTGTGACTAGAGCTACATAGTCCTACCTGGTTCAGTGAAGGGGCAAATACCAGGATGTTTAGCTCTGCAGGTGCTTGTGTCATTCTTCATGTATTTCCTGCTGTCTAACCAGTCGGTAATATAAAGTTTATAAATCTAACTCCAAGGTGGAGACAAGTTGGATGGAAGATTGGGTGTTTAGGAAGAATATGCCTAAGGGACTTTTAAACAGAACAGAATTGAGTTGTTTGTGTCACTGTTTTATGGCTCTGGATACTCTGTTCTAGCTGGACAAGAATTCAGGATTTATGGTGACATCCAGCTAAAGAATGGTATATTTTTAACATGCTCACCTGTCACTTTCCAGCTAAGGGAGGCTTCTCATGGTTCCTGCTGCTTTGGCTGGACCAGTTTCCCTTCTGGCCTCCTGAACAGGGCTGTATCTTGAGAATGTGAGCCTTCCTAGGATGAGACTTGCTCTTTTTCCTGTGTATCAGCAGCATGGCCAGACAAGAAGAAGATTGCATGGAAACAGGAGCATCTGCTTTGGGGAAATATGGCACAGTGGAAAGTTTGTGAGACTAGAAACTATAAATTCTGGCTTCAGGACTCAACTCCATCACTGAGCTAACCATGTGATGTGCCTTAAGCATATGCCTGGACCTCTTTGGGGATCAGGGTGGTAACCATGGAAGCATGCCACTCAGATCTTCCTTAAGGAGGAAACTTGCAGTGAGAATTGATGAGCTGATATCTCCAAGCTGCCACAGTCTCATGCCTACCATGGCATCCTTTCCAAGGCCACACCCTTTCTGAGATGCTCCCAATGACTGAGCACAGCTGGGGTAAAGAGCCAAGCCCAGCAGTCCTGCCCGACACAGGGCTTCTTTAATGAGTAGAATGTGCTGTCGGGCTCCCTGTTGTCTGGCTGGCACTCCAGCGCTGCACTGGAGTCTGCAATTCTTCCTATACCACCCTTCCTCCTCCTACCTACTCTCCCTTTTCAAGTATCAGATTTGCATCCCACTCCGCCGACTCCCCCTGCCTGTTCCTGCTCTTTTTCCCTTTTTTCTTCACAGGAGTTTTCCCCGATAAATCTCATGCACACAAAACTCCAGTTTGGTATCTGCTATTCAGAGCACCTGAACTGACACAAAGAGTGAATGTACATGATTTTTTTGCCTACCTGGTACATTTTCCCCCTTCTTATTCAATGCCCTTAGAGATCCAACCACCTTATTGCTCTTCTCCATCTGCAAACATGAGCTAATGTGAGACCATCACATATACATCCTGCCACCTCATTCTGTTGCTGTATGGGTGGGCATGGGCACCAGGTCAGATTAATTACTGTGCTCCTCTTCCTGGTCAAAGTGGCTCGGGTGGGCATGGGACTGAAACCAGTCCATCAGAGTCCTTCCATGGGGCATGGCACACTGACATTTAGAGACAGAGTTCTCTCTTTCCTGTTGAAGGTGGGCTCAGGGTGTGAACTGAGAACTTCTGGAAACCAGGCTTCTTACCACAGAGAAGAGACTGAGACAAGGAAGCCAATGGTCAGAGAAGAGGAGAAGCAATCACTGGGGTCCGGAGTCCTGGTCAGGGGCTCACTGAGTTTCCCAGATTCCAATAGTTTTTCCTTTGAGTCTAAAATCTACTCCAGAATTCTCCCACTATATCCCCTGCCTTTAATTATTTTTTTAACTTAAGTTGGTTTAATTAGGTTTCTGTTGCTTCCACCTGAAATAATTTTGAGTAACAGAATCTGTTTCTAATAGATTGATTCTATAAATTAGTTCTGTAAACTGAGGTTGATTTTACCTTAAACATGGAAGGAAATGTAGGGTGATACGAAACAGTAACAAACCCAGGCATGAAACCGGCAGTCAATCAATACTTTTTAAATGAAATTGTAGAAACAAAGTGAGAGCGCCCAGGTCCAGAAATAAGGATATGGTTTTCAAAAAGGCATAATAGTGCTTGGAACATTATAAACTTGCAGTAAATAATTTGTTGACCAAAACTAAGAATATAAAAATTACTGGTTTCGCTACAAGCTTATTTCACCAGATTACCTGTGCTTCTTCATGACAGGTCAAGGTGGCTGAGAATGGCAAACATCCTGAAACTGCGAGCCACCATCTGCTTTCAAGTCAGAATCCACCAGCTGGAGAAGAAGAGAAGGGAGAAAGGCAGCAAGGGGAGGGGTCTGGAGGCAGTCAGAGGGAGTGAGAAGAGGCAAGAGAAATAACTGTATGGAGGTAGAGAACAGGGCATCTAGGAACAGTCGGCCACTTGTGGCCTTTTGGATCCTTTCAATCTAAGGAGCCTCAATCCAGAGCCAGATCAAGATGCATGGGTTCTCCAGACAAACCAATAGTTTGGCTCCCCATCAAACCAATATCTTTTCCATGTTGGTTCAACAGTTATTGCGGCGTGGCCTGGGTGAGTTGGTGTCAGCGGGGAATGTTGTTGCTATTGATGACTTTCATGCCAGGCCACTGCTTGGTTTGACAAACAGAGTTGATTTACTCATGATCTGCACATCAGGAGTCCCATGGGGAGGGCAGGGTAAATTGGCAGTACCTTGTGACTTGGTTGGTGTCAGCCTATCTTCTAGGAAGGAAATATGAGAATAATCTGTGGGTTATTCTCACCAAGGAAGAATGCCAAGGAGGAATAACTGGAGAGGAGACTTGGAGGAAACTTTCCTCTGATTGCCTTTTAGGAGACAGCCCAGGGCAGCAGACAGGAAGGTTTGGGGAGGGCATGGCCAGGAGGACTAGCTTCTTCATACATATTATCCAGCTTCCTGTGTTTCTATCTCTACCCATCACTTATCCTTCAGTCTCTCATGTACTTTATATTGAAATAGTCACGGTGTACTGCCTTGATTTCTAATGGAGGAGTAAACAGGTGCTATATAAAACTTAGCCCTGGACCTGCAAGGACCCTATGCATTTTTTTTTAAGTTTATGGAAGGATGTAATTAAAATATTTGGGTGGTCAACTTACCATCATAAATCATAACCAGGTATGAATGAGAGCAGGGCACCACAAGAAGGTATGCATATGCAGAGAGATAAAGCAGAGTATGCTGACCTAGAAAAGCATGTGCACGAAGTGCCCTGTGTGTTAGGTTCAGTCGGGGGAGGCTCCACTTCACAGGCAGTAGGGAGCATCTCCTGGTGACAGCCCAGGGCAGCAACAGTGTGCTGAACACATCAAATGAGCTCTGATTAATAGCATTTGGACACAGCAGTGATAGAAACATGGACCCCAGAGAGTGCTCTCCAAAGAAGCTCACATTCTAATGGAGTTAGACAGAGGTACACAAAACAAGTACAAAGCAGAAGGAAGACAGGAGAAGGGTCAGATAGTTCTGACTAGGAAAATGAAGGAAACTATCAGAGAAGAGGTGGCATTGAGTGGGACAATGAATGACAGGTGAGGATTCAATACAGAGGACAGGGAGACGGGGAAGGCAATTCATGCTTAGGTACTAGCATGTCCAGAATCAGGAGACATGAAATTAAAGCAAAAAAACTGATATCAACAGGCTGTGGCTTTGGAAATATGAATTGTACTAGCAAACTTCTCACTTATGCTACTTTATTTTCCCATGGTCCCTGGAGGTTGTATATCTACTTAGAACTCTTCTCCTCATTTGCCCCATGGAACAAGAAGTTGGTGTCCTTCTCTACTACTTGGAGCAGAGATGGGCCCTTATCTGGTGCTCAGTGAGGCCTGATCTGTGGGTGGATATTCAGAGTCTGCAGAAGAAAAAGCAGAAATGATTTCAGCCAGCCTGGGACTGCTCTAAGCAAGATGTTTTCCTAGGATGGTATCCCAGTCTCAAAAGGGCTGGGTCACAATGTTGTACAAAACTCTAGGGAACAGCATCACAGCTGCCCTGTGTCTATTATAATATTAGTCCATTGACGTTGATGCAGCAAGCCTCTACTTTTCAGTTTACTTTGGGTCTTGGACATGGAAGCAGAGCTTGAAGTCACCACACTTTCACATGGACTTTTGCCAGTTGGATGGTTACTGAGTAAAGCAAGTCCAGACCTTTGCTAATATATTTACAATGCAAGCATTGAACCCCATTCTTTTGTTCTTTTTTCCTCTAATAGGTTCTTGAAGTCACCTTCAGAACGTTTGGGCTGTGTGAGCTGTGAGTTTGGAAGGGAACTGTCTCATTTCTTTTCCCTAGAGAAATTTGCCATTCTTTGAATAAATAATCAAGGAGGTCTTTGCAGACAATTCTGTCCTCTGGTTGAAAATGAAAACATCCTTGCAACTTTACATCATGTTTTCCTGTCCACTGATATTGCTAATGCTGACACATAACAGGTAATAAATACATGCCCATTAAGTGATTGCTCAACTGATGGGCTAATGGAGTTGTCCCAGAGTTTGTTTTCCTTTATTTTCAAAATCACTCCTTCATTCTAGGTGCCCCAGTCACCTACCTTGTTGACAGGGCCACCTCATTGCACTCTGAGGCCCCCTGCCTGCCATCCATGTCACCTCTATTGCCAGGGAGCAAATATACGGTATTTGTTGTCCACTCTGATTAGAGTGGTATTTACTTTGTTCCTGCCAAAGAATTATGTTTCAGTCGGCCCAGTTTTCTCAGTGTTGGCAAATCCTGGTTGACATATCTCAATTACAACCTAATGACTCATATTGCAGCATCTCCTGATTTAAAATTGGAACAACAGATTGGATTTGTTAAATTGAAGAGAGCTGGGAAAGTAAAGCCAATCCTGCATACTCAGTGACAGTCTCTGTAGTCTGTGATGCCACAAGCAAATCTGAAAGGCAGAGGGACCTAGAAGAAAAGAGTTTAATCCATTAGGGGTTTTGATAGCTTAGCCTGAGTTGGGTGAGTAATTACACTTTGTAAGATTCTGTGGAGTGGTCATTGTGCTTATGAAAATCATCTTAAATTGTGCAGTAGTAACAAATTAATCCCAGAAGTCTCAGGAATTAATATATTTATCTGCTTCCACATCATGTCCAACACAAGTCAGAGATGGATTCTAACCAGCTCAAGGACCTAGGCAGAACGAGGCTCCCTTCTCTGGTCTTTGTGGCAGCAAAGGAGAGAGATTAAATAATTTCACAAGGGCTTTTCACTGTTTCAGCCAAGAAATGACACTTGTTACTTCTGCTCATATTTCTTTGGTTAGAACCAGTCCCATGGCCCTCCTCAGTTGTGAGAGTATAAATGAAATTCTCTGTACACTTAAAAGGAAAAAAAAAATGGTGAATACTAGCAGTGTCAACAACATCTGCCCTTTTGGTCATTGAATGATTGCTTCACTTTTTTTTCCCCACACAATTAAACACCTATTGATCACAATAGAAATCACAATAGAAAATGCAATGTCTCCTCCATTCATCACAAGTAGGTCAACATCCAGGATGTTGGGGCATGAATGGTAGCCCATACATTAGGTTTGGGAATTTTTTCCTTTCATTCCAAAGATTCACATCCTAAAAAGGAAATATGCGAGAATGAAATGGGGCATATACTATAATGAAATAAGATAATCATAATAAATATACCATGCAGGTGAAGGGAGAATGAGACCACTCATCAGTAACTGAATGGACAATTATGAAATCTGGGAGATACTACGGGTTCCTCTAACCTGAGGAAGGAGACTGTGCCTTTATTAAACCCTGATTTTGCTCTCTGGGAGCAGTTTCATAATTTGTTCTTTTAGGCCCATGGATCTGCCCTCTGGCTAGGTCTTTTTTTTTCCCCCATTATTATCCTTCTTAGCTACTTCTGATATAAGCATGGGGTGGCATACCCTCTTTGGGAGCTGAGGGTCTTTCTCAGACTTTTCTTCTCATTATTCTTTCATTTAAATTGGCCAATTATTTCCTGAGCTCATCTCTTTATTAAAATACTTTGCTAAATGCCACAACTATTAGCACACTATTAACATCCTCATTTCTCACCCCATATCCTAGAGTCACAACTTCATTAAATTTCTGATCTCCCTCCCAACCACTAGTGGCAATTATTTTACCAAACATTTTTGCACTGCATGCCATGAATCTCCATTTTTCTCCACCTTTAATATTATCCTCAGGAGCCTCTGCCTACCATCTGACATGTAAGCCAGTGCTACATAATTTAGTTTTTTTTTTTTTGGCTGATCCTCACTCTTGGTAGCAATTTTGTGCTAACAA
Organism: Chlorocebus sabaeus; assembly: GCF_047675955.1. Classification (NCBI taxonomy): domain Eukaryota; kingdom Metazoa; phylum Chordata; class Mammalia; order Primates; family Cercopithecidae; genus Chlorocebus; species Chlorocebus sabaeus. The sequence continues at coordinate 18,172,407 of NC_132917.1, forward strand.
TATCAGATTAAGTTGTACTGCAATGACAAATTAACCCTATAATCTTAGTAACTTGTTACACCGAATGCTTGTTTATCTGCTCATGATAAATACTATTAACTAACTGCTAATTAAACATTGTGTGGACCATATAATCCAAGGTACAATGGATTAGTGTTCCTAGATTTAAGTGAGAATGAGGAAAAACAAAGCTAACATTAACTAAGCACCTGGTATGATCCAGAAATTGGTTAATGTTAATTTATATTAAAGAGGCTCGGTAACTTACTCAAAGCCACTGAGCCAGGATTTGAATCTAGTTCTTCCCAATTCCAAATCTCAAGCCTTTTATGTTTGCTTTCCTTTTTGAATCTCTACATTTGCAGCATTGTAGTATTTGACATTGGAGAGAGAGTGCTGTAAAGAAGTGGTTGTAGAATTTTCATGTGCATATATGATATGTCATCCAGGGATCTTATTAAAATGCAGATTTTGATTTCTGGAGATAAGCCTGGGATTGTATATTTCTAACAAGACATCAAATGATGCTGATGCTCCTGGTCTTTAAGTCCTTTTTTGAGTAGCCAGTTTCTAGAGCATTTTTATTATAATCAAAGACAGTCTTGTGCAAAAGTTTACAGATGTAAAGTTATCTAAAGCAATGTCTTTACTAATCTAGAAAGAAATTGTTTTAAATAACACATTGAATAAAAAAATTAAAAAATTAGATTCACAATTACCACTGGTAAGAGATTAAATATGTATTAGTTCTCAATGTTAAGTGTACTTTGCTTTAAAAATAACTAGATAGAAGGACATTAATGAGCTTGTTTTTAGAATTCATTCAATAAGGATATGCCTTGAATCGAAAACAGAGGGCCTTGACTAAAGTGTGTTGAGCTTTTGATAATTCATTGGACCAAAACACACATTATTGTAAGATACCTCTTAATTTTTGTTTCATCTAAAATTAGAAAATATAATAGGAATATACTTCTTAGAAATACACTTTTCAGAGCATATTGTTTATAATTTAAAAAAATTTTTGAATTATACTTTAAGATACATGTACAGAACATGCAGGCTTGTTACATAGGTATACATGTGCCATGGTGGTTTGCTGCACCTATCAACCCATCGTCTACATTAGGTATTTCTCCTAATGCTATCCCTCCCCTAGCCCCCCACCATGACAGGTCCCAGTGTGTGATGTTCCCTTACCTGTTTCCATGTGTTTTCATTGTTCAACTCCCACTTATTAGTGAAAACTTGTAGTGTTTGGTTTTCTGTTCTTGTGTTAGTTTGCTGAGAATGATGGTTTCCAGCTTCATCCATGTCCCTGCAAAGGACATGAACTCATCGTTTTTTATGGCTGCAGAGTATTCCATGGTATATATATGCCACATTTTCTTTATCCAGTCTAACATTGATGGGCATTTGGGTTGGTTCCAAGTCTTTGCTATTGTGAACAGTGACACAATAAACATATGTGTGCATGTGTCTTTATAGTAGAATGACTTATAATCCTTTGGGTATATACTCAGTAATGGGATTTCTGAGTCAAATGGCATTTGTGGTTCTAGACACTTGAGGAATTGCCACACTATCTTCCACAATGGTTGAACTAATTTACACTCCTACCAACAATGTAAAAGCCTTTCTATTCCTCCACATCCTCTCCAGCATCCATTGTTTCCTGACTTTTTAATGATCGCCATTCTAACTGGCATGAAATGGTATCTCATTGTGGTTTTGATTTGCATTTCTCTAATGACCCGTGATGATGAGCTTTTTTCATATGTTTGTTGGCTGCATAAATGTCTTCTTTTAAGAAGTCTCTATTCATATCCCTCCCCCAGTTTTTGATGGGGTTGTTTGTTTTTTTCTTGTTAATTCGCTTAAGTTCTTTGTAGATTCTGGATATTAGCCCTTTGTCAGATAGATAGATTACAAAAATTTTCTCCCATTCTGTAGGTTGCCTGTTCACTCTGATGATAGTCTCTTCTGCTACGCAGAAGCTCTTTAGTCTAATTAGATCCCATTTGTGAATTTTGGGGTTTGTTACCATTGCTTTTTGTGTTTTCGTCATGAAGTCTTTGCCCATGCCTATGTCCTGAATGGTATTGCCTAGGTTTTCTTCTAGGGATTTTATGGTTTTCGGTATTATGTTTAAGTCTTTAATTCATCTTAAGTTTTGTATAAGGCATAAGGAAGGGATCCAGTTTCAGTTTTCTGCATATGGCTAGCCAGTTTTCCCAACACCGTTTATTAAATAGGGAATCCTTTCCCCATTGCTTGTTTTTGTCAGGTTTGTCAAAGATCGGATGGTTGTAGATGTGTGGTGGTATTTCTGAGGCCTCTGTTCTGTTCCATTGGTCTATATATCTGTTTTGGTACCAGTACCATTGTGTTTTGGTTACTGTATCCTTGTAGTATAGTTTTAAGTCAAGTAGCGTGATGCCTCCAGCTTTATTCGTTTGGCTTAGGATTGTCTTGGCAATGCGGGCTCTTTTTTGGTTCCACATGAAATTTAAAGTAGTTTTTTTTCCCAATTCTGTGGAGAAAGTCAATGATAGCTTGATGGACATAGCATTGAATCTACAAATTACTTTGGGCAGTATGGCCATTTTCACAATATTGATTCTTCCTATTTATGAGCATGGAATGTTCTTCCATTTGTTTGTGTCCTCTCTGATTTCCTTGAGCAGTGGTTTGTAGTTCTCCTTGAAGAGATCCTTCACAATCCTTGTAAGTTGTATACCTAGGTATTTAATTCTCTTTGCAGCAATTGTAAATGGGAGTTCACTTATGATTTGGCTCTCTGTTTGTCTATTATTGGGGTAGAGGAATGCTTGTGATTTTTGCACATTGATTTTGTATCCTGAGACTTTGCTGAAGTTGCTTATCAGCTTAAGGAGATTTTGGACTGACATGATGGAGTTTTCTAAATATGCAGTGATGTCATCTGCAAACAGAGACAATTTGACTTCCTATTTTCCTATTTGAATACTCTTTATTTCTTTCTCCTGCCTGATTGCCCTGGCCAGAACTTCCAGTACTATATTGAATAGGAGTGGTGAGAGAGGGCATCCTTGTTTTGTGCCGGTTTTCAGAGGGAATGGTTCCAGCTTTTGTCCATTCTGTATGATATTGGCTCTGGGTTTGTCATAAATAGCCCTTGTTATTTTGAGATACATCCCATCAATACTTAGTTTATTGAGAGTTTTTAGCATGAAGGGATGTTGAATTTTGTTGAAGGACTGTTCTGCATCTATTGAGCTAATCATGTGTTTGTTGTCATTGGTTCTGTTTATGTGATGGATTACGTTGATTGATTTGCATATATCAAACCAGCCTTGCATCCCAGGGATGAAGCTGACTTGATTGTGGTGTATAAGCTTTTTAATGTGCTGCTGGATTCAGTTTGCCAGTATTTTATTGAGGATTTTGCATCAATGTTCATCAGGGATATTGGCCTGAAATTTTCTTTTTTGTTGTGTCTCTGCCAGGTTTTGGTATCAGGATGGTGCTAGCCTCATAAAATGAGTTAGAGAGGATTCCCTCTTTTTCTATTGTTTGGAATAGTTTCAGAAGGAATGCTACCAGCTCCTCTTTGTACCTCTGCTATAATTCAGCTGTGAATCCATCTGATCCTGGACTTTTTTTTTGGTTGGTAGGCTATTAATTACTGCCTCAATTTGAGAACTTGTTATTGGTCTATTCAGGGATTCGACTTCTTCCTGATTTAATCTTGGGAGGGTGTATGTGTCCAGGAATTTATCCATTTCTTCTAATTTTCTACTTTATTTGCATAGAGGTGTTTATAGTATTCTCTGGTGGTAGTTTGTATTTCTGTGGAATCAGTGGTGATATTCCCTTTACCATTTTTTATTGTGTCTATTTGATTCTTCTCTTTTCTTCTTTATTAGTCTTGCTAGTGGTCTATCAATTTTGTTGATCTTTTCAAAAAACCAGCTCCTGGATTCATCGATTTTTTTGAAGGGTTTTTCATGTCTCTATCTCCTTCAGTTCTGCTCTGATCTTAATTATTTCTTGTCTTCTGCTAGATTTTGAATTTGTTTGCTCTTGCTTCTCTAGTTCTTTTAAGTGTGATGTTAGCGTGTCGATTTTAGATCTTTCCTCCTTTCTCTCGTGGGCATTTAGTGATATAAATTTCCCTTTAAACACCGCTTTAACTGAGTCCCAGAGATTCTGTTACATTGTGTCTCTGTTCTCACTGGTTTCAAATAACTTATTTATTTCTGCTTTAGTTTTGTTATTTACCCAGTAGTCATTCAGGAGCAGGTTGTTCAATTTCCATGTAGTTGTACGGTTTTGAGTGAGTTTCTTAATTGTAGGTTCTAATTTGATTGTACCGTGATTTGAGAGACTGTTTGTTATGATTTCTGTTCTTTTGCCTTTGCTGAGGAGTGTTTTACTTCCAATTATGTGGTCAATTTTAGAATAAGTGTCATTTTGGTGCTGAGAAGAATGTACATTCTGTTGATTTGGGGTGGAGAGTTCTGTAGAAAAAAGAATTAAAGAGGTCCGTTTGGTCCAGAACTGAGTTCAAGTCCTGAATATCCTTGTTGATTTTTTGTCTCATTGATCTAACATTGACAGTAGGGTGTTAAAGTCTTCCCCTATTGTTGTGTGGGAGTCTAAGTTTCTTTGTAGGTCTCTGAGAACTTGCTTTATGAATCTGGGTGCTCCTGTATTGGGTGCATATATATTTAGAATAGTTAGCTCTTCTTGTTGCATTGATCCCTTTACCATTATGTAATGCCCTTCTTTGTCTCTTTTGATCTTTGTTGGTTTAAAGTCTGATTTATCAGAAACTAGGAATACAACCTCTGCAATGTTTTGCTTTCTATTTGCTTGGTAAATATTCCTCCATCCCTTTATTTTGAGCCTATATGTGTCTTTGCAGTTGAGATGGTTCTCCTGAATACAGCACACCGATGGGTCTTGAATCTTTATCCAATTTGCCAGTCTGCATCTTTTAACTGGGGCATTTATCCCATTTAAATTTAAAGGTAATCTTGTTTTGTGTGAATTTGATCCTGTCATTATGATGCTAGTTGGTTATTTTGCCCATTAGTTGATGCAGTTTCTTCATAGGGTTGATGGTCTTTACAATTTGGTATGTTTTTGCCGTTGCTGGTACCAGTCGTTCCTTTCCATGTTTAGTGCTTTCTTCAGGAGCTCTTATAAGGCAGGCCTGGTGGTGACAAAATCACTCAGCGTTTGCTTGTCTGTAAAGGATTTTATTTCTCTTCACTTATGATGCTTAATTTGACTGGAAATGAAATTCTGGTTTGAAAATTCTTTTTTTTAAGAATGTTGAATATTGGCCCCCACTCTCTTCTGGCTCATAGGGTTTCTGTAGAGAGACCTGCTGTTAGTCTGATGGGCTTCCCTTTGCGGGTAACCCAACTTTTCTCTCTGGCTGCCCTTAACATTTTTTCCTTCATTTCAACCTTGGTGAATCTGATGATTATGTTTCTTGGGGTTGCTCTTCTCGAGGGGTATCTTTGTGGTGTTTTCTGTGTTTCCTGAATTTGAATGTTGGCCTGTCTTGCTGCATTGGGGAAGTCCTCCTGGATAATATCCTGAAGATTGTTTTCCAACTTGGTTCCATGCTCCCCGTCACTTTCAGGTACACCAATCAAACGTAGGTTTGGTCTTTTCGCGTAGTCCCATATTTCTGGGAGGCTTTGTTCGTTCCTTTTCATTCCTTTTTCTCTAATCTTGTCTTCACGCTTTATTTCATTAAGTTGATCTTCAATCTCTGATATCCTTTCTTCTGCTTGGTCTATTTGGGTATTGATAATTGTATATGCTTCATGAAGTTCTCATGCTGTGTTTTTCAGCTTTATCAGGTCATTTATGTACTTCTCTAAACTGGTTATTCTAGTTAGCAATTTGTCTAACCTTTTTTCAAGGTTCTTAGCTTCCTTGCATTGGGTTAGAACATTCTCCTTTATCTTGGAGGAGTTCATTATTACCCACCTTCTGAAGCCTACTTCTGTCAATTCATTAAACTCATTCTCTATTCAGTTTTGTTGCCTTGCTGGAACAGAAGGAGAAGAGGCATTCCGGTTTTTGCAATTTTCGGCCTTTTGCGCTGGTTTCTCTCCATCTTCGTGTGTTTATCTACCTTTGGTCTTTGATGTTGGTGACCTTCGGATGAGGTTTTGGTGTGGATGTCCATTTTATTGATGTTGATACTATTCTTTTCTGTTTGTTAGTTTTCCTTCTAACAGTCCCCTCTGCTGAAGGTCTGCTGGAATTTGCTGGAGGTCCACTCCAGACCCTGTTTGCCTGGGTATTACCAGTGGAGGCTGCAGAACAGCAAAGATTGCTGCCTGTTTCTTCCTCTGGAAGCTTCGTCCCAGAGGGGCACCCGCCAGATGCCAGCCAGAGCTTTCCTGTATGAGGTGCCTGTTGACCCCTGCTGGGAGCTGTCTCCCAGTCAGGAGACACTGGGGTCAGGGACCCACTTGAGGAGGCAGTCTGTCCCTTAGCAGAGCTTAAATGCTGTGCTGGGAGATCCGCTGCTCTCTTCAGAGCTGGCAGGCAGAAACGTTTAAGTCTGCTGAAGCTGTACCCACAGCTTCCCCTTCCCCCAGGTGCTCTCTCCCAGGGAGATGGAAGTTTTATCTATAAGCCCCTGACTGGGGCTGCTGCCTTTGTTTCAGAGATGTCCTGCCCAGAGAGGAGGAATCTAGAGAGGCAGTCTGGCTATAGCGGCTTTCCCAAGCTGTGGTAGACTCTGCCCAGTTTGAACTTCCTAGTGACTTTGTTTATGCTGTGAGGGGAAAACTGCCCACTCAAGCTGCAGTAATGGCAGAGGACCCTCCCCCGACCAAGCTAGAGAATCCTAGTTAGACTTCAGACTGCTGTGTTGGCAAAAAGAATTTCAAGCCAGTGGATCTTAGCTTGCTGGGCTCTGTGGGAGTGGGATCCACTGAGCTAGACCACTTGGCTTCCTGGCTTCAGCCCCCTTTCCAGGGGAGTGAACGGTTCTGTCTTGCTGGCGTTTCAGGTGCCACTAGGGTATGAAAAGAAACTCCTGCAGCCAGTTTGGTGTCTGCCCAAATGGCCATCCAGTTTCATGCTTGAAACCCAGGGCCCTGGTGGTATAGGCACCAGAGGGAATCTCCTTTTCTGTGGGTTGTGGAGACCATGGGAAAAGCATAGTATCTGGCCCTGAATGCACTGTTCCTCGCAGCACAGTCCCTCATGGCTTCCTTTGACTAGGGGAGGGAGTTTCTTGACCCCTTGCATTTCCCAGGTGAGGCGACGCCCCACCCTGCTTCTGCTTGCCCTCTGTGGGCTACACCCACTGTCTAACCAGTCCCAATGAAATGAGCCACGTACCTCAGTTGGAAATGCAGAAATCACCTGCCTTTGACATTGATCTCGCTGGGAACTCCATACTGGAGCTGTTCCTATTTGGCCACCTTGCCAGTTACCCTTGCATATTGTTTATAAATTTAAGGACAAGAATGAAATCCATGCCGAGATTAAAAGGGCATTTTAGCCTATGAGGCAGAGCTGTGAAATGCTTCCAATTATTTGGCCTTCAAAAATGTTCAGGGCCAGGTGCAGTAGATCACACAACCATAATACCAGAGCTTTGGGAGGCCAAGGATGGTGGATTTCTTGAGGCCAGGAGCTCAAGACTGGCCTGGAAAACATAGCAAGACCCCATCTCTACAAAGATTTGTTAAAAATTAGCCTGTTGTGATGGCACACACCTGCAATCCCAGCTACTCAGGAAGCTGAGGCAGAAAGATGGCTTTAGCCCAGGAGTTCTAGGCTGTTGTGAGGTATGATCACACCACTACTGCCCTCCAGCATGGGGAAACAGAGTGAAAGCCTATCTCTATCAAAACAAAACAAATAATTTTCAGATATGCAATTGTCTAGTCAAGGAGGCTACACTTCTGTATTTACATAAAAGAGAGGAAAACTTTTAGGTAAATAAATGTCATCCTTAATGTGTGAGCAAAAGGACATTAATCAGAAGTAAATATAAAATATTTGCTCCAGAAAACTTGAAGATCAATTGAGTCCATGGAAGTAAATTACTCAATGATCTCTTGAAGATACAAGAATAGAAAGAGAAGATTATTTAATTACAAAAAAGGTCTCTGTGGAGAACATGCCATTCACAATCCATCAGTATGAATTCAAAACATCGGCCAAGCTTTCTGTTCTAACCTTATGACACTGAAGCCTGGATATCTCCCAGATATTCTAGGAAAGATTACTTAGGGGTGTTCATTGTTCTCTAGAGTCCTTAGCTGGTCTGAGGTCATAATATAGACACTAATTTTTGTTCTGTTAAATCAGCAATCTACCTTCCATGTATTTGCTTAAGGTATCTTTTACCAAAACCACTATATTTCCTTTGATAATTCAATAATAACACAGTCGTGCTACTGAAAACTGTGATGTGAATTAGATCACATTATGCAAAACCCTCTTGCTATTATAAGGGGTAGTCTCTTGGGAAAGAGTGGCTTATACTGCTAGGAGTCAGTGTGTAAGGTCTTCTTCCTATAAGAACGATGTTCCTATAGGGAATATTCAAACTTTTTAAAAGGTATTCTCTAAATAACTTACTGATTTCAAGGGAGAAGCATGGTCATACCACTTGGAAACTGACATTATCCTAAATGGTTTGAAAGCTAAATATCACTTTTTCTCTAAGCGCTTCTATGATTATTGTTTCTGTTTGTTAGTTTTCCTTAGTAATGTAAAAGAAACATTGCTGGATAAAGTAAAAATAAGCAAATACGTAAGTGTATTAGTCCATTTTCACGTTGCTGATAAAGACATACCAGAGACTGCATAATTTGTAAAGAAAGAGAGGTATAATGGACTCATAGTTTCACATGGCTGAGCAGGTCTCACAGTCATGGCAGGAGGCAAGAGGCACATCTTACATCACAAAATACAAGAGAGAATGAGAGCCAAGTGAAAAGGGTTTCCTCTTATAGAACCATCAGATCTCGTGAGACTTATTCACTACCATGAGAATAGTATGGAGGAAATCGCCCTCATGATTCAATTATCTCCCACTAAGTCCCTCCCACAACATGTGGGAATTGTGAGAGCTACAATTCAAGATGAGATTTGGGTGGTGACACAGCCAAACCACATCAATAACTATAAAATTATTTATAATTTAATAAAAAGTTATTAAAACAGATTTTATTTATTTTTTTATTATACTTTAAGTTCTAGGTTACATGTGCATAACGTGCAGGTTTGTTACATATGTATACTTGTGCCATCTTGCTGTGCTGCACCCATCAACTCGTCATTTACATCAGGTATAACTCCCAATGCCATCCCTCCCCCCTCCCCCCTCCCCATGATAGGCCCCGGTGTGTGATGTTCCCCTTCCCGAGTCCAAGTGATCTCATTGTTCAGTTCCCACCTATGAGTGAGAACATGCGGTGTTAAATAACTTAATTAAAGCCTCTGGATCCAGCGGTGCCTTCAGCACCATCTCTGAATTTTCCATTTATGGGTGAGTTTGGCATTTTGCTGAAAGAAGGGTCATGACTTACATACCCTTCTTTACTTTCTAATAGCATGGCTGATATTCAAGATTTAAACGAGACTTTGCTAAGGGTACAGAATAACAGTAGAACAATTAAAAAGGGGGCAACATCCAATTTGGCTGGTTTATATGTGATAATTCCCTCATATTTATTCTATAAGCAACTACATCTTCTTGGCCGGGATCCATATGATGGAGGATACCAGTTATGACAACCCCCAAAAATATTCCAAAAGTCAAATCTGAACTACTTCTCTGGCCCCACTGCTCTCCCAGCTGACCTCTGTCCCATGCACCAATAGCCTCATTGCCCTCTACTACATCAAATCCTCCACATTTCCTGTGAACTCTCTCTGTATCTCAGCTCATGCTGTTCCTCGAGCTGGAAATATCTTTCTTCCCCCCACATTTTTCCTAACTTTAACACGCCACTCAACCTATAAACACAGCTGAGAAATTTTGCATTACTTTCCCTACGACTCCAGCCTGTGTCTTTTTCTGTATTCCTGCAGAATATAGCTTATACCTCCATCTCCACCTTTACTCACCTCCTGCATTTCACTAGAGCTTGTTTTGTCTCCTCCACTGGTCAGTAAGTTCTCTGGGAACAGGGACCATGTGTGATAATCTTTGAGTCCAAAAGCATAGCTTAGATCTGCCTTTGTATTGTTAGTGCCTGAATTTGCCTTTAGTGCCATTGCCTACAGCTTTAAAACAAAATAATTGGGTCAGATCTCTAGGTTCCCGCTTCTGGTTTCTGATTTTGGCAGAAATATAAAATCATTTATACTGTAGTGTGGGATAAAGCTAGGATATCCTTCTTACCAAAGTTGATTGTTTCCCAAATAGTTTTAGCAAAGGTAGACTGTCTCCTAAGAAGCCATATATGGTGGTGGTGGTGGTGGTGGTGGTGGGCGGTTGGAGGGGTGGGGTCCTTCTCTGAAATACTGGGCTGCTTTTAAAGTCCACTGGGTAGAGCTTGATGACATGGAAGATTCTGCCATATTTCTGTTCAGCTTAGCTAAGGCCCCTCCATATAAAACATACATATCCATATAGAACATGTCACATTGCTGCATGCTACCATGCCCTGATTTTCACATCACACACCAGACCCTTGCCACCTGCTCACGAATACGAACAATGTATGTTGCACATGCATACACACTGGAATTGGAATAAATTATGATATTTTTAAGATACATACTCAATAATTATGAAGATATAGACTGCTACTATCAATGAATTTTTAAAACAGAAACATTGAAGCAGAATAAAATTAGCAAACTTACCCTTTCAGCCTTAATTCCTACTGACCTACTCTAAATCTTTACCATCCAACCCATGCTGTCTCCTTTTTGTGCTTAAAAATGACTTGAACTCTCCCACCTGTTTTTCCTTTATGTTGTTTATTCAAATGCTTTCCGTAATTCTACTCTAGATTCCTAACAAACAAATCAAATCTTCAGCATCTTGCCCAAAATAACCTGCCTAAATCCAGATCTTTCTGAGGCTCTCAGTCTCCTGAGAACTGAATTCTTATGGTGTGAATTAAATGCTAATTTAAATGGCATATGATGTTCTCATGTTACAGCAATTTTATTATAAGGCCTTAAGATTAAGACCTATGTCTTGTATACCTACACTTAGTGCTTAATGTGGGGTGCACACAAGCTGGTTGCTCAGGCCATCTGTAAGGGCAAGCCCTCTCTTTGAGAGAGGAACCGGCGGCCTCCTCCTCCATCATGGTATGTAATTTGCTGGCCCGGAGCCATAGGGCTTTCCTTCTTCAGACACCCTCTTGGAGAATCAGTTATTAAAGCCATAAACCCAAGATCATAAATAACTTTCCCAAGTCCCAGTGAATCTGTATTTCATATGAAGCATGTTATTTTTGAGAAGAGGCCCAATTCCTTTGGAAATCACGTAGTAAGAAGTAAGAGAGGTATCTTCCATGGAATCACATGATAGTTTCACATACGGCTCTCGTCAGGCCTCACTCAAAACATAATACACTGGCCAATCAGATACCACAATCTTGGTGGCTTCAGCCCTTAGCACAGAAATCTCATTTTCTTCCTCTCTTGGGACCTGAATTTCCACTGCCCAGAAATCATTTTTCTTGAAGATTTCATTTCTAACATCAGTGTAGGAACAATAATTTTTAAAAAGCTATTTTGTTTCTGAACAAGATTGAGATAAATCAGGCTCTTTGTGTGTGTGTGTGTGTGTGTGTGTGTGTCCTTGTTTTTTGCTTCCTTGGACTTCCCTGACCTTCCCTGATGACCCTGGGGTGGTGGCCATGGAGGGAGGGCAGCTATCAAAAGATGCCAGGTTTCCCATGACTAAGGAGTATAGATACATTTAATGAATCTATCTAGGATACAACAGCATTGATGTCCAAAGCCCAGAGAATTTAGCTAACACTGACAGAGTGCATGACTTTCTGAACAGACCAATTGGTATCAATGTTATCATTAGTTAACTCTGGGAGCAATTCACCAAACTAAGTCTAATTAGTGGAATGAGTTTTATGCAGGTTTTCTTTGGAAAATGACTCTTAAATTATGCCAATTTCACAATAAGGAAAATACCAGAATCATCCTTCAATTTATTTTGAAGTGTTCACAGACCATTTAACCATTTATTAATTGATTTAACAAGTATTTACTGAACAGACACTTGGTGTGTGCGGGTTGGAGATGCCCTTAGGTCTGCAGGCCTCTGGGCAAGTAATATTCTATAAAAACTACTTAAGTCACCAAAAATCGGTATGTCAGATGCATCTGGAAACTAATTTCATGCCATTCCATGAAAGAAATGTTATACTGGCCAGCAGGAGCTATCCTCTTTCCAAACCCCCTCCTAGAAGCATAAAACCAAGGTCAGGCCACATGACCCCAGAACAACTCCATTAACCCAAATGAAACTGCTGCCTCAGGGTGATCATTGGTACTAGAAGAGAACTTAGAAAATTCCCAGGAATTGTCTCCAAAGTGTGAGGTTGCCTGATGTTTAGGGCCTGGGGTAGGCACCCCTTGCCTGGATCTCAGGGTGGTGTGGATATCGGTGACTCAAACATAATGTCTGCTCTCAAGGAAATCTCCTATTGTGTGGAATGTTCTTCTAACTCTGCCTGCCATGTAATATAATGTGCTCAAGAGTTATAGATGCCATGATAAAGATGCACGTATGGTATAATAAAAAGTCAAAAGAAACAGTGGTCAGTATTTGATCAATCTAAAGATAAAAAATATACTTACATGATTTTGAAGCAGGACATTTACGGTCCCTGGTTGTCATTTAAAAATGATCTGGGAAGTTCTTTTGTCTGATTTGTCATGTGAACCAGGTGTCTGTAGAAACATCAGCACTCCAAACTGACAATCAGACAAGGATCACACTAGCAATAACAAAGGATTTGGATGAATACAAACTTGCGTTTCTATCCCAGTTCCCACTACCACTTGATTGCTGTATGGTGCTGGAGAAAATAACTCCTCTAAGACTCAGGTTTCTCATCTGTAAAATGAGGATCATAATATTTATTTCACTGGGCTGTTTTGAGGTTTAAGTTACAGGTTTGTCTATAAACCTATGCTCATGGCATATCAGGTTTATTTGTTCTTGAAGTAGGAAAAATTGCAAAAAAAAGAAAAATGTATGTTCTATAAAGTAAGATTGTCAGCTCACTCTCGTATAGGAGCCATTCCTATGAACATATTGCTCACAGGCATGGTACCCAAAATGTTAGATTCTAAAGCCTGGAATTCCAAAGCCTGGAATCTAACATTTTGGGTTCCATGTCTATAAGCAATAATTGAAGGTCAGGCTACACCAACCAGGGTGCGTAGGCTTCTATGCCAAGACTTGCATTCCACATGCCTTCCCTAAAAGCAACTTGAGGTAAATATATCTATCAGCCTCTAGGCTTCCTCAGTATCTTAACCAGCTGGGGCTGCTATCACAGAATGCCATAGACTGGGTGACTTAAACAAGAGACATTTATTTCTCACAGTTCTGAAGGCTGGGAAGTCTAAGGTCAAGGTGCCTTGGAATTGGTGTCTGGTGGAGACCCTCTTCCTTGTATGCATATGACAACTTCTCACTGTATCTTTACATGGGAGAGAGAGGGGGGTTCTGGCCTCTTCCTCTTCTTAGGAGAGAATCATTCCTATCATGGAGGCTCGACCCTCATGACCTCATCTAAACTGAATTACCTTCCAAATGCCCCACCTATAAATATCCTCATATTGGTGATTACGGCTTCATCATAAGAATTTGGGGAGGACACAAACATTTAGTTTCTAACACTCAGTTTCTAAGTAGAGGTTTGGACCTGTAGGAATAGAGGCTCCTGGAAACCAGAGGGGTCAGAAGAAGGCCGGACCCGTCAGATTTCTTTTATCAGATGTCAGTAAATCTTCCTCAGTACCCGCCTGTGCCTGTGGAAAGCTCTTCCCCTCAGAGCAATGCTCAAGATTTCAGTCTGTCCAGATGATCCCATGACCCACCCTTCTATTATCCCCAGTTGTAAAGCATAGCACAGCCTAAGCTTGGAGACGGGGTGGGGAGTGAGGGGCCGGAGCTACAGATGGGAAGCAGGGCTTTGGGTGGGGGTTGAAGTTGGGATACCTGTTGCACAGAGAGAGGTTACTCTTGCATGACCAAAAAAATAGTAGTTTACTTAAATAGTGGCCAAAGAGTAGCTCAGCAGGAATTTCATTTACAAAGCTGATGTCATAGATGCTCAAGACTTAATTCATATACCCTCTTCTCTCATAGAGGAAAAAGCAGAAACACAGGATAATCTATGAGTACAAACCCATTCTCCCACCCAGGAATCTCTCTCTGACTTCTCCTAACCCCATGTGAGAAGCATCCAGCACATCAGCTGTGGACATCAAGAACTCTGATATTAGGGAGCAAGTGACCCATGCCCTTTAGGAGGTCACAGAAAGGGCTGTGGTATCTTTGAGGTGTGGGAGTGTAATTAGGCTGTCAGAGAAATTCAGAAGAGGGCATTTGAATTGGATACAAGACTTCAATAAAGAATGATGGGAAGAAAGAGCAGAGAGACAAACCCAAACCACACAGATGGGAAAAGAGGCTATGTTTAGGGAACACGGAAGAAGCCAACCTGGCTCAAGCTGACGATGTGCTCAGGGAAGGGTTGCCGGGATACTGGGGGACTTGAAAACTAAGGAAGGGCTCTGTAGATCACATTCACACCCTAAGTTTGTCTCTCAGCCCTCCTCTCCCCAGGGGCTGCCCCACAGCAAGTAAGTCAGGAAAAAGCCATCTTTTCAGCACTTCTTGATTTTGCAGTTGGAAGCCTCAGAGCAAAACACCAGGAAATTTAGAGAAATGCTTTGCACACTTGTATAGAAGGGGCCACTGTTTTGGAATAGAAACATCTCGTTATAATAAGTCTGCACACAGAAACAGATGGAAGTAGATAAGTATCAGGTCTTGCCTCCAATTCTGTCAGCCAAGAGAGAAGGAAATTTGAGCTGTTAGTTATGGAGTCTTCCTCAAATCCAGGTCGGCACAGAGTTTTTGTGGTTGAGTTACTTCCCCCTCCTTTTTTTTAAGAGACCCTCAATTTCCTAGGATTGCAAATATTTTGGAAAAGAAAACCCCTTTAAAGAAAAAGAGGCCAGGCGCGGTGGCTCACGCCTGTAACCCAGCACTTTGGGAGGCTGAGGTGGGCGGACCACCTGAGGTCAGGAGTCTGAGACCAGCCTGGCCAACATGACAAAACTTCATCTCTACTAAAAATACAAAAATTAGCCGGGAGTGGTCCAGGCACCTGTAGTCCCAGCTACTCAGGAGGCTGAGACAGGAGAATTGCTTGAATGTGGGAAGCGGAGGTTGCAGTCAGCTGAGATCGTGCCACTGCACTCCAGTGTGGGTGACAGAGAGAGACTCCATCTAAAAAAAAAAAAAAAAGAAACTGTTATTTTTATGGAATGACTTGTCAGACTTACTTGCATCTGATGTTCATAAAAATCTTCAGGTAGGTATTATTGCCATCTCTGATTTTACAAGAAACAAGCTCATTATTGAAATGGCTTATCTCATATTACAAAAATTTCTAAGGGCCCTGCTCCAAGTTCAGTGGACTCCTGGAGCCATGTTCAGTGCTTCCATAACACCACCTTCCAGGCTGTGGGCTGCTTAATCTTTCTAAGTAGAAAGATGCAGTGGCAGGAAAATGAGAAAGGATATAACTCTGTAGCTACAGCCTCAAGTGGAACCAGGTCATCAAAGACCATGACTGCAATCAGGTGTGGTGTCAACACATCAGAGGTGGAAGATGCCAGGTGCCCCAACCCCAGTCCCTTCACCTCCTTAGAAGTAACTTCATACCCCACCAACACATGGGAAAGCTGGATTTTCCACATACTACTGGTTGTAAACGAATGATGCTTAAAAAATAAGCATGAAAGAAGACACTTCTTAATTCCTAGGACTATCAAGTAGTATGTGATCCATTGAGTTTGCTTTTCATGCTTATGGCTCTACTAGCCATCTAGAGCCATGAGGACAAAAGTCACTTTCTGGGTACTAAAGAATGACCTTTTGGATGGAGTCTGGTTCCTACAGGATTGTGGCACCTCTAGGCTCCCCTCCTAGATTGCCTAGGCTCTCCTCCCACCCACTACCCAGCCTCCAACTTGGCTCAGTCCAGCTCCACCAGCACTTGCCTCCATCACATCTTCCCTAACACCTACATTGAAATTGTCACCTGACCTGCCTGGATTTCTCACCAGGCTATGTTCTCCAAGAAGGCTGGGACCTTCAAGGCTAGGCAGCTCTCATTTCTAGCAAGGTGCCTGCTATACAATAATGTTTATTGAATATGTGAAGGAATATGTAAATGTGTTTATTGCATGAGTGAATAACTGAAATAATGAACATTTTCTTATGAAAACATTAAGGATGCAATAGCATAGGTGGTGTTCTAGCTAATAAAATCCTGTGGGTGCAGAAAGCTGCAAAGAGCAGAGCATTGGGGTGCTAACTAGGCCAAATTCATGTTTTCGGAGGACTGCTATGCTCAAGTCATCCTCCCTCCCCTCCAGTCTCGTGAATTCACAGCAGGAATCAATAATGACACTGAATCATTCAGGAATGTGAGGCTCAGGGGTGGCCAAGCAGGGGTCTGAGGACGAAGGATTGATGAGGAAAAGACACCTGCCACACTGCTTACTCTTTCCTTGTTCTTATGCCACTTCTGCGCAGAGGCTGGCACATTCCACCCTGTCTCCTACCCTCTCTGGCCCCAGCTGATGGTTTCATAGGCACTTTCCTCCCCTCTTACCCCTGGAAGACCTGGGTGAGAATCTGTTTGTGGCTCCTCTCCATGCTGCTGCTGTCTCAGAGGCCTTAGTCAGTCTGCGTGGGTGTTGTTTATCTTTTCATCCATTCCCCATCCAGGACACAGTCTGTTAATTGAAACACGATGATGCAGAGGCTGCAGCTACAGATGGAGTGTTTTCTTTCCTTCACACCTCTCTCCCCTTAACCTCTTGTCTCTTTGGCCTTTTTCTCCAAATGTCTTGCCGCAGACCTCTTGCCATGTGTCTCTCTTTTCCTGGCTGCTCCCTGAAAGTCTTGAGCCATGAAATGACTGTGGTGAGTCTCTAGACAAATGACTGTTGCCTCCCCTCCTTTCATGGTGACAACTGAGGTGCAATACCCTCCTTTTCTCTTATTAGCTATGTGACTCCAGGGACTCCTAAACATTTCTGAGCCTCAACATACTAATTTATAAAATAAGATTGCAAAGGCTGCCTTTATAGCCTGCTTATTGTGGGGAACATGAGAAAGTACATTAAAAGCTCTTAGAAACTGCATCACAAGGAGAAGATAATTAAGGTATTATCATCATTTACAGGTACAGAAGAGAAGAGGCAGAGAGCTGTGAGTCATGCAGACGACTGTTCTCTCCACTCTTCACTTTAGACACTAGTCTCTACTCTTCTGCCTTTTCTCCCTCCATTCTTCTCCGTATTTATTTATTCCTTTCCATTTCTAGCCTTCCTCCAGGTGTTCTTTGAGGATCTACCACTGCATGGTCTGAACTGGGTACACTGTCCTTTCCTGTTCTCTTGTATAAGCCAGGCTGGCCTGTGGTGGCCAGTGAGATCGAGAGACTTGGTACATCTGCTCACCCCCACTTTTCCTCCTCTTTTCCCCTACACACTGCAATTACCCTAAGGATCAAAGTCACTCCTCCATGTATGGAAACAAACAAGAGGCGGCGGAGTGAACTACTAACCTCATAATTCTTCTAGCTACAGTAATTTGATCATCCCATATTTCTTCCTAGATAGTTCTCCCATCCTTTTTTCTCCCCTTCCTTTGGTGCCTCAGAGAGGGGTCTCCTGGCTTGCACTCCTTGGGGATTGAGGAAATGCCTGCATACTCCACCCAGTGCTTCGTACAGTCATGCCTCCTAGGACAGTAGATTTTGCAGCCTTTTCCAAATGGCAGACTCATGACCCTACAGGACATCAGGGGATCCTATATCATCAGATAATCGGGTAGGAAGCAGGAGGGGAACAAATCCACTGTGAACCAAGCATGAACCTCAATCATGTGCTTTCTCTTTCCCAGCCTGGATCCAGATCTCAAGAATATCCAAGTACTCCACAAAGAAACATGTTTCTCTGTTACTCAGATAGGCCACACACTTGGAAAAGTCATCAACATTGCCTTTTAAGGACATTTCAAGTCAGGATGAAACTTTGTCTACAATTTTCCTTTCCTGACTTTTCCACCAATACGAAGGTAACCTAGTGCTGGAAATACATCTAAGATATTCTGAAGCCAAGCCCCAGGGCCTCTATTTTTTGCAGCCCCTGAGGCCCAGTCCCCTGCTATCTCACCCTAAAATGGTGGAGATGGGGAGAGAAGAACTCTTTGGTTGGGAAGTTTCTGGCGTATAGCCTGTAAAATTCCAGAAGTATCCTTTATGTGGGATATCATTTTTTTTTTTTTTCTGGTTGGCATGTTTCCAATTCCTCAAGGTATTTTTGTTCAAAAAAATTGAGGAAAAAAAATCACTTTGCAAATTTTAACAAATACATATTGAATCCTTAGTGTGCTTAAAAGCAAGTGTTTTAAATCAAGACTTTGAATGGATAATGGTTTATAGACTCACCTTTCCCCCACTTGTCTTTCACAAAACCATCTTCAATTTCCTATGTAAAGCTGGGAAACTAAACATCAGCATATTCATTTAATTTCTCTTTGGCTCAGCAGGCCTCGTTTTGAGAAATATTTTGATTCCCTTTGACAATTCTACTATCTTTCTATTTCCCTAATCCTGACATCATTCCTGAAAGTTCCCTCTTAGCCTTCTCTGCTTAAATCATTACATTTCCAATTTGTCTCTACCAGTACCTTAACTCCTCTTCTAATAGCTTGTATGATAATGATGATGGTGGTGGTGGCGGTAGTGATGATGATGGCGGGGGAGAGAGAGAAAGAAGAGGAAAGGAGAGGAGAAGAGAGAAGAGGGGAGGGGAGGAGAGGAGAGGAGGGGAGGGGAATATCCAAGGAAAGGGAGGAGGAAGAGGAGGGGAAGGGAGAGGAGGGGAAAGGGAGGAGGAAAGGGGAGGGAAGGGAAGGGGAGGGGAGGGGAGGGAAGGGGAGGGGAGGGGAGGGAAGGGGAGGGAAGGAGAGGGAAGGCAAGGGAAGGAAGTTTCTTTTTAATACTCTGCCTTTAGCCCAGGAGTACATGTGGATCTGTTCATTCACTTGGCATACTCACTTACTACTGTATACATTTACGTGACTCGTAAGTAACTCTGTGAGTTGCTGTTTTTTGGACATCTATACAAGCTCCAGATTTTTCTTCAAGATCCTCTTCCTCCTCCTTCATTTATCTTTTCAGAAAGTAGAGGTTTCTCACATTCCTGGTAAAAGCAAGCCTGTCTTCTAGAAGACTGTGTCATTTCTTGGAGCCAACTCTTCTCTTAGATGGTCATTTATAAGTTGAGTGGCTAGACATGGTGGTCTCTGAAGTCCCTTATATAAACCTGTGAAACATTAATTGATAATGTACCACATTGACTGAACTAATGTGAAGGAGGACTAAGGAAAAATCAAGCTCTGACAGACATGTTTTAGAGTTGTGGCTGGTTGGGGAAGGAGGCATCAGAGAACAGGGAAGGGGAGTTAGAATTTTGAGCAAGGCATTAAAATATTCTCAAGATATTGCTGTCCCTCAATTTCTCAATGCCCTTGAATGTGTCATTGGAACTTATGACAAGCACAGTCTAGCTTGGTTGTGTCCTTTGTTCTTTAATGTAAATTGTGCAGCGTAAGCAGCTATAGCACCACTACTGTAGATTATCACATACACTGACAGCAGCCTTTGTTGCTGGCCATGGTGGCAATTCCACTGGACTTGGCTTCCATGGCTTTTGAGGATCTGGCCTCTCTGAGGAGGATAGATAATTATTGGTAAATAGCAGGATGCTGATTTTGCCACATGAGCAAGTGTCCACCTGGGTGTAAGGAAAAAATGCACTCCCCTCTGCTAATACCAACCTGCCCTCATCAAAAGAAGGTTTGGATTGCAGAACTTCAACATAAGACTCTGAATGCTTACGTTGGACCTACTGTAAGCAAACAGTGACCTTTCTACATCTTGTCATTAGTTAAGGAATGGAATGAATGCCACAGCTTGGGTCACTGGGTTTATTTGTATTCTAGGCATAAGCCAATATACTATCTTATAGCTCTTAGGTATCATGAAGCCATGGATTTTTTTTCATCCTCGATGAATGTGAAAATTTAAAATATTAACCACATTTAGAATATAGTAAATTTAGGACTATGCTTTAGTCATTTTTGTGCCCCCACGGCAACTGGCACATAACTTTGCAGGAAGCAGAGTCAGGAAATCATAATGTTGGTTCAGTCATGATGTTAATGATCATCATGATACAAATGATACAGAATAGTAAGGTGTTTTGCAAATGGGTTCTATATTTAGAAAGTTACATAAAGCTAGCTACCTTACTGTATTTTAATCTCAGAACCATAGAGTAATAAAACATTTCAGTGCCAGACTATGAGCCTATGGAGAGTGGAGGCTGCGTTTTATTCTTCTCTATATTCCTTGCCCTTATCACAAAACCTGGCCTGCAATATATGTTTAATGTTATTGTGCTCTTTGTGCACATAAAGACCAATTAAGCATCCATTGTGAAACAGCAGGGCTGCCACTTATATGGCTGGAAAGACTGAGCATTGTACAATATCAGGGGTGCTATAAATATTCAATGCAATGTGGATTGTGTCCCCCAAATTGGTACCTAACTATATTCTAGTGTCCTTTAATGTCAAGTTCTTACTCACTTGAGATCCACAGTTTTGAGAAAAAAGATTAATAATAAACTCATTAACAATCACATAGATTTAGACAGGAAAAACTTTTTCAAAAAAGAAAATAGCATGATGGCATCAAGAGTAATGGACAATGAGGGAAAGGAGATTTAGCTTCTGAAATTGGAAAAGCCTCCCTTGATAGGGTAAACTTGGAGCTGAGACCCAAATTACCAGGTAGAAACAAGGCTAGATTCGCTTATTTCATCCTCACAATAGCCCGATTAGGTCAATATTAGCTCTATTTCATATGTGAAGAGATCAAGGCCTTAAAGTAACAGAACTAGTAAGTGGCCTGAATCGGTTCAACTCCAACATTTTGTGTGTAAACATTATGTCACACTGATTCTTGTAGGAGAAAGTGAATAGAAGAAGTATTTGCACATATCATCATTTTTAATAAATATATTTCTGGATGTAGGGGTACTGATCTACATACTGGGTTCTTTGATACATTTTTATGAGATGTCTAGGCTTATATTGTTAACGGTACTGATGCCTGTGACAAAATTGTCTTAAGCAATTTAGATATTCTAACGTTTTACATTTTCAAATAAGGTGATTACTAAAAGCATAAGGCATATATAGATTTGATGAAGAGTCAGAAAATTCTGTCCCAGAAAATTCTGATCTGGTGCCACCAAGTATCCATGAGACCTCAGGCAAATTGCTTTCTATCTGAACTTCAGTTTCTCAGTCTCTAGATAGGTATGATAATTGTCCTTCTTATTTTAGGACAATTGTAAGACTCTAACGTCAAAATAAATATAATAATGTTTAAAAAATAAAATATAAGTAATTTAGACTGTATTAATTATTTTGATAATCATTAAATGTGGTACATACGTGCCATGGAATACTATGCAGCCATAAAAAGGAATGAGACCATGTCCTTTGCAGGGACATGGATGGAGCTGAAAGCTATTATCCTTAGCAAACTAATGCAGGAACAGAAAACCAAATACTGTATTTTCTCTCTTGTAAGTGGGAGTTCAATGATGAGAACACATGGACACATGGTGGGGAACAACACAAACTGAGACTTTTCAGCTGGGGGTGTGGGGGAGGGAGAGCATCAGGAAGAATGGATGCTGGGCTTAATACCTAAGTGATGGGATGATCTGTGCAGCAGACCAGCATGGCACATGTTTACCTATGTAACAAACCTGCACAGACTGCACATGTATCCCTGACCTTGAAAAAACTGTATTAAAGATATCGGTCCTGTGATTTAAAAAAAAAAAATGCCAGACTTCATATTCCTTTTCTTACTGAGACTAAGACCTTTTTGGGGTAGAAACTGAAAAAGTTAGAATTATATCAGCATAGCTAAGTCTACCTTCCAAAACTATGCAAATTAACTTTGTAATTAAACTATCATTCGCACACAAGTAACACTTACTTGTCTTAATTATCCAAGTAATTGATCCTGGAATAGTTATTTGGTTCACAATTTTCTGATTTATGGGCCCAGTATAGATATGTTATGGGTCTTGCCTTGGAGATAAACATCTTATCTCCATCAAGATATTGTCCTAGAAGAGAATTTTGTATTGGATTTGTTGAGACCCTAGGGTTTGCTTTTCTCATGCTTCTTCTCCAGAACTTCCTGCTATATGAAACACTATCATTTTTCATGCTCCTTAGAAAATACTGTATTATTAATGATACAAACCATAATAATTGTATTCTTTATGTTCATAGTGTTTCTCAGCATAAGAACAGCCTCCACAAGCCATTTTCTTCATTAATCTTTATCACAAATCAATTACGTAGATTTAATCCTTATTTCAGAGATTTAAAAAAAAGAGGCTCAGAGAGGCAAAATGAGGTAGTTCAGGTAGCATGGCTAGGATGAGTAGGGCAAAGCCTCAGACCCAAGGCTATCCTGTCCTTTGAATCCAGCACTCCTGCGGCCACACATATTGACGTTGAAAGAGCTGGATTTTAAACAGATATTATTACATTAATATCTTTAAGTATCTTAATTAGATCTTACAGGAAGGAAAATAAATTGTTTGGTCACCAAAACAGCCTGAGTATTCTAATTTGAAAGAGTGAGTCTGTTTCAGATCATAGATAGGGTGGTGACTCTGTTTGGCCAGGAGACATCAATATAGACAGTGAACCATGAGTAGCAGGGGGATGCTTGGATAAAGCCTCTGGCCCGTGAGGAAATGTGACTGTACATGGTATGTGCACCCAACACCTATGGCAAATACTCCCACGGCCACCGGTGTTGGATTCAATTAAACATTAGATTCATCATCTTTAGCAAGGAAAGAGAACAGCAAACAGTTGCTCTCTCATGGCTAAACACCCCTCAGATTTGCTGGCCTTTGATTTATTGGAAGAAACCTGCTGGGAAGAACATACTGTGTAGCTGATTAATGTCAGCTTCTGTCATCAGTTTTCACTTAGATTCTTGGCCAGCCCTGACATCTCCTCCCTAAAGGATCCAGAAGAATTTGAGGACTGATCCAAGAGCTTTACTGGCATGGGATTTGCAGAATGCGGTGTTTGCAAAATAAGGAAGATGAATGGAAGTAGAATCCCATGTTCTCCACTGAACTTGTTTCTTTAATTCATTTCTCCAGAGGCCCTGCTCCATGCCAGGACCACACCAGCAAGGGGACTGGGGAAAGTGTTCCCAGGCTCCAGTACAGATGTCTTGCATTTCCTGTGCTGCTTTATGTGCTGCTTCCTTAGAGCTCATCATACTGGAAAGGGATCCAAGGAGGAATGCAGCACGCAATCACCATTAGAGCCTTCACTGGGATCCTTGCCCAAAGTTTGTGGAAGAGCGGGCACCATGAGCATCAAGCCCAATCCACTGCCTGGCTGAGAACGAGAAGAGTCACTGCTCCCCAGGTTGGGCATATGCAAGCTTTGTGTTTCACAGGGTCACACAGCACAACTTTTTCCCCCATGCTCCACTATGATGCAATGGCATTAAATTTAAAGCAAGCATAATTTTGTGTATGTATTCTCCTTGTTTTTCTGGTGGAGGGAAAGCCCACTATTTGATTTCTTACCAGATAAAATGACCATTTTCCCTCCCACTAATGTACAAAGAACCTGGGAAGATGTGGCCATTTTAACCAGATGGAAACTTCTCCTGAATTCACTCCTGGAGGGAGAAATAAAAGAAAAAAATATTTCAATTGAGAAATAAAAATCTGTTCTGGTTATCTATTGATGTTTAACAAATCATCACAAAACCTAGTGACATAAAGTAATAGCACTCATTCTGTTATATCTCACAATTTCTGAGTCATATCTCAGAGTTCTGAGGAATTTGAGAAAAGAGGGACCAGGCAGTCCTAG
Organism: Chlorocebus sabaeus; assembly: GCF_047675955.1. Taxonomy (NCBI): domain Eukaryota; kingdom Metazoa; phylum Chordata; class Mammalia; order Primates; family Cercopithecidae; genus Chlorocebus; species Chlorocebus sabaeus. The sequence continues at coordinate 18,196,699 of NC_132917.1, forward strand.
CATAGGGTCTCCCATGCAGTTGCGGTCAGGATCTGGAAAAGAAAGGTCTGTAGGCATGTCAGTTGAAGTTTGCTGGGCCTCTGTCCCTCTCTCTCTTCACATAGTTTCAGGGCCTTTACATATGGTCTCTCCACCAGTACTACTTTGGGCCTTCTCAGAGAATGGTGGCCTCTGGAAACTACTTACATGGTGACCAGAGGTTTCAAGACTGAGTATTCTCGTGAGTCCAATTATTGTGCTCCTTTTAATATGCTGTTATTTAAAGATTCACAAAGGCTTTTCAGATTATTTTTAAAGGCTTAGTTTACTTCCTTATTCTTTTACCAATAAATTCTAAGGATCAGATGGGAGATTGTATCATATTACTTCTAAATTCCCGTTTACATCTATTTGTTTAGAATTCTATAGGGTGTTGTTGCGAGATGTCTTATCCTTAAGCACGAGACTGTAATGGTAACTTTATTGATGCTCACTGAAGTTTCAGGCACTGTTCTATCTTAGGCTGAAAAATTTAATTATTGCAAGTATGCTAGGAGTCAGTGCTATTGTCATTTCCCTTTTACAGATGAGAAAATGGGGGCACAGTAAGGTTAACTGGCTTGCTAAAGGTCACATAGTTCTTAAATTTGAACCCAGGCGGTCTAACTCAAGAGATCACTCTTTTAAGCATTGTATTAGTCTGCCTCCTCCAAAGAAGCCACAGTCTAGTGGCTTTACACTTAAGTCAAAGAGAATTTTTTGCATGCTTTTTTTCTCCATATGCACAAGGGATAAGACCCCTTAGCAAGCATCTGGCAATCTGACTAAAGAAACAAGCAGCATATCTCTATGGGGAACACAGGCAAAGGCTGTAGAAGTTCATAAGAGGAGAGAGCTGGGAGAAAGCTGGGTGTCAGGAAAGGGGACCTGGTGGAGTGAGAAACATAACTGGGCTCTTAAGAACAGATAAGAGTCAGAGCACCAGAAAGACTGAGCTGACATTTTAGGTGATGGGAGGAGCTTACCTTGCTACATGGCCAATGATATTGTCAATTCCAGCACTGAAAGAAGGGATTCCTCTCCTAACACTAACTGTACTGGCTTTCCTTGGGTCCTGCTGATTAGATAGATTGTCACTTTGAGGAGGAGAAGAAGACAGGTTGTCTCATACATTTATAAGGCTGCCACTGATTTTCTGTCCTTATCCACACCTTCCAAAGACAGATGACCCTCTTTGCCAAACTTAAAGTCCAGCACTGGTTTGGAAATCAGGATAGGGCCAGAAATTATTAAAAATGGAGACAGGAAGCAAGAGGATCCTCAATTGCCCTCAGATCCGCAGGAGAGTCCTGGGGCTTAACGCTGCTGGTACACGGTAAGCCCCAGGAGGCAGGGAGCACACCTACCTTGCTCATCAAGGTGTCCCCAAGGTGGCATGTGGCCATGTTCAGTAAGTACTTGTTAAATAAGCAAATTAATAGATGAATTGCCAAATAACCAAACAAATGCATTTGTATAGAGTGCACTTAAAAACTAACAAAAGGTTTCTGGAGCATTTAGGGTGGACATGGGATGCCCCCGTCCCATTTCTGAGGTGAGAAAGAGTCCTGTGTCCAGAGATAGGGCTTTTTCCTGGCTGGAAAAAATCCACCCTTCCTTCTAGAGGAATTGAGTAAATTGTGTTGGGACATATAGAAGATCAATCAATATAAAATTTACTACACTTAATTCTAAAACTTCCTTTTCCAGGCACTGGGATCTCAGGAGCAAATCTCCTTTGTGGTAAACTGACCTCTAGAATCATCACAATCATATAGCTATAGACACTTAAATTTGAAGCATTCTTACAGCTTATGAAGATCAACTAGATACAATGTCGTCTTTGCCAGCAGGTGGCTACATTTGAATGACTCAATACACAAAAGCTCATTACCCTTTGTAATAAATTGCTATCTCCTCATAAAGTACTTACTGTATGGAAAGATTTCAGAAAAAGGAAACAAGTGATCTCCTGCTAAGGAGTGTTAAAGCAAACTTTAGCGCCCTGAAAATAACTATGTAAAGTGCATTTGGATCCTGGATAGGAAAGTAGTTTACCCCATGTAAATACAGAAGAATAGCCACTAGGGTGTTGATGGTGGTACTTGCTAAAGTGATAGAATAGTAATGATTCCATTTGCTTATTTTGACAGCTTCACTGACTGGGAAACCTGCTATTCTCCACACACCTCCGTATTCCCATGATGAAGTTATGTCTCTGTCTTTTTTTTATCGTACTTGGAATAATGTTGCTCATGCTGTGCCTCCAGGCAGACAAAACCTTCCTTGCCCTTTCTACCATCCCATCCAAGGCCCATGAAGCCTTTCTAGATGCTCCCTGTCTGGATTAATCAGCCACCTGCATTGTTCCTGTGGTTCTTTGTCAAGCCACTTTCTGCATCTATTTCACTCTCCCTAAGGTTACACTAGGTTGCTTACAGGACTGTGATGTGGCAGAGAGAAAATGTGTTTGAATCAAGACTCCCAGATTTAAAGTCCAAACTGTACCCTCTCTTAACTGTTGAATTTTAGGGAAGGTACAGAGTCCTTATAGGCTCCACGTATTTCAGACACTTGTAATAATACCAATTCAGATGAGTTTATGGAGTTGCTGTAAGAAAATATGTATGAAAAATGCTTTCAGACAGTAATGCTGACATGTGTGCATGTATGAGAGACAGTCACTGCAACATGTGCAACAAGAGCTGAAGTTTTATTCACAGACTTATTGGATGACCTTGAAGTTTTATTCACGGACTTATTGGATGACCTTGAACAAGCCTTCCCCTCTCTGGGCCTTGGTTTCTGAACCTAGACCAAGGGTTCCTAGCCTAGGATCCTCAGAAGGGCTTCAGGAGAGTCACGAAACCCTGAGATTGCATCCACCGTTATGCCTGCTGATGCCTTTTTCTAGGTTCAGCAGTCACCGCTTTCATCCAATTCTCAAAGAGATCTGAGATTCAAGCGAAGTTAGGAAACTTGAGCCAGATGCTCATGAGGTCCCCCACCCCATCCAGGTCTGACAGTTTATGTCTCTGGAAACTTTAGTCCAACATGTTCTTGCAACAGGCACAGAAACACATTTTGCAAGACCAGAAAGGGACTATCACAGATGAGGAAACTGAATCCTGGAAGAGTGAGGTCAGGTGCCAGATGTTAGGAGTTGGCAGAGACTCTGCAAACCTACCAGAGCTCCAGTGAGAGGGGTAATCACAGAGTCACGGGTCATTTCCTCCTTAGATTTTAAAATCAGGGTGGGGTGGTCAATAGAAAACCCAGAAAAAAAGTCCTGTTTTGTAAATAGAAATCATTTAATTAAAAAAAAAAACTGGATTTGGTTTATAATTTTGTAATGTCCTGCCTACAGGCACTGTGCTAGAAGCCAAGGGCTCAGGGACACAAAGGCTGTAAAGGGCCCCCATGCTTCACTAATAAGGGAGACACCCTTGCTGTCAACTGACTATAAAATCAGTGGGAATTTAGAGGACCGAGAGTCAGATTTGGCTGGATATTCTATTTGATTATTAAGTGTTGAACTTAATGGATTGAGGAAGGCCTGCAGATGCCTTTTGCATATCATCATGGCATGCAGGTAGGGTCCATGATAGCAGACCCCATGCTAGGTTGTATATATGATTCTATTGAATTCTTATAATATTCTTGCAAAGTAGGTTTGTAATCCCTATTTAAAGTTGAGGAACTGGTGGCTCAGAGTAGAGTAACCTGCTTTCCATTACACAGAGAGGGAAACATATCTCAGTGGTTTTGCTTCTCCTCACTGGCCTAATGCCTCAAGGGCCTCCTTCCTTATCCATCCTGCTCTCTTCCTGTTGCCCAACACAACTTCCCTGTGATTTCATCCTGGGAAAGGCACTGGGGCTCAAGTCTCTCTAGCTCCTGATAACATTGGACACTGATACTACTCTAGAAATAGACTTCAAAAAAAAAAAAAAAAAGGTGCCAGCCTAATCTGTGTGTGAGCCAGCCTGATAATGTCTGTACCTGGGTTCACATTTGCAGCTGATTTTTAGATGAGGAAAGAAAAATACCTGCAGAGCTATAGAAGCAAATGAAGGCAGGGATGTCCCATGGTCATCTCACCTGCTTCTTGGCTGGAGTAGCCATCTTGGTGCAAGTCTTTGCTCCCTGATGAAACCATGGAGCTCAGCTTACACGGCAGCACAGGCCTGGGGCTGGGCTGTCCTACAGCAGCCCTATCTGAAAGCAAAAGAGTGGATTCTCCACCCCGTGTCCACCTCAGCCTTGTCTGAGGCCTGGAGATGGGGGGAAAGAACAGGCCTCTGACTTCAAAGATCCCACTCTCTAGCTGAAGAGACAGAGATGTCAACATGTAAATGTGAAGTCATATAAATGCCTTGACTGCCCAGTGAAGACAATGGAAAACCCAAACTCCCTCACTGGGCATTCAACACTTTCTACAATCTGGCTTCCCAGATTTTTCAACCCACTTTTTTTAACCCAGTCACTTGTTCTTTCCTTCACATACAACCTGCTATACCTGGCTGAACTGCTTGCCATCCCTGAGCAAACTTCGCCTTTGCTCATGTGCCATTCTCTCCTCTGTCGTAGCTCTGTTCCCATTCCCTTCCATCTCTCATTTGTAAATCACTGCACAGAACCAGCTTTTTACAAGGGGTTGCCAGAGCCACACAGAGAACCTCGCACTGAGCCCTTCTTCCCTAGGTTTTCCTGAGATAGACCAAGAGACAGCCCAAGGGTGCAGACCCATGTCCTCTTGCTGCTTCATGGATTGGCTGAGCAGGAAGGCTGAGGCTCAGTGTCACCTACAAAAGCCTGCTCACTGAACCATGACAGAACTGCCTGGAGCAGATAGGAGAGGGATCCAGGTCAGCAGTAGAGCTGGGAAGAGATGCCAACTGCCAGTGCAGGGCTCTGTCCCCTTCCGTTGATGCTCTGACTTTGGGAATTAGATTGGTTTCTCTTGCTAATCAGTGATCTTCTTTGCCAGAACTGACAGAACATTCCATTTGGGTTGACTCAAATTGTTGTTAAAAACTCTATGGAATGCTTCAAATGCTCTTTAGGTCTCTGGATAGAAGTGATGCTAGGCCTAGCTGGAGCTAGAGCACAGCTTCCCAGCTCTCTCGCAGAGTCTGTCTTGAAGCAACAGACAAAGCAGTATAGAGGCTGTCAAAGGGTGTAGCTAAGAAGGTACTATCTTTCTACCCCTCACATTTACCCTTTGTTCTGCTGCTCTTGAGTAATTTTGCCTCAGTATCCCCAAATCTCTGAATCAGGGTACAGAATTGCATTAGACACGTTGTAAATCCTGAAATACCCTTGTAACCTGAAATGGAAACTGTGAGAAGTAATTAGTTCTTCTGACATCAATATTCCAATGTCTAATTTTCTCATTAAAACCAGAGAATGGACAATTTTAAAGAGATTATTTCCCCCAAAAGATAGTAATCTGCAGTTTAATGTTACACTATCATTTCTTGAAGTCAGTGCTTACAGCAGCTGCTCAGAGAAGTTATTAATTTCCTGCAGTAGGCTATGATTGGGAACTCACTGGCCCGAATATAATTTTTTTTTTAAAGTGTACATTCTGCACAGACCTATTGCCTAGAAATTCAAGCACGTTGTAAATGGTAGTGCTTTGTGACAGGCGATGTTGAAGAGGAGTGATTTAGTAGAGCTAGATTTTCTCGTGTTGCAGAAACACAGGGAAATTGATCAGAGGTCAAGTTGAGGTGCACACAGTAAAATGCATAATGCATTCTAGGTCCAGTATGAGCCTGGTCTCCTTCTTTGCTAACTTTGTTCTATCACACCTGGAAGGTGAGAGACATGAGAGTTAGGGGCACATTGAGTCTGCATCCTACTAATCTACTCCAAGGGTAGCCCCTATTTTTTAGTCTCAGTGAGGCAGGATAATTTAGCCTTGGCAATATTGATATTTGGGGCCAGACTATATTTTGTTATGGAGGGCTGTTCTGTGCGGTCACATGCTTAGCAGCATCCCTGGCCTCTATTTGCTAAATGACACTAGCACATTCCGATTGTGACAACCAAAAATATTCCCAGACTTTACTGAATATTCCCTGGGGGCTGGGGGGTAAGGTAAAAATTGCCCCTCTTTGGGAACAGCTGCAGTGTGGCAGACCTGTATCTATTTAACCAGAGCTCCTTCCAGGGACAGGGGATGGGCCAGTGACTTCCCACCTGTGTTCCAGCTCTAACATCCAAAGTCACTAAAGTACATGGATTTCACTGTTTATTCATTATAGTTCCAAGTTGATTTCCAAATAAAAAAATGAAAAATTGCTCTATGCTTTTCCTTTTGGCAATTTACACTGAGTAATGGACAATTTGTAAACTTCCTAATAACTTATGGGAATAAGAATATGTACAAAACTTCATTCCTACAGAGTGACTATTTGGCCTTAATAGGATAATGTTTAATAATCTTCCTGAAAATGTGCTGTTAAGTAGTGAAACAGATACTGGTACACAATTACCTTTGACATGGCTATAAAATAAGCCATTGAAGCCATTTTCTCTGGATACCTTTACCCTGATATTTAATTCTTCCATCCCTTCCAACTCCACACAGTACCCCCAAGCCTGGAAAATAAAAAAAGTTCAATCAAAAGCCATTCCCTCAACAGAAAAGCATCTAGGTATTCCCTCACCATGACCTTAACCATGATTCTCTTTTGCCTCCCACTGAGCTCCAAATGAACTGTCTGAATATGAGCTTCAGATTTGGACAGACCTAGTTTCTAGTATAACAACTCTGCCATTCACAAGGTGTGTGTCTTTCAGCAAGACACTGCTAGGTCTCAGTTTCCTTCTCCCTAAATTGGGTTGGCAATGCCTACTTCCCAGAGGAATTAATAAAATGATAAATGAAGGAACACCAAACCTGTGCCTGGTACACACACACACTCTCAATGTTTGTCTTATTCAAGGGGTGGTCAGACCAGTATAGACCATGTCTATGGGGCCTTTCCTTCAGTGTGTCTAGCCAAGTTTTCTGGAATATGCTAGTGCCCCCACCTTTTTACCATACTACTTTACTTAGTCTACGCTTAGACACTTTCACCCCAAGGCTTCATTTAGAAGAACAAGATTGTCTACTTGGGTCCCCCTTAAGGTAACCCCAAATAGGTGGAGGAAGCGTTCTGGTCCATGTGGGGCCTTACCTGCCAGGTGACCAGGGTAAGTGGAGATTTAGAGGCGAGTGTTTATTTTGTGGACAATGGTAGTGCTTAGGAAGCTAAGGCCAAAAGCTTCCCTATGTGAAAATGGCCGAAATGTTGCTCACTTTTAGCCTCCTTTGCCGTATAATGGCCTTTAACATCTCCATAAATATTTTCAGAAGGTGATGCAGTTTAGGAGAAAGCCTACTGTGTTAGGAGCCTAAAGATTCATTCCAGTCCCTTACCAGCTATGTGGCCCTGAGCGAGTGACTTAACCTCAATGATTCTAAGCTTCTCTATCATTCTGTTCTGATGAAAGACAAATTATTTTCTTTCCTGCTCACCCTGTGGGTATCATTAGAACAGAAATAGCTACTGCACAAAGAAAGTACTTTAAAAATTACAAATTAATAGATATAAGTGTAGTTGTTTTTATGAATGTAGCACATAGATAAACTGAATAAATTCAGTGGTTAAATGTGTTCAAAGTTATATCGAATTTGAATTTTATAAATCTCCCAGAAAAGGAAAAAGAGGTTTTAAATACCAATCTTCTAAGAATTCACAAAACAAAATATCCTATGCTTTTTCCAAAAATAGAAAAAATAAACTTCCCTCCCTGTTTAATCTGTTTTTAAAAGCAGATTCAATTGAAAATGAAAAAAAAATAAATAATCCATCCATGCAGCCCTAGAGGCAGAAGAAGACTGCAGGTTCAAGGAGAAAATTTAAGTCTTTTTCTCTATAGAGATGAAACTTCACCATACCAATAGAATATCCAGTTTTACTCCATCTGTTCCTTCAAGGATCAAAATAATAATCTACAGCATAGGAAGTTAAGGATTCTTCATAGAAATCTGTGTGCTCATTCCTGGGCTAGGCTATGCTGTAAGCCACATTCTGGACAAGACAGCCAAGAGCCCATAATCTATGGGCTGATGGAGAGCAGGGACTATTTCAAGTGCATCCCAAGATGCAACAATAGATGGCTACTTAGGCCAAATAAACCCTAACCAGAGGAAGAAAAAAACCGGGGAGACAAGTAACAAGCCGAAAATGAAAACGCTTAATAGATGACGAAGATGTTCAAGTCTGGGGGTTGCAGGACCTATAGAAGGTCCTTCCCCACATTCTAGTTGCTGGGAAAGGCTCAGGACACATCTGTCTTACAGCCTTTAGGAGATTCCAGAGAGACCACATTCATAATGGCACTCTGTAAACTTCTTTAAAAATGTCGTTATTTTATTTTTCATATAAACTGCATTTTAAATGATTAATTAGGCAAAGTATATTTAGGCTTGAAAGTCATTCTCAAGCACATAAGCATTTTTCAGGTATTCTCCGTGCAGTATGTGGAGTATACCCAGGAAGGCCACGCCACACACTTCCTGTGCTCACTCCCATCTTAGCCTGTAGTGACCCCGTACATGAAGATGCACTCAGAAATCCACTGTTAGATTGAAGTAAATGGCCCAGTTGATTGGTTTATGGGCTGCCTACCCTTGCTACCAGAACCTAACTGAATAGTTAACTAGCTTCCCTTGGCCTAGTATCCATCTAGAGGAGAACCAGAAGAGACTTTTTTTTTTTTTTTTTTTTTTTTTTTTTTTTTTTTTTTTTTTTTGAGATGTGAGTCTCCAGGCTGGAGTGCAGTGGTGTGATCTCGGCTCACTGCAAGCTCCGCCTCCCGGGTTCACACCATTCTCCTGCCTCAGCCTCCCGAGTAGCTGGGACTACAGGGATCCGCCACCACGCCTGGCTATATTTTTTGTATTTTTAGTAGAGACGGGGTTTCACCGTGTTAGCCAGGATGGTCTCGATCTCCTGACCTTGTGATCCACCTGCCTCAGCCTCCCAAAAGTGCTGGGATTACAGGCGTGAGCCACCGCGCCCAGTCACCAGCAGAGATTTTCAACTTGGGACACTATAAAGACAACAAAAGCACTGAGAAGAACTGAACCCTCGTCCTACGTGAGACTGGGCATAACTCAGAAATTTGAATGATCGTGATACAATGCACTCGATTTCAAGTAAAACATGAGGAATTTTAATACAAGGTTTGAAATCCTGCTTATTTTAATTCTTGAGGGAGTCCCTAGCTAGAGTCAGAGGTACTAGAACTTGTCTGTTTTGGATTTCCCTTACCTATCTAGGTTCTGTTCTCCGTCTGTCATCTTACTTTATTATTTCCTTGTTATTATACGCAGAAAATCTTAAACGGTTATCCATGGAATTACCTTTCCTAAGAACTGTCTTTATTGATTGATTTACGTAGAGATGTGCTTCTTTCAAATAATTCTATACAAAGTCACCGTTCTTTTTTTCCAGTTAGCCTCAGAATGGCTTATTTTTATTTACATAGTTCTGCAACTTCCTCTCAAAGCTCAGCAGTTTGCCCCATAATGTGGGACTTTCTCTCTGTCTCTCTCTTCTACTCCTTACTCTTTCTTTTTTAAATGTGGTGAACAGTTTTAAGATGCAGAAAATGTCAGTCATACAAGTATTCAGGCATCAGAATTAATCAGTGTTAATCCTATAATTGCTTTTGAGATTTTTTTAATAAAAGAAAAATAGTAAGTTACATGAAAACTTAAATTTATACTTTTCTAACCAACTCTAAAATTAATATCTCATTCTCTTCCCAAATAAGACAAGAACCTTAGAAAGCTTTAATTTCCCTCTCAATTTCCTCCTTTCGTCCTCTGTGTTTTGATTGCCTTGTAATTAAATCACACTCTGACGTTAACTTCCCCAAATATTTTTGATATTTGTGGTTGATATGATTTTGACATATCACCATATTTTACCGTCATCTTTTCTCATATTACTTCTTGTTGGATCTCATTCCTTCTGAGTTTATTTTTCTTCTTGTGTTAAGTACATGATTTAGTATTCCTTTCAGAAAAAAATCGTTAGTAGTAAACTTGGTCTTTATTTCAGGGGTTCCTGTTCAATTATTTAATTCCTTTTCACTTTCATGTGTGTAAGGTCAGCTCACAGGCCTGGCCCCAGCACAGTCTGGGCACATTTCTGAGTGCTTTTTTGTGAGCCCCAAAGTTGGAATAGCACTCATTGAAGACCATTAATGACTAACTATCCCTCTGGCTACTTTAATTTTTGTCTTAAGGATTTATTGCTTAGTTAGAATTAGATCTTCTTTGATTCCAATAACAGGTTAGGCAATATATTTAAAAAGGAATAAAATCACATTATATTATAGAAAGAGCCCCAATAAGTGTCGAAGTATCTCAGCGAGGTTCTCAAATCTCCCCTGAGTTTCTGCCCCTGAAAGGCTAGCCCAGGACATTCTGCTCCTCCTGCATCTCCACTGCCCTCCTCTCTCTCACTCCTGTTACCGCTCGCTTCTGGACAACTCCCTGTCCCGAGGGATGCTGATCATTTGGGTTAGTTTGTCTCTTCCTTCTGCTGTCCTTGGAAAGCCTCTTCCCTCTGCTAGAAGTTGCAGGGATCAATTGTTCTTTGGCAGAGAAAGAGACTTGATGACAATGAAGAGAGTTTCCATTTCTTCTTCCTGCAGCTGTTGACCTGGGTGAGCAAGCCAGACTGTGCACTGCCTTACAGGAGAGGAAGGAGCCTGTAAGCCCTGGAAACTCAATAGCATAACTCCCCCAATCACCTGAGCCAAAAAAGACAGAGACCAGGGATGCCTTCTTCTGAGAGGGTCCACCTGATGGGAGAAGACAAAGTGTCTTCCCACATGTATGGATGTTATACAGCACAATTCTATATGTCCAGATATGAGTGTGGAGATGTTAGCCCATTTACTAATAAGCCAATCAATCTGTAAATTTTTCAGGGAGAACTGATGGCATGTAGAGGAAAAAGTAACTCGTAATTAAAACTTCAGTAAATTTGAAAGAAAGAAAATATAAGCTGTTTATTAATTTTATTGCCAACAATTTTGTTTTCCTATTTATCAATATATTTCACATGTTTCCCCCAAGAATTTAATAAGAAATTGAAGAGTGTTGCAAGATGTCTTCTTTCTTAGGTACTTTGTTGATTGTTCTTTCTTTCAAACAGTAATGATAGTCCCAGCTGAGGCAAATTAAAATGACATTTTCTGGACATGTGCTGTGACAGACAAGAAATTCAGTTAGAGTGAGCCTCCTGTGAAGGGAGAGGTTGTCATGTCACCTCTTTCTTGATTCCCAAGTACTTCTGCCTCTTCTCTTCTCACTGTGTTTTTTTCCAGAACATTCTGGGTAAAAGGTGTGGGAGAGTATGTGACGCAGTGTACTTTCAACTAAGTGGTGAAGTACAAACAATGAGAGGGGCCTCCAAGAGCTCCCTGGACTCCTTCTCCCCAAGGGGAAAAGGCGGGTAAGACTAATCCTGAAAACTGGAAAGGAAAGAAAATCTTAAACAAAAATACCACTTCTCAGTTGCAGTTAATTTACCTTTTCCCACTTCTCTCTCATAAACACATGCATATTCACTTAAAGCAGTCTTAGATTTCAGAAGTGAAGGGTTTTTTTAAGAAGCAAAAGCTTAAAAAATGTAAAATTCAGTTACCTCTGTCCTGACTTCTGTGCAGCTATGGGTGAGTCATTGTTCTAAAAAAAAAAAGAGGGTACGAATCTCAATGATTAATGAAATATTTCAAGACTGGCAGGGGGCCTTACCCAGATGCTAATAAAATTTTCCACCTACGTCTTGGTTTTAGAATGAAAACAGTAGACAAAGATGAAAAAATGCAAGTGCATGCAGATTTTTTAAAGCTCACTGCTTTTGAACATATTACGGGTCTATGTAGTCATTATGCTGATTGCCATTATTTATTTTACTGTTTTTCAATTACTAAATCAAACTTTTCTTTGTGAACTTGGATTTGACTTCCTTACTCACTGACTCACTTACTCCTAAATCACAAACCACCACTGCCCTTGGAAATATCCTGCCTCTGCAACTGGACCTCTCTCATGGGCTCCAGGCATGGCAAGGTTCTCTAGATCATAGTTACAACTTATTAATTTCTTATTGTGAGGGAGATACCAAATTACATAGACCTTATAGAGGAGGAGTTGCCTTCACTCTGTGGCAATAAGAATCCTAGAGACTATGCTTACCTCCCAGCTGGTGATCAGACGTTCGAACAAGGCAGCAGAGATGGACTTTCCAACCATCTCACTTTCTCTTTTGGTCCCCTACTGCTATCTTCCTACTATACCCATCCTAACCCCCGGACAACATGTTCCTGTTTCTTATTTTCCTGGGGAAACCAATGCTTATCTACCAATCAACCAATTCTCTTTTGCCTTTAACAGAAATTTGCTTATTGTGATAAAGACAACTATCTGTACAATAAAAATCTACTCTTCCATTTTTCCTGAGCAGGGAACTAGTTCAGTTACATCTCTCATGTTCCCTTGTGTTAGATGTGACCATGTGATTAAACCCCAGCCAATAAAATTATGAGTACCACTTCCAGCTGTGGCCCATTAAAACCTCTCATTTTTCTTCCTCCATGCCTTTTAATCTTTAAAGCTAACTGGAGTCACGACACCCGCCCCACCATGGTAACTTTGTAAGCACCACATTGACGGTTGCAGAGCTGCTATCATCCTAAAGTTTTTGAATGACCCCATGGAGCAGAGTCGCTTTCCTCACCACTCACATACCTGGAACCATCCTGGCCATTAACTTACTTAGAAATAAACTCCTATCATATTTAATGTTACATATATAAAGTTTCTTATTACTTTAGCCTAGTCTACATAAAAAGATTTATATATGCTTTACAGCTTCCTTCAGATAAATGTGTTTATTATTATTATTTCATCTGGAAGTCTTTCAGACACCCTAAAGCTAATACTAGTTGTCTAGTGGTAGGCTCTGATAATTGGTGAAAAGGAGACCCTGGGCTTGACAGTTTGTGCCCATCAAGAAACAAGTAAAATACTGACCACACAGATAGCACATCTACTGTTCAATTCACAGCAACTCATAACTTCCCTTCATGATTGAATCAGCTGAAAATTAGGAGAGTTCACTAATTTGCTTCAACTGAGTCATCAGTATGGCATATGGCAGTGGCTTTTCAATGGCTAGTTATTGAATTTCAAAGGAATATTCCAGAGGAAGTATTAACTGAAAACCCAATATCTAAATCGTTTATCGTGGATCAGTTCTTGCTGAAGCATTGAGAGGAATTCTGCAGCTTTTCTAGGGCAAGTGTCCCTGAAAACCCACCAAAACACCCCCAGAGAGACCTGGGGATGGAACCTTTTGGGAACAGCCTTGTCATAGAGAAGGAACCTAAGTTTTAAAACCAGACAAATGTTGCTTCACTCATACTATCAGTCAGTTAGTGAAAGGCGTCTTGATTAACCTTGACATAAGCAGAAGGAGAATTCACTGACTTCTGCAAATGCAGATTGAATCCAGGGTCTGTGTTGGCTTCAGGTATGGCTTGATACAGGAATGTACTGCCAGCGTTTTGTAGGTCTTACCTGGTGAGGAGCCTTATTTGAAAACATCATTCTCTAATTCCCTTTCTGAGGGGCAGGGTTCATGGTTCTGGTGTCCAAGAACCTGGGCACAGCACCAATGTGTGCCCTTATGCCCAGAGATATAAGAGAGGCACCTGTGATGGTATTGGGAGCACTGTCCTGTGGGTTTTCTGCCAGATTACAGACACAGTATCCAGAACTGGATCACCACATTCAAATGGGGATGATGAAATATAAGTGCCAATACACCTGGGCAAATAAGCAAGGAATTGAGGGGAGCTCAGGAGGAGACCAAGAGAGCTGGGTGGGAAGGTAAAGTCAAGAAGGATGAAGTTCCTGAGGGTGCAAAGCCAGGTCCTGGGAAATTGCTGCAGAACTAGAGTTTGTTTTATGCTTTCTCATAGAGAGAGAACTTTTTAAAGGTAGTAACCACTTGCCTGACAAACTTCACTGGACTGAAGAATTTCATTTTATTGTTAGTCCAAGATCAAATTTGATCAAGTCACCTCTTCCTTTCTCCCTTTCCCCTTCCACTTTCTCTCCTTCCCTCCTTTCCTTTCTTTTTGCCCCTCTTTTATTTCCTTCTTTCCTTCCTTCCTTCTACCCTCCCTCCCTCCTTTATTCCTTTCTTTCATTTTTAACCCCTTCCTTCCTTCCATTCTCCTTCCCTCCCCCTCCCTTTTTTCCTTCCTCTCTTTTCTCCTTCCTTCCTTCCTTCCCTCCTTCCTTCCCTCCCTGCCTCCCTGCCTCCCTTCCCTCCCTCCCTCCATCCTTCCTCCCTCCCTCCCTCCCTTCCTTCCTTCCTTCTTTCCTTCCTTCCTTCCTTCTTTCCTTCTTTCCTTCTTTCCTTCCTTCTTTCCTTCCTTCCTTCCTTCCTTCCTTCCTTCCTTCCTTCCTTCCTTCCTTCCTTCCTTCCCCTTGCCTCCTTTATTGAGCTCAAACTATATAATAGGCATTACATGCAATGTGCTGTGGTTAAAAAATAAATAAGACTCACTCCCTGTCCCCAAGGGGTTCACAATCTCATGGCGAAGAGGACATGAAAGTAGACAGACAATAATACAGTGTGGTAAGTTGTGAAGAACAGGGTGGGCAGGAAGGAAAGAGAAAAGATATCTAAATCCAACTTCAGGCAAGTCTTTCTAGATTCTATACTCATGTCTCTCCATTTTCAACATCAGCCTCCCTCTGGCTCTGTATGTTCTGTAACTCCGACATGGATCAGAAAACAACAACAACAACAACAACACTTTAAAGAATCCAGCCCCTGAAATGTTTTGCCCTAGAACCTGAACCCCTGCTCAGCTTCTTGGAGGAGAGTGGCTCTCCCACTTAGAATCGTGTCTGTTTGAGTTTGGTAACACAGAGCCAAGGTCAGTCTGGTGTTTCTCACTTTACAAATTCTCATCTGTCAAGAGATGATGAAGGCACCACTCAAACTCAGTTGTACCCTAAGGCCATCAACATTTAAACGCTAGCCATTGTTTACCAAGTTCTGTCAACCAGAATTGGGTATTTCTTGCATTTATTTGTTTGAAGAAAAAGTTATTTTGCTCTCTCTAGCCACCTACCCAACAAAAAAAAAGGAGAAAGTGTTTAAACGAACACATTTAGCAAAATGTCCTGTTCCTTTGGTTGAAGGAGGGCATACTCTCTATATCATGGTACATAAAATTGAGTTTGTCAATAGAATGAATAAACTATAAACATGGATAGCTGCTTTAGCCTAACATATATGCTTTAACACCGTCTTTGCAAATAGTCTATAAGGACTTTAACCTGTTTGAATGATGTTTTGTAAATTATAAGATAATTTCTCTAAGATATTTTATCTTCCATAATCCTTACCATAAGCCTGTGAGGTGAATATAATTATTTGCATTTTACTGGTAATAACTGTGGTGTTCAGAGGTTTTTAAAAACTGTCCATGGTTACATACTGAGAAAATCAATTGAATGAGATTGAATTTAAGGTAGTTTAACTCCATGCATTTTATACTAATCCAGTCCTTTAGCTACAATCCCTTTTCCCCCAACATTTAGACAGACAGGGACATCTGGAGAGGCAGTAAGAATTTAAGGACAGAAGGGTCAAATGCAGATGGGGGACACTTGGAGTCTCAGCTTTCCTCCATGCTCACTCACATGTGGCCTTTGGAACTGAGTTGTCCAAAAAAAAGATACACTTTGATTAGAATTGCAGTGCGCAGCATAGTCTGCATATAACTGTATTAGTCCCCTTTCACACTGCTATAAAGAATTACCTGAGACTAGGTAATTTAGGAAGAAAAGAGGTTTAATTGACTCATAGTTCCCTAAGGCTGGGAGGCTTCAGGAAACTTACAATCATGGCAGAAAGTGATGGGGAAGCAAGGCTCGTCTTTTGTGACAGCAGGAGAGAGAGAGAGAGCCTGGGGGGGGAACTGCCAAACACTTTTAAACCATCAAATCTTGTGAGAACTCATTGTCATGAGAACAGCAAGGGGGAAACTCCCCATATGATCCATTCACCTCTCACCAGGTCTCTCCTTCAACATGTGGGGATTATAATTCAATATGAAATTTGGGTGGGGACACAGAGACAAATCTTATCAATAACCAGTGCAAGTATCACCACAAAGAAGAAAACCGAACCATCAGAAAACACAGGTAGGACAGTGTTGATTTCTAAAGATGTTGAGGGCAGCTTTGATTTCTAAAGACCAGCTTTGATTTCTAGAGATGTTGAGGGCACACTGTTAGGTGCCAGTTTCCAAAGGGCTCCAGCCAGTTTCTCCTGCATATCCCATAGAACCTAGGAAGAATTTTTTTTTTTTTTTTTTTTTTTTGCTATTTGGAATACAGACACCCTTCATGGAAGTCCCCGAACCTCCACCCTCCAACTCTCTGCATGCAGTTCTGTGTCTTAAAATAAAAACAAAAATGTTAAAACCTCAACAGATTATTTTAATTTGGGTTTCTGAAACTCATCACTATTGACATTTGGGGACTGGATAATTCTTTGTTGTGGAGGCTGACCTGCTGACCTGTGCATTGTAGGATGTTTGGCATCCCTGGCTTCTACCCTCTAGATTCCAGTAGTACCTCCAATTGTGATAACCAAACATGTCTCCAGACATCACCAAATGTTCCCCTGGGTGAAAATCTCCCCCTGTTGAGATCTACAGCTTTAATGATTCTCAAAAAGAGGACATATCTTTGCTTCTTTTAATGATCTGGAGATATTAAAAGTATCACATACTTCAGCTTTTGTTCAGGAGGCAGATTTTTTATTCTTTACAGTTTTCATGGGCTCCCTCTCCTCTTTTAGAATAATCAATAAATAGTTAAATGATTTATTAGAGAATGTCAAGGTTGTTTTCATCTGCAACCCTTGGGAAAATGTGTTATGACCATAGACTATGAGGCAGACATATATGAACATGAATCCTCATATTGTAATTGCTTGATCTTCAAATTAACCTCCCTAGATATCCATAACCTTATCTAACCCTATCAAGAGTTTTTGCAAGAATTAAATGAAGCCACATGCATATAGGTACATATAGGTTTGCTAGATTTAGCAAATGAAAATATAGGAACTCCATTAAATTTGAATCTAAGATAAATAACATATATATGTATGTATATATATATAATTATATCTCATGCAATACTGAGTAACCTTATTTATTAGTGTTCAATATTAGCTATTATTACTGTGAACTTTAAAAAATGTCAATTGAGAAAACCATAGGCCGCTCCTCTTTAAAACAAATGTATGTTTAAACTACCTGGAACAAAGGGCCATTTGAGATCTTCCTAAAGAGGCAGTAATAAATACTTCAGATCTTTTACAGGCTTTTATTCTTTGTTTGATTTTCTTCTCATTACTCAGAAGTTCAACTAACATAGCTTTTACTTTATTTTGTCTCTTTATTACATCCCTCCATATGGATAAATAATCAAGAAACAACCTTTCAAATAATTTGAGATATTAATAAATCAAAGTTCAGGTAGGGAGTCAAAAAGAGTGGTGCTAAAATCCTCATCTGTCACTTACTGACAGGATGAGCTAACGAAAGTTTCCTCACCTCTCTGATCTCGGTTTCCTCATCAGTGGAATAATATTACCTACTCAACACAGCTGCTGGAAGGGTAGAATAAGGTCATGAATTTAAAAAGAAGTCAGTAAATAATACATGTGAGCTAGCTTCCTTTCCTTTTTTGCTTTCCTTTCCTTCCTTTCTCCACCCTAGGTTAAATAATTTTGACTTTGTTAACCTTTTTTTAAAAAGAGATAGTTGGCTACAAATAAAGAATAGAATAAGTGGAAAATCATAACTTCCTAGTTAAAAAATAATTAGGGGAACTTGACAGCTTGTTAATCAATTTTCCAGCAAAAGAATGTGGGCTTTGGAGTCTGTCAGATCTGGTTTAAATCTTGTTTCATCCACTTACTAACTGGTTAGCCTTTGGCAATTTTTTAAGCTTGTCTAAGCTTATTTTATTCTTTGATGATATCCACAAAATATTTCCTTTTTTAACTTTTATTTTAAGTTCAGGGGTACATATGCAGGTTTGTTATATAGGTAAACTTGTGACATGTGGGCTTTTTGTACAGGTAATTTCAACACCCAGGTATTACGCCTAGTACCCAGTAGTTATTTTTCGTGATCCTCTCCCTCTCCCCACCCTTCACCCTCTGATAGGCCCCATTTTGTGTTGTTCTCCTCTATGTGTCCATGTGTTCTCATCATTTACCTCCCGCTTATAAATGAGAACACGTGGTGTTTTGTTTTCTGTTCTTGCGTTAGTTTGCTAAGGATAATGGACTCCAGCTCCATCCACATCCCTGCAGAAGACATGATCTTATTCTTTTTTATGGCTGCATAGTATTCAATGGTGTATGTGTATTACATTTTCTTTATCCAGTCCATGATTGCTGTGAGAATCAAATAGCTCATATGTATGAAGATTCTTTGCAAACTCGATATTAAATGTTTGTCAGAAATACAACTGTTTTTTGTGAAAGAGATTTTATCTCTGACTTCATTAAATCACATCAACCAGTAAAGTTCCAGTTTGAATGTTAGCTGGGAAGCACAATTGTAGAAGAGACTTTGTTGCCTACGTAATACCCATTCTCCCCTTCTGTTTTAGTAACACCCCCGACTTTATTTAGTGCAGCAAAGGGCAGAGATAAAATGTGAAATTTCTCAGTCTCCTTTGCAGCTATTAGGGGTCAATGATCTATAAAATGCAAGTCAAGGCAGTAGAGGTGTGGGCAGAGCTTCCCCAAAAGCTCTAAGACTGACTCAGCTGAACTCCTTCTTCCTTCCTGCTACCTGAAATGTGTATGGCTTGGTGAGGCCCCAGCTCATATCTTATGACATGATGTAAACTTGAGGATGGAAGAAGCTATGTGTGAAAGAAGTAGAAAATTTAAAAAGAGTTAGACTAAATTTCTGATAACCTCAGAGCTATCATATCCACCCCACACTAATTACTTTTTCTGTGCAATAGATAAACAAAATACGTGTATCTTTAGAGCTTCCGAAACTTTGTTGTTAAGTGCAGCCAAACATATTTTTAAACAATCCACTAAGAAAAGTATTGTTACATGCAATGTCAATCAAAGACCCTAGAAAGAAATACTTTGCTGCTTCAAAGCAGATGCTACAATCCAAAGCTTATACCTGACTTTGTATGTCTCATTTTCCATCTTTCTGTTCATATTTGTTTCTCATCTCTGAATAATAGCTGTTCTTCATGTAAGTGCCAGGCCATACCTGAATCTGTTGCTTATATCTAAAGAATGCATGAGGTAGATGAAACGTTCTCCCTCATGGGCTATACATGACATGCCACTTGGAACACATATCCAGTGAGTGTGTAGCAATGCTTCACTGTGACGTTGTGAACTCCCAGATAGATTGTGGTTCACCACACTTTCTGGGAACAACTTAAGTAATCCTTCCCCTTCATCTTTGGGTAGTTTGTCCAAAAGTGATCATCATAAATTTGTGTCTATTAAATTTCTTGTGTTGTATGCATATGGAATATTAATTTATACAGTCAAATTTTTAAATTTTTCTGAGTTTTGTAGAAAACCATTACCATAGTAGTGTTATCATCTACAAATCTTGTTTCATATTTCTAGCTTGTTAACAAGCATTTATTAATCCAAAGTGCTCTTTCTGTGCTTTTGTATAATCATAAAAGCATTTAGTGGTCAGTCTTTAAAAAAACCTAATTTTAGAAACTAGCCAAAATTAGATGAAATTGCTTATATAAATCTAATAGTCTCCTTTTGTTTTTCTCCCTATTCTAGGAAATATTTGACTATTCCATTATTAGATAAAGCAGAGAACCACAGACTATAGCATAAAACTCTTTAATCATACTATTATAAGAAAATAGCCATCTCCAGTGACTATCTGTGAACCAAGCACCATGTTACGTGCTTTGCAAATGTGAGCTCAATTAACTATCCACAGCACAACTCTTGATTTCTATCAATTTCCTCCATCTACAAAAGAAACCAAAACTTACAAAATTTATATAACTTTCCCATGATTTCAGAGTAAGTTGTATGTGCTTAGGGGGTTGGGCATGGGATCGGGGTAAAAGTCAGAATTCAAACCCAGGCTTGATTCCAAAACCTATCATCTTTCTGTTAGATTCTACAACATCTCAACCTCTATTACCCTAATTTCATGGTGCATGCTGTAAAAACAAGCAAGAACATTGTTTGGCCTCAACTTCCTCCCCACAAAACCCTCAGCCATACTTCTTGTTCACATAGGAAGCTGAATAAAGGAAAACATGGACAACCTCAAATGCAGAAACATGACGTATTTTCTCATGAGGACAGTGTGGCCCAGGAGAAAGAAGTGAGTTAGGATTCAGGGCATGTTCAGATTCCCCTATGAGGGATCCCGTTCTCTAAACTTGGAGAAGCCACTTTCCTTTACTGAGGCTTTGTTTCCTCATCAGAGAGAAGTCAGAGGTTAGACAAAGTAACCTCTTTTGTTTCAGAAATTCATTGACTTTGCAGCCAGGATACGGGGGAATGTTCTGGATGAAACCATCTGGAGAGGAGAGGTGACCATGAAGGCATGGATTCTTTTGCCTTCAATCTGTAGGATATTTTCAATCTGTAGGATATTCCTTTTTCTTTCCATTCAATGCTTTGCAGAGTGTTAAAAAGCAAGGAATTCTAAATTGGAGGCAAACAGTATTTTTCTCTTATATTTTTATAATGCTTAACAATTAACAGAGTATTGTCATGTGTATTATCCTCATAGCAACTGCTGTAAATAGTGATATCATTATGTTCTAGTTTTGCAGAGGAGAAATTCATCCTCCAAGAGAATACTCACTTTAAAATTACAAAAGCAACCTTTGGGGGTGCTGGATTTGGACCCAGTTGTGTTCTTTGAAACTTCTCCTTCCACACAACACTAACCTTATTATTTCTGTAATCTGAGAACAAGAAACACAAACCCACTACTGCTATTAGGACCAAAGATTCATTTTTATGCTAAGGTGGGTATTTGGAAACAGTGGTTCACAATAACAATTTCTGCAATGTGAAGAAACCAGCATTACTGCTTATTTGTAAAAATTTTAAAAAGTATCTCTCTTCTGGAAATTAAACACTTTTTTTTCCCTCTCTCTCAATGTATGCATATATGTATGTAGATATGGGGTGTGCATTTTTGTTTTCTTTATTTATTCATATGATTTTTTTCCCATTTATTCCTCTCACTGAGCACCTCCCAATGGCTAGACCCTGTGCTAGGTATGGAGGATATGGAGATAGATGAGCTATCTCTGACACCACTGCCTTGCCCACACGTGAGCAACGTGGGGTATTCACGTGTGCACTGAATGCTAACACGAGGAAGGAGGTATCCATTACAGAATAATAGAAGCAAAATGTGGTGGGATCTTAGAACACAGATTGATTTTTTAAGTCTTTCCTTGGAAGATAAAAGACCTACCAACAGAAAAGAAGATAGTCTTACCAGTAGATATTTCCCTTCCCTCAATATCGAGTCCCACTTTGACATCATGGTAACTGAAATGATAGCATCCATCGTACATCATGAAGAAAGGATTTCTGAAGACATTCTGGAAAAGAATGAAGAAGCAGTTAGTTTGGGCCCTCAATGTCTTCTTGCTTTAGCTGTGGGGTTGCAAGAAGTCCCTCATCAGCTTCTTTGATGCTGGCCCGTTACTGGCTGCTCTCTCAAGTGCTACTAGTGCTCTTGACTCTGTAGGTGCACAAAGAAAATTTTAGCTATTAAATGTTACATAACTAACACTCACATAATTAAATATTACGAATCTCACCAGTAAAAGCTCCTTCCCAGCATCCTCTGTGAATGTACACAGCCAAGTTCACTAAAGATATTGAGGCTGTGGCCCCTGTTTCAACACCCTCCCTCTGCTTGCCCCATCATTCCCTTAATTCTAGCACATATTCCGCCCCCTTTACCCACATCTTCAGCCCTACTCTGAGACCTAACTCAAGACCCAACTTCTTCATGTGGTCTTTCCTATAGCAGTTTCAGAATCGCCTTTTTCTCTCTCCCCTGTTTATATTGTCATTTGCTAATTATCTTTTTAAAATTATACCATAATTTATCTTGTTTTAAAATGACTGGCTTCCTCGACTTTTTTTGTGTGTTCTCTGAAGGAAGGTATATACTTTCAGGAACCTTGCATAATAGCAGTTTTATTTGGCTTTCCTTAAGTGACACATACGTAGCAAGTTTATCCATCTGAATGAAGGAATAACAAATTGCAATGTTTGCAAGTTGAGCAGGGCTTTTCAAAGACCATATTTTAAGAGGCCCATGCCACACTATATCAAACATACTAAAATGTATTCACATCTCAATTAAATATTATGCATATATGCATATTTGTTTGTGGATTTCTCTACATATACACATACATATGCATATAGGTATACAAATATATGTGTGTGTGTATATATCTCTATATGAAGTGAATTCTAATTTGCTAGTTAAAATAATGTTCTGTTTCATACCTGTTTGACCATATTGATGTCAATTTTCCAATTTTCTTTTTTACGTTACAGCCAATGCTTCTTTTGGAGCATCATTTTTATAGGGTCTTGCCCATATGATAGGCTGTAGGCACTGGGCCTGGCTTGCCTACTGGACAATGCAGAGGCGTGTTGGGTTGTTGATGGGTGCAGGTGCTTCCTGATCATCACCGTGAAACAGAAATAAGCCATGGCTTTGACCTAGCAGCCCAGCCTCACTGCAGAGCGGACGTCTTTGAGCAACACTGGTTGTGTTGACACAGACATTAGGTTACATCCCTCACTGCTGTTTCCACTTGTCCTGATTTTTCCTAGCGTCCTCTTTTGCTCTGAGATTTTCCAGGATTTTTCACACCACTTAGGAGATTTGCAGATGGAAATTTTGAGTAAAATGTGTTCACTCGTTTTCATGTTATGCAAGAGTGAAAACAAAAAAGCCTCAAACTCAATTTAGGATGCAGTGGGATGGGGTGGAGTGGCGCCCATGCACGAAAAACTCAAAACTGCTAAATTGTGAGAAGCAAAACTTTCCTTGAGCTTAATTTTTGGTATGGGAGATTCTCTGTAGGGATTTTGGGGAAAAAATGACAGAATTTTTAAGCACCATTGACACGAATATTTGCTACATAGACTTTGAATGATGTACCCATTCCATGTTGTAAATTGATAAGCAAAGGGAGTTGCTGAGCCTGGAAGTTACTGTTAGCGGTTTCTGAAGGTATCATGCAATGATTTTAGGAATTTTATCTCCACACTTCCTACTCCCACCACCCCATCCTCTTTGATGCTCCTGTGACTTATGCAATCCTATCTCCATTTTACACTTTCATTTTTGTTTAATGTTTCAGACTTAGTTAAAACTCGAAGACACAATTGTAAAATTTCCTGTTTGAGGGAAAAGAATCTTTTAATGTTCACATCATAGAGAAGTGTTCAGAATGCTTTTCTGACAGTTGCTAAGCATCAATGCATAAATTAGATGCAGACTGAACTATACAGAAACTTTTCCCATAGGCACTATAAGCTCAGTTCACTTCAGTCTGCAAAGAAGCAATATATACATGTAGAACTGTTGAAGATTAAATGAAATAGTGTATAGCAAGCAACTAGGATAGTGCCTTATACATAACAATGGGTTAATAATTAGTAGGTATATTATCATTTTTATTTTAGCTAGAGCAGATCCTAAGAATGAAATCTATCTATGTATAGATTATAGTATTCTTAAATTCTTTTTATATTTTCTGTGTGTTAGGAACATGAACACTTACCCACTCACTCTATTCATATGGCCAATTGAGAGTTGTGTATGAGTGGTTGGTTCACTAATTGTTGTCCCCTAATGCTTGGAAGCTCCAGAAGAGCAAGAAACTATACCCATTTCAGTTTATTTCCAAATTATATCAGTGAGAAAGTGGTTGATTGTGAAGTTGCGTTAATATATAGAATTGTTTCAGTTCTCTGCAGCCTACTAAAAATACATCTGTCCCACAAAGTAAAGTTGTGAAAGATAATGGCATTTTTCTCCCTAACTTGATAATAAAGAAGTGATTGAAGCAATAGAAAGACTGACAGTTCCTCTCTGTGTCAAACCTCCCTGACCTGTATCACAAAGCAGGAGAATCAGAAATGATGCAATGTTATGAAAGGGAGGAAGAGTGGGAGGGAAAAATTAAGAAAGGAGTTGGAGAGAGGGGAAAAGAGGGAGAGGGAAAAGGAGAGGAAGACGAAGAGGGAGAGGGAGAGAGGTGACGGAATATGTTCTTAATTAGCAGATTGCAGTAGGGGAGAGATCTTAACGGCTGGAAGTGGACATTCTGAGACATGGTCAGGGGAAAGAAATCAGGTTTCCTCTTTGCCTGAGGGCAAAACATTGGCAGTTCCTCATAGAAGCAAAGTGCAGGCTTAAGTTCTTGAAATCCAAGGCATTGTCGACTTGAAGTTTATCTAGATCACAGGTGAAAGGTTAAAGTCAGTATGAAATTCAACATGTGATCATTTCATTGCACTGGCAACTTGGAGTGGTGGCTCCGGCAGGTTCGGAGGAAGGTATCCAGACTGGGTTTAGATGCGTTCATCCAAACAATAAGCAAAGCCCAACGGCTTGGATACCAGCTCTGGGGGAGGATGGATCTGGCATTTGCGTCAGTTAAGTCTGCCCAACTCCCTTCCCTCTTCCCTTCCTCTTTTCCCCTCTTTTTCCTTTTTCCCTCCCTTTCTTCCTTATTCAAAATATTTGCAGATAGCAAAAATTTATATCTAAACATATAAAATATATATATATATGAATGATTATAAAGAACCATCTTTGTGAAAACAGCACCCAGGTCAAGAAATGGGGCACCTACAGAACCCCAGAAACCCGTGTCTGCCTCTATGTAATTGTAACCCTCTTCTCATCCAAGAAGGGGTAACCACTATACTAATTATCATCATAATCATTTATTTGTTTTCTTGAGCTTTAATGCTGTTATAATTTTTCCTCAAAAGCATTAGTTAGTTTAGGCTATTTTTTCAACTTCTTACAAAAAGAATCACTGTATACACACACACACACACACACACACACACACACACACACACAGATGTATGTATACACACATGCATATATATTTTAATATATATGTATAGTACCATGATTTGTTCATTACTGAACATTATGTTTAGAGATTTTTCTTATGTTGTATGTAACTGCTATTCATTTATCTTATTTTCTGTATAGAGTACCCTGGTATAAGAAGCTACCATGAAGGTAGCCATTCTACAGCTGGTGAACAGCTGGGTTACTTCCAGTTTGGGTTATTGTGAATATGCTCATATGTGTCCTCTGGTGCGCATATACAAAGGCTTCTATAGTATATACAGCAAGTCTAGAAAGACTGATGATAAAGTACATGAATCTCCATCTTCAAGAGATCATGCCAACTGTTTCCTTAAGTGATTGTACCAATTTACCCTCCAACCAGCAATGAATGAAACATCTCACCAAAGTTAATATTATGCAACTTTAAAATTTTTTGACATTCAACTTCACATTGTGGTTTCAGTATTTATGTCTCTAATTGCCACTGAAGTTGAACCACTTTTCATAATAAGCTTATGGCCAGTTTAGAAAGACCAGTTCATATCTTTTCTTTTTTTTTTTTTTTTTTGTATTCATTTGTTTCTTTTTTTCTTCAGGATATATGTAGCTCTTCAAATATTCCAGATGGCTGATATTTGTCAGTTGTATGTGCTGCAGATACTTTTCAATTCAGTGGCTTGTAGTTTTACTTTTAGTGTTATCTTTTTAACCATGATATCTTTGATACATAGAAGTTCTCTTTTTTTGAGACAGAGTCTTGCTCTGTCACCTAGGCTGGAGTGCAGTGGTGCGATCTTGGCTCACTGAAAGCTCTGCCTCCCGGGTTCAGGCCATTCTCCTGCCTCAGCCTCCCGAGTAGCTGGGACTACAGGCGCCCACCACCACACCCAACTAATTTTTTTTGGTATTTTTAGTAGAGATGGGGTTTCACCGTGTTAGCCAGGATGGTCTTGATCTCCTGACCTCGTGGTCTGCCCGCCTCGGCCTCCCAAAGTGCTGGGATTACAGGCATGAGCCACTGCACCTGGCCTGAAGCTCTTATTTTTAATAAAGTTAAATGACTAGTTGTTTCTTTTATGACTCATAAAGTTTGGTCTCCTTTATTCCAAGACCATGAAGATATGCTCTTATATTATTATATAAAACATTTATATAATTTTATTTCATTTATATAGTTTTATCTCTCTTATTTAGGTGTTTAAATGACATGCAATAATTTTTGCATATAAAGTGAGGTAACAGTTTGATTTCACTTTTCCATATTGTTAGTCAATATACTTATGCATTATTTATTGAAAATATGTTTCATTTAATGAAATAAAATGCAACTTCTATCACAGTTCAAGGGTTCATATATACATAATTTTGTTTGAGTTATACTGTTTGCTACTTCCTTACCCTGACCAATACACAGTCTTAATTATTATAGCTTCACAGAAAGTATTTATGTCCTTTAAAGCAAATACTCTTCATTTGTTATTTTTCCAGAATGTCTTTGTCACTCTTCCCCTTTTGCTTTTCCATATACATTTAAAAACGACTTGTCAGACTGGGCACCGTGGTTCACCTCTGTAATCCCAGTACATTGGGAGGCTGAGGTGGAAGGATCACATGAGGCCAGGAGTTTGAGGCCACAGCGAGTTATGACTGTGCCACTGCACTCCAGCCTGGGAGACAGAGCGAGATCCTGTCTCTGAAGAAAAAAATTATAAACAACTTTTCAAGTTCCATGCACACACATTCCTCTTTTAGAATTTTGATTGACATTGCACTGAACCTATAAGCCAATTTGGGAAGAATTAACATCTTTAAAATATGAAGTCTTCCAGATATCATAAACACAGTATATTCTTCCAATTACTTAAGTCTTCTGCAATAACTCTTATCTAAGTTTCACAATATTTTCTGTAAAAGTTTTGCATAACTTTTGCAAGATTTATGTTTTGATATTTTCTGTTTCTTGATGTTATTATAAATTGTGTAATTTAAAATTTCATTTTCTAGTGATTTACTGCAAATATATATACATATATAATGTATAAATATGGTAATATGTATATATGCAATATATATTTTGTAAAAATCATATATGTGTTGACTAGTTAAATATATATATATATATGATCCCAGAAACTTTTCTTTCTTATAATTTGTCTATAGAGTCTTTTGAATTTCCACATATGCAGCTGCTTCATTAGCAAGTAATGACAATTTTGTTTCTAATTCTTAACATTTGTATGATGTCTTTCTGTTGCTTTATCCCACTGTTTATGACATTCAGTATAATCATTTTTGAAAGGAGAGCAATAGCCCTCCTTGTCTCAGTACAAAACTCAGAAGGAAAACTTTCAACCATTAATTATATTTGTAGCAGGCTTTTTATTAATATAAACCGTCTTTTAATGATATTTTACTTTCAACTTTTGTTGCCAAGATCTTTTAAATAATAAAATATTCTTTTAAAAATTGTGTTGAATAAATTCTAACATAATAGTATTTAAACTTAAAAAAGATACAGTAAAAATACAATATTAAAAAAATTGTGTCCAATATTTATTTTTTGATTTTTTAGGGTTTTTATGTTTTTTAGAGAGAGGAGACTGAACTTTTATCAGCTACTGAGAGAGGTGTGTTAAAATTTCTTCATCTGATTCTGAATTTACTTATTTCCTCTGGTAATTTTGTCAACTTTAGCAAACTATATTTGAAGCTATATTAATGAATATTTACAAATTTAGAGTTGTTATATTTTCTCAGTAAATAAAAATATGTATTATTATAAAGTGATGCTATTTATATTTTATGCGTATTGCCTTATAATCTATTTTGTTCAGTATTAGTATAGCTATAGCAGTTCCAGTGGGTGATCAGTATTTATTTTTCATCTTTTGACTTTGAATTATCTGTATCTTTATGATTTATATATGTCTCTTATAAAAAGTTTCCACATGAATATTTTTATACTGTCTAATAATCTTTATTTTTTAATTAGAACATTTATTCTATATTTATATTGTATGTTATCTATGGATTTATCTTTTATATAATTTTGTCCTTTCTATTTGTTCTCCTATATTGTTTCCCTTTTCTGTCTTAATTTTGATGGGAAGTTTTTTTATCATTCCATTTTTTTAACTTCTAGTAAATATGCACTCTGTTTCTGTTATTTTAGCAATTACCATAGAAATTAAGGTATAAATGCTAAACTCATAAAAGTCTGAAATTAATCAACATTTTTACCCATTCTGCACAATGTAAGAATTTTAGATAACACTGACTCTAGTTACCCGCTTTCTAACTTATATGTTTAGTTTTGTCTTGTATGCCCATAGACATTATCTTAATGTTTATATAGGCAGTACTTGCTATGGACTGAATGTTTGTGTCCCTCCCAAAATTAATATGTTGAAATTGAATCCCCAATGTGATAGCATTAGAAGGAGGTATTAGAAGTTCTTGGGAGGTGATTAGCTCATGCCTTCATGAATGGGATTACTGCCCTTGTAAAAAGATACCCCAGAAAGCTAGCTAGCCCCTTCTGCTAGTTAAGGATACAGCAGGAAGGCACCACATATGAAATACAGAGTGAGCCCTCCCCAGACGCCAAATTTGGTGCTGCCTTGATTTTGCACTTCCCACCCTCTAGAACTGTGAGAAATGAATTTCTATTGTTTACAAGCCACCTACTTTATGGTAATTTGTGACAGCAATCTGAATAGAGTAAGATGTTGTTAGATATTCACATATTTCCACTTTCTCTGTTTTTATTCCATCCTATGGCTCAGACCTTCAATCTGGCATCAGTTTTCTTCTGCCTGAATTTTTTTTTTCCAGAATTTCTTTTAGTGAGAGTCAGCTGGTAAGAAATACATAGTTTAATTTGCCTAAAAATGTTTTAGTTTTGCCCCCGTTCCTGAGAGAGGTGTTTTCTGGATAGAGGATTTGAGGACAGCAGTACTCCTCACAGCACCCATCACACACAAACACACAAAATAAAGATACCATTCCACTTCTTTGGATTCAATTGCTGCTGTTCAAAAGTCAGCTGTTTGTCTGTCATTGCCTTAAAGATAATGCTTCCCTTCAGTGCCCTGCCATCACCACCACCAGCAGCAGCAAGCTTTAGCCTTTTATCTCTGGGATGTTCACCAGTTTTTCTATAATGTGTTTAACTTGGCTTTTCTTTAATTTTTTTGTTTCTGATTCATTGAATTCCTTGGATCTCTAAATTAATGTCTTTTGCCATTTCTGGAAATTTCTAAACTGTTATAGCTTCAGATATTTCTTTTTAAACCTGTTATCTGTGCCCTCCTTCTGGGAGTCTGAAAATATGCTGAGACCATTTCATTTAATGTTTTATGTCTCATAACTTCTCTATCACATTTTAGGTTTCTTTGTTTATGTTATAATCTGGACAATTTATTCTGAATCTGTTTTACAATTTACCAATTTTTTGTAACTGTCTCAAATCTGTGGTTAAAAGTGATCATTGAGTTTTTAATTTTAATCATTGTCTCTTTATTTGAAAAATTTCTAATGTTTGTCAAATCTGCCGTAATTTTTTGTGGATTTCCATTCCACAGATTTTTAAAGCTTTCCTTTTAATGTATTTAAACACAGTGTAGTTGATTATTTATTAAACTGTGTCTGGCAATTCTAGTATCTTAGGTTTATGTAAGACTTTACCTATAGATTTTGCTTGTTTGCTGCTTCTTACTTATGGTTTATTGTCTCCTTGTTCTTTTTGGACTGTGAGCTGTTGTGTTAATTTGGAAAATTATTTCTGGGCCTTCTTCAAGGATAGAATGATAGTGTATTTCTCCATAGAGTACTGTTATTTGCCTCTACAATTTTAATCTATGCAGTTTGAAGTTTTTTGTTTTTTTTTTTTTCCCGAGACAGAGTCTTGCTCTGTCGCCCATGCTGGAGTGCAGTGGCATGATCTCAGCTCACTGCAACCTCTGCCTGCCAAGTTCAAGCAATTCTCCTGCCTCAGCCTCCCGAGTAGCTGGGATTATAGGCGCCTACCACCACGCCTGCCTATTTTTTTGTATTTTCAGTAGAGACAGGGTTTCACCACGTTGTCCAGGCTGGTCTTGAACTCCTGACTTCCTGATCTGCCCGCCTCAGCCTCCCAAAGTGCTGGGATTACAGGCATGAGCCACTGTGCCTGGCCTGAAGATTATTTTTAACAGTTATTGTGAATTTGGACTCTCAGTATGTGCTAGGGATAATTTGTGGTGACAACTTCTCAGAGACTTTATTTTCTCAGTACCAAGGCAGATTTCTATGCGGCTCCCTTCAGGAAAGGAAAGACACAGGTTTTTTGTGGTGGATTAGGCAAAGCAGATTTATTTTTGGTTGGATCCCAGCTTTACAGGCATGTGTTGTTTAGTGGATTCTCCTCCAGGGATAGTGTGGCCTTTGGTGTGTGGCTTCCACACCTTCATATTTTAATCTGATTTGCCCAATACTCTTAGGAAAATGTAGCCATGAGTGTCCTCTTACATCTCTGGTTTCCTGCCTTTACATAGATTTTTGACCAGACAATTTCTCACTATATTATAAGCTCTTCTGTGTTTATTCTATAAAAATATATTTTGGATAGCATTTCAGATATTTTCAGGAGGAGAATTTACTCAAATAACCTAACCAGCCATGCTACTTAAGCTGAAATTGTCTTCTTTCTTGACATCTTAGATATGTTAGAGTAAGCTCAATATTGTGGTTCCAGTGACACATGGGGTCTTGGAGGAAAGGATGGCTGTTTTACATAGATTTCAGGATTTCGAACAATCAGTATCAGAAAGAAGCCTATGTCATTCATTCGTAAGATAAGTTTTATTTATTATTATTATTATTATTATTTTTAGACAGAGCCTCACTCTGTTGCCAGGCTGGAGTGCAGTGGAGTGATCTCAGCTCACTACAACCTCTGCCTCCTGGGTTCAAGTGATTCTCCTGCCTCAACCTCTTGAGCAGCTGGTACTACAGGCACATGCCACCACACCCAGCTAATTTTTGTATTTTTAGCAGAGACGGGGTTTCACCATGTTGGCCAAGATGGTCTCCATCTCTTGACCTCATGATTGGCCCACCTTGGCCTCCCAAAGTGATGAGATTACATGCTTTATAATTTTTTATGGTAATAAAAACTGTAAATTTATTTGTGAATTTATAAAATTAAATAAATGAGAAGATTATTAAACATCCAATCATTGTTTTATTGGTGTTGTTTTGGTATTTTATAGATACATGTGTGAATATGTATGTGAGTTATATACATATACACACATATGTATACATATATACATATATATACACAAATATGTTTATGATATTAGATTGTATTAACTATGTGCCCTGGATCTATTTTTCTCCTGATATATACACAGTATGCACCATTAATGGACCATGACCATCAGTTGACCAATAATGCATTTTATTAACTATAGTCACCATGCTGTAAAATAGATCTGTAAAACTTATTCTTCCTGTCTAACTGAAACTTGTACCATTTGACCAATATCTCTCTTTTCCCAACTCATCCCTCACCAGATTCTGCTAGCCACCTTTCTACTCTCTACGTCTGTGAATTTGATTTTCTTTTAGACTTCACATATAAGTGAGGTCATGTGGTATTTGTCTTGCTGTGTCTTATTGTTATTATATTTTAGATATTCAGAGGGCTCTTGATACATTCTGGCCTATTAAAATGGATTCCACAACTAAATGGCAATTATTTGTTATATGGGAATAAAAATAAATACCTCCCTCACACACAGATGTGAGGCTATAAAAATTAAATGCGACGACCTAGATCAAATCCCAGGATCTGGTTCTTGCTAGGTACCAAAAACCGTGTCCCCATAGTATTGCTATTACTCCAATTTGTGTGAACGTGGCTATGCAATTGCAATCCAAAAAGTTCAAAGTGATGATATTCCAGTGTCAAAATCACCTGCTTTTCCAGCCCCACCTTTTCCTACTCCACTACCACTACCACTAGTCATTCTCATCCTCTCTAATCATTTACACTATTACTACAATTTTCAAAATAGTTCATTTGGAAATGTCTCCTTCCGTAACCTTAGCTTGAAATTAAATAGCATTACTTGATTTATTTGGGATTCTTAATATGTCAAATATTGTATTGCAGAAGGCAAAGAATAATGGAGGAAACCAGACAAAAGGATTCTTGGTCCCAGCCCCAATGCTAACCTGAGGGATGATTCTGAACAAGTCATCCCATCTTGTTCTGTGAACTGTGGGAAACTCATCACACTTGTCCTTGTGGTTACTTGGGGTTGTTGTGAGAATCAGACTCGATCTTGAGAATAGGCTCTGAATGCACACAGACAAACGGTGTGCATGTGTGAGGTGCAATCTACGGGAGCCAGAGTCTCAACTCCTGGGAACACATCTCCGGGCTGCATGTCCAGCTGCTTTTTCCTTCGTTTGGTGATTGTGAGCAGAGCCCTTGGGGTTTGAGAAGCTCTTAGCCCATGAGTGCAAAAAGATGAGAGAGAAATAATAATATTTTTTTTCTCCATAGGGAACTTCCAGCATCTATGAGGAAACAGAATTTCTTTTGATCACAGAAGAAAAGAAAAGAATATTAACCATGGACTGTCCACCAGTGAGAGGGTTTCTATGCATTAGCTCTCGGAGGGGACAGGGAACCTTGGTCAGAGAGAACAGACTGGAAGTAACTGGGTGTGGTTTCCCTGTTGCCCCAGCCTTGGGCTTAGCACCAGATCTCCTATCTGGTGACTGCACCATGAGTCCCAGTCTTCTCAGAGGTAAACAACAGACAGTTCTAGACCCTATAAAACAAAGCAGATGTCAGGGTGCTTACAAAGTCCAGTGCCCACAGGGCCAGGCAGGTCAATGTGTGTGAGTATGGCACACTGAAAGCATATGTTACAGCAAAGGAGCGTGATCACACCCAGCTGCAACTCCTTGTTGCCATATCGAATAGTGAGAAAGTGTGTGCATGCGGGTGTGGTGTGTGCATGTGTGTGATACATGTTGGGAGTTGCTGGCAGTGGGGCAATCAGGGCGTGTGTGGAGGCAGGAGCAGAGGGAGCACTGATAAATAACCCCCTGCCGTCAATTAAAGGTGACTGTCTGCACTGGATCTTTCCCAGGCCTGCTTCTGTCTAGACAGTGCCACCACAGTGCCACCAAGAGTTAACATCCTTCCCAGGCTTCAGTGTGTCTCCCTCTGGGTGTTAGAGGGCAAATTTGTAGAAATAATAAGTTTCTCAGAGCCAAATGCATGCCTCTGTTTCAAAGGGACTCCCCAGGCCAACCCTGATGGGGCCAAACAAAATACTTCCGAGCTGGATGTGCTCTGTAGCTGCCAGTTTGAGTCTTCGCCTCTTAAGGAAAGGAAATCTGTTCAAAATCAGTTTCTAAGGCAATGCTTTACCCTTATTTCAAACAGTTGTTCTTACTTCCTTATTTTCTTTCTTCTTCTTCTGAGAAAATAGGTTTTTCTTTCTTCTAATATCTCCTAATCCTGAATCAGTAACTGTAGTCCCACTGAACTGGGTAAAAGAAACAGAAGTCAACGTTTTTTCTTATAGCAAGTGAGACAGGCTAATTTTTGGAATAGGTAGGAAAAGATGAAGCTGGCCATTGTTTGTTCTGAGTGACTCAAGCTGTCAGTCTCTCACATACGTTGATACTTTAGAAATGATCACTAAACTCTTTTCAAATTTGCTTTTGGATCCTACACCCTGAAGTGATGGCTGCTGACAGCAGAGTTTAGAATCCTGGGACTACAGAGGATGCCTTTGTCTCTGTACCCTTGTCATTTCCTGGAAGAAGGGGAGAGAGTCATCCCCATGAGTCTCCTGCAGAGGTGGCCAGAGATAAACACTAGCCAAACACAACTGCACTGTCCCTGGCATTTGGGGCCTCTCAGAATGAGGTTTGTTGGCAATTGGGAGAGCCCTGGGACTCCATTCCCAGGACCAGCCATCAGGGTGCAGACATCGCAGGTCAAAACGTCATCTTAGACTTTACCCTCCAACCATTGAGAAAACATCTCTGCTTAGTGCCAGAGATAGCCCCACCTAACTTGGTGGAAGTAGCAGTAACTAAGTATAAACACACCTCCTTCTCCCAGACGCTCGGGGCTCTGTTTACAGATTAAATCTCAGGATGTGTATATTCGACGTTCTTATTCCAGGATATTAATGGCAAAATGAACTTGTCTGGTGATGGCTCCGCCACATTAATGTCTGATGGACGGTTCGGATGTGAAAGGTGCATTAAGGCCTGCTGAGGGCCCTGCGTGTGCAAGTCAGGAATGTGACTGCAAGGCTGGAATGTGAGCTTGTTTAGAGTGAACCCAAATGGAGTCGATTTAACCCTGCAGGAGTCGAGTCATCTGAAATACCACAGCCCCAGAAGGCAGAGTCTTGATAAATAGAAGGAAATGTGCAAAATATTTATCTTGCGATTCTTAATCTGCCTAATGTAGTCTAGCGGCATTTCTAGGAAGCTTTGTGGGTTTTAACCATTATCTCAAAATTTATAGTAAGCTCAGAGGTCAACTAGAAACATGGTTCTGCAGGTTCCTAAAGTCTGTTTAAATCTCCCAGAGGTATCCGGGTTGTCTCCTGCCTGGAGAAATCTGGAGGGAATTTTTATAGAAAGTGATAGGCGTGGCTGGGCTATAGAGCCATCTCTTGGATTTAGTGAACATTTAGCAAGCATCCACACTGTGCCCATCACTGAGCTAGGCAGAGAATGGGAGAAACACATATTTTGGTTCTGGAGCTTGTGTGTAGTCTGATTGGGAGGTGAGATAGACCCCAGGAAACAAGTACAGAATGAAATAGAGCAATTCAGCCTAAGGTCTTGGGGTATGGGACAAGACAGCCAGACATTGAAAGAACCACTAAGATTTATCAATATTCTTTCTCCCCCATCACAGGGTATGTTGGTAGCTTCAAAATATGAGCCTTGAATGACTCCAGTTGAGAACATAGTGAAAGCCATTGTATAACATGCAAAAGCAAAAGTGTTTTGTATCTCTTCACATGCCATGTTGAGCGTGTGTGTGTTGGTACCCAGGGTGGCTGGGAAAAGAGAGTGAAATTGGGTGGATTCCCTTCTCTCTTCCACTCTGTCTCTTCTTTCACCTGTCAACTTTGCCTCACATCCTACCCATAGTCCTTTGTAGATGACAGAAGCCACAGAGCTGAGGTAGGAAGGACAGCTGGGGGTGCCACTATGATTTCTGCCACCTGATTCATCCTTAAACATCAGGAAGCTGACTTTCCTAGTGCCTTGGTGGAGGACATGGTAGCTCCTCCAGGTCCTACTGAGAATACTACAGAGTCCAAAAATCAACCAATCCAGATTCCTAAAACAGATAAAAAAGAACAGTTCTGATGAAAAAGGTTTGGGGTATTTTCTTTTTCTTTTTCAACTTTGATTTTAGAATCGGGGGTATATGTGCAGGTTTGTTACAAAGATCTGTTGTGTAATGCTGAGGTCTGGAGTATAATTGATCCTGTCACTCAGTACTGAGCACAGTACCCAACAGTTAGTTTTTCCACCCTTCCCTGCTGCTCCCCACTGTTGTATTCTCCAGTGTCTACTGTTCCTGTCTTTACGTCCATGTGTGCCCAATGTTCAGTTTCCATTTATAAGTGAGCATATGTGGTATTTGGTTTTCTGTTTCTGCGTTAGTTTGATTAGAATAATGGCTTCCAGCTGTGCCCATGTTGCTGCAAAGCAAATGATTTCATTCTTTTTTATGGCTGTGTAGTATTCCATGGTGTATATGGACCACATTGACTTAACTGAATCCACTATTTTTTTTTGAGACGGAGTCTCGCTCTGTCTCCCAGGCTGGAGTGCAGTGGCCGGATCTCAGCTCACTGCAAGCTCCGCCTCCCGGGTTTACGCCATTCTCCTGCCTCAGCCTTCCCGAGTAGCTGGGACTACAGGCGCCGCCACCTCGCCCGGCTAATTTTTTGTATTTTTAGTAGAGACGGGGTTTCACCGTGTTCGCCAGGATGGTGAATCCACTATTGATGGGCACCTGGGTTGATTCCATGTCTGAAAAAATTTAAGTTTTAAAAAATTGTTATAAAAAGCAACCTTCTTTTTTTGAATCTTGCTTTATAACTAGTACAAAGCAAACATCAGATGCCTGTGTATATTTATACAATTTTAGTCATTTTCAGAATATTTAACTGAATATAGAACTGTTTTTAAAAGAACATTTTATTTTTTGAAAGTTAGCTTTTTTGTATCATGGACATATAAAATATAACAAAACTATTTCAGCTCCCTAAGAGCTCATTTCAATAAAAACAAAAAAGGAGGCACCGGCTTCATGTTCATTTCAGTGGCCACTAAGCCAGCCAACACGTACTGAATACCCCTGAGTGCCTAACATAGTGTTCGATACTAATGACAGGGGGCTGAATCAGATGTGGTCCCTGCCCTTTGAAACTAACTTGTTTTTCAAGAGGCTGTAACTGAGGGACACTCTCTGTGGGCAGTTCTCTGGTACCACAGAGTTCCCTAGGAAACACTATATAACATCTCCCATCCCTGCTCCTTCATGACTCATACTAAAAACTTCTAGGCTGAATTCTGTCAGGAAAAAAAAAAAAAGAAAGAAAAAAGAAAAGAAAAATGAGAAGTAAATACATTTGACAATAAATTTGAGATCATAAACCTTGGGATTCTTTTTATAATACCACGCACTTCAAAATCAGGCAGTATTTTTCATTTGACATGGATTTAAAGGTAGCTCAAAGAAAACACAGGATTAACTCTAAGTAGTGGGATAGTAAGCGTGAGCCAAGCTTCCAAATAAACACATCAGAGACTTGGGCTAAAAAAAGACAGAACACAAATAACCTCCTCTTGATGTGCCTACAGTTTCATTTAACTGTTCCCAGGTCATGAACTAATTTGCCAAAAAGAGGTTAACTCCAATGCAACCAAACGGCATTTCAAGAAGCAGGTTTTGTGCGTATCGCCTGTGGAAGCGGGGCCACTTGAACTCTGCCTGTGAAATGGCTCTCGGATGAGCACTTTTAAAAACTCTTTAGTGTATTCTTTTTCAGTGAATGGACAGTGCTTTAGGACATTGGAGAATACATGCCTTAAGAAACATGAGCTTGGCTTCTTCCCAGGTACTGATGTCTCCAAACCAAAGAATTAGCCTAAATAAATTTGTTTTGAGTGACTGTGTGACCTCGAACAGCCTCCTTCCCCTTGGTCAGCTAGATGTATTTCCTATACAACGAAGAGCTTAGATGAGCTGCTCTTTCAAATCCCTTCCAGGACACAGAGGCCATTCCCAAGAAGTCAACACAGGAAAGCTGGCCTCTGCCCCCAGAAGCTTCCAGGCGAAGGAGAACAGTCAAGGAGCCAAAGTCCTAGGTGCTCAGCTGGAGGGTGATTTCCACTCACACCAATCTTCCAAAACCCTGGGACTTGGGACCGAGCAGCAGCATTATGTCATTTCCAGGCAAAGCCCTAAGTTCTGTCTTCGCTTCATGTGGTCTCTTTTCACATTTTGCACTTCGTCATTTGCTGCTTCATCTGACCTAACTCAATGAGTTTCTTGATTTTAATGTGTGTAGAAGTTACTTATTGGAGAATTTTATTAAACATGCACATTCTTAAGCCTGGCTTCCAGTGATTCTTTTTTGGGAGGCCTGGGCAGGGGCCAGGACATAGGCACACTTCACAGGCACCCAAAAGATTCCCATGCAGCAGTGACCCATGAACCATGCTTTAAGGAACACTCATATAATGGTTCTGGAGTGGGGTTAGTCTCCCTCAGAGACTCAGGCTCCTGGGAGCCAGGGACCCATTTGACATTGCAATGAAACAGAGAACATGGAAAGGGACATGCCGTGTAGTCAATCCAAACTGGATGAGTAAGTGAATCAATTAGTGACTAAGGCACATGCAATAGGGAAGGTCATTGTCACCATGAACTGAAACTTTTCTGGCAATGTTGGAGAAGGTAAGGTGAGTGGGAGAGGTGGTACAAGACAGGCTTCAAAGCTGGGTCTCCGATGGGTCACCAGAAACAGTCAGGTCCTTGTAAGGCAATGCTTCTTCTCTAGCAGAGACGTTTGTCTAGAGGGAGTCTGTCAGCCTCCAAGATACTTTAAGCTTCATCCCTCAAAATGTCATAAAGGAGGATTAAAGTATAAATGATTGTCAGTTCACTCCTGTCCTCCTGGTACTGCGCTGAGCATCTCAGGCTGTTTGGAAGGCAGGGGCAGCAAGGGACGGGAGGAGCAGGGGAGGGTCTTAAAATGTAACTGAAGAGAGCCTGCAGAGAATGAGGAGCTCCGGTGTGTCTTGGGGGGCTAAAGCAGTTCACAGGCTGCTACTTTTTTGTGACATAGCTTTTATGGGGGGAGAGCCAGAATATTAAGCTCATTGCTTCCAGATGGGAAGGTTGGACAAGACAGAGAGGCTTTGGCTCTGAAAGCTTGGACGCTATGGTGCGATATGGATGTGACATATTGAAGTAATCGAGATAGAAGATCTGGTTTTAGCCAAGGCTGTCAGATAGATACTTTTTAAAACATTACATGGTTTGTAACAAGGTATTGTGTATCCTCCCAGAAACCCTGCCGCCTAGGTCTCTAGGAAGGCAGTGGGGGGAAAAGTGTGCTTATTTTGCTTGAATTACTAAAGCTCCTTTTATATATGAGGAATTTGGCATCTCCTGGCTGGGAACGGCTGAGCCAACAGTGTCCGATGCACTTGTAATGTAGATCATGCTAGTGACTTGCTAAGTGAGTCCAGGTGTTTGCATAAGAGGCAGGGTCCTAAGCACCTCCTTATTTGAGCCCCGAAGCAATCATGGCCCAGTGCCTCAAATGAGCCTCAAATCTGTTTAATAAATCATCCTTCTATTTATAGAGTTAATCCAGGGAGAAAGCCTCCGTTTTGTCTGGTGGGGCATGTGCCACCAGAGGGCGCCCAATGCCTGCCTCATTCCATCCGAGTGGTTCTTGCTGTATCAGGGGTTTTGCCTCCCCTGCAGGCTCCTTTATTCAGTCCTTTCCTTCCTAAGCTTTCAGGCCCCAGATGGCATACCTATGGATCAAAGCCAGGTGGGACAGGGGCAAACCACCAGACCCTTTCACGAGGGACCCTTTCTCCTCCAGTGTCCTCAGTGAGAACTTCCCTCTGGGCCAGCCTGCCCATGCACACAATGGAAAGGGAGAGAAGGCCCTGCCTCATTTGGAAATCCTGAGTTTCAATGTGCTGGTTTACTTGTAATTCCCATGTTCAGAGAGTGGGCCCCTTCCTTGGCTAACTTCACACCTGAGAACATGTCGGGGCATCCCTGAGGACCCAGTGTCTGCTTCGCATTTCAAAGGCTGGGAACTGTTAAGCTTGTATTTTGATTAAAATTTTGTATTAGCCCCCCTCCTTCAATGTAATTTCAGGATATTTAATTTCAACCAATCATCTGAAGG
Organism: Chlorocebus sabaeus; assembly: GCF_047675955.1. Taxonomy (NCBI): domain Eukaryota; kingdom Metazoa; phylum Chordata; class Mammalia; order Primates; family Cercopithecidae; genus Chlorocebus; species Chlorocebus sabaeus. The sequence goes on from NC_132917.1 coordinate 18,236,514, forward strand.
AAAGTGGGGGGAGGAGGTATTTGATGTGAAACAGCACACGGAAAAGCCAGCCAAGTTAGAAAATAGAGCAGCTCGGCGCTGTGTCGATGTGACAACTGAAGTCTCTTTTGTTCTCCCAGGCAGGGTCTGAAACCAAAGCCCCTCAAGGACAGGAGATCTACCTCTGGGCTTGGAATCAAGAGGACCAGTCCTTTTGGGAGGCCTCCCTGCTACCTTTGGGGCCTTGGGCAAGTCCCTGAAAGTTTCCGGGTGTCAGCCACCTAGTTGGGCTCTGGGGAGAGGAATGCCTACCATTTGCTTCTGGCTCTGGGATTTTAAAGGGAAAAGCAGCAGAGTCTTTGGAAAAACCAATCTCTGAAGACTCAGGGTGAACATTAGTTACAACACCCTAGCTTCAAGGTGATGTGAACTTCACGTACAGAGGTTACACTCAGAGGAATAAAGGAGCATTCGTCAAACACGAGCCCCCCTCAATTGTGGTCTAGGGTGGAGACCGGTTATTCAAATGTCTGTGGGCCCAGGCAGGTAACGAAAATGTAATTATAGGGGCACACCCGGCTCAGAACAGGCGTAGAGTAAATAGTTGTTGTTGACTGACTGAATGAATAAAAGTGGATCTGATATAAGATAATAGGGAATGGTGCGAACCTTGTCAAACTGGAAGGTGCCTGCCCTGAATTTGGTGTTCAAACTATTGCTTTTTAAAACACTAGTTTAAACATCTTCTGGCCCTAGAGCTACCAATTTGTATCTCTGTATCCACTTATATATATTTTAGGCCCATTTAAAAGACCAGGAAAGGAGGAAAATAAATCTAGCAGTATAGGAAGTTCTTAATCTTGTCAGTTAACCCTAATTTTAACACCCCATCTCTGTTTGTCATTCTACTTAACCACTTTTGGATTAAGCAAATCCAGTCACTTTGGAAACAGTACATGTGGATGGTACCTTATAGGATGAAGAACCTTAACAGTATTCTCTAGCGCAGGCCTCTACCTCTACAGGGGAGGCAGACTGATGAGTCAGATCAACTCCTGCATCCTCTTCCTCAAGCAAAGCCCCCATCAATAAAACCACAAGGTTACAACGGAGCCAGAGGGAGAGCTGGCCTGAGTTGAGACCTCCTCATGGAACTCATAGCTTCAGTTTCCTAAAATGGGGATTGTACTCCCCAGCTCTCCTTGCTTCACAGAGCTGTTTGTGACAACTCATGAGTAATGTCATGTGAAAGGGCTTTGCACATTGCAGTGTGCTGAATAAATATAAAGAGTCCATGCTATCCAATTTGGAGACAGAAATTAGAGGGCTTATCCTCACACTAGTTAATTGCATCTCTTAAATTGCTTGGACTGTTGGTGTGGTTCTCACCAGAGTTGAATATAATTCCTCTGTTGATGGATCAGCCTTTATTTCTCCCAGTGCTGTGTCTTACTTGAGTTAATGAGTCTAAAGCTCATGTTTGCATACTACCTCTGACCCTCACTAAGTACTCACCTGCAGCTCTGCTCTGTCCTCAGAATGATGTGACCCTCGGGGCCAAACACTCCACAGGCTGCACTCTGCCGCCTCCAAATCCCCACCAGTGAGTCCAGTTCTCAGTCATCTGCTTGTTGTATTTCTGTTGTTTCTGTATTCATGTCAAGGATATTTGGCTGCAGAATTCCTACAATATATTTTAGGTGAATGTACAGCATGATCTTATTCTGGAGTCCAGGGGACTTTACCTAGGATTGCTCACAAATAGGTCAAGTGGAGGGGGTGGCTAAGGCCAGTGTTTCTGCCATGACAAGAACTGCTTGCTATGCCGGTGCAGGCAGATACTTTAGAGTTATGTTTCCAATAAGAGGCGTAGATTTTCACTGCCTGATGATCAAAGTCAAACTCCTAAGCCTGGAATTTGAGGCTCTCCAAATCTGGCAATGTCATTTTTTCCTTCTTCTCCTCTAGTTTCTTCTGTGCACCACAGGCTTCATGCACAAGGGTGCACCCCCTTCCGTGTACATGTTCCACATTTTCACACATCAAGCACGCATATGTACAATTTATACATACTGTTTCCTCTGATTCTTTTTTGTCCTTAAATGTCTGCCTGCTATCATCATGAGCGTTTTTAGGTAGAAATACTTATCCATACCTCCTATTTCCACAGAGAGGAGAGGCAAAGTGGAGTGTTTCACCACTCTCTTTAAGAAGAGAAAAGATGGAGGAACATTCTCAGCCCTGGCTCCGTCTTTGACTCACTCTTCCTAGGGGAAGAGGAGTAGCTGGGATCAGGACCTGAGCATACCCGGCTCAGCTCCACCATCCCTCTGTCTGCGGGGCTCCTCCTGCCTGCCAATCAAGGGCTTCTTGCCTGGCCTCCACTTACTTTCTCCCTGTGGTTGCCTTCTAGAGGCAGTCCTGAAGCCCCATGCTCAGGGCAAGTCCCTCCACGGGGACAGGACTGGCATGAAGGAGTAATGCCCTCTGCAGTGGGCAGGGTGAAAATGTCTGCCTGGGACTGGCCCTGCCCTCATAAGCGTTTATACTGCAAAGGCAGGGGAAAGAGGCCTGTTCTCCAATCCAGACTTACCAACTGATAGTTTGAGCTTCTTCCTTCTGACCCTAGTGCCCATACTGAATTGACTCTGAATACTCAGAGGAAGAGCAAAATTATGTCCTAAAACCTCAACAGCTACGTATCACATCTTCAAAGAAGTTTCAGACTCCCCTTGTCAGATGTGATCATTCCTTCTCTTTTTCCTCTTTGCATGTTTCCTGTAGAATTTCAGTTGTGCTTCATTTGCTCATTCTTTAGTTCAACACATATTTACAGGTGAAGACCTGGGATTTCCTTACATTTAGGATGTGATGAAAAAACACATTTTTTTAGTTGTGATATTTTTCAGAAAATCCAAGTCTTCACATTCGTATGGTGTAATTAGAACAAAATTGGACAGAAGGCTTGGATTTAGGCCTCAGATTAAGACCTGCAAGATATTGAGAGCTTCTGAGATTACAGTAATGCTGCTAGGTGCTTTTTGATACGGAATCTTGAAATCGTTGGTTTCCTACACTGTTTTCTTTTTGGAATGAAGACCACTGAAGCTCTAAGACAAAATGAACAAGCAATAGTGAAAATAACGTAAGGAAACCATGATCAGCTCAGGGTCAGGTCACCAATAGTTGTTTGGGTCAGGGGTCAGACGCAAGACTCTTGACTTTGAATCCTCTATTCATTCTTTCTGCCTTCTCTCACACTCTCTGTGACTTTTGCAGTCCCTCCGCAGAGTTAAGAGTAACCCATGAAACAGATCTGTAGCAACATAAGGCAATAAATGATAAATGCCAAAATAATTCCTCCTGGCTGTGAGTAAACTAAGGATTCCACGAAAGGCGAATCCCCATGGCCTTGGAGATTCATGGCAGCCTTCCTGGAAAAGGCAGGATTGAATTGAACCCTGGCAGAAGAATTCTTGGGTATGGATAGAGGACTGGGAAGAACATTCTAGGCAGAGGATCTCATAGAAACAAAGGAGCAGAGGCCAGATAGAGCAAGAGAAATCCAGGACACAATGAATTTACCAGCCTGGCCTGACCCAAGGTTGTTATCTGGATAACATGGGAGGTAAGGCTAGAAAAGATGATTAGGTCTTCACTTGAGAGGATAGTGGTTTTCAATTCAGGAAGAACCAGTCTCACCATTTTGAAAATGCCTATACCAGTCCCCAGACCTGCTGAATCAGACAGGATTTGGGGGAATGAGTTGGAACAATTATTATTTTTCAATCCTCTATATGTGATTCTAATGCTCAGTGAAGGCCGAAAATCACTGAGAAAGGCAGAAAGCCCATTAAGCATACACAGAGCCATATATTTCGATCCAGTCGTCCTGGGGTTCCTCTCTGGCTTTCCATCTCTAATACTGAGTTGGGGCAAACTACTCTCTATACCCCACTTTTCTAATTTTTAAGATTGAAACAATAATAAGACTGCCTACCACCCTCAAAAGCTCATCATGATGAAAAAGCAAAGTGTTGTATTTGAAAATCCCAGACAGATGTGGCATAGGTAGCTGTGAGTTGATTCTTTGAGTGGGGAGGTGCTGAAGCCTGCTGATAAAAGTATTGGGGCCGGAAGGGCACCCAGAGGGATGGATGAAGCACCGAGAGATTGGTGGGTACTGGGTAGCAGCTAAGGCAATGATTCAGGTGTGAGCTGACGCAGCCCAGCCATGGTGAGGCCTTGAGGACAAGTGTGTGGCCACAGGCCAAAAAGATTCAGATTTTCTGTGGGGAACAGCAAGGCACTATCCATGCCTAAAATAAAACTGGCCTGTCTCAACCCTGGATTGGGTACCTCAAATTGCTGAAGGGCAGCAGGACCAAATTCTAATTTTAAGAAAGTCTGCTCTTTGAATGCAGGCTCAGAAACAGCTTTGCTGGTGAAAAATGTCAAGTGGTTTGCCAGGATATTGACAGTGTTCCCAAAGACATGTCAGGAATAGAAGTACTGAAAAAGGCAATGTCAAGGCAGGAATTCCTGGGGTCTCTGACTCCGGAATCTTCCAGCAGGAGGAGGAAAGGCAAGGAACCAAAACCCAGGAAGTTAAAAAGTAATAATAATAACAATAATAATAATAAGGCCAAGCTGCAAACCCACACTCCTGACACTCCCATCTTGCTCCCACCTGGACCCCTGGAGCGATTCCCTATAACCCCTTAAGAGCTACTACCCCTTGGGGCGGGTGTCAGGGACTCCTGCTCGCCTTCCTCCTCTTCTGGCAGCTACAGGCGCTATTATCTCATGAACTTTCCCCATATCCCTTGGAGATAAGTATTTCCTTATGGTAATGATTGTTATTCTCATTTCACAGCTGGAGAGGTGGAGACAGAAGGATAGTCCCGAGAAGAGGGAGACATTTTCTTCTTTTTCTCTGGACTCTGTCATATTCAAATCATAAAACAGAAAGCACAGGAAAGGTCTCTGAGCATTGTTAAACTCAAGGTAGCAGGGATCAGCACTGAGGGAAGGAAACGTTATTGTGGGGTTGGTGTGTTGTAAAATGTATGTTCAAATTTTTGCGGGGAAGATGGTGGCTAGTCAATTTCTTTTTTATTTTCATACCCCCTTAAAAAAAAAGATGGAATTTCAGAAATAATCTAATGCAAGGTTCATTTTGCATGTAAGGAAATTAAGGCCTTAAGTGAGAACTTGTTAAACAGGCTGTAACGGGGATGCTGAAGCCCCCTGCTCCTAGTTGCTTTTAGGCCATGCTGCCTGCCACCCCTCAGCCTGCTTCACATGTTCTGGGGACTGAGACTCCAGGCAAAGGCACAACCAAGGGTAAGGCTGCCTTGGTTTATCGTGAGAGTTTGGCCAGAGGCCGGACTTCTCTGCAAAGTTTGAGAAACATATTGAAATTATCAAGACTTGGAAGGTGGCCGTCATTTGCACTGAGCTTTCACCGCCTTATCGAGTTCCTAGACTTTAACTATTCAGGGTTTAGCCAGCCCATTGTATTAGCCTCATCAGAAGCCCTGCAATCTTAGGCCGGTCCCCTAGGCCCAGGGTGAGGTTTCTGGGAGGTATGGGAGCAATCCTAGCCCCACAGACCCCCAACAACTGCCCTCGGGGAGACAGGGTTGTGGGAAACCTCCCTGGCCCCTGTGCTGGGAGGACACAGACGACGGAGTTGGATGCTGCTCTCAGGATGTCTTTAGGTAGGAAGACAGGCTATCCACAGATAACTATGACCTACGAGAGCCTCCGTGGAGGTCAGTGCAAGGCAGTCCCTTTCTACACGAAGAATTCATTGCTGGAAACTTCACATAATTACACATTTGAATAATTCAAAGCTAATTTTCTTCCAGGCACAAATATAAAGAAGGATAGATTTCACTTTTGAGACTTGTAAATCTGTAAGTACCATTAGACAGTGTAACTCTTTTGTTTTTGCTTTTGAACTTAATTTTATAACAATAAATAGAGGATATGTCACTAAGGATTTTTTGAAAATTTAGAGATGTCTGTTTAATAGTGCTTTTCATTTCCAATGAGGTTATCTGTAGTGTTTTCCTAAATCAACTGCTTGAGTTATCCTGGCAGATATTTGGTCCTCCTCATAGTATTTTATCACATCTAATCCTGTTTCCTAATGTTTTTATTCTCAGAAATGTTTTTCAGCAAAAGCACTATTTCCACTACTTAATGTACCCTTGGGTGACATTGATATAAGATATAGAAAAAAATTTAATTATAAGAACACTGAGTAGTGACAAAAATGACCCCCTGCCAACTCCTTTTGGTAAACAACAGAATGGGCTGGTGACAGATTTGTGCGTGCTAACAAAGAGACCGTTGCCATGGGGCAGTAATGAAAACAAAGCTTAAAATGAATTCAGCACTATTGATTATTATGCAATTCTCGTTAATTTTATGCTTTTTGAAAACTTAAGTAATTTCCAATTTTGAGCACTTTGCAGACTCTTTTTAAATTCTTCTAACTTTCTACCATACGGTACAATATACAAAGTAACATAGAAGTTGTGAGGAGGAAATGGAACAAAAAAAGAAAGATTAGAACTGGGATTTAAACTCACAACTTTTACTTCTAGACAATTTCACATAGGATTTACCCAGCAATGCATCTCTTAAAGATGCACCATCCTGACATCCTTGGCTCGTTCGTCATGCCACCTTGCCTCCTGCAGGGAAAGTTACTGCCAAGAAGACATCACATTGGCACATTCATTTTATTTGGTTCTCCCAATAATGCCATGCCGCAGATATCTCTATAATTAGGTGCCCGTCGACTACTGCGTCATTTCCCTGAGTCTACAGTCACCCTGACACTGTGGCCCCTGGAGTCCTAGCTGCCTTGGCAGTTGCAGACTCCATTGTTTCTCTGCTCAGTGCCTTCAGATTTCTCAGCAACTGTCCTCTGCCAGGCTTCCCAGGCCCCTGCACACAGAATTAGCCAATGCAGACATCAAAGTGGAGTTCAGAAAACTGTGCACGCAGCTTAACCTCCTGGCTGCTTCAGCAGCTCTCTGCTGCCTTCAAGACAATTAATTTTTTAAAATGTTTTTCTTACTGTTCTCAGCTAGAATAGTGATTTGCTACAGCTACTGCATCAGAACCAGAAGTGGACGTCAACGTGTTTTTGAGATTTGTATATAGATTTGGGTCATTATTTTTAACAGCTGAATGTAATTTATATATATATATATATAGAGAGAGAGAGAGTATATTGTATTTATTTATAGGTAGACATTTGAATGTTTTCCAACTTTTCACTGTTAAAAATAATGCTGTAATGAATATTCTTGTACATGTCTTCTTGTACATATCTTTGAGAATTCCTCTAAAATACATATCTGGAAGTGGAATTGCAGACGATAGAGGCTGCTAATTTTTAATGTAACTACATATTGCCGAATTGCTTTCTCAAGTAGATGAACCACTTTACGTTGTCACCAATAGTATGTGAGTGTTTGTGTTTATCACTAGCTTTGATAATGTTTGATTGTGAAACCATTTAATTTTTGCTAGTCAGTTGGAAATAAATTTATATCTTCTTTTTCTGATTACTAATGGGGCTCTCCAGCTCATTGCATTTCAGGATTCCTTTTCTGGAAATGCCTGTTCACATCTCTGGTTGATTTTCCATTGGATATTTGTCTCTTCCTTATGAATGTATTCTTTATACAACCTAAATACCAATTAACCCTTAGTCTGCTATATATGTGGCAAATCAATCCACAAGTATCCATTGAGAGCCTTCTGCATGTAGTTCCAGGGGTATAAGCGTAAATAAGACAGACTAGGTCTGATTTCCATGAGGCTTATGTTCCAGTGCAAGAAGACAGATCATCATCAATTTCACACAAAATTAGTAAAATAATATCAAATCAGAAGAAATCCTATAAAAACAAAATAAAAAAAATAGAATAGAGAGGGATGGGTATGTCAGATGTTTTAGGTTGGAGAGGTTACAGAAAACCTCAAGCAGAAGCTTGGATGAGAAGAGAGAGCCCCACGAAAATGAGGGGACAATGCTTCCCCACATGGATGAAAGTCCAAGGCCCTGAGGTGGTGCCAGCTAGGCACTCAGTGTTTTTATCTATGTCTCTATCCTCCAAAGGCCAAGACTTTCTCTAATGAGTGCTTTACTCTGTGCTCCAGCAGGACCACAATTATTGCTATCTGAATCTGAGTTGTGGCAGGCAAGATGTACAGATTATTCTCTGGCACAGTAAGTTGGGTTTAACTCCAGCCCCCAGGAGTGCTAATAGCTGAAGAAGAAAGCCTGTCTTCCGCACAGCACGGTTTGTGCTATTTGGAGGGCATCCTGATGAAAGGCATTGGCACTCTGGATTCAGATTACCCACATTCATAACCTCCTTCCAATTTATTAGCTATGAGGCCCTAAAGCAAGTTCTCCAAACTCTCTGAGCTTCCATTTCTTCTTGTATAAAATGGAGATCATATTTATAGTAGAAAGGCCTCTAAGATGTCCCCCAAAGATCCCAGCCTCTTGGTATTCATACACTTGTGCAATTCCCTTCATGGAGTGGACCTAGTAACTTCCTTGTAATTAATGAAGATATCACATAAGCGACATGATGTCGTTTCTGAGATAAAGTTTTAAAAGGCCTCTAAGATGTGCCCCCCAAAGATCCCAGCCTCTTGGTATTCCTACTCTTGTGCAATTCCCTTCATGGAGTGGACCCAGTAACTTCCTTGTAATTAATGAGACTATCACATAAGTGACAGGATGTCACTTGTGAGATAAGGTTTTAAAAGACTCTTAAATCAATTTAAATCCATCTTGCTGTCTCCCTCACTCCGCCTTCCTTGCTCTTTATGAGGAAGCAAGCTGCCATATTGAGAGGTCTAGATGGCAAGAAACAAGGACACCCTCTGCCCAACAGCCAGCAAAGAACTAAGACCAACCAGTAGCCACTGAGTGTGCTTGGAAATGAACCCTGTCCTGGTTGAATTAAGATGACTGTGAGCTGGCTGATATCTTGATTACAACCATGTGAGGAGACCTGGAGCTGAAGGAACCAGGCAAGACATACCTGGATTCCTGACTCACAGAAACTGTGAGATAATAGATGTATGTTATTTTAAATCACTAAAATTTGTGGTAATTCACTATGTAGCAGTACATAATTAATACAATAATAGGACCTTATCATGTCATTCCTGTAAAGTTGAAATTACAGATGATTCCCGACTTAGCAGTAATTCCACTTACTGTTTTTTGTTTTTTTTTTCAGCTTTACTGTGGTGCGAAAGTGATACACATGATGAATTTATGTCCTGACAAAACCATTGTACAGCGAAAATATTTGGTGGAAAATAAGCATTTTTGACTTGGGATGTTTTCAATTTATGATGGTTTTTTCCGAGTATAACCCCATTGTAAATGAAGGAGCACCTGTATCTAACACATGTGTTAAGGGCACATGGCAAGGGCTCATAAATGTTAGGGGCTGTTCTCCTACTCATTGCCGAAGAGTTGGGCAGTGGGTGTATTTACCAAAATCAAGGCTGAAAACAAGTCCTGCCTCCTACAGATTCCCCCTGAAGTCCACTGGATCACAGGTCTGACCAAAGCATTCTTGCAGTTTTAAATATCAGGAGTGGCTCCTTCAGATGGGATCTCTTGAAAGCACAGAGTAGTCTCACCCCTTAGTCCTAAACAACCAAAGGATAGAGATGGCATCAGATTTTAGTAACTTCTTGCTGTTCTCTTCTATTTTCCCAGTACTCCAGCTACTCTCAGTTCTGATTTTCTCCAGGAAGGCTTTTCATACAGACCCCAGTGAGTTCTCCTTCCTCTGAAAACCTTAGCTATTTTCGTTATTGTTGTGGTTTTGTATTTCCTTGCACTCTTGTGCAACACTAGTTACCTGAAGGGGACTTTAAACATGCTTGTCTGACATCGACTCCCTTGGAGGTCTCTTTGGTACCAATGTTCACTTTCAGTCTTTTGCCTCCTGCCCATTTGCTATTCAATTCTTTCTGCCCTTGCCCCTGAACTACATGGCGATGAGTAAGCATATCCTAAATGTTGGCAGTGCAGTGGCAGGAGATGGCAAGGATGTTTCAGGTGGTGCTTACAGGTCTCAGGTAACACATGAAGCCCGTTTCATTAATAAAACCAAAACAAGGGGTCCTGTTGCATGCTCCCCCATAGGAAATACTTTACAGCTTATGGGATCCAGGCTATAAATAACTGGGCCAAGTCTGTGAAGCATATTTTTTTCGTCAGTTTATCCAGATCAGAAGCTTCTGAAAGTCCAAAGCCCTTGAGATTATTTGCTTTGTAATGATAAGAATGTGCAAGGTACTTCCACATTTATGACATCATACAGACTCCAAAATAATGCTGGAAGATAGTCAGGAATCATTAACTCCATTTCATAAGTGATTCAGAAAAGGGAGTAACTTGCCCAGGTTTATAAAGGACAGGGGTGGGCTTTACAAGGACAGGGGTGGGCTTGAGTTCCGGTCTTTTGCATCTGAATAAATATTGACATCATGAATATTCAGAGTTCTTACTCTGTGCTGGGTCCCACATCGAGTGTTTATACATGTTATCCCGTATATAGTCATATTGCACACTGACGAGTTAAGTTTAGAGAGATTAAGTCACTTGGCCTGATGACCCACAGCTAGTGAAGGAAGAATGGAGACCAGAACCCAGGTCTCTGACTCTAGAGCCTTTGCTATTACGCACAGACCAAGCATCTCCCAACTCCAAGGGTCCTGAGCTTCCCTCACAGGGTGCTCGTGATGTGGTGTCAGAAGAGAGGAAGACACCCTGGTTAGCCCCACTCAGCCAAGGTAACGCTAATGGTCGGTCAGTCCTCAAAGAGCTAGGATGCCCTTCTTCTCCCTGCTTACCTCTGCCTGGCCCACCTCTCCTCACTCAGATCCAGGCCTCTGCAGAGGGCTGGCCAGACTCTGGGAGCATGCTGCCTGTTGAGGTTAGAGAGCTAGGCCTGAGGAAAAGGGATACATTTTTAGCAATAATAATTATGCAAACCTGGACATAGAAATATAATCCAGAAGGAGGCTTCATTTGCCCACAAAAGAGCTCTACTTTGAAGGAGAGGCTTGGAGAATCTTTGCATATACAATTTATATAGGCAAGCTTCATAACAATATCCTTTTCGATGAAATTAATTTAAAAATATCACTTGGGTATAAAAGAGACTAGGAAAAAAAATCTGTATAAAAAGCAAATGGGGTTCTTAAACAAGCCCGTAAAATCTCTTAATTGACACAGAGATTGGGGTCAGCAAGAAGACTTTTTGAAAGATTCTTTAGGTATGAAGTACTGGTTAGGAAATGCCCTCTACCTGGTTGGAGGTAGGAAGATGGGGGTTATCAGGACAGGGGCCTTGCTAAGTCCTGAGGATCTCGCTGTCTAGAAGTTTCCACACTCAAGGGCTCCAGGCCCTCCATATACATCACAGGATAAGTGCTGTGATTCTGGAGTCAGAGAAAGCCAGGGCTGGATTTAAGCTGTGTGCTTTCTTCTCCTACTGAAAATACAGAGAAATCTATTCTCACCCCTGCAGTCAGGGTGATCCTTCTGAATCAGACCAAAGTACTGATCTGCTCAAAATCCTGTGATGGCTCCCCACTTCCCTTAATGGCAGCCTACATCCTTACAGGAAGCACTGGCCTGAGGTCCTTTTAAGTTCTTAGTAGAAACCCAAGCCACCTAAGGTGACACCTGTTAAGCTCCAATCACCCTGACTCATATGCTAACCTTGTTCACTTTTCTCTAGTCCTCCTGGCTATTTGTCCTCCCACAATGCAAGACGCAGCTCCCACTTGATGGCCATTGTATTGCTGCTTCCTTGGCCTAACCAATGGGTTCACCTCCTTTATGTCTCTGCCTACATATAAACTTCTTAATGAGACTTACCCTGTGAAATTATTACTATCTCTGCCTGCACCCCTTTACCGTCTCCGATTTTTTTCCCTGATCATCATCTTAGTATACAATTAATTTATAAATTTTATTCTTTTTTGATGTCACTTTCCCCTGTAGTTCAATCTACGCAAAACTAGAAGTATTCGTTTGTTTCAGTCATTAATAGATTCCAAGGACTTAGCATGGTGCTTAACATATAGTATGTGCTTAATAACTTATGGCTGAATTAATGAATGAATGTTTAATGCTCACAAGCCACTTCCTCTCTAAGCCTCTGTTTTCTCTTCTCTAAATGGGAGTAAAAATAATAATGCAATGAGCAGCTGCTGCTTTTGTCTACCTGGTATTCCTTCTACATTTGATAAGAGAGCTCCTCCTTCCTAAACCCTTTTCATGTGGTTCTGATAGCAGCAATCACAGGGTTACTATTGTCAACCGCCTGCCCTGGCAATCAGGGAATAACACCATTTCCCTGGTCATGGTGGTGCACAAAAAGGCATGCGTTTCAAGCAGGGCCAATCCATGAGACTAGGTCAATGCTCTCTGGATGAAGGGCCATTTGGAGGAGCCTCTGCTGGCAGGGCCATGTGGGCTGTGGCTGTCAGCAGTGATTTTACAGACTCTTGAAGGCAGCTTGCTTGGGATGTACCCAAGCAGAGTCAGGCAAAGCAGAGCAGTTGCCTCGAGAAAGAACAGACCTCGTGCTCTTTTTGAAAATAGGGTCTAGCTGGAAGACAGCTGAGGCAAACAGACCCTGGGAATGGACAGACAAACCAAGGAGCCAAAAAGCAGAAATTCCTCTGCCTAGGATGGCATCCTTCAATTTTTGCTTGGCAAATTCCTGCTTATCCTTCAGAACCTCATTTGAGGACTTCTTACTCCTCTAGATCTCATGGGCTGAATTGATCACGATTCCCCTTGTGCCCCAGGGTACCAGGTTTCAACTGTATCAAATTCATCACTACAAATTGTAGTCATCCATTGTGTTCATTTGCTAGAAATGCCATAACAAAATAGCACAGTCTGAGGGGCTTAACAGAAGTGTATTTTCTTATGGTTCCAGAGGCTGGAAGTCCAAGATCAAGGTGTCAGCAGCGATGGTTCCTTCTGAGGCTTCTCTCCAAGGCTTCTCCCTGTCTTCACTTGGTCTTTCCTCTTTTTGTGCATCCCTGGTATCTCTTTGTGTGTCTAAATGTCCTTTTCTTAGAAAGACATGAGTCAGATTACAGGATGGCCCACCCTAATGGCTTCATTTTAACTTATTTATCTCTTTAAAGGCTCTATTTCCAAATGCATTCACATTCTAAGGTGAGGGTTAGGGATTCAACATAAGAATTTACAGGGACAAAACTTATCCCATAAAATCTACTTTCCTACTTCCTCCACCAAGTTACGTGAGGTCAGATGGAAGCTGCTTAATAAATGATTAAGAAAGGATTTAAAAGATGAGTGAATGAAGAGAAATCATTGTGCTGCCTCAGGGCTAGATAGATCCTTCCTTTGGCCCAGGTAGTCACTTTCTAACCTCTCCTCAGACTGGTCTGGGAAGATTAAGTCCTCCAGAGAAGGCTGAGGTTATTGGAGTTTCTTCTGCCCTGTTTCAGGGTGGGCCAGGTGCCGAGGGGATGCCTAAGTGCCAAAGGCCAAGAATCAGTTTTGTTATTTTAATCCCATTTAAAATCGAAATTTCTATCCTCTACTCTCTTACTGACTTCCCACATCTGGCAAATTTCCTGAGCTGTCAATTCTTCTCCTAAAGTAGCTATCACTTCTCTCAATTCTTGTGAGGCTGGCAGAAACCCTGACTAGCTCTTTCTTAGATCAGAGTACCAATCTCCTAACTAGCTGTTCTGTCACCACCGTCCCCACTTTAATATACCTTGTCCTTGTAATCTATCTGAAATCAATGCTAACTGTGCCATTCATGTGCTAAGAAAGCTCTGATCTTCCCTACTGTCTAAAAGTCTAGGCCCCCTTTACCTTCCTCCACATGCCCTTCAGACCTTTTGTGATATTCATTTCATCCATCCAGGGTCCTCTGTGGTCTTCACTCTCCTGCCACAACAAGGCCACGTCTGTGTGCCTCCTCATGTGTTTTTCCACAGTCTGCAACACATCTCTTCCCCTTCTCCCACAAGGATCCCATGCTTCACAGGCCAACTCAACATTACATGCTTATCCAAAGCTTCCCAAGAACCAAGTTTAGTTATACTTTGAGCTGTTTACCATAAACTCTACCATTGTGCATTATAGCTTTTTTGTGCACGTGCATTTATCTACATCTGCTAGACTGTGAGTACTTTGATGGGGGAAAAAAAAAAAATCGTTTTTTTGTTTTTTTTTTTTTTTTTTTTTGAGACAGAGTCTTGCTCTGTTGCCCAGGCTGGAGTGCAGTGGTGCAATCTCAGTTCACTGCAACCTCCGCATCCTGGGTTCAAGTGATCCTCCTGCCTCAGCCTCCCGAGTAACTGGAAATACAGGTGCCCACCACCATGCCTGGCTATTTTGTACTTTTAGTAGAGATGGGGTTTCACTCTTTTGGCCAGGCTGGTCTCAAACTCCTGACTTCAAGAGATCCACCCACCTCAGCCTCCTAATGTGCTGGGATTACAGGTGAGAGCCACCACACCCGGCCAATCAGTCTTATTAATGTATGTATCACTAGCACTCAGTATCTATTTAGAATATAAAAGATACTTATACTCACAGATAATTTCAAAATAGTTAGTTGACTTCTTCTGGTTGCCTAAATGCGCCAGGCATAGAGATACATATGGATCTGACCCAGGTATAGACACACCATGGCCATGACTTGCGGTAGTATGCTAAGGGATCAATAGAGGTGGAAATGAGAAAGGCTTCCTGTGGTGGTGGCATGTGACCTGGAGCTCATCACTTGGGTAGCAATTTTGTAAGTAAAGTGAAAAATAATTATTGTTCACACAGGGTAAGGGTAAGGGAAAGCATTCCCAGTGGAAGTAAATGACCCAATTGGAGAAAAATAAGAAGCAGGTAGAAAAAAGGTTAAAAGGCTTCAAGAATACTGAGTGGCTGCAGTTAGCTGAGAAGTAAGAATCATTTGCTGAAAGTCTTCATGTTGAAGTAAAGGTCCCTGGCTTGCAACACAGGTCACCTGTTTCCATGAACTTCCAGATAGCAGCATAAAAGACGAGAGCCCACATATGGGATGACTTAAATTGGTGCGAGGAAATGCGTGTGTCACTCTGATTGGGGGTGGTACGTGCTGCGTTATTAGGCCCAGCCTGAGGCCACAGTATAGTCATAAATCAAGAAGCGGGTGTTTAAACAACAGTGGAAGTGTTAAGGAAACATGAAGTGGCTGACCTGTGGGGCTGGGCTGTTCCTCCCTACGAGAACTTCTATGACTAATGATGTGGGTAAATAAGTGCTTAACTTTCTTATAACCACACGTGTAATTTATTTAATTCTGGGGTACTATGCAGTTCTGTTGAAGCCCCTTCAGATGATGGTGATCAGTTGAAAAAGGTTTCCCTCCACTCAGAAGAGGCTGGAGCCTTGTTCTCACAAAGAAGATTCTTTTTTTCTGATAACTGGGATTAATGTATAGAAAGGTGAGATTTAGGAGTAGCCACCCACTTTTCTAGTTTAATTTATAGCTCTTGAAAGTCTACCAGTAGATAATCATTCCATTGGATATTTAACAGCCTTTAAAATGAAAATGAAAATAAAAATATCTGGGAAGAAGGTGGGTCTTACTTTAGGATTTTTTGGATCACATTCATCGGGATTCATGAAAGTTGAGTGAGGAAAAGGCCTAAAAGCTTATGGGATTGCAGGATGACAAGTAAATGAGTAGAAGCCTAAGACTGGCCACCTGCCCTACTCATTAACAGCTGCCACCTTCCCCCTCTAAGCCTCAGTTTTCTCATCTGTAGAAGGGGCTAATAATACCTACCTCATAGTGTTATAAAGATCAAAGTACAAAGTCAGACACCTATTCCTAAACATGATATATTTCTTAGATGTATATAAAAGTCAAATATATTTAAGTTGAACAAGCATATAGATATATTGTAAGAAAGAGCTGGTCCCAGATAAATATAAATCGCAAAATTTCTAATTACACCTTACAATTTCTGTATAAAAATCTTTATTCCTAGAAATATTTTTAGCATTTTATTTCTATTCTTTAATAATTGTTTTAAATTGGATTTTATAATTGAACAGAACGACAATGAATGTAAGCCCAACAAATATTGAGGTTCATCAAGGTCATCAATTGTTTGCTTTCAGTACACACATTTCATTTCATTCATTCATTATTCAATCATTCAACTGGAACAACAAAATGAGTATCAACTACTTGGCAATTTAGTCTCAAACGTGTAAGAATTATGAAACTTAGATTGATTTATTGCTTTCTTTTTAAAAATTTTAACCTTTTTTTAAAAAAGTATAAAATTCAGTCAATATTCATGTAAGTCCACAAACACTGAAGAACATACATGCCACTGTCAAACAGAACTTTTGGCCTCCAAAAATGTCCTGGGGATCATTCAAACAGGTTTTTTTAAATTAATGATCATGAAAGTCTAAATTCAACATACACATAAGTTTCAGGGGTGTCAATGTAACATATAGCTAGTAGAACAGTTGAAAACCATTACTAATATATCTAAAATGTTTTGGTTAAGGCATCTTCCAAATCTAAAGAAATATTAGGAATAGGATATCATAGGGTGATGCCAGAGTGAGAGAAGAAAGCAAGAAAGCATGCAGGCAAAGGGTAAGTCCTGTTCAAAGACATCATGCATTTCCTGAGAGCTGGTGTAGATCAAGCTCATTTTTTCTCTTTGTTATTCAGGATGTCTTCTTAATGTAGTCATTCTCAATCCTGGCTGCTTATTCAAAACATTTGTTATTCCTGTAAAAATAAGTCAATGCCTGGGACCCACCCGAGGCTGATGAAATTAGAATTTCTGGGGTGGCATGCAGATATGGGTTTGCACTTACGCTTCTTCAGTTACAAACAGCATGGTAGTGGGCAAATCACTTGACTTTTGCATAACAGTGTTCTCATTAAAATGGTTACTGATCTATATCACAGATAACTGTCCAGGTTTACACCTGATACATGAAAAACTGCTCAAAATACACGACTTTCCTCTGTATTAGTAGACAATGCTAAAATAGGCAGACGCGAACAGCATTTCTGAGAGATCTTATAATATTATCAAATAAAGCAGGCGGATGAGAGGATGCAGATGCCAGAGGAAGCCAGGGAAAATAACAACATGCTCCTCAGGAAGTAAGCCACCTGCAAAGCATCTGCCAGTTTTCTCAGTCTGAGATGGGGCACCATCCATATGTCAGTAAGTATGACTGTTTCTGACCTGGTCAATGGAAATTGGAAAGAGAGCTTGCTGGTAGATGTGATGGAAGAGGCTCAGCACCCCAGAGAGCTCTCTAAGGAACAGGGCATGTTAACCAACCTACTTCTTGCAACTTTTCTTAAGCCACTGAATATTTGATTGGATTAACTCTTCATGATGAAAGGTTACACCACAGGATCAGAGGGTTGGAATTTATAGTTCCGCCCCCCCCAGCCTCTGGGGAGGGTAGAGGAACTGGAGATTAAGTTTAATCACCTACGGACAATGATTTAATCAATCATGCCTGTATAATGGGGCCCCCATAAAACCCCCTAACAATGGGGTTCAAAGAGCTTCTGGGTTGCTGAAGGCATCCATGTGCTGGAATGATGATCCACTTTCTGTGAGCAAATTATTGAACCTGAGGATAGGTTGTTGAGAATGTCTCATTTGTGGCCAAGTTGGACAAAATGTAGGTAACCTGTGGACCCACTACTTGCAATCAATGCCTTAAGTTGTAGGGGAGAGTGGTCTTGTGGGACTGCGCCTTTAACTCTTGGAGTCTGACATTAATTATTCATAGATCATGTCAGAATATAATTGAATAATTGGACACCCAGCTGGTAATTGCAGAGAATTGAAAAACTGGTACCCCACACATTTGGTGTCAGAAGGGTTAGCAATAGAGGAACCATTTCATTTGCTTTTAATTTTTTTTAAACCTTCCTTTAGTTTTTGCTGTACTTTCTTTAACTTCTGGAGATAACCACATAAATGATTGATTTCCACTTATGCTCTATTTTTATATATTTATTCAAGACTATAATTTCATTATCTTTTTTTTTTTCAAAATATTTTAAAACTTCCACCTGAGGCTGGGAGTTTGAGACCAGCCTGACCAACATGGAGAAACCTCGTCTCTACTAAAAATACAAAAATTGACTGAGTGTGGTGGCGCATGCCACTCCTGAGGCAGGAGAGTCGCTTGAATCTAGGAGGCGGAGGTTGCAGTGAACCGAGATCGCACCACCACACTCTAGCCTGGGCAACAAGAGTGAAACTCAGTTTCAAAAACAAACAAAAACAATAACAACTTCCATTTTGGTTTCTTACATGATCCATGGATAATTTAGAAGTATATTTCCCTCCTTTCAAACTTATGAGAGTTTCAAATTATCATTTACTGATGTTTATTTTAGCTGAATTGTGATTAGAGAATACATTCCATGTAATCTCAAATCCATAATATATGTTGAACCTTGCTTTATACTCCAATAGAAAGTCACATTTTGAAATTCTGCATGTGCTTGAAACTTGATGTATCCTGGAGTTGTTAAGTGCAGTGTTCCATATCTATACATTGCATCAACTTTATTAATAAAATTGTTATTCGAAACATTTGTAGGCTCACTGATATTTGGTCCGCTTTCTCAACTACTGAGAGAGATGCATTTTAAAAATCCACTATGACAGTAGATATACCTATTTCCCTTGAAGATACACAGTTTTGCTTTTTGTTTTGTACGTTTGAGACTCTACAATTTTAAATTTTCATGCAGTTAAATTCTTGCAATTTTTAAAAAACTTATATTTCTCTGGTGAATTAAAACTTTTCTTATAAGTGACCTTGTTTTTCTATGCTAATGGCTTTTGTCTTAAGTTCTAGTTTGTCTTAATATAGTTGAATAAGTTAAATAACTTAACTGAATAACTGGTTATTCAATTGGTTACTGTTTTCCTGAAGCATCTTTTTCCTTTCTTTTATTTTCAATCGATCTTCATACTTACATTTAAGATGCATCTCTTGAAACAGCATGAAATTAGACTTTTTAAAAAGTCTAAAATATCTTCTTTTTACAGAAGTATTTAATCAGTTACGTTTATTGTAACTATACAGTTTTGGTTAAATTTCTCATATTATATTGTGACTCACATCTTTTTTTTCAGAAAGATTATTTTTATCTCTCTGGTTATTTTCTGTTTTCTTAGTTTGAAGATTATACCATCTTAATATTATTTCAGTGGCTACTCTCCATTGTATCATGTAACCTTGACTTACATTTTAATATCAATCTTTACTTTTATATTATTTCTAGACGATGGAAAACATTTAGAATACTTTAACTCAATTTGCTCCTTCCTGATTTATACCTAAATATTGTTAGATATAAGTCATCATTTTACTTTATTATTTTATATTATTATTTTCTAATATAATTTTCAGTTTTATTTTTACTTAATTTTTTTTTTGTTTTGCTTATTTCACAAGTCTCAGATCCTCCATCTGGAATCATTTTCCTTAAAACTGAAGTGAATCATTTAGAATGTCTTTTGTTATGGTTCAGCTGTGGCCAGTTCTGTCAGTTTGGGTACGTTTGTTAACATTTTTGTTTCATATCCATTCTTGATATATATTTTGATGGAGTATAGAGTTCTAAGTTGGCAGTTATTTTTATTCATTAAATTAATTCCTCTGTCCTGGCTTACATAATTGCTGGTGAAAAGGTAGTTGTTCATCAACTGCCTCTCTTGTAATGATGATCTTTCTCTTTTCCTCTGTGGTTTTTAAGATCTTCTCTTTGCCTTCTGTTGTCTATAGTTTCTTTATGATGTATCTTGGTACGAATACTTTTTGTTTTCTAAATAGGATTCACTTTTGGTATAGTACTTTCTATGGGTTTTGATATGCATCTACCATCGTCATACCATAAAGAATAGTTTAGATGACCTAAACATCCTCTGTACTTTACCTATGCATTCTTCCCTCCCCTCAACCTCTGGCAACCATTAATCTTTTAACTGTCTCCACAGTTTTGCCTTTCCAGAATGTCATGTAGTTCAAATCACACAGTATGAAGCTTTTTGAGTTTGGTTTCTATCACTTAGCAACACTCATTTAAGGTTCCTTCTTGTATTTTTATAGCTTGATAGCACATTTTTCTTGTTAGAAGGAATACTATTTTATTGATTGAAGGTATCACAGTTTATTATTGCTCACTTATTGAAGGGCAGGTTGCTTCCAAATTTTGGCAATTATTAATAAAGATTCTCTGAACATCTGTGGATCTTACGTCCACCCGTGTGCACACATAAGTTTTTACTATATGCCTTTTCAATGTTTCTATTTAAAATTAGGCTTCTTGGAGCTGTGAATTGTTGTTTTTCATCAATTCTAGAAAATTTTCATTGTCTCTTCAAATATTGCCTCTGTTCCTATCCTCTCTTTATTTTCTTTCTATGCCTGATAATTCCCATATATGAAATATTTGGATCAGTGCTGCTGATTCTCACTCATGGTATCTGTACCTGTATCCTCGATGCTACTCACTGCCCTTAAAAAAATTATTTACAGGGGCTGCCCAAGCCTTTTTATGAAGTTATCTTCCTCAAAGAAGATACGGGTTTTTTTCCTGCCAGTCATTTAGTATACTATCAGTCCCTAACAAGTTTAGACCAAATCGATGGTTTGAACTTTCTTGGATTGCCCTGGTAAAATCATTTGTACTTCTGTATGGAAGCCAGTGCTTAACTTGTAACCTTCCTGGGAAAGATTTTCCTTTTTTTCCCTTTATACGTACCCTCTCTGCTCAGTGTTAAGGCAACGCTCCTGTTCCATGGGAGAATTAGGAGTATAATAGTGTTAATTCATGCATACCTTAAGATGAACATGTAGTTCTTCAGAATCCAGCTTCATGTGAATCTGTGTGGGTATCTATCAAACCCCAGATTTTTTACAGACTTTCACTTCTGTTGTCCTTGAGGTGCTAGGCAGTCAAAACAAATGTGCACATTCATTATTGTTTCTTCTAGGAAGACAAATGCTCTCTGGGTAAAATTGATTTTGCATTCTCTCTTAACTTTTAGGGTTCTCACTTTCATGCTGGCTTGATTTTGACCTAAAAATTTTTCACCAGCTTGTAGCATTATGATGTTTTTAAGAAAAAAAAAAGTAGACATATGGATATCTATATCTATTTAAATTTCATCCAGAATTTCTAGTAGTTCTGGAATAAAAATTGGTCAAAGTAATGTAGCCCATCATGTCTGGAAGCTGACATTCCTTTAAATAATATTTTTGAAAAGGAAAATAGTGTTTTCTCTGTGAACTCTAATTTTATTCAGACAATTTTTATGAAATAATATTGCTATGTCAAGTGTGTTATCAGTTGTATAGTGGGAAAGCTATACTAAATATTTGGAGTCTTTAGTGGGTTTTCAGAGTTATGTCTAATCTCTGAATTCTCAGCGGATGTTGAAGAGTTAAAACAGTTGCATTTCAAAAGAAATAGTTGCATTTACTATATAGTACGATAATATGGTTCTTTTGATCATCGTATTGTGATTTAACTCAGACATGTTCATTGTTTGTGCAATTTCTCCAACCCCCTGAAAGATGATATATATCCCTCTGGCAGGAAACCAACACTCTAGAGTGGCACTGGGTTATTTAACCACCCTGATAAATAATTTACACTTGGGGATATTATGCAGAAACCTTTTCAATTAACTTGTGTTGACAGAGAAACTAAATATAGTAGTCTGTGAAAATTTTTTTAACGCATTCTTGACCTATCAGGCACAAATAATCTTATTTGAAATAACATCTAGTCTAGAAAATGAATATATGAAAGAGAAAGATTTTGAATAATAACTATATTCGAGAACTAAATATCTATGTTTTTTTTTATTTCAGAGGAAATTTTAACTTTTTCTAAGTACATCGTTTTAGTTCACTAAAAGAAGGATCTGCTGGTAGAGTAAAAAAAGTCAAAGGTTCTAAACCCTAAAGATTTTGGTTCAAATCGTGGCTTCAGATGAGTCACTTCAGTTTTCTAAAGCCTTGTTTCCTTATCTATAAAATAGGAATAAGAATAGCTTACAATGCCGTTATAAGAATTAGAGATAATATATGTAAACTATCTCAAATAGTAGTTTTTATTCTAGAGATAATTTTCCCTAATGAGTTTAATCACACGTCCTATTTTATTCTATTAACTGATGAGCCATGGTCTTAGGGATTTGCAAGAATGTGGCATTATTTTAAAAAGAAAATAAATCTTCTTTAGTTTTTTTCCTACATGTAAACTTATTTGAAACTTAAGAGCTGGAGTAAATTAATACTAAATATGGCAAAATTAATTGTGTTGGATTAAGCAAGTCACATCTGTCAACTGAAGACAGGCTGCTTACTAAAATACACAGGCATCTGCAGAAAGAACTAGAAGATGGTAGTCAATAATTTGACTGAACTATACAGAAGTTTCCAGGGGAATTGGTGGCAGGATGATGATGATGATGATGATGATTGTCTGTATGCTTTCTTTGTAGACATTCTAGTTTTCCTTATACTAATTCCCAATTACCATCGACTATCACTGTCAAAAATAATGCCACACTTTCTTAATGGCATTTTCGTGCCTACCATTTTGACTGTTAAATATGAGTGTTAAAGAAGAATCCAGCATTGTCTTCACAAGTCAGAAGAGCTCTCTTTTCTTCAATAAAGATGGAACTCATTTCCTAGGGTATAATAAGAGACCATCTACCAGGACAGCCAAATCAGCTCCATCTACCTTGACTATCAGTAATGTGGTAGACACCTGTGCTTTCAGGTCATTAATTAACTAATTAATTTGTCAACCTAATATTTTGTGAGTGATTGATATATAATAGCCCCATACCAGATGTTAGCAGGACGCAGAAAAGGTTCAAACAGATTCCTGCTTTCAGCGTACTCACAGTTTAGTGCTTGACCACTCACAACTAACCTTTGAATCCCTTCCTATCTCTACTTCTCTGACTTGATTTGCAGCATGGACATATAAATAAATATTCCTAAGGTAACCAAGGATTCGGTCATGAATGTCTTTCTAATCCATTCACACTACCCAAAACACTTATGTAGGATGATCCATCACGAGTCATTCTACAGTCCTAATCACGCTGGCTGCTGAAGGAAGCCTCGTATTTATTACATTTTTCCTAAATGGAAAACAGCTGTGATAAATTAATCTGTTCACCAGAAATCTCATATTAGGAAATGAAGTATCATATTTCTCATATAGGAATATCTATATCCTGATATAGATTTTTCTCAACTGTCAGTGTCTAAAACTGTGAATAATATCTTCCTATACCTTAGCTGTGTCTTTGAATGCGACTGGTTCACTTGGCCTCTTCTACTTCTCTGTCATACAGCAGAGACAAAATGTTTCCTCAGTCAGGCTAGAAACATTTAAATGATAAACACATATTTAAAAAAAAAAAGTCACTCAGATGCAGTAAAGTCGGCAAAACAGAATGCATAATTACAAGGCCCACTTAAAGAGACACATCCAGAGCATAAATCTCCTGCTTAAGGATGGGCCTAATGTAGATACTACTGCTAATGCCACTAAGCATTCCGTCTCAGAAGTCACTTCCTGTGCTCTGATTCTAGAAGAACTAATTAAGATTCTGGGTATAAGTTGCCTTCCCAAATGGATTTTCTTTATTGGGATACATTTTGCTACCCAAAGAAAATTTTCCTGTTCTTTTGTTGGTTTCTCATTATTGACAGATATTTTGACAAATTCAAATATCTGAGGCTACTAATCTAAGGCTTAAACATTGTAAAATTGTGATTAAAGAAATGTCATACTGATTGCCTCTCTTCCCCCAACCCACCCCCAGTCCTTCAAGTGGTAATATTCAATTTCTTTGTGCCTTCTATATATGCCGTGGCTTGGTCATTTGCAAAGTGATTTTAATTACCAACTTATGTTTTTCCATTCTGGTCAGTAATCCTGCTAGACTACATTCATTATATAAAACAGAATCCATCCCAGATATTTTAAGGAGAGAGGAACAGAAAACAGTAAAGTAAGTATATATAAAATAATGGGAAGGGCTGGAAGAATTGCTTAGGTTCTAGAAATAGAAATGACTCCAAGAATACACAAGAACTGACCTGCGAGGGGAAGGTACTACTTGTGCCCAAATCTGCAACTTCAGAAAGGTGTAAGACCTAAAGGCTGCCAATGGAAATACAAGTTAAAACACATGGATTCATGTGTGTCATACTAAGATCAAAACATCAGGGAACTGGGATCAGGATACCACCGCCACTGCAACCTCCTCTCAACACCCATCAGGAGGTGAGTGGACATGGAATCATTGTAGAGTCTGCCCTAGTTGCCTCTTGTTATAAAAACAAAGAAAACAAAACTAAACAAAAAAATGACTCTGTTTCTATGGCCTTTCTTGCTAGAAGAAAATAGCTAAAAACAGTAGGTAAAAAGGCCTGCTCAATTGTCCCCTCAACATCTAATTTCATGGGTATATGTTTGCTGGAAACTGGTTTTCATTCATGACATAGGCAACGTAGTTTTTGTTTTTGTTTTTGTTTTTAAATTGTCCAACTCATGCAAGATAAAAAAGGGCACTCTAGATGTAGGTAGGAAAGAAAACTGAATACCAATTCACCATATCCAAGATATTTCATGTTCCATTTGTCTTATGTTCCTATGTTCCTACAAATGTAAAATAAAAATTTATGCGAGATACCCTATCTTACACATAGTCTACTCTTTGCATGCAATCTCTTAAGGCAAATGTATGTATGCATTTGAGAATATGGTTGAAATTGTACCCTGGAGTTGGTTGTAAATTATTATACTTAGTAGCATACTGCATGAGATTCTGTGTCGTACTATACCTGAGGATGCTATAACTAATGATTAAGTATGTAATAAGTTCATCATTGAACATCCCTATGCCATATATAGGCTGAAGAAAAAGCCAGACAAACCTCCACTGAAAAAGAGCACACTTATATGACTTTTTACATCCCACATTTACTTTAATGAAATATGGATCCCCCAATCTGCTGTTTCTTTCCTTTCTACTATGCTACAATACTTTTCTTATTTAAGAATAATCACTTTTTTGGTAGCTTCAGTTATTTGTTTCAAAATGTCCAATACAGTTATCTTCCTTTTTCTAGTTCGTAAAGAGAAGATGCAAACTGTGTGTTCAGTGAAGAATGAAAAATATATATCCAAGCCTTCTCCAAAAAGGCCTCAGTGACTTTTGCAACATCCTCAACTTCATTTATCTATAGGATGACTTTTGATAGCTTTATGTAAGCTTTTTAAAGTTCAGCCAAGCCAGCTGCATGATCAACACAAAGACAATAGCTCCCACACACAGGGTTACATGGATTAAAGAACCCGATCCATCAGTAAACCTGCCAGATGGCAGTGGAAGAAAGCTTGTAACTCTCTCACTTTCATTTCAACAGCAGCAAACAATGTTCAATGTTTAAAATAAACTCTTCCAGATGAGCTAAAGATAAACTCTGAGGTGGGTGGACTTGATCTTGCTAGGCTGCAGCTCTGAAGTGTTTGATTACATTAACACAAAACCCCTGGGTAGAACCCACTTCTGTCAACAGAATGCCTAGACTCAAACACCTACTACACGAAGCCATTTCCTGTGCTTTCATGGGTTGGTGGCAGAAACTCGCTTTGCTTTTTTCACAAACTAATAATGATTATATATTTTTCTGTGCTCAATATTTCCTCAAACCGTGTGGATAACTTCAAGATATAACTAAAATGCCAACATATATGTATGTCTGCACAGATAAAATGTTTTGAATCTGTTTACAACTTAAAATTCTACTATTTATTCACCTTACTATTCTCATAGTAGCAAAAGGGGGGGGCTATTAGCAAGATTTAGAACCAATTTCATTCTGTCAAAAGCTGGAGAACTATCTACATCTGTGGGTTATACCAAAAAGAAAAAAGAGGAAGGTACAAGTGCTTAAGTTCAACATTATAAAGGAAGGTAGAAACAACTTTGTTTTTAATAGACTCTAAAACCCCCAACTCAGGACAAACTAGGTTGGAATAGTTCATATGCAACATGGCAACTTTCAAATATAAAATGACATACTGAAAAATAACTTTATTAAACATTCAGAAACTGATTTATCACAATTAATAGGAGCTTTTTAAATGAGAGAGAGGGAAACAAAGCTGATGATGAAATTAAATTTTAAGAACTGGCTACAAAAACACTTTAGGACCAAATATATCAAGTTATCAATTCAATATATTGGTGCATTTTAAAAAATAAAACTATTCCCAAATTTAGATTAGAACTCCTTGGAAAAATATGCTTCACCACACAGAACACATTTATTGTCAATCCCACCAAACAAAAACTCTTCTGATATGAAGTGATATCCCTGCTGTACAATAGAAGCATTCTTATTTTGAATTGATTGGTTACATTTAAAAAGTTGATTAAAGCAGAAAATAAAAAAGATGAATGATATATACCACAAAATGTTTGAACTTAAAACATGTAACATGTTCATTTCTTTGTCTATCTTCTAATATAAGGCTACGGGTTCAGCTGGTATCTTTGTTGTTTTCCTTTTTGAACATGGAATCACTTGGAATTTCATTTTCTTACATTGTTCAAGAATATCTTGTTTTATTATGCTTCACTTAACTGTGCTTTGCAGATACTGCTTTTTTTTTTTTTTTTTTTTAAACAAATTGAAGGTTTGTGGCAACCCTGCAGGAAGCAAGTCCATTGGTGACATTTTTTCAATGGTTTGTGCTTACTTTGTGTCTCTATGTCATATTTTGGTAATGCTCAGCAATATTTCAAACTTTAAGGCCGGGGGCAGTGGCTCACGCCTGTAATCCCAGCACTTTGCAAGGCTGAGGCAGGCGGAATCACGAGGTCAGGAGATCAGGACCATTCTGGCTAACACGGTGAAACCCCGTCTCTACTAAAAATATAAAAAATTAGCCGGGCGTGGTGGCGGGCGCCTGTAGTCCCAGCTACTCGAGAGGCTGAGGCGGGAGAATGGTGTGAACCTAGGAGGCGGAGCTTGCAGCGAGGAGGGATCGTGCCCCTGCACTCCAGCCTGGGCGACAGAGCAAGCCTCCGTCTCGAAAAAAAATATGTATTTCAAACTTTATTATATTATCTGTAATGGTGATTTGTAATCAGTGGTCTTTGATGTTATCATAGTAATCGTTTTGGGGCACTAGGGGCCCCGCCCATATAAGATGGCAAATGTAATTGATAAATGTGTGTGTTTGACTGCTCCAGTCATTCTCACATCTCTTTCCCTCTCCTTGGGTCTCCCTATTCCCTGAGACACAACAATAAGCGTTCAAGTGAAAGAAAGAGTCTCACATCTTTCAATTTAAATAAAAAACTAGGAACTATTAAGCTTAGTGAGGAAGACATGTCGAAAGCCAAGAAAGGCCAAAAGTGAGGCCTCTTGTGCCAAACAGTTGACCAAGTTGTGAACGCAAAGGAAAAGTTCTTGAAAGAAATTAAACATGCGATTCCAGGAAACACATGAATTTTATAAGCAAGTGAAACAGCCTAATGTTGCCGATATGGAGAAAGTTTTAGTGGGCTGCCTAAAGTGATCTTCTAAGATCAAACCAGCCACAATATTCCCTAAAACCAAAACCTGATTCAGAGCAAGGCCCTAATTCAACTCTATCTGGGTTGAGAGGGGTGAGAAAGCTGCAGAAGAAAAGTTTGAAGCTAACAGAGGTTGGTTCCTGAGGTTTAGGGAAAGAAGCCATCTCTGCAACATTAAAGTGCAAGGTGAAGCAGCAAGTGCTAATGCAGAAGCTACAGCAGGTTATCCAGAAGAGCTAGCTAAGAACATTGATGAAGGCGGCCACACTAAGTGATATGGTTTGGCTGTGAATTGTAGCTTCCATAATTCCCACGTATTGTGGGAGGGACCCGTGGGACGTAATTGAATCATGCGCATGGGTCTTTCCTGTGCTGTTCTCGTGGTAGTGAATAAGTCTCATGGAATCTGGTGGGTTTACAAGGGGAAACCCCTTTTGCTTGTCTCTCATTTTCTCTCTTCCCTGCAGCCATGTAAGACGTGCCTTTCACCTTCTGTCATGATTGTGAGGCCTCCCCAGCCACGTGGAACTGTGAGTCCATTAAACTTCTTTTTCTTTATAAATTGCCCAGCCTTGGGTATGTCTTTATCAGCAGCGTGAAAATGGACTAATACACTAAGCAACAGGTTTTTAATGCAGACAAAATAGCTTTCCATTGGAAGAAGATGCGGTCCGAGGCTTTTAGAGCTAGAGAGAAGTCAATGCATGGAAACAAAGCTTCAAAGGACAGTCTGACTCTCTTGTTTAGGGCTAATGCAGCTGGTGACTTTAAGTTGAAGTCAATGCACATTTACCATACTAAAAAGTCTAAGGCCTGTAAGAATTATGTTTAATCTACTCTGCCAATGTGCTATAAGGGGAACAACAAGGTCTGGATGACAGCACATCTATGTACAGCATGGTTTACTGAAATTTTAAGTCCACTGTTAAGACCTACTGCTTAGAAAAGATGCCTTTCAAAATATTACTGCTCATTGACAATGCACATAGCCACCCAAGAACTCTGATGAAGATGTATAAAATGATTAATGTTTTCATGTCTGCTGATACATCTAGTTTGCAGCCCACGGATCAAGGAGTAATTTTGACTTTAAAGTCTTATTATTTAAGAAAAATAACATTTCCTAAGGCTAAAGCTGCCACAGTTATTCCTCTGATGGATCTGGGCAAAATAAATTGAAAAAATCTTCTGGGAAAGTATTAACTGTTCTAGATGCCATTAAGAACATTCATAATTCATGTGAGTAGGTCAAAATATCAACAGAAGTTAGAAAAAATCTGAGTCCAGCCCTCCCTCATAGATGACTTTGAGGGTTCAAACCTTCTTTGGAGGAAGTAAACACAGATGAGGTAAAAATCACAAGAGAATTGGAAGTGGAGCCTAAAGGGTGAGTGAACTGCTGCAATCTCATGATAAAACTTGAAGAGATGAGGAATTGTTTCTTAGGGAATGAGCAAAGAAAGTGGTTTCTGGAGATGGAATCTACTCCTGGTGAAGAGGCTGTGAACATTTCTGAAATGACAGCAAAGGATTTGGAATATTACATAAACTTAGTTGAGAAGGCAGCAACAGGGTTTGATAGGATTGACTTCAATTTTGAAAGAAGTCCTACTGTGGGTAAATACCACCACATGCTACAGATACATATTTCATGGAAGGAAGAGTTTATCAATTTGGCAACTTGCATTGTTGTCGTATTTTCAGACATAGCTCCAGCCAACCCAGCCTTCAGCAACCACCACCCTGAAGTCAGCAGCCATCAGGGTGAGACCCTCTACCAGAAGAGAGAAAATGACTCACTGAAGGCTCAGATAATTGTTACAGGTTTTTTAGCAAAAAAAAAAGTATTTTTAAATTAAGGTATGTACATTGTTTTTAGACATAAGGCTCTTATACACCTAACAGACAACAGTATAGTATAAATATAACTTTTACAAGCACGGAGAAACAAAAAAGCTTGTGTAACTCACTTTATTGTAATAATTGCTTTATTGTGGTGATCTGGAACAAAATCAGAAGTATCTCTGAGGTATTCCTGTACTCACTTAAATAGTAACATCGGATTTCTAGCTTTTTTGTCCTTAAAATGGACTCAAAGTTTAATGTTACTTGCAAAGCACTAACTACAGACTCCTTTTATATTTTTGTATTTATTTTTAGTATTTGATAGTTTGGAAACTTTAGTCAACAGTAAATTTTTAATGACTTGCTTTCATTTACTTTTCACAAAACTACTTTTCTACTTTTCATATAAATTCCCTTTGTACTCACATTTCATTGACTTGCAGTATGATTAATAATTTGTAATGTGATTATTAACCAGCACAGGTGACACATGCATGCACAAATTGGGTTGGGTTTTCTTTGTTGCCTGGGTTTTCTGCACGCCTGGAACTAGAATAATGCCTGGTTACATAATAGGTACTCAATAAATATTTGCTAAGTGAATAACAAATGGTACACAACTTACTCAAGTATATAATAGAACAAGAGGAAGCAGAAGGGCTGTTGTGTGCTAGAAGAAAGCCTATCAGCCTAGAGTTTCACATGCTAGTGCATTAGTATTTTTTTTTTTTTTTAAGAAAAAGAGAATGGAGAATCAGTTATTATTGCAAATCTCTTAGATGGTAGTTGCTTAAAAGTGCTTCCACTGCACTTTGATTACACATCTGGCTTAGCAAAAGCTTTTCCTTACCGTCTGCATAAAACTAAGCATTCCGTCTTAGTTTCCTCTAGGAGTAAATTACCTTTCTCCATGTTAATCTGTAACTAATTTAACTCTCTATTGCCCAGAGAAGGTTTGTGGAACATCTGAAGCTGTCTGTGGGGGCCAAGCTTCTGAAGGGTGATTAGTAACATGTTCTCTCTTCAGTGTTCCACAGGACATTTGGAATCAATTAAATATTCAAATACAGAGTCCCTCAGATCTATGGCCAAGCCCAGCAAGTTTGTCAGGGGAGGGAGTTGAAGGCAGATAACTGCTCTTCCTCACACCAGAATCTGTAGCTGGAGACAGACTTTTAAAATATACTCTCTAGGCTTCCTGGTCTGCAAGCAAATAGTTGTCCACAATTAGAAATAATATAGAAAAACAACAGCAGCCTTATAGAGTAATAGGATTCACAGCATATATGACGACTACTCCCAAACAAGGTGTCTTAAAGGTAAACAAGTAGGTGAGTACATTCAGCCTGGAAGACTGTACCAGTCATTTCAGTACAATAGTATGGTATGTGCTGGCTACAAATGGTTTTTACATTTTTGAAAGATTATAAAAAGAAATCTGGCCTTTTAGATGAAGTCTGCTGAGCCTTGGTTTAGAGTTTTGTTTCCATCAGATGTACTTGCTTAATCATTAGCATCGCTAATTACTATTACTGCTAATAGATAGTAATGATTATGTGCATTGTGGAAGGAGAAATGGATGTGTGCCCATATGTGCCAGGCACTTTGCTAAATGCTTTACCTACTCTGACGCTTTCATTCACTGAGCAATCCTTTAACGTAGACACTTATATTTCAATGTAGAGCCAAAAAAAAAAAAAAAAAAAAGCTCAGAAAGGTGAAGTAACTTGCCAAGGTTACAGGAAGCATTACACAGTAGAGTTGTTAGTCAAACCCAATGTGGTGGTGTGTTTAAGCTGTGAAACCCCTTGTCCAATTAAGTGCTACTGAGAACCCCACTATATAAAATAGTTACTCTGAGCGAAGTTGAAACAGAAGGCCAGCAACCTTAACCCTTCTCAGAATAAGCTGCTTGAAACAGGAGTCAATTTAAAAAAAAAAAAAAAATGAAGCCGAGAACCAGCATGGAAAATGGGCTTTCAACTCACTTCTTCCATTATCTGGCACAATACAGTCTCCCCTCTAATATATTGCTGAGGGTGAGAACAAGTATCAAAATAACAGGACTGCCTTTTACTTATTTCTTTGCCCAGTAAAATGGTTTAAAGTGAGTCAGCAAAAGGGAGAATGAAGGAGGGGAAGTTAAGGACTTCTTCAAAATCTAATTCATCATTTTGGAGCTCTTAGTCCTCAATTCCATCAAACAGTGGTGGGAAGGACATCTTCCAAATGGCAGCTCATTTTACCTTAATAGTTGGTGTTTCCAGATAAGTTTCTAGTTTTCCATCATGGTAAGTTAATATATTCTGTTTTATTATGGTGCCACAAACAAGAACTCTGAAAGGCTCAACTCTTACAAAAGGTCCAAATCCCCTGAAAAGCATCAAGTATCAAAATGCAGCCAGAAAAAGATGGTATTAAATGAAAAAAAGGGGGCTTCCTTTTAATGAAGTCGAGGTGTAGGACAGATTTATTAGCTTCCATTTTTCCAAGTTGCATTCTGGTATATTTCCTGCCCATATTTCTAAGTTCAGCAGGTCTCTTTGTAGGATTACTTTTTTGAAAATACAATGTTTCAAAGAACATGATGCAGCTAAATCCACTACACCTGCAGAGACACACCTGTGATGATACGCTGTTTCTCCAATTCACAAGGCAATGCTCTAACAGAAAACAGACCTTCTGCATGATATGCCAAGATCCTGCCATTCTTGAAAATAACTGATACTCATAAGCTGATATTATAAATGGTCTTAAAAATAATAACCAATCAAGAATTATCCCTGGACTAGTCATTAAATTCAGTGTAACTGTCTATACTTTATAGTGTTATAATTCCTTTTTCCAATATGAGATAGTGAAACAAATGAAATTAAGTAGATACTTTTGATGTTGTAACACAGATGCCTACAATATTACTATTTGGGCTCAATTATTCTTATGCATGCCATTATTTACTGATTTTTTACTATGTGGTGGGCACTATACTTGATTCTTGAGGGAGGAAAGCTAATAATAAATCTCTTTTCCTTAGAGAATTTCTATTCTGATTATCTAACTGAACCTGTGAATGAACTCTTAAACTCCTAGTAAAAGTACCAAGATCAAGGGGGGAAAAAAAAGAGAATTGTCTCTGCCTACGAGGGTTGGAGAAAGGAACACATTTGAAAGGGACCTAAAGGCTAAGTTGTATTTCCAAGGAGAAAGGAGAGGGTATTCCAGACTGAAAGAACACTATAAAGAAAGGCCCAAAGCAAGTGAGTAGGTGACCGTTCTAAAATCAGGACTGGGTTATCTGATGGGATGATCAGAGATGTACTGTCCAAGATACCAGTTGTTAGACATATGCCTATTTAACATTACATATAATTAAAAATTCAGTTCTCAGTTGAATTTGAAGTACTTAATAACCCCATGTTTCTAGAGTCCACATCAGACAATGCAGAGTATTCCTCCCCTCACTGCAAAGTTCTACTGAACAGTGCTGAGTGTGAGAGTATAGGGTAAGCATGGTGCCGTCTAATGGAGCCTCAACTCTATCTTCAACAGTTTAATCTTCAGTTGAAATAAAAGTGGTTTATAAACCACTATATTCTAAGAAATCCCTTTAGGAAGAGCCTTTGGGGACTCCACCTTGGCAGCACTGCAATAACCTGCTTTACCCCTCCAGCTTCTACATTTCAGTGAAACACTTCTTTTGAAGAAATAATTCTGCAGATTTTTTGGTTGTTTGTTTGTTTAAGGCTCAAAACCCACTGTTTTTTAAGCAGGAATGTGATAGATTTGGGTTTTAGAAATATTATCTCTCAGAGCAGTATACAAGATATGTGATAAGAAGAGACTGGGCAGACCCAAGATCAGCAGAGGCTAATGGTGATATGATAAAGGACTGTACTCAGTGAAGCCTCCAAAGAAATACACAGCTAAGAATTTGTATCAGTAAATTTATTCCAAGTAAGACTTGTATGCACACACCAGGCAGATTATTTCCACACAAACACCAAACATTGTAGTAAAAATAGTTAACACTTTGGCCATGAAACTCAAAAATACTTGAAAAACCTCTCGATAGCACTTTGAGTCACTTAATTGTGACAAATATTAATATGTCATCCATGCTTGCCCAGTTATAATTTTACAATATAATTGTATTTTTCATTGTACTTATTATTCATTATACTTACAATATATATTTAAAACATCTTTGCTGAAATTCTCTTATCCCAAAAATAATTTTTCAGTAACTCCAAAATATCCACATGTACCTCTTAGCAGTGCTACTGCAACATCAAAATTCTTTTTCTTCAAGTAACAAGTTCTCAAGCCACACCATTCCTGATCACAGATATAACTGATATGCAGTTTTATAAACAGCTCTTTTACTCCTTGTTCCTATTTTAGCAGGCCAACCATCACTTCACTGATATCCCAGAGTTTTCTTGCAACAGATTCATCCATAGCTTTGGGCAATAATTCTTCCTCTTTACAATCCCCAAAGTATCTTCCTGACACTCCTTCTACTTCAGGTGAAGAGGCCAAATAAATGGAAGTCTGGGCACCTTCTACTGGAGTTTTGAAAAAAGCCCATGACACCAAATTGAAGAGTGGTCTGACCAACAGTGGAATGTGTATGTGCCTCCCCAGATTTGTCCGTACAATACCAGGATGCAACACATTGACGGTGACATTTGTGCCTTCTAAGCGGCGGGCTAGTTCCCTGGTAAAAAGAATGTTAGCCAGTTTGCTCCGGCTATAACAAAAGCTTTTATTATAGCTTTGTTCACTGTTCAAGTCATCAAAGTTGATGTCTCCATATTTATAAAGTTTGGAAGAAACTACCACAATCCTGCTGGGAGCTGAACTTTTGAGGAGTCCAAGGAGAAGATTGGTGAGTAGAAAGTGCCCCAGATGGTTCACTCCGAACTGCATCTCAAACCCATCTTCAGTCTTCATGTAAGGGCACTGGAAGATCCCTGCATTATTGATCAAGACATCCAGCCTGGGCTCTTCCTTTAAATGTCGAAAAGAGAATGGCAGAATTAAGAACACATGCCTTGTATTGCTTTTTCTGTTCATGATAATTACATTTTAATAAAAATGGAAACTTGAGACTAAAAGCATTTAATTTGTTGTTGATCTATCAATCAGATAACTACTTGAAACACTGGCAATTTTGTGTTTAATTAATGGGGAAAGGGATTCCTCTGCAGGATGTTCCTCAGATAAATACTGATATTCATGATCTTTCATTCAACAGCTCTTTTTTCTCATTTATTAAAATGATATACAGAAAGACATTTATCCAGTCATCTTCCAATAAAAGATGTAGAAACTAACTGTAAGACTTAATTTCTTGTTTTATGCTTTTATAACATTTACAAATATATAAACTTTAACACTGCACTAGAAAGTTGACTACGTGATCAGTACCAAGATCTTTCTCAAAACAGAAATACAGTCAATTTGAGGACAAGGTGCTCCTATAATCCCACATTTCTCCCTTTAATTTCAGTTGAACTAGGAAAATATCAATTTGGGAGTTATCAGGTTAATACTGAGATCGTATCAAAATTATAATAAGTATACCTATGATAAAATGTTTAAAAATACTTGCAAACTACTAAAATTGTACTAACAGCTTCTATGAGCTTCCAATAATTGAGAGAAAAATAGAAAAAAAAACAGACGCACAAGCTTGATAGGAGCCTGGCTTTGTGCTTGTCACATGTCACCACATCTAATTCCAACAACTCTATAAGCAAATGAAGCTCACAGGCTAGGTGACTTAACCAGTATCAGAGCTCCTAAGTAGCAAAATAAGATCAGATCTGAAGATTAAGTTTTTGGCACCAAGGCCTATTTTCTTAATTAGTAAGCTGGCATAGTTTTCTAATTGGGATTTTCGAAACAGCTAGAGAGGCAATGAAAGCTAGACAGACCATATGCAGTAGAAAACAGATAAGCATAGTTTATTCCCAGAGCTACTAGTTATCAACACCAAAGGAAACTTATGGTTGCTTTATTCTGTAGTTCTCTCAGGGGAAATGGCACCATGGGGGTGGAACAACTTCAGGACATTTTCTTAAAACTGAAACAAGCAATAGAAAAGGTCAGCAATGCAAACAACACTGGAGAGAACATCATGAATAAATTGAGATTCATAAAGAATAATCAAAGATTAAGAAAAAAATTAAATAGGTAATATAAAAATATCCAGCATAAAGGGGACTCTAGGAGATCTGTATCATCAACATTTTATACTTTGAACATATGCTTTTGTATCTTTTCAAATTAAAGTCCTAAAATTTAGACTGTTCTCATAGGGATGTCTTTTTATTCCTTAAATCATGTAAGATCGTCTTCTCTAGCCTTTTCTGGGTTGTTCTATGTTTCTTTTGATGGACAAAAAAATGCACAACATGTTCCAAGTGTAAAGACACTGTGATGACCCATGATTAATTTGAGGTCAACTTTCAAATTTCACTGGCCCTTCTGCCAACTATAAGTGAAAAGAAAAATGTGTTATATTTCACAACTGTTATCAAAGCCCACCTGTCAGAGGATTAACTATTTCTCATTCTGCCCTGTCTGAGCAACTTTGGGTTTTCCAATAGTCAACTTCAAAAAGAAGGCAAGGAAGGGTTCACTCACGGGGGAAAGAAAGGAGTATTCTTTTTCACAAATCCTTTGGAAGAGTTTCCTGAATTAATCATTTGTTAGCCAGCATTCTTTGCTGGGCTTGTGTCATTTTAAAATTTTATCATTTACTATTTTTTAAATTCTAGGAGATAAATGAAATAAATACCAAGAATACCAACCTGTGGGAAATCTAAATTTCCATTTTTTTTTTCCTTCTAATTATAGTCACTTAACTTCAGAGCCAGGCAGGAACTGAAATACTTAGAAGCAAGGACAACTTAGTTATCTCTTTGTGTCCTCACTTTTTAATTAGTTCTGCCTCAAGTGCCAAAGAAGCACACCCAGTCCCAACTATATTTTAAAGAGGAACAGAAAGACCCACTTTTAATGCTTCCAAAATCTCACTGATGAGTATTATTTCTTAACCTGTGTTACACAATAATTAAATACTAGCAGTAAACAAAAAACCAACTCTCTAGTTCTGCAACAGCTCCCAAACTGTGGCCTACAGCGTTTAGCAAACTCTCAGGGTGTTGTGGAATATTTTAAATTTTCGAGGGAAACACAGTGATACTTGCTCAATTCCTCAAAAACTACTAGCTCCAGGTGGTTCACAGCTTGAACATTACATTGTGCTATATTCCTTTCAATGACATTATTTCTTTGTGGAGCTGACTTTTAAGCAGCTGTTAGCAGTTGCTGTAATAAAAAACAAGAACAATGCTAAAAATCTACCTAGAACAGGAAATGAGGGTGGCAGTGTCCAATCTGATTCCAAGGTTTCAGACACTGGTGTAATGACCAACAGGGATACATTTCCCATTAGTAGTTATGGCTGTTTAAGAATAAAATAAAGATATTATTTTTTTCTTTCAATTATATGCTATCTTCTCAAATAGCTACTAAGTTGTTAGGACATAACTACTTATTAGGTTGTGTCAAAGGAAAATAAATCTCAGAACCCAAAATCACTAAGTCAAAGGTTAAAGTCAAGCTGGGAACTGCCTCAGACAAATCTGCCTCCCATTTTATTCCTAAATAAGATAGCTGCAAAGAAAAAGAAGCTACATACCACCCTCACGATTTGCCCACGTGGGCCTCAAGATCTTTACCCTAAAACAGTTCTGTTGAATTTCACCCTGGCAATGTATTAATAAATTGATAGCTCATCTTCACAAGTGCCAAACAAAAGACAGAACACTAAAGTCATCCTTCTGCTCACCTGAGACACATGCTTATCTGATTGCTGCCTCTGCCCTATTGTTTATGTGAAAATGCAGACTCACTGAGCCAGTCTAAGACATAAGTGATTATTCCTCTATCCCTCCTGCACGTGTAAATTGCACATTCAGTGAAAGGCTAATCAAAGACCCAAAAGAATGCAACCTTTTGTCTCCCATCTACCTATGACCTGGAAGCCCCCACTTCGAGTTGTCTCACTTTTCCAGGAGAACCAATGTATATCTTACACATTTGATTGATGTCTCATGTCTCCCTAAAATGTATAAAACCAAGCTGTGCCCCGACCACCTTGGGCACATGTCCTCAGGACCTCCTGAGGTTCTGCCACGGATGCATCCTTAACCTTGGCAAAATAAACTTTCTAAATTTATTGAGACCTATATCAGATACTTTTGGTTTTACAGTTGTTTGGACTTAACTACGTAACAAATGAACTGGGAAATATTTCTGGGCTAACGGCATCATGAAAAAATTACTGAGAAAATGTGGGAACCTGTTCTATAGACTCAAGAGACTCCATGTCATATAGGCACCTTTCTTGTCCCAGCTAATTTTAAATTTCACTCTTCTGAACAAATGCCCTCTGAGTGCCAGTTATCCCTGCAAGAAACCCTTCTACCTCAGTCTCAGCAGAAAACATCCACTTATGTGGAAATACTTACCATTTGCAAAAAGAAATCCTCACACCTCACTGCCAGGCAGCAGGAGGAAAGAACAGGGGTTAAAAGCAAGTGTTCTGCAGACAGACTACAAGCAAGTTGCTTAGCCTTCCTATGCCTCAGTTTCCTTGCGTTGTAAAGTGGGGATAATAATGCCTACTCCACAGGGTTACCGTGTAGCTTCAATGACAAGTTATAGGCAAGGACACTTCATTTTCATTTAAAACAAAAAGGAAAATCTGAAATCCTTGGCACAACTCCTGGCATACAGATCTTCAATAAATGC
Source organism: Chlorocebus sabaeus (assembly GCF_047675955.1). Taxonomy (NCBI): domain Eukaryota; kingdom Metazoa; phylum Chordata; class Mammalia; order Primates; family Cercopithecidae; genus Chlorocebus; species Chlorocebus sabaeus. Next base: position 18,274,923 of record NC_132917.1, read on the forward strand.
TGGGTATTATTTTTACTCCTGTCCCTGTATGGAGCATGACCACTGGGTTCCAAGCTCTATTCTACTTGGAAATCAGGCCACAGTCCCGTTAAGGATGGTGCTGAGTTTACTGGTGGCAGCGAGCGAGGGCCCTACCCCAGCAGAAAAGGAGCAGAGGCCGCGGGAGGAAGAACTTTTTTTTAAAGGACTGATCTGAGGTCCTTGGCTAGCAACTTCCCCCAGTGCTCTGGGGTTCTGAAGACACAGCTCGGTGCAAATTCACGTCTGACACAGGAGAAACAATTCAAAGGCCATGGATCTACTCCAGGACGGTCCTCATATAACGAAATGAAATGTTCAGAAACTGGTTTTTCTCTTGGGCCCATTTCTTTCTCGACATCCTTAGAGGACAGAAGGCAGCCTTCCCAGTTAATCTTTCCTTCTCAACCCTGCAGCTTCCCGGCCACCTCTAAGTGGCTTTTTGGACTCCTTCACCCTCAGCGGTTTCCAAGGTGACACCCTGAACCACCGGGCGGTACCTCGAGGCTCCGCCCCAGCCCGCAGTCCCCTCCCACCCCGTGCCCACCCAGGTCCTCCCCACCAGCCCAGGCCCTCCCCACCAGCCCGGCCCCCCGAGGCCCACACCTGGAGCATTTCCTGGCAGAAGGCGCGCACCGAGCGCAGCGAGGCGAGGTCCAGCTCCCGGACTATGAGCTCGCCCGCCCCGCCGACGCCGGGCTCTGGGCCGCACTCCGCGGCCTGGCGGAGCTCGCGACGGAGCTGACCCGCCGCCTCCTCGGCGCGCGCGCGGTCCCGGCAGCCCATGATCACACGCGCCCCCAGGCGCACCAGCTCCGCGGCCGTAGCGCGGCCCAGGCCGCTGTTTGCCCCGGTGATCAGCACAGTCTTCCCGTGCATGAGGCCGGAGTCCCCGCCTCCGCGCTGCCGCTGGACCCCGGACCCCGCGAACCGCCGGGCCGCCAGCCACAGCGCCCCGCCCAGAGCGGCCAGTACTGCCGCCGCAGTGGCCACTGCCATCGTCGGGCCCGAGGGCCCACCGGTCCTGCCACGGGAGTTCCGCAGCGGCCGCCTTACCGGAACCCAGGAGACACCTGTACGCGGAGAACTCTGAGGCGCGGCGGGTCGGCCCCTGACGGTGTGCGTGGGGCATCCTGGGACTTGTAGTTTCCCGCTGGGGGCGCCTGATTGGTTGGGAGAGTTCAGCGCCCCGGGTCCTGCGCCGTCCGTGAAACCTGCTCCCAGCTTAATGATGGAGGCTGGGCACCCAGCACAGTGTTCAGGCTGCTGGGGTTCATACGTATGGAAATCCCAGAGTCGGGGCGCACTTCCCCGTGGGAATGCCTGATGAGTACTTTGAATTACAGATCTCTGTACAGGCCCTGTTACAAATGCCACTCCTCAGGGCATTTCGTGTGTTTTCCTTTGAGGGCTCCTGGGACTTGTAAATTCAGTTCAACTCACCTTCTGGGGAATGGGCCCTGACAAGCTGAAGTCTGAGGTAGGACTGTTTTTCATAGATGAGACAAAGAATTAAGCAACATGAATCAGTTGGAAATAGAATGGGCGAGAAGTTCTCAAACTTAAATGCACATTAGAATCACCTGGAGGACTTGCGGTGGGGGTTCGGGGTAGGGGAATGAAACAAAACGAAAACAAAAAACCAGGGCCCCAGTAGTAGGGTTTCTAATTTAATAGGTACAGGATGGCGCCTGATAATTTGCACTTCTAACAAGTTCCCAGGTGCTGCTGCTGCAGATCTGGGAACCACACTTTGAGAACCACTGAACAAGGCATTATGTCACTGGTCCCTACTAAAAAAAAGAAAATCATCTTCAAATGATCTTGACACTAGCAGAGGTACAGCGGGAAAAGGTTGGACTTATTGTAAATATAGGCTTCTGAGCAGGCCATTTACAAATGCCTCCCTGCCCTCTCCATAGGACTGTTACACACAACGATGGAAGGCAAAGTGCTTGGCTCACTGTAAAATGCCTCATTAATATCAGGGTTAGTGTCACAGGAACCTATCTTCAAGCTACAAATTTCATAGTTGTATACGAAGCTACTTTTAAAGACTCATTCGTTCATCTGCCTCTCCATCCAATATGTGCCTGGCCTGTTCCCTGTTAGAGCCACAGAGAAATGGGACACCATTTCTGCTCTCAGGGTGCTTACTTTCTGGAACTGTGATCTCCCACTTCCCACCCTCCACCCACTGCAGGTTCTTCACACAAGGAAAAAGAGCCACAGCTTGTATAGTTTGAGACAAACTCCCCAATAATTGTGATAATCCATCTTCCACTCCCTTACATTTGGGAAGGATGTAACATGCAATAGTCAGAATACAAAGAAAAAGGGATGGATTCCAGGAGGTTTCTTATGATTAATGAGAATGGAGCTCAGAGGTGGGAAAGAGCACTCTTACTGGGGATTATACAAGGCACCAGGAACAGGAATCATGAGAGGTGGTCCTACACCACCCTATCCCCAATTTGAAGCTGCTACTCAAACTCAGTGATCCCCCAGCATATCTGTTTCCACTTTATTGTCCTTTCTTCCCCATCCACATCTTGCCCATCCATCAAAATTACAGGCTACCTCAAGTCTTTGTATTATGACCACTTCCAGCCTATGAAGATCTCTGCTCCCTTCATGTGTGACCCTCACTGGCACTGAAGACAAACAGCCTTCTAGTGTTGACTGTTTGAGTTTGCACATTTGACTTCCTTGACCAGATTGTTAAGGTTTTCAGTTTCCTAGAGGATAGGGTTTTGTCTGCATACCTCTTGTGGTCTTTGCATGGGAGGACACCTACAAAATAGTAGGTACACAGTAAGTGTCATGTGTCACAACTGATATATTGGACTGCTTTACATAAAATTAGGGAGCATCAGAAGATGTGTTTCAGCTGTGGTCTTCTCTCATCTAGAGTCAGGGGTAGAATACATGTGTCCAGGTGGAGTAGAGATGAAGGCGGAGGTAGAGAGAGCAGGAAAGGGTAGGAGGAAAAGAGGAGGGAGGAATCCTTAGACCTGCGGTGTAACTGCTGTGTAGTTTATGCATGGAACTTAATGAAATGATTAATCTGTACCAGATGGGTCCAAAGGCCATGAAATTAATAACTCTATTTCGAAGGGAGGAAAGAGACCTCATTATAACTTTTGAAGTAAGATTTGAATTTGAATCTAATTAGTCTTAACACTCATTAGCTCCATATCCTTAAACAAGCTGTCTAATTAACCTTTTTGAATCTTAGGCTCCTCATTGATAAAAAGGACGGTAATAATAATACTATGTAACAAACATTTAATTTGATAAGAAAATGAAGTAACATGTGAAAATAACCAGGTCACTGTGCCTAACATATATTTAATGACCAACCAATTTTTGTTGAAAACAAAACAAAAATCACATGAGAATGACAATGAAGGACCAGGATTCTACACTTCATGTCACATTTTGAAGTGGTAGCGTAGGGTCTTTTTTTTTTTTTTTTCCCATACAAATATGGATGTGCCAGCCTGCCAGGCCCAAAGCCAGAGACTTCAAATATGAAACTCTGTGGACCAGAGGCATTTAACCCACCAAGTAATTTTCAGAGAACCTTTCTTAAGAGTTTCTGTTTAAGGCTTATCTTAGAAAGTACCCTGGAGGAACAACCAGATGATTTATTTCTAAATGAGCAGTATCAAAATTGTTATGCAGGTAAAGTGAAATTCTCATTTTGCTTTGTTTAAAGGGCTGGCCATAGCAGTCACAGAATACAAAGCTCCAGTTTTCAAGAGTGTACTTAACCATACTCCTTCTACCTTTGAAGACACTATTCTACAATGCTGATGGGTAACAATTCATTGTTATCTACAAACATCCAAAAATGAGCAGTGCTTCATGAAACTAAGTAAGCTTCTAAAACAGTCCCTTAAGCATGCAAATATTCAAGTTCTAAACTTATCTTGAAGAGTCATCATTATGGCTTACACAGAGATAGGTGCAATGACATTCAACAGTATTGGTAGTTCAAAGAGAAGTAGCTTGATGGTAACTTGAGGGTTCAAAAGGTTTTCCAAAAAATCAAGAGGAAATCTTTCCAAAGAAGCTAAATTTTAAGGTCCAATTTTCTGAAATACCTATCTAATAATCCTAGAGAGTCAAAAGAAGTGGCTTCTGTAATACCAGACTATTACCACTTTATTTCTCCTCCCTGCCCCTAACTACTGAATTTTTTATTAAAGCCATAAGCTGCCATGGAACCTAACTTCTGTGCCCCTTCAATGTGGAACATGTGGTCATCAAAGAAGATATGGGGCCGGATCTTCACCAAGATGGGACTTTTTGGGGCTCCAGCAAGGAAAAGAGCTTCGTCTATCTCTAGACCCCAGCGTCGAAGGGTCTTCAGCACACGGGCGCCTGAACTGGCTGCACTCCTAGCTGTAACCAGGTAGGTCCTGATAGGACAAAGTAACCGTTCATTTTTGGCATAGAACTTCTTTTGCAGTCTGCCTAAATCTTCCAGAAAGCCTTTCAGGGGACCCTGTAAAAGGAACATATATCACAGCTGTGATACAGTGAGCCAAAGAAAGTGAATGCTAAAAAGCAGAGACCCATAAGATACAATACAAAGGATATAATACAGCATGACATGCAGTGTTATGAAGCTGATGGCAAAAGGCTAAAACTCGATAGGAATTTATGTGAATATGTTGTCTGATATGGAACCATCCTTGCATTCCTGGAATGTGCCTAAAATGACCATATGATTTAACATGTAAACCTATATACTTTAAATATGAAAGAATGTTCAATAAATAATTAAGCCAGGACAACAGACATAAACTATCCATGGTAAGCTGGAATAGCGGGTCACTCTAAATAAACTCTAATTAGTTGCCAAAGCACTACTCTTTTAATTTGCTTTTTGTGAATGTGCATTTTAACTTTATAAAGTATATGCTTTTGTCTAGCTTAATGCTGTTTGACTTGAATCTAACTGTGTTTTTCATTTTTAACCTTTCCAAACACTTAGTTTTAGTATCTCTTGCGTAGAGCCTGGAATTGGATTTTGCTACGTGATACAACCTGAAAATCTTATTTTTTAAAACAATAGTTGTTTTTGTTCATTTACATTTATTTATATTACAAATATACTTGAGATTGTTTCTGTCTTGTGGTTTTTATTGCATTTTCCATGTTTTAAAGATTTTAAAGGATTGTTCAATAATCTGTGTCTTTCTTCTTTGTAGTTGTATATGGGTGGTTCTTCTGACATTTAAGAAGGTTTACATTATTTCCTTCTATAAATTACCTTTACAACTATAACTTTTTATAGTACCCTCAGTCCTCATTTTTACAAAGAATCCCAGATCTATTATTCTTCATAATGAGAAATAATGAAAGCAGGGTGTTTCTTCAATGTGTCTGTAGTCCTCTATTTCTTCTCCACTATCTAATTTTAGTCATTTATTTACTTTTCCTTGGTGTTTATTTACTTTTGCATTATTACATTTTGTTTTATTTCTATTTATCAAGTTTACATTTCATCCTTTGATTGGCTATTGTAACTGAAAATTCCAGCATACTTCTTCTGTAGACCTTCTTTCCCCATATTTTTCCATTTTTTGTTAGTTATATAATTTGTACATCATACAAATTTGTTCTTTTGTACAGTTGTTTTAGTTCGAATTCTATGGTTAATTATATTATATGAATGTTTGTGCCTTTGTGCTTCTAGTCCTCCATGTGTTGGCCAAAATTTGTCCTGTAGTACTAATTTTCTCAAAAACATCTTATGGTAATAATCCCTGAGAATATGGTATATTCTCAACTGTATATCTATTTCCTCTGTCCTTGAATAAACTTTTGGCTGGATATAGAATACATGATTTATATATAAGATTCTCCACAAGATCTTATAAGTAGTGCTCCACTGTCTTTTACTTTTGAATGCTGCTCTTGAGAAGTTTGAGGGCCTCTTGTTTCCCATCCCACCTCTTCCACCACTTATATGAGTAGGCAGCCCAAATAATTATTTCTTCATTTTGAAGCCCAATAATTTCACTAGGCCTCTCAGTGATGGTCATTTTGATTCTATACCTCTATCACAGAATATGGGCTTTTAATATTTAATATTTTAATCATTTAATATATAAATATCTTTTGATAATTTATCAGTTTTTAATTTATATTTTTACGTTAATTTGCATCTTTATATTTAACATCAATTCCCCTCCCCCAACATGATTTTAAAGTTTTTCTTCAGGGATTCTACTTAGGCATATGCTGGGTCTTCTTTACCTGTTATCTATTTCTGTCATTTTTCTATATGTAATTGTATTTTTAATCTGTACCAGATGGGTAATATCTCTATAAGAAGGGAGGAAAGATTTACAGCATTCTATAACTTTCACATTTTATCATCTCTTCTTTGATTATTGCATTTTTACTTTATGATCTTGCTTTAAGTCTTTAAAATCATGGCAAATGTTCAGTCATAATTATCTGTATTATGTCAACTTTTTTTTGTAAGAGCTCTTCATCTGTTATTAGATTTAGTTCTTTTTTAATCTGCCTTTTCTCATAGTATCTTTGAATGTATTCAATGTCAGTTCTCTTTTTATTATTACTTGTACTGAAGTAGACTGGTTTTTCTTGGGACAGTTGGTGGGGTTCTAGGGGAAGGTCAATGGGAATATTTGGAGACTAACTTGTTTTCATGATTCAAAGGCTCCCTTCTTTGCTGTCATGGAAACAAACTGTTTTCTGTAAACACGACTTATTGTGTAACCATTTACTTAAATGTTCTTTAATGCTGTATATCTTAGGGAAAAACAAGTAAATTTACTTTCTCATGGTAAGAGGCCATACATATAGGTGAAAAAACTGGGACTGTTTTTTGACAAGAGCAGCAAACTCATAGTGACTGTTGGCAGGAGCCACCATCATTGCAGTTAGTCTTTAAAACACAGAGGGGCACAGTTTCCCTTGCTGTTTTTGGATGATTTCCAAATGGAAGAAACAGAGAATGCTGAGTTTATATCACCATATTCAAATCAAGTATCCATCTCATTCTCTTTTACTTCTATTTTGGGATATGTTTTGTAATTTATATATTTGCACAGTAGTACAGCATATAATTTATCAATAAAAATATAAAATTACTAGGGAAACTTAGAAAAAGCAAATACTAGGGAAAGACTGTTACTCCAACCCTGATAATGAGAAAACTCCAATCTAAAAAATAACTTTTCTTGAGCCCATCAAAGAGCTGAGATTGTAGGGTAACCAACTAGCATGAAAACTAGGGAAAAACAGGCATCTTCAAGAAGATGTGGAGTGCAAGAACTGTGTACTTTTGGTAGAGTGTTGAAAAAAGTTATACCAGATTCCATACAAGCAAGTACAAGCAATTCAAGTAATTTAAAAAAGACATTGAGAAAGAACTAGGGTGCACCAATGAGAGAGCATAGAAGCCCTGGGATCCACAGGCACAAGAAGTACACACTCTCTTTTAGGCTTTTCTCCATGGACTTCACTAGATGCTGGTGACAAAGACTGCAGGCAGTAGGGTGATAGAATAAAGCCATCCTTGATGGTACAGGTGTGGAGGAGGGGAGCAGCTGCCACTGGGGGCAAAGACTAAAACTCCCCCAGTTGCTTATACCCTCAGAAACAAAGAGCTTAGACTGCTAGAAGGGCTTCAAACACTGTTATCCTCCAGGGCATGAGTAAAGATCCACTGTTACAGAAGAAAACATTCTAACTTTGGGAGGATAAGAGACTATCAAGGATCGGTACCATTAGATATTGGCTATCACTGGGGCATGGCAAGATCCAGGAGAATGTTCATCCCTAAGCCCTAGGAAGATAGAATAAATAGCTGGGAAGGGGTAAGAACGAGGAGACCTTCTCTGCAGCAGACACACAGGGAAGGCCTACTGCTGAAAGTCGACTAGAAATCTGGAGAAAAACCCTCTGGCAAAGTTGATACCAGACAAGCTTGGATCTTGTGGTGCCATGAAGATAACCATAGCAACCACAAAATCTAAAACAAGTTTAACACCTGATTTGATTGATTCAATCTATCACAATAATTGCTAGTCCTACAGTAAAACAGAACAAAACAAAATGAACAACCTACTTTCAGGAGAAATTAAAAAGAACTAGACTTATGACCCAGATATCACAAATATAACAGAGGGAATTGAAAATAACTGTGATTAATATATTTAAATGTCTGCTTTAAAGGTAGATACCATACATGAGTAGACTAGCAATTTTGGCAATTTTGGCAAAGAGATTGAAATGATAAGAGAGTTGAATGGAACTATATAAAGAGTACCTAATGGATGTATCAGTAGACTCAACACAGCTAAAGAAAGAATGAGTGAACTTGAAGATAAGTCAATAGAAATTGCCCAAACTGAAAAGAGAGAAAGAGAAAAAGAAAGAGTGGGGAAAAAAACCCAGAGTATTGAAATGCTGTGGGACACACACACACACACATACACACACACACACACACACACACTCCCCTCTCATATTCAAGCCAAAGGAAATATAGACAATTATGAAGGCAGTCAGAGAAGAATAGACACATTACATACTAAGGACTAAAGATACAAAATTCATAACATTTGTCGTCAGAATCTATACAAATGAGAAGACAATGGAAAAGCATCTTTAAGGTGCTGGTAGAAAAACATAGTAAGCCCAGAATATTACATTCAGTAAAAATAAAATATGGTTTTAAAAAATAAATAAGGTTAAGACTTTTTAGGCAAAGAAAAACAGATTCAGTACCAGTAGATTTGTACTACATGAAATGTTAAAGAAAACAAAATAAAAGATCTCCTGGCAGAAGGAATATGATAACAGAGAAAAACCTGATCTACACAAAGAAAGGAAGCTCTCTGAAAATGATTAAAAGGAATTCGAATATGAAATACATATTTTGCCTCATACTTATTTAGTAGAAGGTATTTAATTACCAAAAACAGAAATAGTAGTGGAAAAGAAAAATAAGTGTTGCAGTCCCCAAGTCACTAAGCTAAACGGAAAAGTTAAGCTTGGAAGAGCTTAGAGACGATCTGCCTTCCATTCTATTCAGTCACTGCTCTGCTTACTGAGATAACTACATATAGGATTGCCTTCTTTGGAGGGGCTAATCAGAAACTCAAACCTGCCTGGAATCCTCCCTTTCCAGACCAAACCAATGTTCATATTACATATGTTGATTAATAAATATCTCATGTCTCCCTAAAATGGATAAAACCAAACTGTGCTCTAACCACATTGGGCACATGTCATCAGATCCTCCTGAGGCTGTGTCATGCGTGCGTATCCTCAACCTTGGCAAAATAAACTTTCTAAATTTACTGAGACCTGTTTCACATTTTCAGCGTTCACAGTAGCAAAGTATAGAGAGTTTATAGCATAGATAAAATAAAAATATACGACAACTGTAGCACAAAACAGGAGAGGGAGAGTTTGGCAGTTCATTGTTGCAAGGTTCTTACCGCACATACGATGTTATAGAGTATAACATTGTTTGACAATACACGGTGATTACTTAAAGTTGCATATTGTAAACACTAGAGTAACTAATAGAAATTTTAAATGAGTCATAAGCCAATAGTGGAGATAAAATAGCATGTAAAAACACACAGTAAATTCTTAAGTAAATAGGGGAAAAAAAGAAAAGGAAAAGGAAACTAAGAATGGTTGGAACACAGAGAAAACATAGGAAGATAGTAGATTTTAATCCAACCAAAGCTATGATCACATTAAATTTAAACATCCTAAAAATAGCAATTAAAACACGGGGATTGCCAGATTGTATAAATAGCAGTACCAACTGTAATATCTATAAGAAAAACAAGTTAAATATAAGCAAAATTTAAATATAAAGGCATAGATAAAAGTATAGAAAAATCATATCATACAAACATTAACCCCCCCAAAAAGCTGGAATGATTATATGAGTATCAGATGAATATTACATAATTATGTATTATATAATATACATATCTTAATATAATCATGTCTTAAATATATACATATCTTAAAATACTAATCTTAATACCTTATTTATATTATGTATTATATATCAATTATATTATGTATTATATAATATATGTAATATAATTAAGGCATTAAGATTAGTATTTAATATATAATTTAGTACCTTAATTAGATTAAAGGTATTAATTAAGATTAAGACAATATAATAATCCTAAATATGTGGACACCTAAAAACAAAGATGCAAAATACACTGATGTAAAACTGATAAAATTGAAAGGATAAATAGATAAGTTCTCAAATATATTTGGAGATTTCAACACTGCCTTCTCAATAGTAGGTAAAACAAATAGACAGAAAATTACTGACAATATAAAAAACCCAAGCAATATTACCTGAATTAATTTACATAATCTAATTGATATTTATAGAATATTGAATGACAACAGAATATTCTTTTCAAATGCACATGACATATTCATCAAGATAGACCATATTCTGGGCATAAAACATACCGCAACAAATTTAAATAATTGAGATACAAAATATATTTTCTAATTACAACACAACAGAGTTAAGCTTTGTTTCAACAATAGAAAGATATCTGAATAAACTCCAAATATATGATAATTAAATAACCTACTTCTAAGTGACCTGTGGGTCAAAGAGGAAATCACAGAGAAATTTTAAAAATATATTTTGAATTAAATAAGAAAAAACCATCATCTATCAAAATTTGTGGGATGCAACTACAGCAGTGTTTAGAGGAACATTTATAGCATTAAGTGCTTATATTAGAAGAGAGGTTTCAAATGAACAATCTCAACTTCCACATTTAAAAACTTAGGAACAGCTGGCTCAGGAAAATTGATTAACCTCTGGCCAAACTGACCAAGAAAAACAACAACAAAAAAGAAAAGACACAAATTACTAGTATCAGAAATAAAAGTGGGGACACATCACTAAGGATCCTACAAATATTAAAAACATATTAGTAAAACATTGTAAAAGTTTATGTCCGTAAATTCAGTCATTTAAATGAACAAATTCCTTGAAAAACATAAGCTCATAAACAGAGAGAAGAAAAGAATGAGAAAAGGAAGAAAAAGATAAATGGAAGTTCTATAGCTACCAAAATAATTGAATCAGTAGTTAAAAGCCTTCCAACAAAGAAAAAAGTTCAGGCCCAGATGGCTTCTTTGAAAAATTCTACCAAACATTTTAAATAGTTTGTATCACATTTTATGAGGGTAGTACTACCCTGTTACTAAAGTCAGATTAAGGTATTACAAGATAATAAAACTATAGAGGATGAACATTAAGACATAAATGAATGAATAATACAAAATATTAACAAATTGGATTCAGCGATATATGAAAAGGATAATACCACATGACCAACTTGAATTAATACCAGCAACGCAAAGCTGCCTCAGCTTTTACAAATCCATTAATGTAATTTACACCTCAACAGACTAAAGGAGAGAAACCACATGATTTTTCTCAATAGATGCAAATCAGGCATAGTCAAAATTCAACCTTCATTTATTATAAAAACTCTCAAAAAACTAGAAAGAGAAGGTAACTCCCTCAACCTGAAAAAAAGGCATCTAGAAAAGACCTATGGATAACAGTTAAGAGTGAAAGACTGATGTCCCCCTAAGATCTGGGTAGGTGGCAAAGGTGTCCACCCTCATCACTGTTCTGAACATTGTACTGGATGTACTAGCAAGGTAAAAAGGCAAGAATGATAAAAAACAGATATACAGCATGGAAACACAGAAATAAAACTGTCTTTAGTCACAGTCAACATTATTGTTGACTTAGAAAATCTCAATCTACAAAATTGTTGTGAGAACTAACAAGGAAATTGAACAAGGTTGCAGAAACAAAAACCAATTGTGATTCTATGTATTAGCAATAAATAATTGGATAGTAAGGATTTTAAAAGTACCATTTATGATAGTACCAAAATATTACAAAATGCATAGGTATAAATAAAAAAATGCAATATCTGTGTGCTGAAACTCACAAAAGACTAAAAAAAAAAAAAAAAAAATTTAAATGTTCTAAATAAATGAGGAGAGGAGAAATACCATGTCCATGGAAAGAAAGACTCAATATTATTAAGATATCTATTATCCCAAGCTCTAGCTATAAATAAAACAAAAATAAAAATAAAAATTCTCACAAAAATTTTCCCCCAGAAATAGATATACTTCTTAAATCTATATGAAAGTGCAAGGGAATCAGACTGTTCTCTCTCTCTCTCTCTCTATATGTATTTTTTGTTGTTGTTTTTGTTTTGTTCTGTTTTTTTAAATTTTAACAAAGTTGAAGTACTCATACCACCTGGTCCTAAGAACTATTGTAGCCAGGCGCAGTGGCTCAGGCCTGTAATCCCAGCACTTTGGGCAGCTGAGGTGGGTGTATCACAAGGTCAGGAGTTCGAGACCAGCCTGGCCAATATGGTATTTTAGTCTCTACTAAAAATGCGAAAAATTAACTGGGTGTGGTAGTAGGCGCCTGTAGTAGTCCCAGCTACTCAGGAGGCTGAGGCAGGAGAATGTCTTGAACCCGGGAGGCAAAGGTTGCAGTGAGTTGAGATCACGCCATTACACTCCAGACTGGGCGACAGAGCGAGACTCCGTCAAAAAACAAACAAACAAAGAAAAAACAAAACTACTATAAAACTACAATAATCAAGACAATGTAATATTGATAAAAGGATGAATATCTATATTAAAGGAACAAGACAGAAAGTCACCCTTTTCAACAAATAACGCTTGAACAATTAAGATATCCAGGAAATTAGAATAAGCAGGAAAAATGAACCACAACTTGTACTTTGCACAAATACCATATTGACTCAAAATAGACTGTAATCCTAAATTAAAAGCCTAAAACCATAAAATTTCTATATAAAAAGTCAGGAGATAATCAATGTGGCCTTGGATTAGGCAAAGATTTCTTATATATGATATTAAAAGTGCAATTTCTAAGAGAAAAAATTGATAAATCTGACTTCATCAAAATTATAAGTTTCTGCTCACTGAAAAGCACTGAAAGATGTTAGAAGAAAGAAAGACAAGCACAGGCTGAGAGAAAATATTTGTAAAACACATACCTGATAAAGGATGAGTATCCAAAACATATGAGGAATTCTCAGAAGTCGATAACAAACCAAAAACCCAATAAAATGAGGAAAAGATTTGAACAGGTACTTCACCAAAGAAGATACATGATGGAAAAAAGCACCTGATAAGATGCTCAGTAACACTGGTCATTAAAGAAATGCAAGCTAAAACTACAATGAGATTTTTTTTTTATAAACACGAAAATTGCTTAAATAAAGAAAGAAAAGAAAAATACTCAATACTACCAAATGCCAGCAACAATGCAAAGCAACAAAATCATGCATTGCTTTTAGGAATGCAAAATGTTATGGTCATTTGGGAAAATAATTTGACTGTATCTCATCAAATAATGATACAGTATACTACTTATCACATGACCTAGCAATTCCACTTCTAGGTATTTAAAAATGAAATGAAATCTTATATTTACACAGAAATTTGTATTCAAATGTTTAAAAGTAGCTTCATTTATAAATGTCAAAGATTAGAAATGGCCTACTCCTTCAACAGGTAAAAGAATAAAGAAAACATGGTACATCCACGGAATAGAATACTACTCAGCAATAAAAAGGAGCCAAATACTGATACATGCAATGACATGCATTATGCTATAATAAATAAAACAAGTCAGATTGCATCCCATATGATTCCATTTATGTGACACCTGGAAAAGGCAAAGCTATAGAAAAAGAAATCAGATGAGTAGTGGTTGATGGGGTCTGGAGATAGGGTACTAGGATGACTACAAAGGGGCATGAGGGAATTTAGTGATTTAATGAAACGGTTGAATATGTATTTTTATGTTAGTGGTTATTTCACAATTATATATATTTGTTAAAACTCTTAAAACTATCCACTTAAAATTATAAATTTTACTCTATATAAACATACCTCAAAAATTCACATACACACACATACATACACACACTTAGAGACCATTATCCCAGAACGGTGAGACAAGAGATAGGGATCAAATCAGGAGATATCAGTTACTTGTCACTGTACTACATTGGAGATTGGAGGCTCATAAACTACATTCAGACTTGTTCAATTAATCCTCTCCAGCTGTCCCATTTGCTGGTGACTTTCAGACCTCTTCCATTTGACAAAGTTAAGATATTGTCATGACCAAACCACCACCCTACTAGCCACATACTTGAATGTCTTCAGTAGGAGTTGTACCTCATAGATTCTTTCTCATCAATGGAACACCCAGCAAAGCCTTCTGGCCTTTATGGAAAATCACCTTTTTTATGTAAAAAATGGCATGGTTTTTAAACTGGCAGAAGTACTGCATAATAAAGGAAAGCATGAAATTTGTTGGGTATTCCTGCAATAAGTAGAGTTGGAATTCACAATTTTAATTGTTTAATGGGGGAAAAAGGCCATTTAAGGAGCAAAAATAAGTGAGAATACATAAAACTAGGAAGTTTCTGTAAAGCAAAGGAAACAGAGTGAAAAGGCAACCTATGGAATGGGAGAAAATATTTGCAAACTATACATCTGATAAGGGTTAATTTCCAAAATATACAAAGAATTCTTACAACTCAACAGCAAAATAAAAACAAATTAAGCTGGTTAAAAATGGGCAAAGGACTTGAATAGACATTTCTCTAAAGAACACATACAAATGTCAATGGGTATATGAAAAGGTACTCAACACATTAATCATCAGAGAAATCCAAATAAAAACCACGATCAAATATCAAATTTTACTAGTCAAGATGGCTATTATAGAAGACAAAACAAAACAAAGATACCAAATGGTGGGGGAGTATGTAGAGAATGTGGAACCCTTATACACTGTGGGCAGAAATGTAAAATTGTGTAGCCGCTGTGGAAAACAGAATGGAATTTTTTCAAAAAAAACTAAAACCAGAACAACTGCCAAATGATTCAGTAATCCCACTGTTGAGTATATATCCAAAAGAAATGAAAGCAGGATCTCAAAGAGCTATGTAAACTGCAATGTTTACTACAACATTATTCACAATGGCCAAGATTTGGAAATAACTCAAATGTCCATCATCAGGGGAATGGATAGAGAAAATATGGGATAAGACATAACATAATATTAATCAGCCTTTAAAAAGAAGGAAATACTACCATTTGTAACAAAATGGATGAGACCTGGAAGACCTGCTAAGATGAATAAATTCTAGAGATCTGCTGTACTATGCAGTGCCTATAGTTAACAATATGGTATTGTACACTTAAAAACTTGTTTAGTGGATAGATCTTATGCTAAGTGTTCTTACCACAAAACAAAAAAATGTTTAAAAGACAAGGAGAAAAGTAAGTTTTTGGGAGCGGTGGATATGTTTATTACCTTATTTGTAGTGACAGTATCATGTGTGTATGTATATGTTCAAATTCATCAAAATGTATACATTAAATATGTGCAACTTTTAAAAATTAAGTATAACTCAATAAAACTGAAGAAAAGAACAAAGTACAGCATGAGAAAAGAACTGAAAAATGTAAAATTTAAAAGAAATTTAGATTATTTACTTCAGATGAGAAAATACTACTTTAACATTTGTCTGGAAGCAATGCTTTCTTTGAAGTGTTTTTGTTTAGGTTTTCTTTTTATGGAGGATTTCCACATTTCAATAATAGTGAACGGCTCTGAATTTCAGCAGAGTAGACTGATATAAAATATAACAAAGAATTTTCTTCTCAATAGTAAGCTTTGTTAATATGGAACTTTATAACACTAGGTTAAGGTTTCCAAAGGAGCTATTTAGAAAGAGAATATGAAGTTGAACACACACACTCATAGTTTAAATATTGCTTGCTTTAATGAGAGGTGACAAAGTAGAAAAACTTTTCAACTTGCAGTTAGTCTATTCATACTTTTATAAATTTATATAAAAATAACAATATTTAAGTTTAACTTAAGTTCAGGAAGAACTGAGAAAAAGGACAATTAAATATCTTGGGAAAATTGACAGAATAAAATTAAAAGACCTATAAGTTTAGATTCAGATTAAATGACATTTTGATCTCAGATTTCCTTTTGTTCAAAAGTTATAGGTTCTGTTCATTTTCGACCTTGATTTTAACACTTCGGTTCATGGATGGATTGAAAGGTACTCAACAGCACTAATCCAAAAAAATCTAAATATTTAGTTTCAGTTTGATTACATATTCATAATTTGCACTTGTTTGAGGATCATTATTTGATTCAGTTCAAGTTCTTAGTTGTGCATATTTTCTCAATTAAGCAATGCCTTTCTTGAGTTTGAAGTCAAGGACAGAGATTCAACAAATGCTTACTCTAATCTATTGGAAATGACCCTACTATTTTGATAATTTATTATGTAGTAGTGGCTTACTGATAAGTAGTATTTCCTGTTACTCGCATACTTCTTATTATGGGAAGATCATACAAGCATTTCCAAAAGTATGGATAAAATAAATTTATCAGCAGTGAATGCATCAAAGTGAGCAATTCATGGAAGAAAGAAAGAAAGCTCCAAAGATAAGACAGTAAGAAGGAGTAGCCTGCCTAAAATAACTTAAACATTCATCAGAATGGACCAATATTGATATTTATATAGAATAGAAAATAAATAAGTACATAAATAAGTACATAAAAATTAATTAGCACTCATTGAACATACCTGAGCAAGAGGCTTACTTTCACATAATGTATCATACTGGAAGAATTTGTCCAGCCCATGCTCCTTGGTAAAATGTTCAGACTCATCAGAGAAGAGGATAGCATCCCCATCAAAGGCTACACGGAGCTGGGTGTCACAGTAAGCCATGTCTTTGGCTCCATCAAACATTGTGGCAGAGGCAATACCTGATAGATTATGGAGACTGATTAATACTCTTCTCAGGTCCATGCGTTATAGTTTCTACCATTAAAAAAACAAATTCTCCCAGACCTTATGATTTCTCTCTAGCTATTACCTGATGGCTCAACTCCTCTTCACAACCACAGATCTCAGAACAGTTGTCTATGCACTGCCTCTGTTTCTATAGGAATGGGAACATGTAAAATGGATTGTAGGACAATTACTGAGGATGTCCATTTCCAGGAAAGTCAAAGCTCTAAAGCACAGACTTAAGTGTTGCGCCATGTGGAAAAACTTCAGAAGAATATCCAACAAAACTATAAGCCTCATAATCATATGCAAAACTTAATGTAAGTAACCATTAGTGTAAACCTCTTTATTAACTAGAGGAATAAAATCAGACTAATACCTTCTTGTATTGCCTCTTGCACTTTTTCAGAATCTGCAGCAATATACAAGTTGGTAAGATATGCCTTCAAATAGCCAATTGGGTTTTTTCCGCCGGTCAGACAGAAGCGGTCAATCAGTAAGCCTATTATCAGACAAGAAAGACTTTGTTACGACAGAGATTAAAGACAAAATGCTGTAAATCCAAGTAAAAGTTACCTTACAGATAACTGAACTTATTTGTAAATTCAACTGGCTTTATTTGTGAACCTAAAGGAAAGTTACCTTAGAAATAAACTTTTAAAATCGTCTTATAGCACCAATATTTAAAATTCCTAAACTATTTTATGTAATAGTGGTTGTGTTTAGTACATTATAGTTTATATGCATAGTATATTCACATAGATCATGCCATTTTATTCTCACAAACATACTGAAGGTATTATTATCTTCATTACAGGAAAGGAAAGTTAGACATAAAGACTTAATCTAACACACTGATTTAGATGCATAGAGCAGACTTGAGCCCAAGTGTTTGACTCTTGTCTAGGCTAGAACACTTTTTCTTGAACTACAGCCTGCTCACTTACTGTAAAGGTCTATTAAGATGTGGCTCTTGAGATCGTGCTACTGGACTCCAGCCTGGCAACAGAGTGAGACTCTGTCTCAAAAAAAAAAAAAAAAAAAAAAAAAAGGCTGTATCTCAAAACCATACAATTACATGGAAAGTAAACAACCAACCTGCTCCTGAATGACTTTTGGGTAAACAATGAAATGAAGGCAGAAATCAAGAAATTATTTGAAGCTGATGATAATAAAGATACAACATACCAGAATCTCTGGGACATATCTAAAGCACTGTTAAGAGGGGAGTTTATAGCATGAAACACCTTTATCAAAAGATAGAAAGATCACAAATTAACAACATAACATCACACCTAGAGGAACTAGAAAAAAAAAGAAAGAAAAAAACTAACCCTAGAGCTAACTGAAGGAAAGAACCATAATTAAAGCTGAACTGAATGAAACTGAGATGTGAAAAAATATACGAAAGATCAACAAAACCAAAAGTTTGTTATTTGAAAGAATAAATAAGATTGATAGACTGCTAGCTAGACTAACAAAGAAAAAAAGAGAAAAATCCAAATATACACAATCAGAAATGACACAAGTGACATTACTACCAACCTCACAGAAATAGTAAAAACAAAAACCCCTCAGATTGTTACAAACACATCTATGCATAGAAACTAGAAAACCTAGAAGAAATAGATAAATTCCTGGAAAAATACAACCTCCAAAGATTGAACCAGGAAGAAACTGAAACCCTGAACTGACCAATAACAAGTTTCTAAATTGAATCAGTAATAAAGAGCCTATCAACCATTAACAGCCCTGGACCAGATGGATACTCAGCCAAATTCTACCAGACATATAGGAACTGATATGAATCCTACTGAAACTATTGTAAAAAATTATGGAGGAGAGACTCCTCCCTAATTCATTTTATGAGGTCAACATAACTCTGATACCAAAACCTGGCAGAGACACAGAAAAAAGAAAACTTCAGGCCAATATCCCTGAAGAACACAGATGCAAAAATCCTCAACAAAATACTACCAAACCAAATCCAGCAGCACATCAAAAAGCTAATCTACCATGATCAAGTAGGCTTTATTCCTAGGATGCATAGTTGGTTCAACATACACCAATCAATAAATGTGATTCATCAAATAAATAGAACTAAAAGTAAAAACTATATGATAATCTCAATAGATGCAAAAATGGCTGTCAATAAAATTTAACATCCTTTCATGTTAACCCCCTCCCCCAAAAAAGCCTCAACCTTGAAGGAACATACTTCAAAATAATAAAAGCCATCTATGACAAACCCAGAGCCAATATCATACTGAATGGGCAAAAGCTAGAAGAACTGGAATAAGACAAGGATGCCCACTCTCACCATCTGTATTCAACATAGTCCTGAAGTCCTAGCCAGAAGAGTCAGGCAAGAGAATGAAAAAAGACATTCAAATAGAAAGGGAGGAACTCAGATTATCTCTCTTGGAAGATGATATGATTTTTCACCTAGAAAATGCCACAGTTTCTGCCCCAAAGTTCCTACCTCTGATAATAACTTCAGCAGTTTCAGGATACAAAATTAATGTGCAAAATCAGTAGCATTTCTATATACCAACAGTGTTCAAGCTAAAGGCCAAATCCGGAATGCAATCCCATTTGCAATCACCACACACAAAATTGAAATACCTAGGAATACAGCTATCCATGGAGGTGAAAAATCTCTAAAAGGATTACAAAACACTGCTGAAAAAAGTGAAAGACAACACAAATAAATGGAAAAACATCCTATGATCATGAATAGGAAGAATCAATATTGTTAAAATGGCCATACTGCTCAAAGCAATTTACAGATTCAATGCTATTCCTATCAAACTACCAATGACATTTTTCACAGAATTAGAAAACACTATTTGGAAATTCACATGGAATCAAAAAAGGGCTTGAATAGCCACAGCAAACCTTAGCAAAAAGAACAAAGCTGGAGGCATGACATAACCAAGCTTCACACTATACTACAAAGATACAATAACTAAAACAGCATGGTGCCAATACAAAAACAGACACATAGACCAATGGAATGGGTTAGAAAACCCAGAAATAAAGCCACATACCTACAACCATCTGATCTTCAACAAAGTCAAGAAAAACATGCAATGGAGAAAGGACTCTGTATTCAATAAATGGTGCTGGGATAACTGGCTAGCTATATGCCAAAGATTGAAATGGGACCCCTTCCTTTCACCAGATACAAAAATTAACTCAAGATAGATTAAAGACTTAAATGTAAAACCCAAAGCCCAAGCCCTAGAGGAAAATCTAGGAAATACCAATCTGGACAGGCTCTGGCAAAGATTTCATGATGAAGACACCAAAAGCAATTGCAATAACAAGAAAAAAATTGACACATGGGAGCTAATTAAACTAAAGAGCTTCTGCATAGCAAAAGAAACTATCACCACAGTAAACAGACAGCCTATAAAATGGAAGAAAATATTTTCAAATTATGCATTTAGAAAAGGTCTAAAATCCAGAATTTGTGAGGTATTTAAACAGATTAACAAGCAGAAACAACCTCATTAAAAAATGGGCAAAGGACATGAATAGACACTTCTCAAAAGACATACATGCAGCCAGCAAGCATATGAAAAAAATGCTTAACCTCACTAATCATTAGAGAAAATAAAATCAAAACCACAATGAGATTATCATCTCATATCAATCAGAATGGCTACTGTTAAAAATCAAAAACTGACCTGCTGATGAGGTTGTGGTTAAAAAGGAACACTTACGTGCTGCTTTTGGTGGTGTAAAATAGTTCAGCTGGTATGGAAAGCAGGTTGCAGATTTCTCAACGAATTTTAAACAGAATTACCATTCGGCCCAGCAATCCCATTGCTGGGTATATGCCCAAAGGAATATAAATTGTTCTACCATAAGAATATATATATGGCAGGGCATGGTGGCTCACGCCTGTACTCCCAGCAGTTTTGGAGGCTGAGGTGGGCAGATCATCTGAGGTCAGGAGTTTGAGACTGGTCCGATCAACATGGAGAAACCCCGCCTCTACTAAAAAAATACAAAATTAGCTGGGCGTGGTGGCACATGCCTATAATCCCAGCTACTCGGGAGGCTGAGACAGGAGAATCACTTGAACCCGGGAGGCAGAGGTTGTGGTGAGCCGAGATAGTGCCATTGCACTCCACCCTGGGCAACAAGAGCAAAATTCTGTCTCAACAACAACAACAACAACAAAAAGAATATATGCACACAAATGTTCATTGCAGGACCATTCACAATAGCAAAGACATGTAATCAACCTAAATGCCCATTGATGATGGACTGGATAAACAAAATGTAGTGCATATATAACGTGAAACACAACCATAACAAAGAATGAGATCATCTTTTTTGCAGCAACATGGATGGAGCTGGAGGCTATTATCCTAGGTGAATTAATGCAGCAACAGAAAACCAAATACCACATGTTCTCACTTATAAGTGAGAGCTAAACATTGAGTACACATGGACACAAAGAAGGGAGCAATAGACATCAGGGCCTACCAGAGGGTGGAAGGTGGGAGGCAGATGAGGATTGAAAAATTACCTATTGGGTAATATGCTTATTACCTAGGTAATGAAGTAATCTCTACACCAAACCCTGATGACATGCAATTTAGTCATATAACAATGAATTATCATCATTAAACATTAATATAACATCAAATGCTTTTGTAAATCAGTAACTATTACAAAATAACACTGGCTGGCTGTAAGGGGTTTGTAAAATAGGCACCTTCATATACTATGGGTAAAAGTATACATTGGTACAAGCTGTCTAGAAAGTGATTTGATGATACGCAATATGTATTAAGAGCTTTTAACAGCTTTGTACCTTTTGACCTAAGATTCCTTAGTTTTTTAAAAAGGAATATTCTGAAATTCTGATAAAGATTTCTATAGAAAGGTCTCAGTTTAGGGTTATTTATAAAAGCAAAACCTTCAACAATGTGACAGTAGTTATATAAAGTATAGGATTATCCAAATGATAGAATATGTACCAATTCAAAGGATTTTTTTTAGATATATGATAAACTGGGTAGCTACACATGATATAAAGCAGAATACTGTCTAGTTAGTTCCAGGAGAGTCGGTCAGGTCCATTAACTGTCTTGGTGGAAGTATCTGCTTTGGTATTAGAAAATGCTCTCATTTTTTTCACTTATGTCAATGTTGGGCATATGTGGCACAAAAGTGTGCTCTACAAATCCCTAAATCATGTGAATTTCATCACCCAGAAATTATTTGGTGACACCAAGACTCCAGAAATGATTAAAGCATCGTCCCTCTTCTTAAGGAGATCACAGTTCACTGAGGAGCCTGGCATGTAAAACATTTGTTATAATAAAGACCCCGGGAGACAGAGATACGAATTGCTTTCAGTACCCAGAGAAGGAAGTAACTAACTCTTCTGGGTCAAAAGATTTTTATTCCATGAACAAGGCTGCATGAGAAGGTTGTACACAATCAGTTCATCAGCAGAATTAACAGGTAAATAACTGATTTCTTATGCTTCCAGCCTTGATAGGTCAAATCACCTACTAAATCAATGTTAAATACTAGCTGTTGTTTACTAGGTGATTGTTATATGGCACTCATTGATGTTAAATTTTTATGTTCTCTCTTTTTACTTCCTAACACTAAGAAGACTACACTTTTAAAAGGCAAAAATATTTTTAAATGTACTTCAATGATTCCAGCCTTATAGTTAGAATAATATAAAGTAAAACTCATAACTTATATCTCGATTATTTGTAAATATGCCCAATTTAAACGTTATTTTAACTTCACACACCCATTTAGAAAATAGGCCAATTGTGCCTGAAATAATTCAGGTAGTTCCATAATAGGAAAAGTTGGAACTTTCTCTTAAAGTCCCCAACACACTGATAGAAACACTGAAGAGACTAGAATCAATCAAATTTTATTTTATGTGTGGGGAGAGAAAGCAGCCGGGGACAATCAGATTTTAAGAGTGGAAAGGAGAGGTGAAAACCTTTAAACCTTTAACACGAATCTGTGGTGAGCAAGAAGTTTGATCACACAGTAAAAACCTTTGGGTTGACGGCTCCTTGAAGTCAAGTTCAGAAGTGAAAAACATAAAACAGAGAAATATATTGCAGGACCTAGGATTAAGACTTTGAAATTCACACTTGACAAGTTAAGTCCAGAGCTTTGAGCCCAACTCTGTGCTGAAGTTAAAAATGAACATGGCCTCTCTTGTTCTGACATAGGCAAATAAACATTCCTGGCGCAGAAGGGGGTGTCAGTATCAAAGACACTGCGTTTGGTTAAGCCACAGTTAGCAAAATAACATGGCTTCTCTCTTTCAGAGCAGAGAGCTGTTCTTCCACATGGTATTTATTTTACTTACCATAGTGATTGACGCTGTTTATAAGCCGCACTCCCACTTGGGCATGGTTATTAGTCATCAGTACAATATCAAATAAGTCCTGTTCATCAGGATATAGATCACGGAGTCTAGCATTGACATATTGTAGTGCCTGCAGGTTACAAACATGAATGTGTGTAAAGAGGGGCAGGCAAGGTGGTTTTGGGGAGGCCACAGAGGAAGCATCTCATCAGAGTCAAATTCAAGCTCTGAAGAATCTTCTCTGAGAGATTCTGGCTCCTTTAAGGAAGATTTATCCCATGCATTTCTGTATTATCAACCTCTCATTCATAGGAACTCAGTTAATGTTCAGAATACATCAGTAATGTTTGTTGAGAATTGTTTCAACTTTGGGTTCACTAGAATTATCTCTGGGGGACAGGTAGAGAGTAGGGTCAGGCTAACCCTTTTATGCTTTGTCTATGTTTGATTGATTTTTAAAATCTGCTTTTACTGATCATCTAATGATTGTTTTTAATTTTGAAAAATATAGACTGCTTCATGAATCTGCATGTCATCCTTGCTCAGAGGTCATGCAAATTGTCTCTGTTTTGTTCCAATTTTAGTATATATGCTGTCAAAGAGAGTACTTTGTGTATTAACATGTATCTTTAGGTTTGTGGCTCTTGCCCATGCTTTTACTATGACTCATAAGTACATTCTACCAACAACTTGTAGAGGTGTCATTTGTTTTTGTATGGTTATAATGTTATTGTGTAATATTTACATAAGCAGATCAAAGTTGTAAGTGCTATACATTTCAGTGTAAGTTCAGAGAACCTTACCTTTTCTATTAAAATCACACCCCTAAGTGCCAACAGCATCTTTATTTTCTTAATATGCTATGTTTGGGGCCAGAAGAGCTAACGTGAATTTCATTTCACTGTAATATGGTGTTTTATTTCTACTACTCAGGATTATAAATTCATTATGGCTTCTTAGCACTCCTTCGAGGGAGAGAGGCTTCTGTTACAGGTCTCATGATTAGGACTTCACTTAGGGAAGGCTGACATACCAAATCTAGGGCTGTGGGCTGGAGTCCCTTCCTCCACAGTCTGGAAGCCTGTGCGAAATCATAAACTGACCTGGGTCAGCTAGAAGGAGACAAGAATGACAATGGTGGGCTAGGAATGATCTGGGAAATTGAATGCCCTCCCAAGGGTTGGCCTGGGTCCTTCCCTCGCCATCGAGGGTCCTGGCGGACCAAAGACAGCTTGCAGAGTACCTTGACGAAGCGGAACGCCGGACCCGGGGTCAGGATGACATTCTCATTGGTGAGCTGATACTCCATGTACTTTTCCAGACCCTCTTCCTCGTAGATTTTCCTGCCGTCCACCATGTTGAAGAGCGCACAGGATGAGAGAGCAATGGTGATGGCGTTCTTGGGTTTGGGCTGCAGAGAGGGACGCCAATGGGAGGACAGTCACATAGCCAGGAAGGGGACAGGGTTGGGGCTCCTTCACTGGAGGGTGAGAATAGGACCGCGGGTCCCTGCTTGGAGAAGTGGGATGCTGGAAACAGCTGAGGCTGGGACTCCCTGAGGTTTGGGGAGGAGAAGCGGGAGACTGGGGAGGACCTCCCTGCGCAGCGGAGAGGAGGGCGGCTGGAAGAGGCTCTGCTGCCCGCTGCAAGGAGGGGCGCCCCGGGTGCCAGGGGTGGTGGGCTCGCTCACCGGCCTGGGACGCGAGGAGCTCGGGTTCTTCTCATAGAACGACCTCATGGATGCCCAGTAGGCAGCCTCATAGTCGTCCTCATCCTCCCGCTGCTGCTGCTGCTGCTCAGGCAGACAGTCGCGGTCCAGTTGGTTGGAGGCGGGGTAGATCCCCCTGCGTTGGCTGGAGGACTTCCATTCGGTGGGGGATGTGCGCGAATATTCCCGCGACTGCGAGTCCCGGCTCTGGCGGATTTCCCGCACGATGCCTTGGGCCCAGGCCTCCGGATTGTCTTGCATTTTGGTGTTGCGCCGGGAGCCAGGATCGGGCTCTGGGGGCGTGGGAGGCCGTGAGTCCTGCGACCGGGGTGGCTGGGGCGACGTGGGCGGCTGGAGCGAGGGCTGCCCGGACAGTGCCGGCGGTGAGGAGTCATGAAGGCTTGGGGAGGTGGATGGAGTCCGGGAGCTCGTGGAGCTGCTGGGGAGCTGCAGCAAGACAATGGGCGTCTGAAGTCGAGGCCTGCCCAGGGTCCCTGTGGCCAGCTCTGCCCAGCTCCCGTCAAGGATCTGTCCTTTCTGCCCGTTCCTAGACCTTGGATGGGTGCTGGTTCATCTCAGCTCCTTAAGTAGGGCTTAAGGGAACCGGACATTTCTAGGCTTCAGCTGTTTGATATTTCTGTTAAACAGACACAGAGACTGTCTGCTTTCATTCTCTCTCCCCTAGCTTCCCCATAAGCATTTCGCACATTTTTATTTGTTTGGAGTAGATAGGACCCAGTCCTCCTCCTCCCCCTTAGGCGGCTGACACATGGTTTGCAAAGTTCTGTCCCTTGCTTGGCATATACCTACTCAGTCAGAGGCCTGCAGGTAGGACAGAGGGCGTGCAGAATGGATCTTGCTTGGCCAGTGCCTTAGTGTGTGACCTCCAGTTAACTCCATGAGCAAAGTGGGCCAGACATTCTCACCAGAACACTCTACATATCTCCTTGGGGCATGTCTCTCCCCACTCCCCATGTGAATGTTAGAGTGATGGCTGGGAAAGTCGCTTGTCGAGAGACTAGAGCATCTCCCCAGGGCCTTCAGAGCTCCTTGTGCCAGGGGACCACAGTTATATTGAATCATTTTCCTAAACAGGAAAGGACTATTCTAGAGAAAAATCTCCTTTACTAAGGTGAGCAAGAAGTTATTAGGCATTCATGTATGATTTCAGATTGTTTCATACATGACTCAAAAAAGGATGTTTTTGTTTAGATGATTGAGTCAAATGCGATAGAGATGATGAATTGGGTAGGAATGCATGCTCTCCCAGTGGCTGGGTCTGGATCATTCGCTCTGCTTCCAAAATCTTAATCTCAAAACTAACTTTTTTTGTTTAATTGCTTATGTGGTCAGGCCTAATTAAAGACTCAAAGCCCCACACAATCTGACACTCTTTTTCTCTTGTGATGACCATTTCCTTCTCTCTTCTGAGAATCACAGTTAATAACTATTTGTCGAATTAAGGAAGGAAGGAGGAAGTGTGCAGCCTCCAGATCTAGAGCCCCTGGGTTTTCATGCTAGCTCTACAACTTATTAATGTGAAACCTTAAACAAGTTCCCTCTATACTTCAGTTTTCTCAGCGGTAAAATGGGATTTATGGGCGGAAGGGAGTTCTCCTGAGGGCTAAATTAGCTAACACATGTAAAGCACATAAACAGGGCCTTGCACATAGAAAGCGTCAATAAATGTTAACCATTGTTATTATTCTATCATCTACTCCTCCCTTTCATCTTTACCTCTACCTTAGCACTGGTGTTCCTGCTTCTAGGCTCATCTATGGATGGAGCCTTGGTGGATGGGCTGCCGGATGTTCTAGACCATTGACTGCGCACAAGGTACCCTCGAGAGTCTGTCTTGCGCAGTGATGATTCTTGTGATCCCTGTGATGGAAAGAAGAAACCCAAGGGTGTAAAACCCTGTCACCCACTCCTTCTATACATGTGCCTGCAGAATAGTCATGTCAGGCTGAATATAGCAGCACCCAGTGAGAAGATCCCTGGCCTCAATGACTCTTAACCCGAACTCTTGTGTACTGTTCTAACTCTGGTCAAGTCCTCACTTCTGTTTGGAGCATCTATGTGGGGGTCCATTTGAAAGAGCATCCAAAACCAAGGTGCAAACATATTTTTTCACTATGACTCCTCATATATGGAACTTAGTATGGTTCACCATTGTTCCTCCCTTTTCCTCACTTCTTCCCTCGAGGATAAGCCTGTTAACTGATGCTGAAATGATATATCCACCGTTTTTTACCAGACTCTAAAGGTGAGGGCAGCTGGTGCCCCACTGAGGTTGCACGGGGACTCTAAAGCATCTGCTTAAAAGGAATGGAGCCCTCAAGCTTTCCTTTTAGGAGAAACAAGAATGAAGGAGACCAGGGAGCAACAAAGTAAAAGAGTTTCTATTTGCCATATTCTTCCCCTCACCCAGATTGTCTGTGGTTCCCCTCCAGAATCAGTAGTGCGATCTCTGCTCACCCTCATCATGGTGATCTGCTGGCCCTGCTCCCACAACAGGCACATGTGAATATAAATACGTATTGTGCGGCAGGGGCCAAGGGCTGTTCCCTCAGCTGCACAAAGGCAGCGTCTACACGACGAGTGACCCCGGAAGGGGCAACATCTCAGCGAGTGATTCGGATTGACTGCACGCCTCATCTGAAAGATTGTGCAGAAAGTGGTAAATGCGATGGCCAGACCCCCTCCCCTCCCTGATTTGAACAAAGATCAGTCTCCTCCCTGTGTAGGCTGAGCAGAGGAGCCTGCTGTGGTTCCACACATTCTAAGTGAACACTTGGGTATGGATGGAGGGGAAGGCAGGGCCCAACCTCTCCTAGTTCCTTAACTTCCTCATGAGGACATTAGGGATGCCTTAATACAATTCTCAACAGCTTGGTCTTCTCTCCCAGAACTCCCTGCCCCCTAACATTTTCCTTTATGCTCTCTGCTCCTTAATTTCCTCACCTCTGCTACAGAGATCGGCTCACCTGATTGCTCAGACGAACTCCTGGTTTGTCAGATTCCTTTCTTTTTTCTGCTTCTAGACTCTCTTTTGAGGACCTCATTCCGGGCTCATTCTTGACATGGAAACAAAGAATATTTATTAATTTTTAATCTCAGGGCGTTAGGAACCTTGACTTTAAGAATACAAGGATAAAGGAAACATGGAATTTATTTATTTGCTTATATAAAAAGATATAAACTCTAGACCTTAGTTTACCCTGTTCTAACAAGAATGAGTTAAAGATAACACATATTTTATTAAAAAGAATTATATAAACAAAATTTAATATAGAAATTTGTTGGTTCATAGATTTGAGATATAAAGCATTTATTGTTTAAAGACTGATAACACGGGAAATATTAGAGAATTGTGAAGTTGTTTATGTAGAATAAGTTTTTTTTTTCTCTGTTACTCTGAAGATTGCTACTTATGAAACTTATTTTTCCTTACCATTTAGAATTCAATTTTTTCTCATTTTCATCATCACTATAGCTCACATTTTCTGTGGATCTATCCTTGCCAATATTAGTTTGATTTCTAAATATAAGGACCTTAATCTCATACAAATTTATTGAAAGTCATGTCTTCTGTTCCTATCATCTAATTACTCATAGATGTAGAGTGGAAAGGGATTTCTTACCAACAAATTAACAACAGATAGGGAAAACCAAGTAACAGAGCACAAGAAGATAACTCACTTTGTGGAACTCTATTCAAATATTTATGTTTTCATTTTCATTTGGAGGAGATACTTATTGGAGTATTATTTGAACTGTTTCATGATAAGTAAGTGGCTGCAATGTGATCAAGATTAGTGTTATTTATCTGTTTAAGGAGCACAACTTCTAGGTTAGACCAAGATCCGCTAGAGCGCTCTATAGACATCCATTTAAGCTCTATGTTTTGCAGCAGGAAAAATCTCATCAATGTTAGTTGCATGAGAATGTTAGTTGCGTGAGAGAATGGCATAGCTGTACAGCTCCTGAACTAATTTTAAAATCTTTTCATCAACCCTCACCCCCCTTATACACATACATAGCAGTCACCATAATATCCTCTTACTTCTAATTCCAAATGATATTTTAAATCCAGTTCCTTTTTTCTATCTCTATTATCATTGCGTTGTTCCAGGCCTCTGACCATCCTGGGACTACGTTTTTAGAATATAGCCTTTCGAGCAGGTTTCATGGCCTTAAATCCTCTCCACTTCTAGATCTGTCCACCGTATTTATTTAGAGTAATATTTACGAGATGTAAATCTAGTAATGCTTCATTCCTGGATAAACACTTTCTTCACTTGGTTCGACCAGGAGCCTCATGATGTATTCCTGTGTACCTGCTACTTGCATGCCCTTCACTCTACACTTTATCACTGTGTTCTACTAATACCAAGTGACTTGTATTTGCCTGCATACACCACCCTTATTTCCTTATGGTCTCCTCTTCTCTCTTATGTTCTTCAAAACCCAGCTCAGTGTGACCTGGGGGAAGTTCCCAGAGTGAAATATTGCCATGTGTTGCTTATGTCTTTTGTATATACTTTTACAGAGCAATGAGCTGTCCTTTGTTCTCTCTCCTACTAGGCCATGCCTTCTTCAAAGACAGCCACTGTTTTTACCTTTTACTACTAACATATGAGTATATGCTAAATGAATACTGACTTATTGCATGTTTTAATCTTTTTCTTTTCTGTCTTCGTTTTTTAAACATTTCTCCTTCTTCCCATTTCTCTGCTCTTTCCATTGCCTTTATTCTCTTCCTTCTCTTTTCCTCTACATGAAGCCATTATCTGAAATTATTTGGTTGTTGCAGAGCCTTTGCAGAGGCAAATGATGGACTGATATCCACATTTCTTCAGCTCCATGGCAAGATTCTAAGACACTCGATTTACTCACCTTTTTCTGTTTGAGAGATGTTTGACTCATTTTTTAACTGTTGAAATTCTTTTGTTGTTATCCAGATTTTTGTCTCCCCAGCTCCATTTCCTGTCACTTCCCTTGCTCAGTCTAGCTTTGCATTTAGAATGTCAAATTTATGACATCATATGTGATTCCATAGTAACAAACTGACTCTGTGAATATGTGATTAACCTTTTCTTAAAAAATAAAAAAAATGTTTCTTCATTTTGAGTGTATCTGCTCATAGCCATTGTCTTTGTTTTCAGAAATTGATGTCTAAACATTGTTCAGATGTTCAATGTGTAGCAATATCAATATTACCACTTCCTTCTTTTTAAATCTTTTCAAGCATTTCTCTCCCATTCATTATATTAATCCCATTTGTGGCTGTGTGTTTCCTGGTACTGCCAAAATGAATGGCAAAGTCATTTGTGGATCCAGTCATTTATCCATGTTCATTCTGCCAGACAGACTTTGGAGGGCTTCCCTCAGATCTAGAGACTCTCTTTGACAGCTGGGATTTTGTTCTAGACATGGAGTTTAGACTTGAGTTTGAGTTTAGCTTTAGTGTCTCATGTTTCTTTCAATGGCAAAACCTGTTGAGGAAGACACTGACAAAGTCCTTTCCCCATGGCTAGATTCAGTGTAGAATGTTACCTTTGCTGCCCCATCCTTAACCCTTAACCCTGGGCTGCCCCATCCTTAACCCTTTAAACACTAAAGCTAAACTCAAACTCAGGTTTAAACTCCATGTCTAGAACAAAATCTCAGCTGTCAAAAATAGTTTCCAGATCTGAGGAAAGCCCCCCAAAGTCTGGGAGAGTGAACATGGATAAATGATTGGGTCCACAAATGAGTTCGTGATTCATTTTGGCAAGTAACAGGGAACATACAGCTACCAGTAGGATTGATATTTGTAAAAAAGTAGCCCCTAACTCTGGTTTACAGAATCTAAACATGTTCTTCATTTTAGTTTTCTCCTTTTATCTTCACCCAGGCTTTAGATAGGAGACATGTGCTATGCCAACCTGAGCTGATGAAATCATAAGGGACTGAGGCAGGTTTCTGGCCTGTTTTCATGGGACAAGTTGATAGCTAAGGTTGAATATCGGAAGTTGTTGGTGGTTTTAAGTTAAGTTATCCAAGGATCTTTTAGTGAGTAAAACATTCAGACTGTAGGTAAGAGTGCCTGGGTTTAAATTATTTCATCCCTCCTCTACTCCCCACTGTACTCCCAATCCTCACCATTCTACCCAAAATTTGTACAGGGGTCTTTTGTTTTTGCATGGTTATGATGTTATTGTTTAATAATTTTTATAAGTTATGTAGACAATCAAAGTTCTAAGTGCTATACGTTTCAGAGTAACTTCAGAGAACCTTACCTTCTCTATTAAAATCACACCCTTAAGTACCAAGAGCATCTTTATTTTCTTAATATTCTATGTTTGGGGCCAGAGCAGCTAACGTGAATTTCATCTCATTGTAATAAGGTGTTTTATTTCTACTATTCAGGATTATAAACTCATTATGGCTTGTTAGCACTCCTTCGAGGGAAGGAGCAAAGGCTTCTGTTATAGGTTTCATGAGCAGGACTTCACTTAGTGAAGCCTAACATCCCAAATCTAGAGCTGTGGGCTGGAGTCCCTTCCTCCACAGTCTGGAAGCCTGTGCAAAAGCATGAACTGACCTGAGTCAGAGGTTTATTCAACTCACACTTCTGCAGACTATACAGGAAGCATAGTGCTGGCGTGTGCTTCTGGTGAGGCCTCAGGAAGCTTCCAATCATGACAGAAGGCAAAGAAGGAGCAAGTGTGTAACATGATGAGAGCAGGAGCAAGAGAGAGAAGGGAGGAGGTCCCAGATTATTTTGAACAATCAGATATGCTGGTAACTCATTACCATGGGAGGGCACCAAGCCATCCATTAGGGATCCACCTCCATGACCCAAACACCTCACACTAGGCCTCACCTCCAACATTGGGAGTCATCATTTAACATGAGATTTGGAGGGGACAAATATCCAAACCATATAATGGGTTAAGCATGTTCTTGTTGCAAGACTTAAATTTGCTGCTCCGTCTGCTGCAGCGGCCCATATATTCACATGCCTTAATTCCTTATTTTAGTTAACTCTGCTCTCAAGCAATCTCCTCAGAGAGGACTTCTCTGACTGTCACTAAAAATGGGACCTCAGTTCCTTCATCTTTTAACCCTTATGTCACTTTATTTTCAATCATGACATTTGTTTCAACATGACTTTGTTTCACAAGACTTTATTTGCTTATTGTCTTTTCTGGTCCTGCTGAAGCAAAAGCTACTTGTGAAAAGTGACCTATATATCTTTTCTACTGCTGCTTTCTTCTTGCCTGGAATAGTTACTGGTAGGTACTTCCATAAGTATTTGTTGAATATAAATACACAAATCTTTTAAGAAATGCATTTACTTAACAGTGATAAGCAGGATACAGAATATTGTGTTAACAGTAGTGGTGGAATTTTTTTTTTTCTTTTTGAGACAGTGTCTTGCTCTGTCACTCAGGCTGGAGTGCAATGGCATGATCTCGGCTCACTGTAACCTCCACTTCCCAGGTTCAAGCAATTCTCCTGCCTCAGCCTCCCGAGTAACTGGGATTTCAGGCATGTACCACCGCACCCGGCTACTTTTTGTACCCGATAGAGATGGGGTTTCACCATGTTGGTCAGGCTGGTCTCTAACTCCTGACCTCAGGTGATCCACCCACCTCGGCCTCCCAAAGTGCTGCGATTACAGGCGTGAGCCACCGCTCCTGGCCATGTGGAAATTTTAAAAAGTCATTTCCCTATGCCTTTGAGGAAGACCATGAAGTTAGTGTATGGAAAGAAAACCCAGAAAAGTGCTGTGTTTATTTCCTGTCCTCTAAAGCTTTTTTTTCCTAGAGATCAGGGGTTCTCAAGCCTGAGAGTGCATCAGAATTACTTTGAGAGCTTGTTAAAGTGACTTTGCAACAGGAGAATGGTTAAACTATGGCACATCCGTACCATGGAACACTACTCAGCAATGCAGAGGAACAAACTATTGATACACACAATAACCTGAATGACTCCACAGAGAATTATGCTTAGTAAAAATAAGAGCCAGTCCCCAAGAGTTATACACTATATGATTTCATTTGTATAACATTCTTGAAGTGACAACAATTATAGAATGGAGAACAGGTCAGTGGTTGCCAGCATGAAGAGGTGGGTGAAGTTAAGTTGGTGTAGCTGGAAAAGGGCAAAATGAGAGATCTCTGTGGTGATGGAAAGTCTGTATTTTTTATTTGGTTGTATCAGTGTCAACACCTGGGCTGTGATATTGTAGTATAGTTTTGTAGAATGTCTAAATTGGGCAAAGGGTAATGGAATCATTCTGTATTTTTTTTTGCAACTGCCTATGAATCTATAATTATTTGAAAAATTTTTAAAAGTTTAATTAATTTCTTAAAAAACACATACACACAAATTTTGGGGCCTTTCCCCCCAGAGTTTCTGATTCAGTAGACCTGGATAGGGCCCAAAACCTAAATGTGTGACACATTCCCAGATAAAGCTGATACTGCTGGACCGAGCACCACACTTTCATAATCACTAAGCCAGAGTAATTAGGAATTCTTCATACTCACAGGTAAGCTCTAGCTGGTCCACTGACCCCATGTGAACAACATCAAATAATCCTCTCCCATCTTAAATATCATTTCCTGTAGTAAAGATTAGTGAAACAGTCTCTAGAATGGGTCTGTCAGACTCCAATGCTCAAGACAAAGCCTCATTTTTTTTTATTATTATACTTTAAGTTCTAGGGTACATGTGCACAATGTGCAGGTTTGTTACATATGTATACTTGTGCCATGTTGGTGTGCTGCACCCATCAACTCCTCAGCACCTTTTTTTTCAATAGGGCCCTGTCTGATTGGCTGGACCATAAGCAGTTCCCAGCAACAGCCGCGTCCTTTTCTGACTTCCTTAGTTTGAAAGGAACTGTCCGAGTTGTAGGTTCACATCCTTGGCTGCACATTAAAATTACCTGAGAGCTTTTAAAAATCCCAGTGCCTGGGATCTTTCCAGGTCACAATCACAGACAAGTTTAATTAGAATCTCTGAATATAAGACCCAGGTATCAGTATCATTGGTGTTTGACTGGAGAGCTGAGCCCTAGACTCTCAGTAGAATTTCTAAGGTACCTACCTTCCTTCCTCCCTCTCCCCACATTGCCTTGGGTTCAGTTTCCCAGATTCCACAAAGGGGAGGCAGCACCTGCTCAAGAAGCTGAACTCCCAAGTTAGAAACCCCAGTCTTACATTCCTTTCTCTCCCTTATCTGAGGTTTTTACAAGTTGCTTGTCTTTTTTCTCAGCAGTGTCTCTCAAACACCAGGCACCTTTGCATTCCATTAGCTTTTGCCAGGTCTTCATCTTTTCCAGTGAGCTGTGCAAGAGTCTCCTCACTAACCTCCTCAACTGTACTATTGTGTCCTCCTCAAATCCATCATTATATAGCCACTAAAGAGATCTTTCTAAAACACCAATAGATTCTTTCACTCCCTTATTTAAAACCCTTTGTGGAGAACCTTTTTTTCCCCTTGGAAACAAATTAGTATGATATCCAAGACTCTCCATGACTGAGTCTTTCTCCCATTCCTTGCCTCCTTTGCAAGCTTCATATATCTAGATTTCCCCAACAAAACACTTCTTACTGCCTTAAAAAATTCCTGATTTATTGAGATATAATTAGCACACCATATGATTCACCTATTTAAATTGTACAATTCAATGGTTCTTAAAATATTTGTAGTCATGCAACTATAAACACAGCTGAATTGTAGCATATTTTCAACAGATATAACCCCTAACTTCTCATCCCCTGCCCAGTCCTGAGTAATCATTAATTTACTTTCTTCATAACCCATTTTACAGATTGATGCATCACTACCCAGCAGAATTCTGAACTTTGGAGCAAGACTGACCTAGGTTTAAATCTTACCTTAGCTAGTCTATATGTTTGAATCATTTACTTCATCCAAACTTCAGTTTTGTTGCCATCAAAATTGGAAAAGTTACATCTACTTCTCATACAGACTTTGAGGATTTTTGACAGTATAAGAAGGTGTCTAGCAATAATAGATAGGTGTTATCATTATATTTTAGTGAATTATGAATATAAAAATTTGAAAAAATCATTGCTGTGATCCTATAACCAATAACTAGATACCTCATTGCAGCAGTAACTACACTTTCAGATTCTAATAAGAATGTGATCTAATGTGATATTTCAAATCAAGACTGTCTTAGAAAATTTAACATGATTAGCACTGGACTCAATCCAGGTCATGGGGTGGATAGTTTTGGAAATATCAGGCCTAAGATTAGTCAGCATAGGTGCATGATTCCTGAGGCTCACAGAAAGGCTGTAGAGAAGGGGAAAGGGTCACATTTTCTTATCATCTCCACCTGTCACTTAGATCAGCTTGCTGTATTAATTTTGCATGGACACGTAACAAATTACTACTAACTTACTGGCTTAAAATAATGTGCATTTATTATCACACAGTTTTGTTAAGTTAAAAGTCTGGGGATGTTCACCTTGATTCTTTGCTTAGAATCTGTTAAAGGTAAAATCAAGGTGTCAGCCACGTTAAGCTGTTACCTGGAGGTTCTGGGGAAGAATCTGCTTCCAGTCTCACATGGGTTGTTGGCAGAATTCAGTTTCTTCTGGTTGTAGGACGGAAGTCCAAGTTGCTGGATGTCAACCAGGGAATCACCCTCAGCTCCTAGAGGCCACTCTCAGGCCCTTGCTTTATGTCTGCCTCCATCTCATTAATGGAGAACCTTCCTTGTGCTGAATCCTATCAGTCAGAAAAAAACTCCTTTTAAAGGGCTCAGATAATTAGGTTATGCTCACTGGGATGATCTCTTTTTTATTAACTCAAAATCATCTAATGAGTAAGCTCAATTATATCTACAAAGTCTGTCTTGCCATGTATAATAACATAATCATGGGAGTGATGCCCCGTTGTATTCCCAGGGCAGGGAATTACACAAGGGTGAAGGTCTTTGGAGAGATCATCTTAGAATTTTGTCCTCCACACTTATTTAATTGACTTTGCCTAAGTGAATCCTCAAAATAGGGAATTAAATAAATAAAACTCAGACTTGCAAATTGGTGTCCACCATTATCTGTTTCAGTGCATATGGACTATCTGGGGCTAGTATGGGCACTTGATTTGAAGATATATTCTGTTTTTAAAGGTATCGACTAGGATATGTAACATGTATGAACGTGTTAGAGCCTGTCACTAAGTCCCCAGGATGTACGTGTGTGGATGTTTTTGGAGGAGTTGTGTACTTTCTCCTGCACCTTTCTGAGATCTGTGATAGTTGATGTGGGCATGGAACAGATCTAGGAGCACATTGACACCTCAGAGAAAGTTTACAAACTCAAGATGTCTTCATTGGAATAGTCCTAAAATTAAGTACAAGGATAAAGTCGTATATCCTTCTTAGTTCCTTTCTGTAGAAATGGAAGTGTATTTCATGGTTGATCTCTAAATATACTAAAGTAACAGTATTAGTTTTGGGGTCAAATAAATTTGAGTTTTAAAACCAACCCTGTTACTAACCACTTGCTTAACATCAGGGAAGTTACTTAGCATCGATAAATCTTTTTTTTATGTCTATGAAATGGGTATTATACCTAGTTGTAGGGTTTTAGGAAGAAATAAATGAGTAGCACATATAATGTGCTTGGCCCAAAATACTGGTTCATGGTTAGGGTCTATGGTGAGTTGAGTCATGAACAATAATTTGAAGCTGTTCCCATCAGGAGCTGTATTCTATTTCCCATCTTTTGAATCTGGCTCTCTCTTGTGATATGCTTTAACTAATATAATGCAGGGAAAATAACATTATGGGAGTGCTTGAGCCCAGGGCTCCCAAGGCTTGCGGTGACTATCTTCTTGGAATGCTGCTTCCATGGGGTGGCTTGAAATCTTCGTGTTAAGAAAATAAGGACAATAAGAAATAATATTTTTAAGCACATGCTAGACACATTGCATTTTATACTATTTAGTACTTTTTAATCACCAAGCAGTGTAGAGTGAAACGACTTGCCTGAAGTTGCGAAGTGATGGTTGTTTAATCACACTTTCTCTTCTACAGTGGCCCGGTCTTTTATACGTATCTTAACAATAGGCCAGTCTGGAATCCTATGTAATTAATTGGATAGTCAAAAAATTGGATAAATAAAGTTATTATAGTTTCTAAGTATGAGCTTCATCCAATGAGACTGTATCTCTATGTATTCGCCTATTTTCACGCTGCTGATGAGACATTCCCAAGATTGGGTAATTTACAAAGAAAAAGAGGCTTAATGGACTCACCGTTCCATGTGGCTAGGGAAGCGTCACAATCATGGCAGAAGGCAAAAGGCACTTCTTACATGGTGGCAGGCAAGAGAGAATGAAAGCTACGTGAAAGGGGAAACCCTTTATAAAACCATCACATCTTGTGAGACTTATTCATTGCCAGGAGAACAGTATGTGGAAACCACCCCCATGATTCAATTATCTCCCACCAGGTCCCTCCCACAAGATGTGGGAATTATGGGAGCTACAGTTCAGTATGAGATTTGTATGGGGACAGAGCCAAACCCTGTCACTCTAAAAGTCTCTACAGGTCTCAGATCATGATAAAGGAGCAGCTTCTCATGAGCTTGGCCCTGCTTATGGTGCATATGCAGAATACTCTTGCCAAATGCTGGTAAGTGAAAATTCCTTGTCCAAAATATCGACTAGAGGTCAATGTGTATCTACTAGCCGCTTCCCAGATGGCAGTTACATCAACATTCCACTCATGTAGGTCAAAGTTGAAAAATACAAGTTCTGGGAAGGTTATCCAGAGAGGCGAGCATGTCTCTCAGAAGTCATCAGCGAAGAAAAAAGTTTTCTTTGAAGTTCATAGTTCTTGAATCAGTCCATCTTGACCATCCGCATGATTCAGGGGTTACTATGGAGTCAGAGCACCAGAGAACTCTGTCCATGGACACTAGATAGAATGCCTTTGATGGATTGGGAAAAAATTTTTAAAAAGTGAAAAACACTTGTACTTTAAGAAAAGAATTTTAAAAAATATCCTGGGGAAGGTAGTCTCAAATGTAAAGATGCTCTATAAAATATAAGGTCTTGAAAAATAAAATCTTACTTGCATAGATTAGGGCTCTGGAGTTCAATCTTATCTGTAAAATAGGAATTAAATGCCTATGCACATCTTGCAGTTTTTTTGTGAAACATGAATGTGGTCATGCAAAGAAAAGCACAAAAGAAGTTCACAGGAAGTTCTTTATAACACATCCCACCAAAAATCTGCATGATGAACAAAGAAATAGGTCACTTGGAAGATGGCCAAAGGATTTGAAAACTGGGCAGGCTAAGTGGAAATTGATGACCACTTCCTCATAAAGGTAAGGGAGCTTGGTGCCAGTGCAAAATCGATGTCTTGCTCTTTTTAAGAAAATCATGAGGAATTTTTTCCATGTTTTATTAGGCTTAGCCAAAATGGTACATGTTCACCTTTTCCCTCCATCCTGCCTTCAACACTCACTTTAGTAAGTAAAATTAACAAATAACCCCATTTCTCCCATTAGTAACAGCCATGAGTTGGAATGTTCGACACTCGCCAGCATTAACCGAACCCTAATCAACCAAATGCTGTCTGCCACCCCCTCCTTACAATGCTCACCTTTCTTTCCCCACGCCTGTGATAGCTTTCCTGAAAGACATTTGTGTACAGAACTCCTGTCTTTGGTTCACTCTCCCTCACATCATTAATCAACGTGCTATGCCTCATCCAAAGGAGGGAAAATAATCCAGTTTCCTGCTTCACGCCAGCCAGATGAACAGGTGCTAAGTAGGACTTACATAGGCACTTAAGCTGCTGCACCTGGAATCGTGGTGCGTTTATGAGATCGTGTCTTGGATCTCACAGAAGGTGTCTTTGTGTTGACCGGTTCTATATGATGTCCTCATGATTCTGCTGTCCAGGGTCAGGACTTAAGTAGAACAATGCAGGAAAATAACTTCTAGCCTAGGTTCTTCAGGAGTTGATCAGTTTGCTAGGAGAACCTATGATCCAAAAGGGACTGTGGGGATGAGGAGACTTTATTAGGTAACTTTTAAGAAAGGAAAATAATCAAACAAATAGGCTCAAGACAGGTTAATCACACCTTGCCTACATTGAAACCAAGGGATTTCTTGTGTGGCGGTGGTCCTTGTAGGAGCTTTCAGGCACCAGGAGCTCCCAGGTGGCGTGTTCACCTCTTTGAGACAGGCAACATGTTGCCAAGAAAAGAAACATCTTCATACTCTGCAGATGTGGCTTTTCATATTAGTGCTGCCACTTCCTATGTGTCTCTGAGAGTTGCTTAGCCTCACAGCCCATTTCCTCATTTGTAAAATAGGAATGATAATCATAGTGACTTCATAGAGAGAAAGGAAATGAGGAATGTAAATGATCAAGCGCAATGCCTGGCACAGGACAGGCACTCAGTAAGCATCGTCTTCCCAGGTTCCCTGCCTCCCGATTCACCTGCATAAACATATTTCAGGCACTCTGGGTAGGGTTTTATCTGGACCCTGTGACCACCTAGGGAAGGCCCTGCCCTGAACCGCAGTGCCCCGTGGACGACAGACTGTGTGTCTTGTCTGTTTGTTTTCCTTTGGCCTGTTTTTTTATTTTGGGTCTGTGTGATTTCCTGGCAAAAGCCCCATCAGTGGTGAGAAAATATGTGTGTTTGCTGTTATATTTGAGGAGTGAGCAGCTTGTTCCTAGAGGTCCCCCAACCCCCGATATTGTTGCAAAATGTAGGTCAGCAGTGTCCTCAGTGCAGCACAGCTCAGAGTAGAGTCCCAAGTCTGGACCAGCTTGGATTCTGTATTTTTGGTGATGAAAATGGATAGAATTCACTCTAGTGATGTTTTTCAGTTTTTTAACATTTGGCTTTGGCATCAATGACCTTCATTTTCTTTTCCACTTAGTTCCTTTGGCTTCCCACTTCTTCCTGTCCAGTAACATTTTAAAAAGCTTGCTTTTGCTCCTGTGTTTCTGTTCCTGTGGCCAGGACCACCATCCTCCCAATCAATAGTTCAGGAAAGATCCCAAATTAATCACAGATTGCTGCATTTTCCTCCCTGTCACATCCTGTTTCTCTCTAGCATCTTTTGGCTTGACTTCCTTAATACCAGTAAAAATCAGCCACACAGCCACATCACATGTCCAGTGTCTTACCGTGGGCCCTTCCGTGGCACCTGTGCATTCTCTGTCCTAAGCCCCAGGCCTGCCAAGTTATAATTACTTGTTCTTATGTTTTTCTTTTCCACTAATCTGTGAATGCCTTTCAAGGACAGAGCCTATGCATTATTCATCTCTGCATCCCCAGTGTTTAATACAGTGTTTGAACAAAATGTTTCCTGAATGAATAAAAGAATTAGTAAAAAATTGTGTGTTCCCAATTAGAAAGACTTTCTGTGCCGTAGGGTAGACAAGGGTTTGAGGCAGCACTTTCTAGGACAATAAAATGAGACTCCCAATACTATCTCCATCAACCCTGGGCTCTAATGAGACTGCCTATTTGAATTTTTCCAACTTTCAGCCAAAGCACAATCAGTAATTGATTAGTCTCCTTTCGAGTTTGGCAGAGGATATTCTAAGTAAATATAGGTATGAGTGCTGCCTTTATGACCCAGGCATACCAACTTCACATGTCCAAAACTGGACTTACTGTCTACCTTCAAAATCTTTTCTTTGTCCTCTGTTTCTTATTCCAGTGAGCTCTGTTACCTGAGCAGGACTGGAGAGGCATGCAAAGCCTCTCCTGGCTCCACCATGAAACTGTTCATTTGGTTACTGAGTTCTACTGATTCATCTTCTGTAATGTCTCTTGACTCTGCACCCTCCTCCTGCTCACTGTCCAGTTCCTGCCCTTCTTGCTTCTGATACAAACTTCTACACCAGGTGCAATGACTTCCCCAAGCCGAGGTAATCACTTCTTATTTTAGACCACATCTGTACTGAGAGTAAAAATCTCTACTGATAAGATGTTTCATGTATTTGTTTAAATATGTTTGTCTCTACTAGACCATTAACTGAGAACAGGAATTATGTTCATTCAATAAATAAATAATACAGGGTTGAATTTTAATGTAATTTGAAATTAAATTATAGAAAGGAATTCTTAGATTTTTTAAAGTCAGATTCATCAATTGTTTATATTTTATTCCACTTAATTTTTCTGTCTCTTTTTTCTTTCTTCCTCTTACATAGATGCTTTTTTTTTTCTAATTTGTGAACAAATTGTACTCATTGTGCCCTTTTATTCATAAATAGTTCAATGTGCATTTACTAAACAAGGATGCTGTCTTACATAACCATAGTGTAGCTATCACAAACTTGAAACTTAACATTGATATAATATTATTATCTAATCTATGGTCTCTATTCACATTTCGCAACTGCTTCAACATAAGGTACTTTAAAGTTATTATTTTCTCTGTTTAGGATCAAATCCAGGATCATATGTTGCCTTTAGTTTTCATCTCTTTAGTCTTCCATCACTGGTATATTTCTTCAGCCTTTCTTTATGTTTTTGACCTTGATTTTTTTTTTCTTTTTTTGAGACAGAGTCTCTCTTGGTCGCCCATGCTGGAGTACAGTGGCACAATCATGGCTTACTGCAGCCTTGACCTTTCAGGCACAGGTGATCCTCCCACCTCAGCCTCCCGAGTAACTGAGACTACAGGCATGTGCCAGCATGTCCAGCTAATTTTTGTACTTTTTGTAAAGATGAGGATTTTCACCATGTTTTCTTGAACTCCTGGGCTCAGGCAGTCAGCCCACCTCGGCCTCCCAAAGTGCTGAGATTATAGGTATGAGCCACCATGTCCAGCTGATCTTGACTTTTTGAAAATTATAAGCAAAATATTATGTAGTATGTCCCTCCTTTGGGGTTTTCTGACAATTCCTTATCATTGGATTCAGGTTGTAGATTTGGGGCAGGAATGCCGCTGAAGCGATGTTGTGTCGTTCTGAATGGTAATGTCAAGTTGTCCTAATATTCAGTGACTTGGTTGAATTTGTGTCCTCCAAGTTTCTCAGTTACTAATTGTCCCTGTGTAAGTAATATGCAGTTGTGATGAAATGTGTAAATATAGAATCCTGACCAAACTTTCATCAGTGGTTTTAGCTTCCATTGATGTTTTCCTAGCTCCATTATTCCTTTTATGTTAATTAGATGGTATTCTATTTTAATAAAGTACTTCCTATTCTCTTACATTTACTCTTTTCTGTAAGTATGGGCTCATAGATTCTTATTTATTCAATAGGTATAGTTCATGATTTATGCAGATGCTCAAATTGTCCCAGATTTGGCCATTGGAAGCCCTGTCAAGTGGGTTCCCTTGCTTTTGAAATGTCCCCATGTTTCTTTCAGCACTTTCTTACTTTCTAGAGTAACAAAATTCTCCAAACTTATCTTTTACTTTTTCTGTCACATCCTTAAATTAGCCATTTCTTCACAGCTGTAATTTTTTTGGTGAACAATAGTATTTAGACGTCAATATGTAGGCGTTAAGTGTTCTTTTTGCTTCTAGGCCCTGTCAGTGGATGGAGGTCCCCTTCACACACACACACACACACACACACACACACACACACGTTTATTCCCATATCTCTTTATCTACCTGCCTGTCTATGGTATTAAAAACTATGGGTTTATATTGGTACCTTCAATTCCAACCCAACTTTTCTGTGTTCACATTTACTTTGAATATATAGTAAAGATCTTGTGGCTATCTGAAATCTTCGTGTTCAAGAACATTTTTTACGGTAATGAAAAGCCTACAAGTTCTATATATTTTCATTGAAAGAACTTTTTAATGTATTTCTTTTATATACACAGGTGTCTGAAATAATTATTCAATTAAAGTCCCACTCATCTATTTCTATGAAGGAAGTCAATGTTTTATTAAATTTTTATCTTGCTTTAAAAGATAGCCTCAAGAGGGAGATCTGGGTATTACCCCAGCTCTTTCATTAATGCAGACAAGAGAGTTTTGAAACAGCTGCCAAGCTAATGGCAGCTGTTACCAGGTTTGGATGCTCCTCCAATAACATCATGTGTGTTCCTCTGTTTTCAAACATATTCCACCACATTTTTGTTGTCATTTTATATGTCTGCCTCTCCTGTGACATCATGAACCCCTTGATTGTACTTTTTAGTTTGGTACTTTATCACAGGCCTCAATAAATGTTTTTGAAGGAATGAAGGATGGGTGACTAACTGATGAAATGAATGACCTTCTCTCTCTCTCCAGGGTCTGTTTAACTCATTCATTTTAAAGCCTGATCTCAGGCTGGGAAGCTGTGGGATAGTAACAAAGGGGAATATACATGC
Source organism: Chlorocebus sabaeus (assembly GCF_047675955.1). NCBI lineage: Eukaryota > Metazoa > Chordata > Mammalia > Primates > Cercopithecidae > Chlorocebus > Chlorocebus sabaeus. The sequence continues at coordinate 18,318,348 of NC_132917.1, forward strand.
ATTTCTGCAATAGATCTGTATGGCAACAGATAGATTATAAACTATGGCATATATTGAGAACCTGCTAGGTACCAGATGGCTAAGTTATATATTTCTCTTATTTAAGCCTTACAACAACTCAGTGATGAAGGAAATAGTAATCTCATTTTCAGATGCACATTTCAGAAAAGCTAAATAACTTTCTGAGAATATTATGGAACTAGAATCCAAACTCTGGCTGGTTTAACTTTAAAACGTAAATTTCATTTTGCTGTGTGATGGTGCACATCAGAAATTGGATGACATCAGAGCTGTGAGGTAATAGAGCCAAAAAGATAGCTAATAGATGACATTCTCTAGAGGGATATCACCAAAATCAGTGAACTTATCAAATAAATGCAATGGTGAATATAAACGTAGTTTATTGTATTGGGGAGGAAGTGTGACATTTCTGGGGGAACAACAGACTTTAAAAAAATATATGGGCTAATTGAGTAGATAGTATTTTAGATACTATCAAGAAAAATGAACTTGGCCAGGCAGGGTGACTCATGCCTGTAATCCCATCACTTTGGGAGGCCAAGGCAGGCAGATCACCTGAGGTTGGGAGTTCAAGACCAGCCTGGCCAACGTGGTGAAACCCTGTCTCTACTAAAAATACAAAAAAATTAGCCGTGCATGGTGGCTGGCACCTGTAATCCCAGCTACTTGGGAGGCTGAGGCAGGAGAATTGCTTGACCCCAGGAGGCGGAGGTTGCAGTGAGCCGAGATCGTGCCATTGTACTCCACCTGGGTGACAGAGTGAGACGCTGTTTCAAAAAGAAAAAAAAATGAACTGATGTAAAATGAGATGAGGAAACTGAGGCCTAGAAAGAAAAAGTTATCTAAAGTCACACAGCAAGTTGATGTTGGAACTAGGACTCGAAACAAAGTCTTTGTGTTCTGTCTCTTATTACTGTACCTCACTGCTTTCTTTTATGTTATTTCATTTTTTCATAGTCTACCTACCTTTTTCATTTGCTTTAATTCAGTAGCAGAATGCTCATTGAGAACTTTGTATCAATCATCGTGCCAGGCACCAGAGAAACAAAGGCAGGAGCACAAAATTTGGGGTTAGCAAAGCACTTGTCTCTTGGTAAACAATGGACGGCCTCCTCCCAGAGTGCAGACAGAGGTCAGGAGATGGCAGCCCATGAATATGGCCCTGTGTGTTTTGTGGGCCTTGTTACTGTGCATATGTACTGAGGCTCAGTGTCACATTCTGCATTGGCCCCTGGTAAACAACACACAGAAAATGGATGAGAATAACTATGAAGAGGGAGAAAATGTCCAGATGTTAGTAGCTCATAACGTTTTAATTTAGAGTAGTGCTTTCGCCCAACACCATCGCCAAAGGTTTGTCTTTGGTTTATTTGTGTTATCACAACAGTTACGATGGAGTTAAATGCAGCCTTTGAAAAGAGGATTTTTGCTTGTTTCATTTACATTCTACTGTTCTTTCATGAAACATTTCTAAATATCCATGGGGCCCAATTCTTACAAAAATAAATCAGATAAACCTAGGGTTCTTGCCAAGTCAAATATCTACAGTTTCTGGCAATTATGTAATTTCCAACTCTGCTGCAGTGACTATTGCTGATAAGTCAATCGTCATAAAGAGAAATATTCCAGACCAATCTTTATTAGTGTGTCCTTCACTGATATATGCAATGTCTTTTTTTTTTTTTTTAAAAAAAAGCAGAATTATAACTTTTTTGGGGGGTCTCTAGTGAATGGCTTCTCATCATAACGATTTATATCTGGATAATATCATAGTAAAACACGAAAATGGTAAATTAAAACCAATGAAATTAGGTTCTGTTGTTATTAATAAGAATGGCTCTGGTTTTCACCATTTTGTTATGATGGCACTGTCATCTAATGCAGCTGTGCAGTAATGTCTTTCTGGCATTACAGTTTGATTTGGCCCAGACAAAAGCAATATTGAGGAAGTTACTCTGTAGAGCTTCTCCTGGAAGAAGGAACTTGAGAATCACATGCTAATTTAAATTGTTCTTTCAAGTTGAGGTTAAACATATTATTGATTAGAAAGAGCTTTTATGGAGAGAGGAACTCTGCTATTCTTTATGAGTGGTATAAAATAAACAAACTGAATATACCAGCTCCTATTTTTTTTTCAGAGTCACATATCTGTTTGGTGCAAATATATATCACTAAAGATGTTTATATGAAAAAGCATTACTTTTAAATCATCATTTTTTGCCCATGCTTTGAGAAAGATCCCCTGAGACTGACTCGCTGTAGCTAGAGCTCATAATGGTAAACACTTGCTTTTATTGGGGTCACCATGGTTTGTGCAATATTTCACTCACATTATCTCATTTATATCCTCCTACAATACCCCTAAGAGGTAGGTAGGGTTTAATTTTATAGATGAGGAAGCTGTCATTCACGCTGCCCTTGCCCAATGTTCTTTTGAGTAATTCTAGTAAGTAGCAGCCCTGGGACTCAAGTGGAATTTCTGACTCTTGACCACATCCTTCCCCAGTACTGTGCTTAAGAGGCAAGTAGTCCTTGTAGGTGCAAAACCATATGCATCCTAAAAGGACTACCTGTCTCAAGCGCAGTTCCTTTGATTTCTCTGAAGAGAAAGTAGCTTGATAGCACCGTCTTAGTTCAGTTGCTGCCCTCTTAGAGCACAGAGTGATCACCAAGATGAACATTCTTTCCCACCTCACACTCACATGGAGAAAGGAGCATACAGGAAGGTGGACGTCTATGTCAGTGGAGAGCCCAGACTTTTAGCCTCTCTCAGAACAGGCTTGATCTACAAATTGTTATTACAAGAATCCTGCTCATGGAAACACAGCTTTTCAATTTCTTGAAGATCGTCCAAGCCAGCCAGTTGTTGTTCTTTATGGAAAAAATGTCCTTCTTTGCCAGTATCAGTGAAAAACACAAGCAAAAAGAATGGAGCTTATTCTTAGTGGTTAAGAGTTATTTATTTCAGATCTCTGCTTCTTAGGGTAACTATAGAGTTAGTTAAATGGAAATTTCCAGCTACAGTATGTTTGGAGACAATCAGTCTAGATAGGTAAGAAAATTTCAACAGAGAGGCCGGATTGGGTGAAGAGGACTGGAAACAAGCTTTCCACAGGTTCTTAAGGCAAGTGATAAAGGTATGGTATTTGCAAAAGATGGGGCTAAAAGAAAATATGAGAAACACACAAAAGGGTATCAATGGCTTTGCAAAGAAATGCAACATATACATACATTTGTGTTTATGTATGTATGTGTTTATATACACAAATAGCTTTTGAAAGTAAAGGCTATTTAAATTGCAAAAATTAGAATGCAGAGAGAATGATTGCTATTTTTGTTTTGCATTTAATGGGCATTGATTTCAGACTGTTGGACAATGGTGCTCATCCTCACTTTGTGCAAGCAGGACAGTTGCAGGGTGAACTTGATGTATAATTAATCAGTTTGACTCTTAAGCTCTTTTTGTGATTGAACAGCAGGAGCCAAGCATGCTCCTATTTACTTGTCAGTTTTTCTGCTAGACTATGAAACCACTTTGCTGGGGTTTTATAGTGAGATATGTCTCACTGATCCATGTCCTTGGTTTGGTTCCTAGTGTGGTGCTTGATGCATAGTACAACTCAGAAGAGGTTTGTTGAATGAACGAAGTTAAGTTACCATCAGACTTTAAGAGGGGGCATTTCTACTGGGACAGTTTTGGTCAACCGTGGCCCCCATCTTATTCTACCTAATAGCAGCATTTGACACAGACGTTCATGTGTTCTTTGAGTCACTTTCTTTGCTTGGCTTGCTGGCCACTTGCTCTTGGTTCCCTCCTAAATCACTGGCTGTTCTTGTTGCATCTTCTCTCCGTAACCCTCTTCCTCATCTGTGACTTTGAAAGATGCAAGAATCTGTCCACCAACGTCTCTCTTTCTATAGTCATTTCTTGTGTGAATATATGGCACTGGCTCTGAATGTCATCTATACTTCTTCAGATCCAAACTCTCTTTAATTCCAGACTCAGAAATCCAACTTCCTATACAATATTTACACATGATTGTTGAATTGGCATCCCCAATTGAACAAACTGAAAATAGACTGTTTTGATATCTATCACCATCTCTACCCCCAAATCTGCATCTTCTCTGATATTCCTTATTTAAGTAAGTGGCACTTCTATTCACCCAGTCTCTCAAGTCCAAAACCTTGAAGTCAGCCTCCCCACCCCATTTCTTTCACACAAATTCATCCACTAGTTATGTCAACTCTACTTTTGGAATATATCCAGAATCCCACCTATACTGTCCTTTCTCTATTGCTATTTTCTTACTTTAATCCACCATTAGCTCTTAGTTAAGCTTAATTAATGTAATAACTTCCCTATATGCTCTCACTAATTCTTAATTCAACTTGCCCTCCATCACTTATTCTCTTCCTCATGTAGCAACCAGAGTGATCCTTGTAAAATATAAATGATGCTGTGTCATTTCTCATCCCTCAGCCCTTCAATGAATGATCCTCATACTTGGAGTAAAAAATGGGCTTGCTATCTTCTGCATAATCTGGCTACCTCCTGGATGTCACTCACCGCCTGTTTTCCTCATTTCTCACTGCAAAGAATGTATCTATCTAAAGATCTTGTTTCCGCTGGTTTCCTTTTGCTGGAAAGTCATATTCCTAGAGTCTCGTGAACTCTTTTCCATTTTATTCACTGTGCAGCCGTACAACTGGGTCTGTTTTCAGAGTGGGAGAGGATTACTGGGCTCCCACATATTTCATTAGGATTGCTTTGGAAATGAGGGCGCTTGGATTCCCTGCTGCTCTTGTTTTATTTGGGACTGTGCAACAAGGACAGGGACAGGAGTAGGCCTGCAAAGGCAATTAACATGCAGCATGCACAGCTAATTTTACAAGCCTGGAGTCTCTTTAAGTGTCCTCCCTGGGAGTGTTTCCCTCTGAATTAGAAAGCTCTAGTTTTAGCTTGATGAACTGGTTTCTGGTAAATTCAGTTGTTCTAGCCCCTGCTGGAACTAGAGTGATGGATATTCAGAGCAGAGAATGTGGCTTTTAAAAATGACATCATGAATAGGGTTGCCAGATTGAGTAAATAGAAATATACAATAGCCAGTTAAATTTGGTACTTCAGATAAAAAATGGATAATTTCTTAGTACAAGTATGTTCCAAATATTACATAGATCCTCTAAAAAATTGCAAAGGACATTTATAATTTAAAAAATATTATTTATCTGAAATTCAAATGTGATTGGACATACTGTATTTTATCTGGCAACCCTAATCATGAATAATTAAAAGTTGATATTGCTGTGTTGTTTGAAGGCAATAATTTGATTACTAATTAGGTTCACTGAAATCAATAGATATATTAGTTATTTGTCCTCATTTTTTAGGAGAATTGCGTCAATAGAATAAAATATGTATTTTATCTTTTATATTGTGGAAAAATCAGAATATTCATATAGACATAGATATTTGTTATCTGTATGATAATTTGCTATACATGTTTAGAACATTTGTTTTTATTTAATGCATGATTGAAGACTGAAGCCTAAATATGAAATTCTTTATTTTATTAAACTAGTATACATAATAAACATAGTAGATTAAGTAAGCTCGGGAATTTTATAAATAAAACTATTTCCTGATTATATAAATGATATATGTTTTTATAGAACATTTAGAAAATACATAATGATATTTTAAAAATAAGCCTATAATGTTTTTTATCTATTTTTTTGGTGGAAAAACTTTTAAAAATATGTTGGGATTATGTCATAATATAATTTTGTTGCCATTAGAGATTTATCATTACAACATGTATCCATTTTATTTCATTAAAAGTATTTATGAAACATTTTAATAAAAATATAATATTCTTTTTCCTTTTTGTTTTGTTTTGTTTTTTCTTGTTCTAATGTTAAAATGAGGATATTGGTACATAATTGTTTGAATCACTGGGTATTTTCTTTGGATTTATTTCTGAAAGTGCAGTTACTTGATCTAAAGATCAAAGTATCTTTAAGACATGAGCTGCTTGTTGCCAGTCTTGTGGAAACCTATATACTCTATGCTTTATGTTTCCATCTTCTGGCCAGAGGGACCTCCCTGGTCTTTTTTGCCCTCCCTGCCTCTACTCACTTCTTCCCCTTGGGATAGATGTGACTTATCTGATGGATAAGATTGAAAGCAGGAAGTATGAGTCAATTCCTTCTAAATTCTGTTTCTTTCAGATCTAACTATCCAACAGAAGGCACTTTTGCCATGTGGTTAGATTACCAGGGTACACTCTGCCTGGCTGCGCATGCCTGCAGTTGTTCATTCTGCTAATGAGGAAGTTGAAAATTGAAGACAATATTAAGGAACCCATTGCGACTATTCATTTAATTTACACCCTCCTGTCTAGTGATTTTAAGTAATACCTCTGACATCTGGTCTTTACCTTTCTGACATTCATGTTTAATTCTTAACTAGTTCCAAACTCAAACTGGGGGGAAAGATGTAATTAATTATCTCAAGGTAAAACCCCCCAAGACAAGCTTACTGACCAAATAACATGAGGAGAGTGAGATTTTGGGTACTGCCAGCATTGCCTTAAGGCATTACAGCTTTTGTTGTGTAGATCTTGCAGTCTTTGACCTTTCATCTTGGCAGTTTGGATGGTGTGTAATGAGGTTGTGCAGCTGGAATTATTAATTAGCATGGGTCATACAAGTTTTGATAAATATGAATTGTGTGATCCTCTATGTCTTACTTTGATCTCATTTACAAAGGTATGGTTTGGATGAGATGAAATTCCATCTTGCTAGGAAAAGAGTCTCTCAGTTCCTGCTAAAAGGTCATTTTAAAATCACTGTATAGGCTTCTAAAGAATTTTCTGATAAAAGCCTTTTTCCTCCTCTCTACAGGGGAATTTTTTAGTATGGACAGCAGGCCAAGAGCAAACACTTCAAAGATAGCTTCGGTCTGTGAGGAGTAGACAGCACCAGAAGACCAGTTTCATCGGCTCAATCCTGCAAGTCTGGAGACAAAACACATTTTTCATGAATTTTTCACTTTCCAGCTCTTTCCTTCGTCTTCTTAGTAGACACCAATTTTAGCACTCCTAACTCTGGTGCTCTTAGATTTATAGATGTCTATATTCTATATTCTAATGTCTGAACTGTGAGAAAGAAATTTATGTGTTTCAACTTCATTCACAGGGCACATTGAGGTTTTGGAAGATTCTGAAGCTTAAGGGAAATGACAGAAAATTATGAATATAAAATTAGGCATGAAAATGAATATTAAGAATGAGAAATAAAGTCCCAACAGATTTTCAGGAACTTGGACATCCAGATCTCTTTTTCTGAAGCCTCCTTGTCAATTTACCAGAAGTGCTTACCTTGAAGTACTTCCTGACTGCTATAGGAAATATTCCAAATTTCAAGCTTTTGCTTCTCCTTCCCTCTCAGAACACTCTGTTTCTCCAGAGCTCATGATGTCAGGCCCCGATGCTTACACTTAGTTAATCTCCATCAATCTAGCTCCGCCTTCTTTGGAGTCTGTCCTTCCAGGCCCCATTAGTTATCTGAGAGAACACCCCCCTCTTCTGAAGGGATGGTAATACTCTTTAGGGAGGTGACTCTCCCCACTCAGAAAATTCGGAAATTCCTCATCAAAAGCAGAAGCTTGGTCTAACACAAAACAAAGGTGCTCCATTATGCAGAACTTCTTCTGGCGTTATGGGCTGAGTTGTATCCTCTCAAAATTCCTATGTGGAAGCTCTAACCCTCAGTACCCCAGAGCAAGACTGTATTTGGGGATAGGGCCTTTAAAAAGGTAATTAATGTTAATTAAGGTCATTAGGGGTGGGCCCTATTCTAATATGACTTCGATCCTTCGAAGAGATTAGGACACAGGCAGACACAGAGGGAAGACCATGTGGAGATACAGCAAGAAGAGGGTTATCTGCAAGCCAAAGGGAAAGGTCTCAGAGGAAACTAACCCTACTGATGCCTTGATCTCTAGCTTCCAGCCCCTAGAATTGTGAGAGAATAAATTTCTGTTGTTTAAGACACCCAGTCTGTGACACTTTGTTATGGCAGCCCTAGCACATCCATGTATTTGGATAGAGGCCAAAGGAGGGTCATTGCCTTATGATACGGTTGCATCCTAAATTGAGCAGCTTCTAAGATTACAAGAATGAGGGAAGCAAGGGTTTATTCTGAGTGTCAGGAGCCCATGGCCCCTGTGTCGCAAAGAGCTGTTTTGAAGCACTTGGTCAATTCCATGTGAGCAGCTCCCAGTGGCAGCTCGTTGTCCTCAGTCTTGCACTTCGCTGACTTGCATTCCAGTTGGCTGCAAACTCATTATAACCATACCTCCTGCTGACTTTTCAGATCTCAGCCCTGGTAGGGGTAACCACTGACTACAGGCAGTGACTGTTTTCTAACTGTGCCGCCTACTGATCCTTTCTCTGTAAATTCATGCTTAATCACCTGCTACTCAGTGAAATGCTAAATTGTTCAAATAAACATTGCTGGGAAAGCTAAGATCAACAATTTAGGCCTGTGTGTTAGCAGCCACCTCCAAAAGAGAGCAGGGAGGCCTAGGCTTCTGGTCTTAGCTCTGCTGTCACCGTCCCTGGTTATCCACTGCTTCCCCACACCCTTCACCACCATTCTCCAGTGGGTTCAGCACTTCCTCTTTGAGATTCCCATAAATTAATTCTAGGCTTCATCCTAACCTGCTACTTCCCACACTATATTGTGAATGTTTATTTAAAAGTGTCCCTCACTAGACTGCCAGTCTCTTTAACTCATGGGCTGTATCCAATTCATCTCCACATCACTGGGGGCAATCACAGTGCCTGTCACAGTGCAGGTGCCAAAAATTGAGCTTCAAGATAGCTCTTTATGTGAAAAAAAATTATGTTTACATAGCATTGACCAAGAGCATATTGTCATAGGCTTTGCCCTGTGTTTTTCCTTTAGGTCATTTCTATTCAACCAACTTGTGTTGAGTACATACCAGGTGCCAGGTGCTGTGTCAGGTTTCAGGGATAAGTTGATGAAACTGACTCAATCACTGATTGCCCCCAGGAACTTCCAGTCTACCAGAAAGAGAAGACAAGCACCTGCATAACTGTGACACAGTAGGTACTGTGTCCATCATAAGAGGAGTAGGAAGAAAACAAAGCACTGTGCCCTGAGAGTCCAAAAGTGAGAAGGTGAGAATGAGGTTTATAAAGGGTGGCAAGAGAAAGGCTTCCTAGAGAATTTGCCATTGGGATGAATGAGTGGAAGATAAGATATATTAGTTTGCCAGGGCTGTCATGACAAAGTACCACAAATTGAGTATCTAAAAAACCAGAAATTTATTGTCTCATTGTTCTGGAGGCTGGAAGCCTGACATATAGGTGTCAGAAGGGTTAGCTCCTTTGGGGGCTGGGAAGGATAATCTGTTTTATGCCCTTGCCTGGCCTTTGGTGGTTTGCTGGCAGCCTTCAACATTTCTTGGCTTGTAGAAGCATTATCTCAACCTCTGCTTTTATCTTCACTTGGTGTTTTCTCTGTGTGCATTTCTCTGTGTCTAAATTCCCCTTTTAATAAGGATAACAGTCATATTGAACTAGAGGCTTACCTTGCTTCAGTACGATCTTATCTTAACTAATAACATCTGCAATTATGTTCCAAATGAGGTCACATTCTGAGGTGGTGGGGGTTAGAACTTCAGTATATGCATTTTGGGAGGGACACAATTCAACCGCTAACAAGTAGGTTTTCAGGAAGCAAGGACTAGAAGAGGAGCATAAGAAGGAAAGCTCTCCAGGAAGCAAGTACTATGTATACTTTCTGCTTCGAATAAGCAAGCTTCTGAATTACTCAGTCTGACCATTCTCTTTACTACCGCTTTCTCAACATTTTACTTATTTAGTTCCCTTTGTCAAGAATGTTGTCTTTTCTCCTTGCCTCCTCCTCCTTATCCCAGAACTACCTCTTAAATCCTATCTGACTGTGACACTAAGAGGTACACACTGTGATACTAAAAGGTACTATTCTCTGTACAATCCAGTTTCTGTGCTTTAGAGAACTCACTCTATTTCTTAGCCACGCTTCTCCATACGAGACACAAACTCGTTAAAACCAAAAGACGTATGTACTTCCTAAGCACACACACTACTATTTTATGCACTTTACACCATACTTAATGTACCTAAGGCCCCAGAATTTTCCACCCAAAAGGTTCCATATCTGCTTCTGATGCCTGCTTGGAGAGCCTTCCTAGGCCAGGCATTCGGAGGGCACAGACCATGCTGCCAGAAGCCACATTCCTAGAAGGTGGTGGTGGGAAGGGAAGAGAGGGAACTTTCTTTAATTGTGCTGTTCTCCCATCTATCAGTGGTAGAGGAGTGGTTGCCTGTGAGAACCAGGTCAAGCACCACTTTCATATTCTCAGAGAAGCCATTCCTGATCCTCTAGTCTCATTCAAATAATGCTAAGATCCTACCGCCTGCCCCACACATCAGCCTTTGTTTCCACTCTCCTGGCCAAGCATTTCCTTGGAACCTCTCTAAAACCACTTACTACATTTTATCATAGTCATATTCATGTTTGTTATATTTCCCCTTTATAATAGTTAATTTATGTATCAACTTGACTGGACTAAATAATGTCCAGATAGATGGTAAAATATTATTTCAGGGTGTGTCTGTGAGAGTGTTTCTGGAAGAGATTAGCATTTGAACTGGTTAGACTGAGTAAAGAAGATCCACCCTCACCAAGATGTATATTGGGGATCATTTCTCGAAGGCCTGAATAGACCAAAAAGGGGGAGGAAGGGTAAAATAGTTCTCTGCTTAAGCTGGAACACCCATCTTCTCTTGCCTTTGGACATCCCCTTTCCATAAAGTCATGCTTAATCACCTGCTACTTGGTTAAATGCTGAATTGTTCAAATTGTGTGTTAGCAGTTAGCAACTCCCAAAGGTCTTTGACTTCGGTCATCAAGCCCTGGTCTTGGGTCTTTGGATTTGGACTGGGATTTATACCATTGGCTTCCCGGGTTCTCAGGCATTTGAATTTGGACTGGAACTATGCCATGGATTGAGGGACTTCTCAGCCTCCACAATCACATAAGCCAATCCCTCCTATAAATCTCTTTCTGTATATCTGTAAATGTCCTATTGGTTCTGTTTCTCTGGAGAATCCTAACTAATACATTGTCCTCCTTTTTTGTTCCTGTACAAACTGTTATCTTTTTCCCTGAATTAACCTCTAAGCTACTTAGAAGCAGGAACTGTGCATTCTCATCTTTTTATGTAATGCAGCTAAATATGTAGCTACTAAGCAAATATTCTTTAAATACATTCAGGGATTCCTGAATGAAATATGATATTTTGTAGACTCTGGAAGGAAGTTAGTGTAGTGGAAACAGCATGACTTGGAGTTGGACCATTCTGGATTGTGCTCCATCATTTTGTATGAAGTAATGGGGCAGGGTCACTTATGAATTCTTTTAAAATTTAATTTTCCCCTTTATGGAGTGACAGTCTCCAGTAGGAATAGCTTAATTAATCATGCTCCTAGAAAGACAAAGCACAAAATAAGTGTGAGAGGCATCTTGCTAACCTGCTTAAGATTTACCTGAGGAAAATTTACGTGTACAAGTGTTCAGACCCGGCTTCAAGATCTGAGTTAGGAAACCTAGGGTGGCTCTTATTAATCTGTCCTTTTGTAAATAGCACTAAGTGATTCTGCTATGCAGGGAAATTTGGGAACTGTTGTTCTTTTTTTTTTTTTTTTCAATTTTTATTTTAAGTTCTAGAGTACATGTGCAGGATGTTCAGGTTTGTTACATAGGTCAATGTGTGCTGTGGTGGTTTGCTGCACTGATCATCCCATCACCTAGGTATTAAGCCCAGCATCTGTTAGCTATTCTTCCTGATGCTCTCCTCCCCCCATTCCCCTCCCACCACAACTGACAGGCCCTAGTGTGTGTTGTGGAACCACTATTCTTGACCATTCTCGTCAATCTTAGAATCTCTCATTAGATAATGGGCACTGGGGATCTCTGGTAGAGACTTATAGTCTTTAATAAACACAAAATCCTTTAGTCACAGATTGCTTCATGAGGCTTATGTTTTGTGAAACATGCTTTGGAACTGCTATAGGAAATATTCCAAAATTCAGTAAACTTATATTTGATAACTTTTCCACATTTAACTACTAGGCACAATAAAATAGGTAGATTTTTTACTGGGAACCAACCAGCAACAACAGCAAAAAAAAAAAAAAAAAAAAAAAAAGCCAAGTTACATTAAAAAAAATTTATTGTACAACATAGTGATTATAGTTAATAACAATAACAATGTACTCTATTCTTGAAAATTGCTACGAGAGTAGATTTTAAGTGTTCTCACCACAAAACATGATAAATATGTTAGGCAATCCATATGTTAATTAGCTCAATTTAGAAATTTCACAATGTATACATATTTTAAAACATGTTATATATGATAAATATATACAATTTTTATTTAATTTAAAAAATGAATAACACAAAAAGTAAAAAATGGAAAAATCCGTAAGTTTCTCACTCATTTGAATTAAGATTTCTGGTTGTGTAGTAGACACAACTACTTGTCTAGCTTGTTGATTCCTTAATTTCAGCAAAATTTCTTATCTTACTTCTACCCTAGATAATTTCTTCCAAAACAAAGTACAACACACACTAAGGAATAATGATTTCTTTTGGGTCAGTTACATCTCTTCTGATGGGGCTCCCCAAGACTGAAAACTGCATCAGCTTGAATTCCTCCTTCATCTTCAATATCCAAGTAAGCACTCAGATTTAAATAAGAATTTCAATATCCAAATCAGCAATATCCAAGTAAGCACACTGACAATTATTCCTTCATACCTTGTTCAGGCACTGTCCCTTTTCCTCCTTTTCCACGGCTACCCATTCATACCTCTACCGTCCACTTGCATTACCTATTATTTTTGAACTAAATTGTGTCCCCCAAATTCATATTTTGAACTTCTAACCCCCAATGTAATTGTATTTTGAGAGAGAGCCCTTAGGGAGGCAATTAAGATTAGATGAAGTTACAAGGGTAGGGCCACAATTCAACAGAACTTGTGTCCTTTTAAGGAGGAAGAAACAACACGTCGCTCTCTTTCTGCCTGCACTTTTACATAGAGGAAAGATGATGTGGGAACAAAGCAAGAAACTGGTCATCTGCTAGCCAAGGAATGAGGCCTCACTAGAAACCCACCTGGCTGGCACCTGGATCATGGACTTCTTGCCTCCAAAATTTGAGAAGATAAATTTCTGTGGTTTAAGCCATCCACACTGGTATTTTGTTATGGCAGCACTAGCTGACTAATATACTATTTGTCACTGTGTGCTTGAAGGAAACAGCTCCCCTCTTTCTAGACCATCCTGCACAGGTTTGCACAATCAGCACAGACATTATGTTAGTTTTCGATTCCTACATAACAATTTGCCACAAACCTCGTGGCTTAAGCAATGCCCATTGATTATCTCATAGTTTCATGCATCAAGAAAGCAGGCACAACTTAGCTATGTCCTTTACCCTTAGTCTCACAAGGATGTAATCAAGGTGTTGGCAGGAACTACAGTCACATCTGAGGTACAGAGTCCTTTTCCAAGCTCACATGACTATTGGCAGAATTTATTTCCTTGCAGCTGCAGAACTTATGGTGGCTCTTTCAAGCTCAAAAAGGATATCTGAAGCTAGTAGTCTCTTTTAAAGAGCTAATTTGATTAGCTCAGGCCCACCTATATACTATTCCTTTTGATTGACTCAAAGTCAACTGGTTATGGCCCTTAATTACATATGTAAAAATTCTTACCAAACTCAACGGTAGGACATTATATAGGATGTATACCACAGGGATCTGTTAAAAATCTTGGAGACTACTCTAGATTTTTGCCTACCATAGACATGATTTCCTTGATTACTGTTTAAAGGCTATGCACAAAGTATGAATATGAAGTCCCTGCTGAACTCAAGCTTAAAACAGTATACAAATGAAAATACAGCAATGCATGCCTACGTCAAATGCCAGAGGAGTGGTACAAATAGTTAGGGCGGCAGGAGTGCTGAGAAGCTCTTTGTAACCAGACTAAGGTTTCTTGGAGAACAGTAATTATTAGCTGGTCCTTTGAAGATGAACTGAATCTAAACTATCAGAAGGGATACCTGTGTTGTCAGTGTATAATAACATTTATTTTACTTCATACTGTCCACTTTTATTTCTAACATTTTTATTCAGTTGAATTAAATGTTGCTAAATGGTCCTTTACCATAACATTTTTTTATTGTTTGCCTACAATTTACCCGTCTCTACAATGCAGTCTTCTTAACCTGTTGTTTTATTTGGAAGGTTCCATATGGAGATTAAACAGCAAGGCAGAGGGATTAGTATATCAAGTTAGCCGTTACTCAGTTAGCCATTAATTCATCAAGCAAGCTGGTCACTTTTTCTTTCTGGCTCAAAATGACTTTATTTGTAAGTAGAGGCTTCAAGATGGAGTAATTTATAATGTCCCTTTTAGACTTACTCTGTTACCTAGAATTTTTGGCATCCCAGAATAAGATAGATTTCCTTTTAAAATGCATTTCTACAGTATTTGCACTTCTCCTTCAGGACCCTCACCTAACTTATAATTACCTGTCAAAAGTTTATCCTCACTAGATTTTAAAGTGTCTGTGGTCATGGCATGTATCTTGTTCACCACTGTATTTCAGCACCTGGCCCAGTGCTTGATATGTAGTGGGTTCTTAATAATTCTTTATTGACTAAATGAACAACAATTGATGACCCTGTCTCACAAATATGCTCTTATTTTCATATGTTTAGTCAACATTTTAAATAATCAGGCATTGATGAAGCATTTTCAACATTATGTGATTGAGACCAGTTTACAAACCCTACCTATCAGAATATTATAAAAATATTGACTTTGTTTTTTCTCATAGGCTGAGGACAACTCCTGGGAGCCCAAACTGTAGAGTACACTGAAGCAGGCAGACTTGGGGCCAAGTGGAGTCTTTAAGGATGCTAATTCAGGATAGTCAGAGGAATCATATTATAAGAAGAACAGTGTCGTTGAGAGAAACCAAGGTTGAATGCTAAAAGGGGGGATAAGTAACAAATTCAGGAGAAAGGCAAGGATAAAAATAGGGAAATGATAGTGAGTTTCGTGGACCAATGGAAGGCAGTAGAGAATCAGCTTCAAGGAAGGGATCCAGGAGAGTGGTTTAGAACTGAAAGAGCGAACAACAAGAATGTGCTAGCTCTCCTGTACCAGGTGTGCCTGCAGGTAGAAGGGAGACTGGGTTTTGTGATAGGGGAGATTTTATGTTCTAATTGGATTCCTTTGTATTTTTTTTTTTTATTTTTTTATTTTTTTGAGACGGAATCTTGCTCTGTCACCCAGACTGGAGTGCAGTGGCACGATCTTGGCTCACTGCAAGCTCCGCCTCCCAGGTTCATGCCATTCTCCTGCCTCAGCCTCCCAAGTAGCTGGGACTACAGGCACCCACCACCATGCCCGGCTAATTTTTTGTATTTTTAGTAGAGAGGTTTCACCGTGTTAGCCAGGATGGTCTCGATCGCCTGACCTCATGATCTGCCCACCTCGGCCTCCCAAAGTGCTGGGGTTACAGGCATAAGCCACCATACCTAGCCTCTAAGTGGATTCGTTTTATGGATTTATAGGATAATATTCTCTGGTATCTACAATGCTCAACTTAAAAAAAGGGCCATAACAAGATAATCCATTTATAATTCTGTTTTATTAAGAAACTAAAACTTTTCCCCATAGATCCAGTGCTAAGTGAAGGTTGATTAGATTTCTCAAAATAATTTAAGAGCACTATCTGTGTTTTTCTGAGAATACTATAGAAATTTTTTTTTTGAGAAATCAAGCATATTTTATCTTTTCAAAGTGTTTTATAGGAAATACTTATAATATATGTATTAGGCTTACCAGTTTCTTTGTCATAAATAACTTAATATCTTCTGTAATTCACTTAGCACTGATCTGCTTAAAATTAGGATTTTAAAAAATGTCTTCATCTTGTGGGAGTAACTGTGTTAATTTCTATTTTAAGCCTCTATTTACTATTAAAATTAGGACAACTTGTTCAAGTTTTATAGTTTTTATCTTGAATAAATATTGCTAAACTTTAATTGAACAACTTGGCTTAACTTCAGTTTTGGAAAGTCATCAAAATCTTTCCCTTCCTCTTTTATTTCATCAGATCCAAATTCATTTTTATTTTCCTCCTTTATGTATTGTTTCATTAGATATCTTTTTTCCCAGATATCAAGTTAAATATTTTTAGCGGTAGCTAATTTTAAATAGCACAAATACTATGCTTTTTTATTCAGGAGCATTGTATATATGTGTAGTGTAAATTTGGTCCCATATTAAGTTATGACCATACTCTTTCAGTTTTAGGACTGTGAAGGAGCTTTCGAAGTTATTCCAGCCACTTTAACTTACAGATAATGAAAAAGAAGTCCAGAAAGTGTGTCCAACATTTCATGACAAGTTAAAGCTGAGACATGCAGAACTGTAATGTCTTAATTCTCTGTTCACTGACTTTTCGATATACTACACTACCTTTTGCCTTGAGCATTTGTTTTCTTTAGATTCTAGGCTGGACTTCTTTCCTATGCCCAAAGAAAAATCTTATGTATAATTTTATGCAAATATCATTATTTTAAAAATAGTCAACTAAATACCCCAGAGGGCTTAGCTAGCTTGTTAATTGGAAAGGGACATAAGATCACGTGTTCCCTCCCAAACTTTAAACAAGCTAATTTGTAGTAATATTGTTTTATAAGGATCAGCAGATATTAAGAAGGATTAAATAATTAGTCCAAGAATACTGAGACCATTAGCAGCACAGAACTTGTTTCTATAGCTACCCACCCTGCACACGTGAAGATTTATGACCACACTGTTGAGTTGTTTATGCTCCTAGAAAAAAATATGAGGCTTAGCCATGTTAACTTGTAGTATATGAGAATGATGGAGCTGGAAAATGTAGCATTGTAGGTTTAGGTACTTCTACATGATGGAGGTTACTTAGATTTTACTTATTCATTCAACAAGCATCCACTGAGTTGCTATGGTCAGGCAGACAAGGATGAAAGATATGATCCTCATCCTCTAGATGCTCCTAATGTGAGGTATTAAAGGAAGAAGTGATAGAAAGGAGGCTGGAGGGGAGAATCAATAAATAACTGATTCCTTTCTAGAATATTTGGAAGAACCAGCAGCATGGGAGTGATTTTTCCTCTCTCTTTGTGTTCCCATCCATCTGAGTTTATTGTTCCTGTGCCATTTCTCCCTCTGCTGCCCACTGTCCTTGTAGTTCCCTGATTACTCTCATCCTTGCCAACCTTGTTGTAGTTCTAAAACTATTTATTATAATTGTTCCTTGGAAGCACTTGAGGTCCTCTGCTAAGAACCTTCATGTTTTCCAAGGAAAGTACTGTAAAAATTGCACATAAACAAGAGTTATTGTTAGACAAGTTCATCCAAGCCATATCATCCATGCTACCAATTTCTGGCACAGCCCTATCGCTAACCATCCATCTTATTTCTGTTTGAGGCTCATGCATATTTCTTACCTTATCCTATTTTCTTCTCTCCTCATCTTCTGACATTTTCGGTTCTTGCCAAATGTTTCGATTAAAGGTTGCATAGGTTTCTACCTAGTCTGTGATGATGCCTTCTATCCAGCTGTGATTCCTGTTGAGTACTGACGCTTTACAGTGGGAGGTTGGTAACAATATATTTCCTGGTCTTTTTCTGAAAGGTTTTGCTATTAATGCAACTGCTACTCGGACCTGAATAACTGGTTAAAGCATGTGGGTCAATTTGTCCTCAGTGAATGCAATTTTTTTTTTTTTTTAAATGATGGCAGTGGGGAATATGAGAGAAAGGCTGTGGGCCTTGGAGTTCAGAGCTAAGTAATGGCTACAGTTTCATGTTCCCTCCCTTAGTTCATTGGGAAGTAAGCATAATAGCCTACTTTTTTGTGTGTTCTGGATACTCTTTAAAGCTGTTTACATGGATTAACACATTTAGTCTTCATAGTAATACAAGAAGCAGATGCTGTATTCCCACTTCACAGATGTGGAGACTGAGGCTTATTGAGTTTAAATTAAATGGCTGACTTAGTCACAACTATTAACTGTCACTATAAAGCCTGTTCAGCCTGTCTTTGAGGCTTGAGCTCCAAATCACTGTGTTAAGTTTGGATCTTTCTTCATTTTAATGGAATTCACCTTTATTATTATTATTTTAAAATAAATTTCATGTTTTTCTCCACTCTTTCCATTCAAACCATAGGAGACTTATATAATGCACATTTCAAATGTACATCCTGTTAAAAGGATACCAGGTTACTTCACAAGAAAGAACACCCACTAACTTAATTTTAGACAGAACATTAAGCTATATGACCTCCAGAACTCCTTCCATCTGTGACAGTCTGTGATTTCAGAGAGGGATCTTGCTCTTTAGAGAAGCATTCTAACCAAAGACTACTGAAAGAATGGGACAACTGTTAGCCTGAAGGGCGTAGTTGTCTTAGGGTCTCAGAGAGTCTCACTGTATTAACAAAGACAGAACTACGCTCTGATCCTATAGGAACTAATACATTAGCTCCCACTCTATGGACTATGTCAGAAGATCTGTGTCCAGGTCCGTACTGTGCCCCTTATTAGCTGCATAACCTCAGACAAGAAATTTTACCTGTGAGAGCCTAATTTCCTTTTGCGTAAGATTAAAATAAAGTGACGTATCTCAGAACTGATAAAGTGTTAGTGAAAAACCTCGAGTACAATGTTTGCTGCATACCCTAGGTCTTGTGCTTCCCATCTTTAGAGTCAGGCCACTCAGTTGGCTGCTTTTCTCAACCATGACTTAATATTTCAAGATGATGCTTATTTCTTAAAATTTCATTAATTTGAAAAGTCATGACCATTGCAGCTGAGATACGGTATATATTTTCACAAAGACAAATCTTTCTCAGTCAACGGACAGCTCATAGAATTTCAAAATGGTGAGTAATCTGAGAGATGACGCAATCAAGTCCCATTATTTTTCAGCACAAAGAGGTTAAATGGCTTTCCCAAGATTACACAGCAAATTGGTGGTCAAGTCAAGGCTAGATTTTCTTTTTTCCTAATTCCAGGCCCAGTATTTTTGCTGCAAGATTCCAATAAACTCAAGATGAGGGTTAAAGTTAGAGGGAAGGCTATTTAAACTACATTATAAAAGAGACATTTTATGTGTACTTTATTGTTTCCACCTAAATAATTGCTTATACATGAAATGTTATTGGTAGCGAGGAATTAGACCAAAAAGCAAAGCAAAACAAAACAAAAAAAATAGGTTATACCATCCAGCAAAGCTGGATTTAAGACATTTATTTGCTATATGACCTTGAAACTCTGTAAGTTTCAGTTTCCTTATCAGCAAAATGGGGATAATGATTATAGCTTTCTAGTTGTTAGGAGGATTAAAGGAGATATTATATATAAATCACTTAATGGAGTGTCTAGTGCATGGTTGTCATATCATAAATGTTAACTTATAGTGGTAAAATAAACTCAATGTGAACAATTTCAGCCATTACCACAGCTATCCCTTTCAAGGGTGGATTCATCCCAGTAGAACAAAAATGGCTTGTTTTTTAGTGAAAGTTAATAAATTTTGGGACCAAACAGACATCTTAGGCAAGATGTCCATTGACTACAACATGTCCACACTACTGACTGATTTAGGGAGCTCTCCTGAAGCACTCAGAGGGTACTCAGTAGTGAACCAGTCCTTGAAGTTATAGTGCATGGGACTTTATTGAATATGACTAGAGAAGAGGTACAATTCTTCACCAGAAGGATCTTTATACTATAAAATATAAGTAGATACACTATGTGGTTAGTCTATGTGCTATGAAAGCTTAAAAGAAGGATTAATGTCAAGTAATAACAATACTCTAAATGGTTGGATAAACCTAAAACTAGAGACAATTCCTGTCTGTCAATTCTCCTACTTAAAGGGCTACTGGCTGGGTGTGATGGTTCATGCCTGTGATCCAGCATTTTAAGAGGTTGCGATGAGCAGATCACTTGAGTCCATGAGTTCAAGACCAGCCTGGGCAACATAATGAAACCCCATCTCTACAAAAAATACAAAAATTAGCTGGGCATGGTAGCATGCACCTGTAGTCCCAGCTACCTGGGAGGCTGAGGTGGAGAATTGCCTGAGCCAGGAAAGGTATAGACTGCAATGAGCCCTGACAGTGACACTGCACTGTAGCCCTGAGACAGAGTAAGACCCTGTCTCAAAAATAAACACATATATACATACATACATACATACATACATACATATGAAGGGCTCTTATGCTATCAAGACTAGAGATATGCAAGAGTGTCTACTGTTATTTTTAAGA